>NC_136761.1:12954700-13595057 GCF_936440315.1 Barbus barbus
AACACAACTGACTATACAATGTGTGAATAGCCTACATTAGCTCACGACTATATGCAATATTCTTTTCAGGAGATTAAGTCATTTTAATAGCCTATTATTTTCAAGAAATCAACAATGGCAAAATATATGACAAAAATACTATTCTAATCACAAATTTCAAAACAATGCAGGTTCATTTTCAATTGTTTTAACTAGGGCTATCAGTAATGATTATTTTGTTAATCATCTGCTGAAGATTTTATTTATATATTTTTGGTAATTAAGATAAGTGAACAATATCTTTTAGTACCAATTAAATACATGTAATAAAGCGGCAATAATAATTGGTTGAAATAAAGTATCAAAATGTATAAACAATAAACTTACGTATTTTATGTATTATAAGAAATGCCAGCAGACGGCCTGACGATTGTTGTTAAACTTTACATCACCAGCAAACCATTGTTTATCTAATGATTAATTGCATTTACTCTGTAATGTTTGGCCACATATTTATGATAGAAATACTACAGCAACAGTTTAAAGTTTTATTTTGAAACCTTAACCATTTATTTATAAATATATTGATGCATTCTCATGTGTTGCTGGCTATGTTTTTAAGTTGCTACAAATAATTTCAACAGCACAAGTTTTGTCCGCATTCCCAAATGCAAGTTATTGTAGAAAAAAAGTACCAAGCATAGAATAAAATAATAGAAGGACCGTAAATGGTTTTGCCTCAAACTCAACTCTGTTGAACAGAACAGTACCAGAGGGTTAAAGGGATAGGATTGTTTATATTGTCCCAAACAAGTATTTCTTTTTTTTGCTTCTTTGGAAAATAAAAATTAAAAGGAGACTTATGGAAGACTTTTCCATGTCCCTCAAAAATATGATTATTGAGATTTCTTAAAATAAACAATGGTTCATTGCAGAGAAATTGTGAAAACTCTTGAAACCATTAATATTTACTGTACAGCTCAGCTGTACATATTTATGTTTTCTTGTGTTTTTTCCTATGTTTTTTTTTTTAAATTGTAAATTGATATTCTCCTTTTGATATTGATATTCAATGTAGGCTATTAGCCTATGGAAGTTTCATCATAACCTGCAGTTTTTTCTTGAACACGGTGTACCCATTTTCCTGTCTAATGTTTTCTCATTTTTCCAAAGGTACTAAATGTATAATCAAATCTAAGTAAATAATTGAATGTTCCTTTCTATTTCTGCTTGTTACTCTATTTACCAGCATTTCTTTGGATGTTATAAAACCATTTTTTCTTTCTGCCATCTACTTTTCACATTGTTTTATTAACTTCATCTCAGTCTTACCAATTTACTTTCATGCCTATATATATATAAAACTTTCCTTTGGCTACCTTTTCACATTTACCTGCCAATGAATACGTCCTTACTAACTCAAGAGATTGCATTACAGTAAAATAAAACGATTTGCTTTTAATAAAACAGTCATTAATACAATTTCTAGACAATTCTGAGCCAAACAGAACATGAAATAGATAATTAACTATTAATACTTGAATTAGGTGTTGAGGCAGTTATCAAGGTGTTGAGGGTTGCATGATAATTACAGACAGGTGTGTTGGAGCAGTGTTGGAGCTGAAGGCTGTAGTAGCTCTTCAGGAGCAGGGCTGGAGACCCCTTGTCTATACAAATTATGATCTTTTTGGTTATTTCTTTCACCCACTGTTGTAGTGCAGGAGGGGTTCCAATTCATGTTTTGGAGTCTGCACATTTTGTATCTCTCCCTTATCTGACATACACCTTTCAGCACTCTCTATTTTTCCACCATCAAATATTAGTGATTCACATTTCACAAACTTACATGTAAATGGACTATATAAAATTACACTGTCAATACACAAGTTACATAAATCAATGCATTTATTTCCATTCAAAGTTAATACAAATTAATAATATTAGACTAAAACGATTCCTTATATTATAGCTCCATCTAGTGGACAAGGTTAATATCCAAGCCTTCAG
Organism: Barbus barbus; assembly: GCF_936440315.1. Lineage (NCBI taxonomy): Eukaryota > Metazoa > Chordata > Actinopteri > Cypriniformes > Cyprinidae > Barbus > Barbus barbus. The sequence goes on from NC_136761.1 coordinate 12,956,687, forward strand.
GTTGCTGTTGAAATTGCTGATGATTTAGAGCAGTGGCTTTCAATCCTGGAAATAAGGGAGACTTGCAAAATGTGCAGAGCGGTGGGTCCCCAGGACCAGGATTGAAAACCACTGATTTAGAGCAGTGGTTATAATGCCAAAATACAATTATAATAGTTCAGGAGGAGAACAGCAAATTCTAAACCAGGAGTTCTCAACTGATTAGGGTTGGAGCTAAACTCTGCAGGAAAGTGGACCTTGAAGACCATAGCTGACAACCCCTGGTTCAGAATTTGCTGTTCTCCTCCTGAGCATCAGAAATTCATACATCTATTATAACTGCTCCTCTTTTTGGTCAGAAGTTACCATGTTAGTATTAATTTGTTGTAACAAATTTAATAATAATAATAATCATAAAAATCCTTTCTACCATCAACTTTTTACTGTTTCACTTTTTGTAAACTCTTATTTTCCAAAATAGATAAGCTATATACATGAAACCAAGAATGTTTTCCCAGAATAACTTGTTCTGCACCACATTTAATGTTGAAGAAAATGTTAAAAGACTTAAAGAAAATTCAGGCAAGATCACGAAGGAACAAAAAAGAAAGAAAAATTAGGGCCATAGCATCCAACTTAAAATAATGCCTTTAATGTTCAAAACATGTTTAATTTATTCACTTCAACACTAACATAACAGCCAATACACACACACACACATACATAATACATGAAATAAATGTAGAATTCTTATGGATTATTGTCACTTGTTAGTTAACCAATTACTGTAAAATCTGTATGTATCAGGCGTCATGGAATGCGACGTACATAGAGACGACGTATGTATCAGGCGTCATGGAATGCGACGTACATAGTTCAGACGTACCAATCACACGTCATTTTTTATGTAAATTTCTCACGTACGCCGCCGTCACGTCGCCGCCTAAGATTGGTTCTACAGTGACGTCGCCGTGACGTCGCCGCGGGACTATCGTCTGCCCTCCCTATCAATCCCATTCAAAATTTGACACGGTCTGACGGCGACGGAAGGGTAGACTGCTCCTTCTCCTTCTCCTGCTGAGCCTTAGAACGGCACGGCCTGCCCCTCATACCCGGCGCTTCTGGGGGATTCGGCGGCCCGGCATCCTGGCCCGTCAGCCGCCTAACGGGTGCGGCAGTCCTCCTCGACGCACCCTTCCTGGACCCACGAGGACACCAGCGTGCATGCACGGGGAAGAGACCGGTCTCCCGAGGAGAGGCGCGCTCGGCGTTTAACAGCGGCGGTGACGAGGCTCCATTCACATCAGGTGCGCCTCATCACACGCCGCCCCTCCTCTCTCACACACCCACTCCCGTCGGGAGCCTGGTGAAGGGCGGCGAATACGGGACGGGGTGGTGATGATGGACAGGGGGGAGGCAGCCGACTCGTCACAATATATATATATATATATATATATATATATATATATATATATATATATATATATATATATTTATATATATATATGTATATATGTATATATGTGTGTGTGTGTATGAATAGATAGACAGCCAGACAGGCAGATAGACAGATTTTCAATTAGAAATTATACTTATTGTCATTAAATTAATGTATTTGAATTTCAGTTCATTTTAATTTTACTTTCAGGTTTGAATCACAGTCTTGTATTGTATTGCATCTTGTTTTCTTACCTCAATTTAATTTCAATTGAAATTCGGGAATTGAACTGTCAATTATATTCAGAATTGTGCAAATCACTGATAGAACGACAGTGAGGATAAGTAAGTAATGAATTAGAATTTCTCAAAATATTCCTCTGATAGTAGAGTTGAAAGAAAACACTTTCATTTTCTCTGAACTTTTCAAACATAACTGCAGTTGCACAAATCTAAGCAGTGAGGGGATAGCATGCCGGGCCCTGATATGTTACTATGAGAGGAGGCATGGACAGGACAGGACAGGACCGCAGCCAGGAGGCAAAGAGACGGAGCACATCTCCACCATCACTTTTAAAATGCATGAGAGCTTCCCCAATGACTGGCGTTCTGTGCCACGTCGCATGACTAATACTGCCTGGAAGTCACTATGTCTCCTCACCCGCTCTCCATGAGCTGAATTAATTGGCTGTCTCAAGCGCACATGCACGCAGACTAGATCCCCAAAAAACAGCCCTCCTTAAAGTCGGTGGCTTTAAATAGAATAATGAAACCAGGGGGAGCATTAGTTAACTAGTAGCATTTGAGAGAATGGCTGTTGTGGATATTTCGGGTCGGCCACACATTCAATTACAGGTCCTTTATGTAAAACATAATTTTACAGATGAGCAGGGCCGCATAAGGGGAGTGAGACATCGCTGCAAGTTTTAGTGGCAATGGACTTGTAGAATAGAGTCTGCGTGTGTATCAGTGATGTCAAGGGTGAGGAGGAATGTTAGTGAAACAGTGAGTGCAGGAGACTGGGCTTTTTTTAAAAGGTGCTGTTAAATTCTTAAATAGGATAAATACATATTTAAGGCTTCGCAGGAGTCAAGGGGTCTTTGCTATCAGTTTGAAGTTCTTTCAGATTTCAACATGAAAATAAGAAGTTTGAGCATCTGCACAGAACTTTGTTCTATTATATATTACTCTTTGTTCCATTTTATATCGCCTCACTGTGTGTCTCATTCAACTTTAAGCATTGCATCAGTGCATGCATAAATATGTTTCCTGCTGAATGCAGCATTGTTTTCCAACAGGATTTCATACTATGCAGCACTGTTGAGTCACTCCTTTTGAAATCCGAAGGTGCTGAAAGCTTCTTGATGAATGTAGAGTGCAGGTAAACGGAGATCGTGCTCTGTGGTAAATTCGGCGAAACCGCTTTGAAGATATTTTGTCTGGCCTTTGCATAGGGGTGCAGTCATCACTGCAGGGAGAGAAGTATTCAAATTCGGAAACCTCAGCTCAATGGAAAAAGAGAACTCTGTGTGCTTGTGCTTTGAGTCATATGTAAAACCCTTCCGTGTAGTCGTGATTGTGGGATGGGAGAGAGGCTACTGTTAAAACCTGATATCAGCCTATGCGGTGGTGTTTGTTGGTCTTTTGAATTTAAGAGGCAAAATTTCTTCTCTGCATGTGGGGTATTTTTTTGTCCAGTATTAATTCATGCTTCAGTTCCACCTGATGTTAAAAACATTCACAGCATTTATCGAAAACAAAAAAAAGTCCTTTATGTGAAATGTTTCTAATGTGTTTTTTAAAGATAAATTCACTTCCAGATTAAAAATGTCCTGATAATTTACTCACCCCCATGTCATCCAAGATGTTAATTTGACAAACGGGTTTAAGGTCCAAATTGCAGTTTCATTGCAGTTTCAAAGGGCACAATCCCACAATCTACACAATCCCAGTTAAGGAATAAGGGCTTTATCTAGTGAAATGATCGGTCACTTTCTAAAACCACAAATGCTAAGGAAAGGAAGGCACTGCCTTCCTTAACTTCAGAGTCTAAATACACAGGACCAACAATCCTTCATGCTCAGCACCCAGAGCAGCTTCAATCAAATCCCTTCAACCACTTTTGTGTAATACATTTTGTGAAGGTAGGAATAAGACTGATGGTGAGAGAGAGAGAGAGAATGACAGTGACACATCTCTGAGGAATAGGAATGCCTTCCCTTTTTCCTCATACCAGAAAACTAAATATAAGTCTCTACTTTCCCTTACTGCTTTCTCCCATGTCCAGTTAGCAGACTGGCGAGAGGTGCTCCAAAAACATGAGAGGGAATACCTAAGGGGAGTGTGTTTTTTTGGCATATGCTGAGATCTAAGGCTAATGCAGGGCCCATTATTCAGCCTGGCCTGACATTGTCCACCTCTATAGTCCCCAGCGTGACTGGCTGTCTGCACTGCGCTTGCAACATCAACACACAGGGCTAGGGCGGTTGTGCAGCAATAACCATCGAAGCCTTTAACTCATAGGCGGTCCAGACATTGAAGAAAACACATCCCATAATGCACCTCCTCGCTGTGAGCACTTGAAGGAATGGAATCCGAGCACCAGCAGCCAAATGCAGTTGCCATAGCTGCACCATTACTTATTAGGATTGGCACTTTGTTTTCCACACGGGAGGTAAGAGTACTGCTTCTTTATATGGCTCTGTTGATTACTGCCGCCTCCCCACTGGGACAGAATGGGGAAACACACAGAATACAATGAAATGATTCATGAGGAAGTCACTTATAGATTAAAGGTGCTTATAAATCATGCATCTATTCAGTTTTTTTTTTTTTTGCCTACAGTTCTGTTTTTAGAGAGAATCTGTGGTGGCAGCTTTAGTTTGTAACAGACAGCTGTGCTATTTTTAGGCCCTGGTTATGATCTGTTTAAGAGTTAAGAGAGTAGATGCACATTCATAGTAATTTCCTTTGGATGTGAAAACATGACTGTTTTTGACAAGTAAATAAATAAATACTTATAAATGTACCAATGATTATTATTTGAAAAAACTAATTATAAATTAATGTATGCATATTTAAATGTTTTAAAAAAAAAGAATGAATTATAAATTAACCAATTATTAATTAATTTATAAATATTTTTTTCTATAATAATTTGTAAATATACATTAGTCAAGTATAGTAGCCAACTGGAGCATTGCTAACCATCTCAACCTTGACCAAACAATTAACCATTCCTACATTTTTCCAATAAGAATATTTTGAACTCGTAACTTAATACTAAAACCTTATTGGTTCATATGAGATGAACTCTTCCTCTGCAAAATTGTGCCATTATGCAACAGATTTCAGCCTCTCCTTAGACACATTTACTCTTTCTCAGTGTTTCTCAGCTTAACATCAGGAAGTCTCCCAGTATTATGGATTTACTATTAATATCATGAAACTTGGCTTACCGTGTTACCTCAATAAATCCTTTTGAGGCTGGTTCATGACACAACTGGGCTAGATACTTTTACTTTACGTTACATACCTCAGATCTATAACTATAAAACACAAAATCACATATATCACAGAGAATGTAATGCTATACTTAAGGATAATGATGAATCCAACAAACTCTTAACTCGCCACAGTGTTTGTAGTTGTGTGCATTTGAGCGACTTTGGGGCCCTCTAGAGTTAAGTGTCTGGAATTCACTGCCCGATCTCACAGCAATTCGTACATATTTTACAAGGTGGCTAATTTTTGCCAAATCGTATGAAATCACATACCAGACCTACATCTTACCCCGCACCTAAACTTACCCGTCACTGGGGTTTAGACAAATCGTACAAAATCATACGAGTGAGGATATACAAATTAGCCACCTCGTAAAATACATACGAATTGGTTGTGAGATAGCGTTGGAATTTACCGTCATAGCTGTACATGTGCATTTGTTGCTGCCGTAAAGAAACCTGCCTTTTTGCAGAATTTCATACTTGTTCACTTACTCCCAGAACAGACGTTTGGACTATGGGAAAGCAACAAAAGACATCTGTCTTATTAGAAGTCAGTTTACCATCAGAATGATTTTGAAACTGATATTTCAAGGTAAATACTTACATATAGTTGCTTTAAGTCCACATGTTTTGATTTGGGCTGACAATTTAGCATGTTAAATTAGCGGAATTACTTTTAAAGAAAACAATAGAAAGTGTATACAATTAATTATGTCCTGACCTTAAATAGTGTAGGTGAAATAGAAAATAAACAAAACTGCAAAATGCAATTCTGTATACTGGAAGTCAGTGATAGATGTGTATGCAATGCCAAATAAATTCACATATCATATATTTTTAATGGACTGACAAGTCTAGCTTTGATTTACTGTTACCAAGATCTGTATGAACATTGTTCCCACTTTTCCAAGACAGAATAAAAGTCTCACTATCATCTAATGAATACGTTATTTTATAATCCATTAATAATGTCTTGGTAGCTTTCTACAAATGGACTCTTTTGTAGAAAGTCTTTTTTTTTTTTTTTTTTTTGTAGGATGACTTTGGTTAAGAAAAATAAAGAAATGCCTCCAGTCCTTTAATTTCCATATATAAATACCAGATCCATGTATCACCTGGATGCGTTCAGTAGCTGTTTCCGTCATTTTTTCTCCACATTCGACATCTCCATATTCTAGATTAATATTATTGCCACACACATAATGGCCACGCTGCACACTATCCCCGATTGGCTGTTTGTTTTCTGTTGAATGCTGTTTAATTGACAGAACTGTCTTCAGAACTAATGTCGCCGTGGCAACGTGGAGGTGATTAACAGTGCACGGACAGAGATTGTTTGCGAAGGGTTGCTGGAATGAGTTTCAGAAAAAACAAGCTCTAGTTTGTTATAGAGGGATTCTATCGACTGCGTCCCAACCTAATGGGCTTTATAATTAACAGCAGCAATTTTCAGCGAATAGAGGCCCTTCTGTTTACAGTACAAGACGGGGAGTTGACATTTCTGAAAATGCATTTGATTGATCTTCACCTCCCCACTGTGGGCTGTAGATGAAAAGGGCTAAGTAGATATTTCTCCTCTTTAAAAAGACCCCGTCCTTGTGCCTTTCCATTCAAGGTGGGATTTAGCGCAGTGAATATCTCATGCTTGGCACTTGTATGGCACTTGCTTTCATGTGGTGCCATAATCCGTGATCTCAACCTTGTTGGGTAGTGTAGAGCTTGTAAATTTCCTTTTTTATTATTTGCAATACCAAGTACACATACAGTATTAAAAAAACAACCCAAAACTGAACTATTACTCACCCTTTTCTTTATATAATAAAAGTGAACTGGAACAGTTATACTCCAAAATAAGTAAAAAAAGCAAATTCTTTAAAATTTAAGTCAAATTCACTCAGAATTCTGACCTTACCTCTCCCTGCGAACAAATCTTTCGTTTGAGTCAGATAATTTCAGTAAATGAATTGATCCAGTTTATGAGCTAGTCTGATGATTCATTCCTGAATAAAAAAAAATATGTGGTTCTAGAGTTAAACTCACTGCTTCAATCCCCATTAATAGTAATTACATAAAAATAAATAAGTTGGCACATTAAATATTTATCTTTTTTGTTCAATAAAAATCATGCACATACAACATATGCAAGTAAATAATAGCAGAATTGTCATATTTGGTTGAACTATTCCTTTACAAGAAGGTATTAGAGAGGAGATGGAAAAAGAGATTAAGAATGATAAAAAAATAGTCTAAATGCTAAAAAATAGTCTTCAGACATCAGCAAACATGTCATTTGCACCTCTACCGGATGCCAGATTGTATGAACAAGGAGAAAAAAAAACATTCATAATTATTACATTATCACACACACACGCACACACACACACACATACACACACACACACACACACACACACACACACATATACATGATACATATAACAAAGAAACAGTAATGACATGTTTTCTTACTACACTATATATTTCTTAAAGAACAAGTGTTTTGTCACCTAACCAGCTGAAATGAAGAAACTTTTTGTGTCATTTTATCTCACGCTGTCCTCTAATAATTAAAAGCTCTCTTCTACAATCCACTGATTATTAGGGACAGAAGCATGAAGTGCAGTGGTATGAAAAAGTGTTGGCCCCCTTCCTGATTTTTTGCATGTTTGTCCCACTTTAATGTTTCAGATCATCAAACAAATTTAAATATTAATCAAAGATAACACAAGTAAACACAACGTGCAGTTTTTAAATTAAGGTTTTTTTTAAAGAGGGGGTGACAAAATCCAAACCCACATGACCCCCCCTGTTAAAACATAACTGTGGTTTATCACAACTGAGTTCAGTTTCTCTAGCCACACCCAGACCTGATTACTGCCACACCTGTTTGCAATCAAGAAATCACTTAAATAGGACCTGCCTGACAAAGTGAAGTAGACCAAAAGATCCTCAAAAGCTACACATCATGTTGAGATCCAAAGAAATTCAGGAACAAATGAGAAAGAAAGTAATTGAGATCTATCAGTCTGGAAAAGGTTATAAAGCCATTTCTAAAGCTTCGGGACTCCAGCGAACCACAGTGAGAGCCATTATCCACAAATGGCAAAAACATGGAACAGTGGTGAACTTTCCCAGGAGTGGCCGGCCGACCAAAATTACCTGAAGAGAACAGCGACGACTCATCCAAGAGGTCACAAAAGACCCCACAACAACATCTAAAGAACTGCAGGCCCCACTTGCCTCAGTTAAGGTCAGTGTTCATGACTCCACCATAAGAAAGAGACTGGGCAAAAATGGCCTCCATGGCAGAGTTCCAAGACGAAAACCGCTGCTGAGCAAAAAGAACATAAAGGCTCGTCTCAGTTTTGGCAGAAAACATCTTGATGATCCCCAAGATTTTTGGGAAAATACTCTGACGAGAAAAAATAGACTGACGAGACAAAAGTTGAACTTTTTGGAAGTTGTGTGTCCCATTACATCTGGCGTAAAAGTAACACAGCATTTCAGAAAAAGAACATCATGCCAACAGTAAATTATGGTGGTGGTGGTAGTGTGATGGTCTGGGGCTGTTTTGCTGCTTCAGGACCTGGAAGACTTGCTGTGATAAATGCAACCATGAATTCAGCTGTCTACCAAAAAATCCTGAAGGACAATGTCCGGCCATCTGTTCGTGACCTCAAGCTGAAGAGAACTTGGGTTCTGCAGCAGAACAATGATCCAAAACACACCAGCAAATCCACCTCTGAATGGCTGAAGAAAAACAAAATGAAGACTTTGGAGTGGCCTAGTCAAAGTCCTGACCTGAATCCTATTGAGATGCTGTGGCATGACCTTAAAAAGGCGGTTCATGCTCGAAAACCCTCCAGTGTGGCTGAATTATAACAATTCTGCCAAGATGAGTGTACCAAAATTCCTCTACAGCGCTGTAACAGACTCATTGCAAGTTATCGCAAACGCTTGATTGCAGTTGTTGCTGCTAAGGGTGGCCCAACCAGTTATTAGGTTTAGGGGGCAAGCACTTTTTCACACAGGGCCATGTGGGTTTGGATTTTGTTTTCCCTTACTTGTGTTATCTTTGATTAATATTTAAAAAAGTGTGACAAACATGCAAAAAAAATAAAAAAAAATCAGGAAGGGGGCCAACACTTTTTCACACCACTGTATGTGTAAATTTCCAATGAGCCTATGTTGCAACAAACTGTTGGTGCATTGCAATTGCTGTTGTACTATTGTTTCTTAAGTGTTAAACTTAAGAAAATTAGCTTGGTGTTTTCAAAAACGTGAGGTATTATAATAATAAATGATACATTTTTGCCACTTTTATGTATTACATTAACATACATTTTGCTATATTTAATTTTCATTTTCTGGACTGTGTTGAATTAAATCTAAATATTCAAAGTTTTATGTTAGTATGAAATGTTATATGAAAACACTGAGTTTGACTTTTTTTACCGCTATGTAGCAAAATTTAAATCAGCGTTGTTAATAGTTTTGACAGTGCTGAACTGTCTAATTGGTTGAGGCATCAGGCATAATTAGACAAAGGTAGACTTCCCTAAATAAAAATGTTCTGTACTTCACCCAAATCCATTTTCTTCCATTCAGTGTAAAGGCATTTTGTCCCCAAAATCATCAACATTCCCTGTCATCTCTTGAGGGACTGTTCCCAGCTCTTACATCTGAATTTCTAGCCTTGAGCTGCGTTAGATTGGTCCATTAGCAACTCAAATAAACACAGACAGACAAACTGATCCTCTGCTCTATGGTTCATTAAAATGGAAAGTAAAAAAGACTGCTAATAAGGTGAGTGAGCCAGTACAGAAAATACCCTCCTTCTCAGTAATGAGCCTCTCTGTAGATGTATTGTAGCAAATACCAAAGCTTACCCTGCAGACCGACAAATCAGATTGAGAACGTTGGTGCTCACATGGAAACTTTGTATAACCCACCAATGAAACTAATGCTTGAAGCTGAGTTAGTCTGAACAGTTTGAAGCCTAATGTAAATAAGGGATAAAGTAAAGTCTTCCAGAGATTTATTTATTTATTTATTTTGACACATTTGGACATTGCAATTCAGCCGTGTTTGACTTTAATTGTAATATTGTGAGATATAAACTCAGAAATGTGAGACATAAATTGTGAATTGTGAGATATGCTGAATTGTGAGATATAAAATTGCAATTCTAAGAAGAAAAAAAATCTCAGATCGTGAGATCTGAGTAAAAAAAGTCAGAATTGCAAGATTTAAACTTAGAATTATAAGAAAATGCCAGAATTCTGAGTTCATATCTAAAAATTCGTAATTACCTTTTTTTTTTTTAAATTTAGTTATTCCATGGAGAAAACAGCCCTCCAAAACTATGAATATTAGGAAATATATGATCGCTGTATACTGCAGTTGACTAAACAAATTGAAGTATTCCAGGGAGTCCTGTAAGTAAAATTAGCCCATGTTTTCCATAAAATTGGTGGCTTTTTCTTTGTTTAGGACCCTTGAGATACAGCCATGTGTCATTTATTAAACAAATGTACTGATGTTCCCCTACAATTCTTAAGACAAAATAAATGGGAAAATCGTTGCCAAATTGAGAGTATAGGTATAAAATGAATGTGGATATTAAATGTTTATATAATCTGGACTTGGATTCTCATTGAAATCTCTTAACTTTTGATTTGAGACTTGCCTTGTCAAATCTGAGCACATTTTGAAGCATTGCTGAGATCACATCTGAAAATAAAGGTGACACGTGCGATAACCTATGATAACTAAGTTTTTTTTTTTTAGGAAGCAGGAGACTTAAGGAAAAGTTGCTCTTCATTTAATCTTTTGCTGTCTATAAGAAACAGAGACTTTGAAGACTCACATTTATATTTTTTTGTTTTTTGTTCTTACAGGTCCCTGCGCCCCCTTCTCCCTAAGCAGCCCACCGTCCCATTAAAGTAGACAACCTTGTCTCACATGGCAGGTGTTTTCTGAAGGGTCGGGCGAAGGAATGGCAGCAGAAGGAGTTCTTGTCATGCAGTGCACTTGGCTTTGTCCTCACCGTGAACATCAGACGTTATAATCACCTGCCTTCAGTGAACTGCCATTGAAAGGTTGTAATCTAACAATGTCTGCACACCAATTATCCTCTAAATGAAGTTTTGCAAAGCCTCTCCGTCAGCTCCAGGACAGGCTCCTCGAGATGTTTTTGTGAAGTTGTCATAATTCTCATCTTTGTGACTAATGCTACGTGAAGGAAGACGATCGCTTACAGCTAAATGAACCATTTTTGCACAGAAAAATTCTTAGAGGGAAAGTGCCAATAGTATGACAAGTGAGGTTTTAAAATAATTACATACTAAATGCACTGTTCACTGCAATATAAACAAGCATTTCTACAAAATACAGGGAGTCATCACCTAAGATGTTGCTTGAAAGACCTTTTTAAAAGTCAACGTGACATCAAAATTGACTTTTTTTGGTCTTACTGTAATTAATCGGTGCTCGTTTTTATGAAGAAAGCAAATTGTCTCTGCAGAATGTATTGTGAGTGGCTTCCTTTTTGGCTGATGTCACCAAACTATCTGTCATGTAAAGACTGTATATTAAAATACATACAAAGGATGAAATGTAAACAGAATGCAATACGTATTGAATTGGAAGACACAGTAAAGTACAAAGAATATCAATTTTTTTTTGCAGGAGTAAAATGGGTTGTGAACTGTGTATCATGTTGACTTCAAGGTGATAAACTCAAATATGCATCACTGTTGCAGACAGTGTGAATTGCAGAGAAAAGAAGAAAAAAGTGAAGTGAGAGGAGAATGCTTAACATGACAGATGCAGTGGGTGTGTTGACAGAAAACAAAAGAGCTATGTGGGAAGAGATTTGGGCCAGGTTTAGTTTAAGGCAAGACCTATACAGTGCCATACTGCCTGACTATTCTCTCAAGACCGCAGCATTAAAACTTCAGCAGTGTGAGCCTCCCATGCAGAAAGAGCAATTATATAGGAACACAACAAATCTATCTAATCTCCAATCGCAATTTTTTTTTTTTTGCAGTGCTCAAAGCTATCTGATGAAAACAGCTGAAAACAAAGAACAAATTAATCCAAGCCTCAGGCATGCGAGTAATAAGTAATAAGGTGAAAAATCTATAATTGTGAACAGAAGTTCATTTAAGAGCATTTATTGTAAAGAGTTTATACAAAAGCCAAAGTCTTGATCTCTGTTTCATTTAAATGGGCCATTCAAAAAGACATTTCGGGGTTACAGAGTGGCAGAAAATGAAACATTCTCGTGTTTTTCACACATGCAGATCTCGAGAATTAACAGCCCCTTAGATCAACCTCGAGCAGCATCTTGGTGATTTTCTAAAAATATAATTTCAATCCACTGATTTTTCCATCTTTGTTGCCTTGACAACATGTCTAAACAAGGAATGGTTACCCAGACAACAAGCCCGAAAGACAATCATTAAAGCCATCAGTGAATCAGACATGCTTGTTTTGCTCTGTGACTGAGGGCTAGAGCACTTGGGCAGGAGCTCTCGCTGAACCCAAATTAAACAATAAACAAGCCATCAGCAAGAAAGGGACTTCAGTGCGTCCCGTGCAATATAATTCTCAAACTTCACCTATTTGACTTAATGAACACAAATGCGAATAGCATACGCTTCCGATCACATCGATGGAATGCGAGATTGGTAAAATCAAAGAGATTGATAAAATTCATTAAGTGCAGTTTAAAGTTGCTAGTCTATAATGAGTTATAGCAGGTGGGATTGTGTGTCTACACCCTTGACCGTGTCTCAGGGGTTGTTTACCTTCCCACTGCACAGAAACACGTCAAATTGGCCCAATCAGAGCCACAACTCCTGCATTGGCCCTGCTAACCCCGCAGGTGATCCGGACCCCTTTCTCCTCGACTGACCATCCCAAACCACACGAGCTTGTTGACTTACTGAGGGTTTGTTTTCCCTGCCTGCATCTCCATCAATGCCTGCTCATTGTACTGTAACAGTAGCTATCAGAGGAGAATTGTCACGGTGACTGACTCACAGGAAATGGCCATTTCCTTGCTGATTGTGTCTGTTGTTTGCAATTTAGATGCCACCCTCGAACTGGAACGCTCCTATGCTGCCAATATTGTTCCTGAGTGGAGACGAGGTCTCTCTACACAATCAGCAGGCTTTAAGAGCAATCTGAATCTCAGTCTATTTCACCAGCAATGCTTTTTTCACCTCTTCTCATTCTAGATGTGGTTTCCCGTGATCGTGGGTCTTCAGTCATGGACGGTAAACAAATGAGTCACAGAAAGAGATTCAGTTCAGCTGTTTGGAAAATGAATCAAATTAGCTTTTTAGGTTAGTAGTTGGTTATTGCTCAGCTGTTGGTGCATTGTAATTTCCCTTATGTTCTATGTTGCAAACCTAATAAATTAGTTTCTTTATAACCTTGGCCTAAGATAGCGGCTTCCTGGCCTGTTTGTTTTGCACAGAACAAAGAGTTTTGCTCACTTCGTAAAACAGCGGTACCTACGCGCTGCCTCCATCTGCGAGAATTGCATATTACTTTCTTGGGGGAATTAATTAATTCAGCAAAGACCAATATTTAATATTAATGTCAAAAGAATGAATACACTCAATAAAAAACACAACATTAAAAGGGCTGGACTAATTCAAGGATGCTGGAGTGTACTTTTTTTTTTTTTTTTTTTGGTATGGTGTCCCATTGTAAATCACTATAATGAATTAAGCAGCACAAAAGAGTGTAGAAAAGAGAAAAGTTTTAAAACCAAAACACTGTCTCCAAAGACAAACAAAGAGCAAGTGAAGTCATGCATTACAAAGCTAAAGGGGCCTGTTTTAATACGACTTGCATATTCAATGCGGCCCAAGGCATGTTTGTATAGATATGAGAATTTGGAGACAACGCCTGTTGGAATTTGCAGAGACCTTTGCTGGAGTCTGTGAAGGTATACATAAAACATGAAAGGAAATAGTACATTATCATCATTCTACATTACCATATCAACATTACTGCTTAGTTGTATGGGTGTGCACATATTTGGACAATATTCAGAATTTAAGACTATATGCGGAGTAGCATACTAAATTATATTACCATCCCAAATAAAATGCAAAATAACTTTTTTTATTATTATTTTCAGCTTGGTGTGATCATATCACAATGCAGCATACTATTTAAAATATTTATTGTGAATGCCTACTATTTCATTCATTTTTTAAAACAAGTTTTACTGCACAGAATTCAATAAGACTGCCAGTTATAGTTTAAGATTTTGCCTCTTTTTTATATCATGAGTTGAAATATATACTAACTAGCCAAAATACATACATTTACATGTAAATTAATAACCATCTCAATAAACTCAAAACTGAGGCGACTTGGGTGAAAATAAATGCACATGGCACCTCGCACATCCTGTGTGCTTGGGATCCTGTGAGCTCTATTGAAATCTAGCATTGGCGCAGGTGCACGCGTTAGCGTTCCGTTCGGTAAATTTGAATTACAATTCTGCATAAGATTTACTGCTTCAGTTAAAATTTAATTCAATTCTGAATAGCACAAAAATGCTGTTTTACGTTAATTATAACGTCAGTGGTTTTTGAATGGTCATGACTCGCTCATTAATGAAAACTAAATGCCACAGAATAGAAAAACGCTGCCAATGAACGTCTTACTTTGAGGGATGAAACTCATAAATCAGATGCTGAAATTAAACAGCATTTGATAATGACAAATGACTCCTCTCTATCCTCCTCACCGAGGACAGACTGATGTGTTGCCACTTATTCCCACAGCATGATGGGATAGCATCAGTCTTTTGATGCTGGCCGTCGCTGATGGCTTGGCACAGTGGGAGCTTCAGAGCTCCCGGATAGCTCGGACGACACAGTCTGCTGATGGCCAGGCTGGTTATACCTCACTAAGGACCTCTGTATGTCTTGAAGAAAGCATAAAATGAGAATAAATGGTAGGTGTCAATCCCAAAGGGGGGCTGGTCATCTGGAGAAGAAAAGATGTATGAGCACATAAGGATGGGTAATTCCATCTCGCCACCAGGAGAGGAGACAAAATGACTACAACAACATCTGTGGCCTGTAGCGGGAGCATTTCTAGTTGTTTTTTGTTCTGGTTAAAAACACTTTGTAGAGTGACTTAAGTTTGGAATTTTAGATCTTTCTTTGTGTGTGTAATGCTATCAATTTAAATAAGAATAGCAAAGCAGTTTTAAAAGTGCTTATAATTAAATATATATTCTAAATTCTCTCTCTCTCTTTGTTCTTTGTCATATATATATATATATATATATATATATATATTTGTTATACCACCGGGGAAAAAAAATTACAGCATATAGGTTTATTTTGAACCTATATGCTGTACAGAATTATTTTAGCATGCATACATTGACCAATCAAAATTGAGGACCAGAGTCAGCTTTATAATGCAATATAGAGCAGGATGCTGAATGAACATGGAGATAAAACTGTTTTTATCGCATTTTCAGTACCTTTGGAATGAAGTTTTAAAATGAACATTGACAGATTGCACTGGTAGAACTTTAATAAAGAATATATAGAGAATAAATTGAACGTAATTTCATTGATTTGAGGGCATTCTTCTTGAACAGATCCTCATTGTGGCAGAGCAGAAAAAATCATTCGTGTTTTATCCCTGTCTGGTGGGTTTGTGGTGAGGACAGAGTATAATCAATCAATGCAAGACAAGAGGAACGGAAATACTGGCTGCAAGGTTGTTAAGACAAAACACTGTGACATTGTGAGGGACTGCACTGTCTGTAGTATGCATGATTTGGAAAGGGTTTAAGTAGCACTCGACAGCAACAATTTATAAAACTACAATAAAACGCTTTGTCCATCCTGCCCATTGCAAAGATGAAAGTTTGAGCATGTTTGCCAGTCTCTGCACACTTCAGCTTTAAGAGTTGTGCCTCCCAAGCCGTAAAATTAAAAGAAATAAAACAAAGGCTGGCTATATATTTCCAACAAGGTCATCTTGCATTTTCCACCCTTGTGTTAGAGCTAATTTTGCACATCAGACGCAAGTTTGACAAATTTTGCTAATGAGGCTTTTGTCTTTGGAGTTTCTTTGGAAGCTGTGATAATTTCAGAGGAAAAGGGGCCCTTCCGAATACAAATTCAGGAGGATTTGGGATGAACTCCAGTGCAGAAGCCCACACATATTCCCGCATGAGATTGTACAGATAGAAAAGCAAATGAAAAAGGAGATTTGTAAAATTAGTTTCAAAGTTGATTTAAAGCACTCATTCACAGCGATGCTTTGGGTGTTATATGAATCACAAGGCTTGTTGATGAATGGAAAATTAAATAACTAATGACTGATTACTGAAGTGACTCAGTAAACTGGGGGTTTCCTTCGAGACAGTAAGTCAAAGCTTTCAGATGTTCGGCGCACAATGGTACGTTAAGAATTGATCTGCATGGCTTGCAAGCATATTCAACACATTCTACATGAATAAACCATGCAATACTGTAGAGATGTTCGCAGGCCATGCGGTCGGCAAACATAAACCGATATTAATTACAAAATATTGTCGACGAGAAAGATGAAACGTTAAAACAAATAGCAAAACAGTATATATCACCAGTGGGAAGCTGTAAAAAATGGCCCTTCATTTTTTTTAATACATTTCAGTTTATTGCACCATAAATCCTAGTCGCTGCTTTGCCAAAGTACAGCCCCAAAAAAAGTAGTTAGACATGCGGAAGGAAATATGTTTGATTAGGCCAAAAGAATGTACTTGCCCTTCCTCACCTCATGTAATGGTTCAGTCACCACAGTCAAGAGCTTCGTAGTGGGTTAATGAAATCTCCAAATTTCCCCTTTGAGAAAAAGAACATATCGATTGGAGGCTGCCGGAGGAATCCAATATCTCCATGGTGATCAGATTAATCATTTCTGTTTGCACTTTAAATATTGGGTGGATGCGGTCAAGAATATCATATCTTTGATACATGAAACGCCTGATTTTCTGTCACCTCACCCGGCATAAACAAGAACATAATGCTTCAATGTCACAACAAACGCAGACATGGCGAGAAATTAATATTATGAGGGTTTTGTCAGCTTGCGCAAAGTGGATATATGAATGGAGGGTATTATTAGTCAAGATTGTGCTTTCTTTTATGTCCTCCTCTATATCGATACTTGCGTAATCAATAAAAGCAATTCATCTTTAGTGATTCTCAACTAGTTAACCGGTCAATGCTGGCCATGAGTTGTGATTCTCAACCCAAGCCAAAGAAAATTAATATCCAGAGCCGCCATGTTGTGAGGAGAATCTTTGAGGAGTCCATCAAGGACGCTTACTCAAGCATGCAACTGTTGAGTAGTTAAGTAAACATTACAAGAGCGTATAGCGATTCAAATTTTTAAAAATTGATCGAAGCGGTCCAAATCACATGAATCATATCAAGGGTAATGCTAGACCTCATCTGGCAGGCTTTTCTCCCTGACGTGGAATTGGGAGGGATAAAAATGAAGCGTTCGAGCTGAAATGTATGGGAGCTGATCACTCTTTTGTGCAGTGCCGCAATCGGACAGAAGCCCCCGGGACTTAGTGTGAGGCAAATGTGGCCAATAAATCTACAGGTTCCCAGAACAGACTAATGAAAACTAATGGACAGCTTGTGAATAGACTCATCCATCCTGCTCGTTTTCCCTGACCAGCACCGTGTCAGATGTAACTGCCGTGCCTCTCTCCGCTTTTAGGGCTCTTTAGATGCAGGCTGTTCTCGGAGCAGAACACAGGCCACTTGAACAGACTACAGTGATTCTTTGAGTTTATGCTGATGCACGTGCACGCAAACAAACACGGTTTGAGGAATATACATCATGGTGGGCCTGGAAAACACAGATTAATCCGGAGAACAGACATTTTGTGTGAAATTCCATTTCCAGCCCGTAAGGGGAATGTTTCGGGTGTATTGCGCCAATCAATTTTGAAGCCAGGAATTCAATGATTGCCAGTGATTACTGCCGTAAATTGCATTTCATCTGTGATTTGATATGGCCGGGATTAGTTTATTATTAGTGTGTTGCCGATAATATGAATGGGCAGGGCTCAAGTGTTTGGAAACACACACACACACACACACACAGTCGTGCACAGTCTCATCTCAGACCAGACCAGGCAGCTGCACACACACACCGAGTCCAAATAGAATGTGACTTTGATTTTTCACCTCATTTCATTCACAACTGTCAAATTCGTTTCCATTCCGATGACATCTCCTTTACCGTGCCACAACCGTTATGGTTTTGCTCACAAAAAAAGCGATGGAGAGAAGATAAGGCAGCTGTTGCCCCAGCACTTGTTCTCGTTGAGTGTATGTTCTAATGCTTCCCCCTGCGCCATTCAAATGACTCACGGTGGAAAACAATGAAGTCATGCAAATACCCTCTCTGGAGTGCCTCCCTTCCCGTGGACAAAAAGTGTTGACAGGCCAACCTTGAATCCTTGTATGACCGCAGCTTCTGATTTCTGCTAGCTATTGTTGCCGCTTGAGAATGTAAAACTGTGTTCAGCAACACAGACATTTCTGAATCTCAATCATGTGATTTGTGCACCTGGAGGAAAGATATATTGTGCTTGGCAGTTTGTGTACTTGTTCACTATTCTATGCCATTTTAGGTAGTGTGAAAATAAAAAAAAGAAGATATGCACTGTAAATGCATGTATAATCCTCTTAATTAGCTGAAAAACGATGTGTGGAATTTCAGACTCCAGTGTTGGATGACAAAATAACCTCATAATTACATGGCTTCATAGTGTATAGTGCATCATTTGGGACACAGCTATATTCTTGTTGTGGTTTGTATATCACGTTTCACAATATACTTTTTTAAAGCAGCTTTACAGAAAATAATAATGTTAATGTTTATTATATCTCAATATCTTAATGCTTCAAGCCGCCTTTCCTCCATCTCTGACATTGGCAAACAATTTTGCCCCTAGTGGCAGAAGCATGGAACTTTCAAATTGGTTGTGGAGCGATTTATTCACCATGGTTTAATGAGTAATTTGAATAAATTAATTTATCTTCAAAGCTAAAATCAGATCCAAAATTTCCAGATTGCCATATAATTGGAGCTTCACGCAGCTCCCATACCACTATTCATTCAAAATGAATGGCTTCTGGTCTGTTGCTTGTTGGAGATGAAGAGGAAAAACCCTTTATAGTTACATTTAGTAGATTAGAGATTAGAGCAAGTAGTTGCATTTTGCAATAATACAAGCAATCAAGCAGCTGAGATGTGCTGCATATACGTGAGTATACTGTATGTATGTGGATAAAGTTAAACAGCATATTCAACTTTATATAGAGCACCGTGCAATTATATAGTTACATTTTGCTTCAAAATAGACAACTTTTGAAATTAATTGTTATGGACGCTAGCAAGCAACACTTTGTCGAAGTATAAACGGTTCACAGATCATTTTCACTTTGCCGGATTTATCTCTAACACGCTAGCT
This sequence comes from Barbus barbus, assembly GCF_936440315.1. Classification (NCBI taxonomy): domain Eukaryota; kingdom Metazoa; phylum Chordata; class Actinopteri; order Cypriniformes; family Cyprinidae; genus Barbus; species Barbus barbus. The sequence continues at coordinate 12,976,145 of NC_136761.1, forward strand.
TTGAGATAGCGCTGAAATGTATTTACTCTTCCTGTAATGGTTGTCTGGTCTGGTTCGTCCCCTGAGGTACACACTAAATAAAAAAATAACAATGGTGGCAAATAGATGTTTCTAGACGACCTCAAGTCCCAGGAGGAATCTGACCACATGAATAAGATATGCAGGCCGTAACTACATCCTGTCATCGGCATCTGGCCGTCTCGATTCCCCTCGGGTCATGCGATGAAAAGCCCTGAGACGATAACCAGGTCTTTGCTGGACTGACCAATGCTTGGATAAACTAGCTCATGTTGCAGCGTTGTCTTGATGCGGAGATTTATTAGCCATCGGGGACAGTTCAAGCCCTGTATTGTGCAGCTATCTGGACCGTCTCACGGTAAGAGACACTGCCGGTCTGCCCTTGTGAGGATTTATTTAGGGGAAACTGATAGACTGTATATCAACCCTTGTTCTCTTTTCCCCCCTCCTTCTCTCTCTCTCTCCTTTGTCGCATGCTTCATTTTCTAGCTCCGCCTGAAGTATATGTTTGGCTGTAGCCGGGGCTCTGTGACAGCTCGGCAGTCTCCTGTTGTCATGACGGCCGTGGTGAGTGATGTCGCTGGGGCTCAGGCCCCGGGTAATCCTAATGAGGCACAGCATTAGGGCCTGCTCTCAAATGCTTTGTCAACAGGCTTCAAGCTATCTTCCATTAGAGCTGAGCTGCTGCCGTATTAGCGGCCGCTACATCACTTGGTTTCGATAAGGGATTGGAATGGTCTTGTAAGAGGTTAGATGGCTTCAAAGTGCCAGGAGTGATGGCTGGCGTCCATATAATCAAACACACAGGTGCTATTGTTATTCAAATGAATGTCAATTACATGCTCCGCTCAGTATGTTAAGAGCTGTAAACACCTGGGCTGATGAACTCTGCCTGGGGGGGTGAGAAGCCGGGTCATTAGTATGCCTGTTAATTTATTTGTCAGGTTGATGGAATGGGTTTTGTTCTGCTTGTGTGTTAATGCATTTATTCTTTATTTATTTGTTTTACCATACTACAAGTGCATGTCCGAAATGATTAAAATCATGGCTATGTTCAGCATGAAATGCTGCACTAGTGTTTAGAGTGAAGTATATGCTGTATACTATGTTATAAAAATAGTAAGTGAAACCTTATGCATTATGCAGTGAGCGTTTGTTGTCATCACTCTGTATGTTTGGTTCTACTATGTGGTGTTTGTTTATCTAAAAAATCCTTGTGTTTATTTAGCATATTTATGGCAAGTTTGTATGAAAATGTGTTCACTTACTATTCACCGAAGAGTCCTGAACAAAAAAATGTATCATGGTTTCTGATACATTTCTGTTTTTGATTTTGATTATAAAAATATGTTTTTTGAGAAGCATGTCAGAATGATTTTTGAAGGATCATGTGACACTGAAGACTGGAGTAATGATTCGGAAAATTCAGATTTGCCATCACAGAAATAAATTGCATTTTTAAATATTTAAATAGAAAACATTTCTTTTAAATAGTAATAATATTTAAAAATATTACTGTTTTTACTGTATTTTTGATCAAATACGTGAGCATTGGATAAGCATAAGATATTTATTTCAAAAACATTCAGATGTTACCTATGTTGTTTACAGTTAAGCCAAGTTCACACTACACAACTTTCAGGGGTGTGAAGTAACGAATTACAAATACTCACATACAGTAATAGTTTTTATCAGTAATTGTACTTTTTTGAGTAGTTTAAAAGCTGTGTACTTTTACTTTTACTTGAGCAGGCCTACATTTTAAGTGATGTATCGGTACTTTTACTCCTCTATTTTCCTCCGTTTGTGGTCGTTACATGCTTATTTTTAATTTTTTTTATCCATTAATGTGATTGGATAGAGAGAAGTCTCGTGACTTTCGTCAAATCAAATTGTGCATAGAAATTTTAACTGCCAAGTGCCAACTACTGTTTATCATGGCATTCTTCAAGCATCAATTCAGTCACATCTTCCTCTAATATGTTAAGGTAAATTTCGGATTTCTGCTTACTAAACGATTTGTATATGCTTGCCTATTGCCTATTGTATATTGCCTATATACACACCACATTTCATGGTCTGAAATTTGGTGTGAGGTTGCGGGTATTACAGTGTTAACTCCCGCAAGTGCCACGGTGATTCCGTGAGTTCCCACTCACTTATGAGACGCGCGATCTGTGCTGCATGTCTCTCTCACGTGCGTTCTGCAGCAGTCACTTGGATAAGTCGTTGTTGCTTGTTGACTTTTGATGAGTTTGAGTGCGTGATGCGCGCTGTGAAAAAGTGTGTTGGAAACATTGTAAACGATTTGCGTTAATACTAGAGATCGACCGATATATCGATTTACCGATATTTTTCCCGATATTTAAGCATTTTTCCATAATCGAATATCGGTTTTGTAATATCGGATTCCCCGATAAACACCGCCATCTTGTGGACGTTTTCAGAATTGCGCGCAGGATCGCAATTGCAGCGCATCTGAGGGGAGACGAGACAGCAACGGCGTGCAGGTACTTGATTTGCTGTAGTTAGTAAACTATTTAATATTACAGGCATTAATGCACAAATTAGATGTATTACATAAATGCCTGATATATAGTTTAAATGCAACTTGGCTCTAAGAAATATGATAAATAAGATACTCTGTCAAGCCCTGTCCCTATAAAGATAGGCTATAACTTTGCCTGAAATAACACAGCCATGAATTAGCACATGGTGGAAATAAAAGCGCTGAATTTAATTCTCTCTGTGGTCTATTAGTCTCGTGAAGTCGGAGTCACATAGATAATCCGTCAAGTCCTCTCCCAATAAAGACGTAACTTTGCATGAATTAAATAATACAGCCATGAATGATTGCATGTTGGAAAGAAAAGCATTGAATGTAATTCTCTCTCTGTTGTCTATATGCTCATCATTAGTCTCGTGAAGCCGCTTTCATGTTGCAGTTCACTCAGCGGGTTGATGCTCAAGAAATGCTCAGCACGGCCACCGCATGTAACTTTTAACAAGATTCACTTTTTTGAAGCACCCTAAATCGTATTAACACTTACTATATAACCATTATTTCGTTTATAAACATCTAAATTAATACAACTCTATGGAAATTAATTATTTATTATCTCCGCGATCGATCGCAGTTTGAGTAGCCTATAGTTCTTTGTAAAGGCAGATAAACCGCGCTGTCAGCAGCATAATTTAGAGCATGCCAGTTGAGAAATGCAATAAAATACAATGCTTGTTATATTCCAATATTCCAGAGAATATTATTCCGTGAATGAACATTATCCAGTGAATTATTCTTCACTCTTTATCCTATTAAACAGCTTATAAACCTACTAAAACTGTAGTTAAAAATGAAGTTGATATGACTCCTTTCCTTTATTTTCTCCATTTGAAAACATTAGACTTTCTATGTTAATTTTGCTTACTGCTAATATTAGTGTTGCTGCTAAAGCTTTTTATAAATAAAATGTTTTTTATTGTTGTAATACGAAGATTAAATTTAACATGACAGGGCTCTAGACTGCGACCAAAATGGTAATTGTTTGCGAGTTAAAATTTTACGTGGTCGCATTTGTACGAGTGCCAGGTCTGCGCTGCTCCAAAGCGTCTGCTTCATACAGCGCGCGCTGCCAGCCGCAGCACATTATAGCAGGAGTCAGATTTCACTGATCACGTGAAGAGAGGTGCTTTCAGCCGAGCGCTTAGTGGGTAGAGCCTGGTTTATACTCGCCGCGTCAGCACGAGCGTGAAGGTGCGCGTCGCGGATGGAGCGCAACGGATGGATTTGTTTTCAAACTAAAGTAAAAGACCGCTTCTTAAACCAGAGAAGGTGAACGTGGTGGTATTCTTGTAGAAAAAACTCCTGTCAGCTACAGCCAGTTTAGTTTTACTTTTCTTTTTGTTTTCGTTTTGAGAAGCTTGTTATCTTTGCTGTTTACCTCAGGTTATGCTATGGAGGCTTTCCTTAATTAAAAAAATATATATATTAATATTTATTTGCTTCCTCAGAGTTTGCTAAACATTCTGTAATATACTAGGTATATAGTACAGCATGTGGTGTGTCCTATGCCATGCCTCGTCTTATTCGTTTTTGTTGATAAATGTTATGTAAGAGTTTGTCATTGTCAACGTACTGTTTTATTGTTGTTGCGCTTTTTAATTAAGAATAACAATGAATCCATCTTTTGTTTTAGTCTTAAAAAGTTAAAGGTGTATAGATATAAGCAAAACAGACAATGATCTTTTCTTGTAAAATGTGACACCAAGATCGCAAATTTGAAAGTAAAAAGCGCACGAAAAAAGGAATTCCTGTTCACAAAATTTAAATCACAAATAATACAGATGAAAAATAACGAGTTGAATGTTGAAAACTTTCGTTACCATATAACTATAAACTATGATAAAAGTTCATCAGCATGCATTGATTAATCAAATGTTGTAGCAAAAACAAAAAACAAATTGCAACCAAATTATGTGCTCGTGCGCAAAAGTGAGATCAGTGGGAAGAATGAGTCTAGAGCCCTGCATGAAAGACTGCTAATTCTCAAAACATTTTTTGTTAAAATGACTGAAAGGAGGAAAAACCAAAGTGAAGTATGGACTTACTTCACGCAGTAATTTATTTACTTTATAACAGTAAATAAATATCGGTTCTGCATATCGGTTATCGGGCACATAGACATGCAAATAATTGGTATCGGTATCGGTTATAAAAAATCAATATCGGTCGATCACTAGTTAATACACTGCATCTGTGTCAGCGCGTGATGTAATAAAACTGCAGCTCATTAATAAACTTTTTTTATTATGTATTTTTTTATCCATTTTACGCAATCCGCCTTCATTTAGCAAGTGCACTCGCGCATAAACAATTTTCAAGTTCAACACTTTTTGTTCCATTCAGTTGTGGATGCTGCTGATCACCGAGACCGCCGAGGCTCAGCAAAGAGACGTGCGTTTGTGTTTTCTTTTGAAAAAGTTTCCCCAGAAATGCTTTGCTATTTAATGCATTTTTCCTTACAAATTGTTTTATCGACATAACAGTTCGAGTAAATGTGTAAAAGGTATGGCATGATGCCATCCTTAGAAAAATGTGCATTTATGTTAAAATTGTAACATAAATTATCAAGTTTAGTTATTCTTGTTTCTTTATTGCAAAACAAAACTGGCACCGTTTTGGAGAGAAATGGGCTCTTATTTTAATTCATATCATGGTGTGTGATGCTGAACTATGAGTTTCTAATAGTGTTTGTATTTGCACTATTCAAAACATTAATATTTTATGTGCAACAACAGCATGCTGTCTCAGTGGCCTTACACATGATTTTAAATCTATTTTTCAAACTTTATGATTTAAATGAGGATGATTGTACTGAGAATAACTTTCATAGTAGCTCGTCACCACACCTGACAACACGTGAGGTCGAGTCGGCCGACCGGTCCAGATATTTAGCACGCTAGATATTTGTTTGGCGTCAGCGAGCGTCTTTGATGCGTCGTTGTGTAGTTCACACATAAAGATCGCGGGGCACCGATCACCCACAGATTTTCCCCCGATTACAGCCCGACCTGTCGGCGAGCTCGTTAATTTGCAAATAAGTCTTAAATCTGGCTTAAAATCCTGTAGTGTGAACTAGCCTTTAGGAAGCTAACCAGTTAGCCAGGTAAATCCACCAACAAACTGCTATGCAATTTAGCAGAACGCTAACAAGAAGAACATTTTGATTAGCTGGAATAAAATCTGGCCTTAACACGACTGGCATTTTGATCAGGCTACCGACTGGGTGTAGGCATGACGCTGGGAAAAAAAAATCCTGGACATGCTGTTCCACAACACAAACACCTGACATCACACAGCAGCAGTTTGGCTACAGAATGACAAGTGGTAAGCGGTTCTGAAAGTGCTCTAATGGAAACTCAGATGTTTGACATCATCAACCCTGTAACTATGGATTATGGGCTGAGTTTGAACACTGTAGTGCTTAGTCCTCACAGATTTCATCATCTTTCAGTATATTGAGATCATTTAGGCAGCTGGCAACTCGGTAAACTCTGAATGACATTGCCAAACAGAAAATGTGATGGAGAGAGAGGAGAAACTCATAAAATCCCTGTTCAATAATTCAGCGGGTAAATGTGATCTGGCTGTCCTATGTTTATAAATCTTCTGCCACCCACAAATGCACACAACGCCTCTGGGGTGCCAGGTTTTGTGAAGATCCCACAATAACAAAACTATGAGTGAGGCAATATTACAGCGAGAGAGAGGACAGGAAGTTCATGCGGTCTTCTCCAATATATGTGTAAATTTAGGCACTTTTAAGCAGCTTGCTGATGAATAATGGAACTGATCTGCCCTTGATATTCATTGGAGTAACCAACGCCACTCAAAACCAGAGGAGCCGGGGTCGCGACCCCTCCCTCTGCTTGTTTTCCCTTTCTATTTGCTGGGCAGAAAGTTAAAAGTGAGATGCAGAAATGGGGCCATGCACTGATTCTGTAGGTCATCTTTGAATGCTAGTCACACTCTTTCTGTTGTCACTCTTCATACACAGTGTAAATGCACACTGCTGCAACCTGTGTGCTGGACTTCTGAAGATAGGAGGTAAAGTTATCCTCTCTGGTTCCTCTCTTCTACCAAAACTGGATGTTTGTTGTGGCAGAGCTGGTGAAACTGCAAACCTCTTTTTCAGATCTAGCCTATGTGTTCAGTGTCTTTTGAACTCCATGATTATTTAACTAGGGAAGCATTGCGATATATCCGTTATCAGCTTTTTAAAGTTTGTTATTTTTAATGCATTGTTATTGATTATTATATTGGATATTTAATTGTGCATGTTGGCTATTTAAAGGGAGCGTTCACCCAAAAATGAAACTTTTGTCATCATTTAATCACCCTCATGTCGTTCCAAACCTGTATGACTTTCTTATGTTGAACATAAAAGAAGATATTTTGAAGAATGCTTGATTTTCATAGTATTTCTCTCCCAACTATGGAAGTCAGTGGGGACCAACAACTGTTTGGTTGTACAAAATTCTTCAAAATATCTTTTGTGTGTGTGTGTGTGTGTGTGTTCAACATAAGAGATAAACTTATACAGGTTTGGAATGACATGAGGGTGAGTAAATTATGACAATTTTCATTTTTGGGTGAACTATTCCTTTAAGTGTGCTCTTTTTTTTCTATTTTCATTTAGATTCCTTCAGCTGTCACACTCACTTAATCTTTAATATTAATTTAAAAACAATGACAACCTTGTTAAAGTCGTGATGAGAAAGAAGTACTGTAGCAACAGCTGTTTTTTTTTTTCAGTGAATTCAGTGAAATTAATTATTGAAGAAAAGGGGGAAAAAAAGTTATTGGAGAAGTTTGACATTTCACCATGGGATTGAGAATGTCAAAACAGAACATGCATTCATGCTGATTTTAAATGTAATTCTCATACTGTTATGTTGTGACTAAATTAATTTGGACTATTTAAAACAATTGATTTTTCGTTTTTTAATTTTAGACAAAATTGCATAGAATTCCAATGTTGGCCATTTATCAGTTACCAGTTGCATAACATGGCAATGATCATCTGCTGATTAGAAAGAATCTTAACATTGATGCATCCCTAGACGTAAATTACTACATAAGTTAAGATCGTAAGTATAGTGCACTGCGGTCTTGGTTTATGAGTCTCGTGAGTCTTAAATCCTCTGGTGTCACTGTTAAACAGTGTTACTTTAAAGTGTTTTCATCATCATTATATTTGTACTGCCAATTATTTTCTCATCTGAATTTTTGGAGGAGGCGCTGTCTCTCTCTCTGATCCTCGGTAAAAACGCCCCTGCTGTGTGCAGAGCTGCGGTTTAGGGCCGCAGAAAAAGGACAGGGTGAAATAAATTTCAGCACCCTGCTGAGATGACTTTGTTTGCCTCCTCTGGGGAGAGACGCACACGCTTTGGCATGCTGCAACACGAAAAGCCGTTCTTGTGTTTCCATTAAAAATGAATGAAAATAAATGAAGTGGATCAGCATATAGCTGGCATGAATGATGGGATGAATCGTGTCCCATGTGTAAGTCTTTTGTTGTAAATAGATACGTTCTCTAAAACCCTGTTTAGATATTTACTGTCATTGTAATGTATTTTCATGCGGCTGGTGTTCTAAATCTTGAGTGGAAGTATAAAGCATCATGTACTCCGTGCAACTGGAACATAATATTATTCGATATGAAATGCAATGGGAATTGCCTCATCGTGAATCTTGGATAGAGCGCATTTTCTCTCTTCACACTGCACTGCACCTTTGATGGAGTTAAACTCACTGCAAGTCATGATAGCAAAAACATAAGACGATATTTCCCATTACCTCTGACACATTTCAAATCTAGCACTGAGCACGGCGGCCTGGTCTGATGCATCATGCTGATAGCTGGCTAACTAACCCTCCTATCAGATGCGAGGTCCATACATTACATCACCAAAGCGCTAATGAACGCCTCCAGTTTATTTATTACCCTTTTGTAGTATGGGAAAATTTACATAATCATCTCTCATGATTTAATCCAACCATAAATACTTTGTAATACTTTTAGAATTGCTGGCATAGCTCTTTTTAACCATTAACCTTTGAGATGTTGTAATGTGCTAGAGTTTTACCAAGATAATGCTTTTGCGGTCCAGTGAAATTTTTCTCAATTGCTTATGCAATAAAATCGGACAAACCAAAAGAATAGATCATTTATCAAAACTACAAACATTATTGTTCTCTTTCAGACGTTGTGAACCTTTTTTAATTTTCAAACTATTCACAATTTGACACCAGGCACTCATGTAGAAAGCACTAGCATTCAAAAACCATCACAACGTACTGTAAGTACACTTATCTCAGTTTTCACCATGTGAATGCTAGTAAGCAAAATTGTTCAGGCAGAACTTTAGGCTGCATAAAAAGGTTCACAGATGAGTGAGGTCATTGGCTCTGAATCAAAGCAATGCAGCAAGTGCTCAAATTAGATGGGGAGGATGAGGGAGAAGAAGGTCAAGGATAATGTTTGTCTGTGATGAGATCTGTTCCACTAGTTGATCTTCTTTATGGAAGGCTGGAAAGTATGTGACAGAAATCCACATACTGAGCAGTAAAATCTTTTGAAGGCTGTGGAGGAGGCTTGTGAGAACATTACCTTGGAGTGTTGCCTGAAGTTCATGATGCAAACAGGAGGCTTTTCCTCCTGCTGTCTGGCCAGAGCTGCAGTCCTGTAATATTGCCTGTGATGTAGATTAGGTTCTCTGGCCTGACCCTGAAGATGCTGATTCACATTTTCTATACAAGCTGTTTTTCTCTTACTGCTTTTGGTTAATATTTCAAAGGAATGGTTCAGCCAGAAATTAAAATTCTGTCATTTCTGTCATCTCACTTTCTTTCTTTTGTGGAGCTTGTGAGGTGATTTTTTTTTTTGGCTATGTTTGTACTGGCTACTGTATACAGGCCACCAGGGCACCATACAGACTTTATTAAAGAATTTGCTGATTTTCTATCTGAGTTAGTACTGGCTGCAGATAAAGTCTTAATTGTTGGCGATTTTAATATCCATGTCGATAATGAAAAAGATGCATTAGGATCAGCGGTCATAGACATTCTCAACTCTATTGGGGTTAGACAACATGTTTCAGAACCTACTCCTTGTCGAAATCATACTCTAGATTTAATACTGTCACATGGAATTGATGTTAGCGGTGTTGAAATTCTGCAGCAAAGCGACGATATCTCAGATCATTATCTAGTCTTGTGTAAACTCCATATAGCTAAAACTGTAAATTCTACACCTTGTTACAAGTATGGTAGAACCATCACCTCTACCACAAAAGACTGCTTTGTAAGTAATCGTCCTGATTTATCTCAATTCCTCAGCATATCCAACAGCACAGAACAACTTGATGATGTAACAGAAACTATGGACTCTCTCTTTTCTAGCACTTTAGAGACAGTTGCTCCTTTACGCTTAAGGAAGATCAAAGAAAACAGTCTGACTCCATGGTATAATGAGCACACAGGCACCCTAAAGAGAGCAGCCCGGAAAATGGAGCGCAGATGGAGGGAAACAAAACTAGAGGTATTTCGTATAGCTTGTCAGGAAAGTACCCTATCCTACAGAAAAGCAATAAAAACTTTTAGATCTGATTACTTTTCATCTCTTCTAGAAGTAAACAAACATAACCCCCCGGTATTTATTCAATACAGTCACTAAATTAACGAAAAATAAAGTATCAACAGGTGTTGGCATTTCCCAAGAGCACAGCAGTAATGATTTTATGAACTACTTTACTTCCAAGAGCGATACTATCAGAAATAAAATTGTAACCATGCAGCCGTCAGCTACAGTATCGCATCAGATGCACTATAGATCCCCTGAGGAACAATTCCACTCATTCTCTACTATAGGAGAGGAAGAATTGTATAAACATGTTAAATCATCTAAACCAGGGGTCTTCAACTAAAATGGCTTGAGGTCCAGTAATGAACCCTCCCCATCAGCCGAGGTCCGGACAATTCTAAAAAACAATTGATGGTTTTTGCCAGGCCAGGGTATATGCAATATATTTAAGCTTAATTTCAAGACTTTTAAAGACCTTTTTTAAGACCTGCACAAAAATAAAATAAATAAATAAATAAAATGACTGTAAAAAGCATGATTTACAGTTCAGATGCAGGTTTTCACAAAAACAATCAAGTATTATATTAATTAAATAACATATATTTTACTGCCTTAATTGTTTGCATTTTACAACACATTATCTTTTTGTTGATCCACCAGTTCACATTTACAACTCTGCGTGTTTGCTGCTTAAAATCATGGGTTGTAATATTTTTAATATTTAATAAACGATCACACCGGTGTGATTAGATCGGCACATCATCAACTGCTAAATTAAAATCTGCGTTGTAAAATGTAAACGGAGTGTCTATTTAGTGCAAATAGCCCACCTTTTAGCAGAGGCTATTTACACTAATTCCGCCCACCAACATGTGATATGGACTGTCAAGATTATAAAAACAGGCTATGATCCAACATCTCCAGTGGTTAAATGGTAAAGCACGTACTGTGGTATTTTTGACGCGATCAACCAGGGTTCGAACCCGCCTTTTGCAGAACTTTTTTTCTCCCTTTTCAAATCTCATATCACATCGTAAAGGCATTTATTTTTAATAAAAATTAAAGAAATAACCAAAAAGTTGAAAATAAAGTATCGGGTAGGGTTAGGGTAGGTGTAGGGAGGGCTTTATTGTCCCAATAAGGTAGCATCCATTTAATAATCTGGATCAAAATTATAATTTAATAATACGTTATTATTGCATACTGTTTTATAATGTAATACAATAATCGTAAGTATAAAACAGTAAATATAATCTATAACTATTTGCACTTAGTGTAAATAACATATCGCTAAAAATACTGCTATTTTCACCTAGTGTAGATAGAATCCATTGCTATTTGAATTTAAGAAAAATGACCGCAATTTCAACTGAGGGGGCCTATAATCAGTCCGTGCCCAGGGCACCTCTGCGTCATAATCCGTCCCTGATTGAATGAATAGCCTTTTTAAGTTTAATCGCAATTCTTGTCATTCAGTCCCCACATTTAAGACCTCCTGAAATCATAAATAAGACTTTCTTGTACCATTTAAGACTTTTTAAGGACCCGTCAACTTTCCTAATTTTTGAGAATGCCATCATTTTTCACTCACTGAAAACACTGTTTTCACTCACTCCGTGTCCGGATCAGATGGTGGATCGGCGCCGGGAGATGATGTCTGAGGCCGGACACCTGGATGAGCCCCGGGGACATATCCCCAGTGAAGACCTCGACTAAAAATACAATAAAACTAAAAATAAAACAAAATAACTAAAAATATAATAAAATACCTAACATAACACTATTATTGTTAGAAACTGCAACAATATAAAAATAGAAATATAATACATTTATACATTTAAAATTTTAATTAAATCAATAATTAAACAATAATATGGCCCCCGACTGAGCCTGGTTTTCTCCCAAGGTTTTTTTCTCCATTCTGTCACAGAGGGAGTTTTGTTTCCTTGCCACTGTCGCCTCTGGCTTGCTCAGTTGAGGACACTTGATTTCTAGTGATTATCGTCAATTTGATTTCAAAGATCCTATTTAAACTAAACTGAGCTAGACAATGACATCACTGAATTCAATAATGAAATGCCTTTAACTGAATATTGAGTGTTTAATCTTATTATTATACATTACTGACACGCTATCCTCCAATTTGATACTGTTAAGTGCTTTGGCACAATCTGTATTGTTAAAAGCGCTATATAAATAAAGGTGACTTGACTTATTCTTTTTTTTCAGTCATTTTATTGATTGCCAGTTGAAACATCAAAAATTAATTGCATAAAAAATAAAAATAGCACATCTCTCCTAAACAAGCTGCATTAGTTAAGCTGTTATTATTGTCTGTAACACAATGGAGCAGTGAGTTATGTGTCAATAACTACTTAAATTTTGATCTGCACACAAAGCTATTGTATCACTTCTGGAGAGTTATACAGTGCAGAATACCATACTATATCACATTTGTTTGTCATTAGAATGAAGCATTTAAGTAAGAGTATATTATTCATATGCTTTTAAATAGTTTCATATTGTTTAAGCTTTAATTGGGTTACAATTGAGTTTCTAGTTTTGCTTTGGTGAATATAATTTTGAGAAATGTACCGCTGGTTTCAGGAAATCTGTTTAAGCGACTGGGAGAAATTGTGTTATGGTGTAAGTCCCAAAGTAAATGCAATATTTTTTTGGGCATATTATACATTAATATCCAATGTTGCACATTTGTAGTCAAATTTATGTAGCAACCAAAATAGAAACGATACTAGTTAACAATTAATTAATTTATCTGCCTGTCTGACTTAGTACATTTTATTAAAGCAGAGAAGTGGCGTTATAAATATTCTGTGTGCTTTGTGTAAAGCTGAGTGTGTATTTGTGGTTCATAGGAGGTGTAAAAGACTGGAAGGTATGGACTGGGGTATGACGTTTGTGACAAAACTAGACAGCTTTTTGAAAACATCAGAACAGCAATTTTGAGATTAAAACACTATTGTGTCCTGGGGGGAACTCAGCTTTGATGTGCTCAAAAGGAACCATTGTTGGCTGGGAACGCACCTTTTTTTGAGTGACAAATCAATCTTGATGATGTGAACCAAATCATGTTCTGCTGCCTTCAGCTTTTTAAAGGCTTTTCATTCCTTTTAATTGAGAATGATGTTCAGTGGGGGGAACTGAAGCACTTTCAAAAGAAAGTGAGGGAGGACATGGACAATTTCACTCAACTTTCTTGAGACGAAAACGATCATGAATAGGCCTACCTAATGAGAAAATGTAATGATTTTAATATCCTAAATCTTTAGGATGCAGATATATTTTATCACACAATGATATATGTTTCAATTTAGATCTTTTCCTTAGCAACATTTATAAACACTCATGGTCTTAACTGGTTTTAGATGAACATTTCCTGTGGTTAAGCTGATTTTTGTTGCAGATGCATGGGTCTTCAAGATGTTTTGTAACAGGTTTGTCATCAGTGATGCTTTAAAAGATTTACAATATTGTCTTATGAAGGACTTTTCATGAGATGCTCAAACATGCATGCATATTAATGTATTCATTATTACAGGGCTTACTTGAAGTGGATATTCTTGAATGGTGCTTGTTTCTGTGGTAAATGTGTTTGTAGTCGAGTGATGGTTAGCTGTGAGGGATTAGCTGACGGTTTGATCGGTGCTTGGAGGGAAGAGCTGGCTCAACGGACACCAATTTTATTCTTCTGAGCTAAACTGTGCCCTCAGCGCCAGCCTCCATTTTCTCATCCACTCCATCATCTCTCACACTGTTCCCAGGTGTGCTCGCATACACACAACACGCATACATTTTCTGCATCTCAAACCTTTCGGTTTTTAAGTTCTTTTTCTGTCTCACACTATTTCTGTACCACACGTATTTCAATATAATAAATAATATGTGGGTTTATTCTGTAAATTTAAATGCACTACAATAATTATACATCAATTAATTGCTTTTCTGGTTCAAGTTGGTTGTTAGGTTAATGTAATAATAAAGATAAAAAAAATGCATATTAGCCGTGTAAATGAGGGATGCACTATTAATCGAAATAAACCTGAAATCACACTATGGCTTTGTATGATAGTAAATCACAAAGACTGCAATTAATTAGATTTGTGTGTATATATATGTATTTTTGTCTTGTGCAGCCACAGAGAATTATGAGAAATGTAGTTTGATTACACAAATCTGACAAGTATCAACAATCTGTTTTTGACAGGTTTGATCATTGAATACAATAGTACATATACAGTATATATATATATATATATATAATATTTCACGTAACAGATGTTTATATATACTCCACAAGAAAAAATAATAACTGAAATGCATCAAAATTACCCTGTTAAAAGTTTACATACCCTTGAATCTTAATACTTGTGTTGTTTCCTGGATGATCCACGACTGTTTTCTGTTTTGCGATTAGTTATTCATGAGTCCTGCGTTGGTCCTGAGCAGTTCAACTGCCTGCTGTTCTTCAGAAAAATCCCCCAGCTCCTGCACATTCTTTGGTATTCCAGCATTATCTGCATATTTGAACCTTTTCCAAAAGTGACTGTAGATCCATCTTTTCACACTGAGGACAACTGAGAGACTTTTTGAATTTGAAGATCAGGGTAAATTTAATTTATATTTTGTCTTCAGAGAAACATGCAACTATCTTTTGTAGCTTCTGAAGGGAAGTACTAAATGAAAAAAATATATTTAGGCAATATGAGAAAAATGTACACATCTCCATTCTGTTATAAGTTTTCATCCCCGGCTCTTAATGCATGGTGTTTCCTTCTGGAGCATCAGTGATCGTTTGAACCTTCTGTAATAGTTGCATATGAGTCTCTCAGTTGTCCCCAGTGTGAAAATATGGATCTCAAAATCATATAGTCACTTTCGGAAAAGGTTCAAATATGCAAAAGATGCTAGAAAACCAAAGAATGTGCAGGAGCTGGGGGATTTTTCTGAAGAACAGCAGGGAGTTGAACGCAGGACTCATGAACAACTAAACAGAAAAACAGTCTTGGATCATCCAGAGAAAATAAAATAAAATATTTGTTTGTTTTTAATTATTCCAATGGATCATTATAGACTCCAAGTCAAAAGATGCTCTGGGAATTTTTTCAGCTATTCTGTTGACTGCAGGTAAAAAAGTCAATTTGATTTCCAGTAAAAAACAAAACAAAACAGCACATCTCTCCTAAACAAGCTGTATTATTTAAAAGTATTGTTTGTGTCTGTAGCTCAGTGAGTGCAGCGAATTATGTGCCAACGCTTAACACTCTGGGTTAAGGATTTGTTAAAATCCCTAACCCCAAGAATGAGCATAAGCAAGCACCACTAATAAGAGAATTAACTGGATTGAACTTGAGCAGGATGTGTGTGGCAGCTCTCAGAAACACAGTAAAAACCACAGTGCTGAGAACGGACATGGAGCTGGTTTTAAGAGGACATAAGGGAAGGAAATACTGCTGGTCAGCAAAGACCGACACAGAAGGTTGTGTTTTTTGTGGAGCAGTTCCTGACAATCTTGCACCAGACGTGTACTTATCTTCAGCTGGGACTGCTGCTGAGTTACAATACGGAATCGACTTGTTTGGCCTCTTTCTTCCTGAGCTGTAGACCCACAGAGACTCAGTCTGCAGTGCTATCAGTAACTTATATAGTCGTGCTATCGGCTTGAAAGTGACTGCCACAAATATCAGGCTATCCGGATGAAACAGTTTATCACATTTCATTGCTTTTCAGATGTATTTTATGACAAGGACAATGTAATTTATTATTTATGTTTGCATGGCCATCCTATACCTCTCTTCCAACAGACTAAAAATACTCTATTTATTTAGGATCCCAAACACTAATGATGGTTTGCATACAGCCCGAAACAACACATTAGTGCAAAATAAATTGGCTTTGAAGATTGTTTTCATTGATGCACAGCCAAACTCATGGGAAATGCAGCACTTTTGGTTCTCTGTCCCAACCGGACGGCTTGTCTAGACACTTCATTTGTTCCAACTGCCATTAGACACTGTGAAATAAAGCTGAATGAGGAATATCTGCTCTGCGAAATCCTCTTATGTAATCACAGAGGGAGGAGGTTGCTCCAAAACGTCTTTTGTGAAAGAGGTTAATCAGAGATTTGTGTGTCATCTACATTAGCCAAGACTTCAAACGTCGGATGAGACATTAAACATCAGGGATTTGAGATAAAACTCTTTCTTGATGGCTTAAAATAGCGACCTTACTTTTTGGGGCTTTTCACACATGAAATTGTTAACTGAGTGCCATTGTAACCTCTGGGTTATCTTGTTTCACATTTCATGCTGTTCATACTTTTTCCTATGATAGTGGGTGGGCAGGTTTGGAGATTTCAATACATTTGTAGAAAAAACCCTGGCTTAATGTTCTTATTTGCATATATATGAGGTCAAGGCATTGATTGGATAAAAACAGCTCATGACAGCGGATGGGTAATTTTCAGAATTGGTTCTCTTTCATCTGTCTATATGCACTTTTAAAAATGATCAAAGTTGTTTGAATATTTAAAGTTGTAAATAAAGAGTATGGAAGTATGTTTTCCAAGAAAATGCTGTTCAGTCTTTCTACTTAAAAAAATAATGTATAATTCAGTGTATTACTTGCTTTTGTAATTAATTGTGAAATTTTCTTGCAGTTTTTGAGTGAAAAATTGTTTCTACACTTTGTTTTCAGTGTATCTTATTATTATTTATATACGTCTGTAGCATTTAGTAATATTTTTTCATTTTATATTTTTATTTTATTTCAGTTTTTAGTAATTGTAATACTTCAACAAATATATTTCAGTTAGTCGCCAATGCAACATTTCCAAGTTTTAGTTAAGTATTTCATTTGTTTATATGTTAATTTCAGCTTTATTTCAAAACGGTTATGAAATTGTTTTAGTTAACAATGACATTTTTAATTCAACTTCCTTAAATTCATATTGCAATTGTGCATCTTGTCTGCTTTAATTCAAATTCTGATGAACATGTGACGTGTTTTCTGACTTTGCTTTTCCATATTTAAAAATAATGACATCCAAGTTTACTCTTGCTCTTTTAAGTTTAGGTAATGCTCAAGTTAAACTTTATTTTCTTTCTCCATTTACTGCTAACCCTCTTTCAAAATTGCATGTTTGAAATGTGGCTTTGCCCAGGGCCTTAGTTTAAAGCTTAAAAAGACCGAGGGTTAAGCAGCACAGTCTGAAGTTAAAGATCTAACTCTAAAGCTAGTGTTTGTATTGTCATGTAACCATTGTCTCTTGGTGGGGAACTGTGATTTATTTTCGGTATTCTCATTTGGAAACACAGCGGCTCTCAGAAGCCCATAATAGCCTGGGTTACCGGACAAGGTTACCTTGCCAAGCTGCTTATCATGGAGAAAGTGGCCTGCTAGGACAAAGCATTTCAGAATTTTATTATCATTCAAATTAGAACATATAGAGGGCTTCTCTGCGATTGGTGAAATAATGGTGGTCATTTATCTAGCTAACACCGACCTTTCATTTCCCATTCATGTCTTATTAGGGGGGCATACATCATCATCTTGACATAATTAAAAAAAAGAAAAAGAAAAAAAAACTCAATTGATTCATAGTAGAAATTGGAAAAGGTGGTGCTGTGCTCGGCAGGTGCTGCTGGCTGTCATTAGTTTCAGAGTCTGGCCTTTTGCTGTTGACTTTTCCCATTGTTGCCATTAGCGGTGGGAGAACGCGGGCCCAAGGCGCCATGTATCCTTATCAGTCTCCTGAGTCGTTTATAACCCACAGGTTAAAACATAACCAAGCCATGCCACAATGCATTAATGTGATTTTTATGGACGTAGCATAGATCTTGTTTATCAGTTTTTATGATGGATTTGTACTAGGTTTTGTCTCCCTGTGTGCTCATAAATGGCTTTATAAAGGCAATAAAGGTGTGCCGTTAGACTGACAGGGTTTTACATTGCTATATAATGTATTTATAAATATAAACACTGTTGGGTCATTCCGTGTCAACTCAACCAGAGATCCTAAGCTGAAAATGTATTCTTTTTTTTCTTGTAAAAAAGCTGAAATTTTAAATGCAATGGATAACTATTTACGGTTTTGTAGAGGAGGGTCAAAATGACAAATTTCACCTGAAAGTTGGAGTCAAATTACAGGGGGTTAAAAATTAAGGCAGCATCATATGCGACGTTTCTACTGACTTGAGCAATCCTTGTTGCATTATATCAATTATGACAGTTCCACAAAGATTACATGCTTGTAACTCAAGATTCATTTATATAATAGTGCACCAAATTTCCTTTTTTGTGGGGGAGTAACTAACTAAAATTAGTGATGCTATTAACTTTAATTGCTCAATTTTGGAAACACTGGAAAGGTTGATTCATTCAGGTTTGTTTGAATGGTTCATGTTAATCCATCATGATCTCATGAGAATTCATTTCTATTTGTCTGCCTGTCTGTCATGTCTTTTCTTTATACTGTCCATATTCTGACAGTATAAAGTATATTTTCAGTATATTTTCAGTATATTTTCTTTATACTGTCCATATTCTGATTCTGATATTTTTAAGAAATGGTTATGGTTAGGTTTAGAGGTAGGAGTGGGATTAATGCTATATTGCAGGGGTAGGCAACGTCGGTCCTGGAGTGCTGCTGTCCTGTAGAGTTTAGCTCCCTCCAACCCTAATCAAACACACCTGAACAAGCTAATCAAGGTCTTCAGAATTACTAGGGCTACAGGCAGGTGAGTTTTTTTTTTTTTTTTCAGGGTTGGAGCTAAACTCTGCAGGACATCAGCACTCCAGGATCAACGTTGTCTGCCCCTGCTATATTGTTTCTAAAATGGTCATTTCCTTCCATATTTTGGTCTATTGAGTTTTGTATTCGCTATAAAATGGGTATATTTAGGTTTGTGGGTAGGTTAAGGAGTCTAAAATAGTTTCTCAATAAAATAATAAAAATGCATTGATGCACATATCTTAATAGTGTTGGGCGATATGCTCCACAGTCACATTGTCCTATTGTCAGCCTGTAAGAATGCCGATACACATCGATGCCGATAGCCTTGTGGGGAGCGCACCAACATACAGTGTCATTGCGCCACAGGCATCCCGATGTTGAATCCCGACTTGAGGACCTTTCCTGATCCTGACCCCCTTCTCTCTCCCACTTCGCTTCCTGTCAGCTCTTATCTGTCCTATCATAAAAAGAAAAAAGGCAAAAACGCCAAAAAAAGATCACCGATACACAGTTTATTTAATTATTTAATTCCTTAGTTTCATAGCTGGAGAGTGGACCAACTCCAGGGTACGGCTAAAAGCAGCCTAATGTTAGTGTAATCTACACATTATATCTTTTTAGTCAAGCAGCATGTTATATTACAGCATATGGATATTTTTTATATGACTGAATTTGTACACTGTAAAAAATGATCTTGCATTTTAGTTGTTTCAATTAATTTTTTTAAGTTGACACAACTTGCAGCTTCTGAACTTAACATTTGAAGTATTCACTGTCTAGAGCATTTGTCCTCTCAACTTAAAAAAAAAATGTGTTGAATCAATTCAATAACGATGTCACGTTCTCAACGTCACTTATCACGAGAACAGCCATCTTGGTGAGCTTCTCCACAAAGTTTGGAAACTTTCTCAATCAACAAATTTTAAATATTTAACATAACAATTTAATAAAAACATTGAAAGTTCCTATTTATAATGCTTACATTTCCTCAGTTATTCAAACAGCATAATCAGTTATAATCAGTGAAGCCATCTACACTGTATGATGAATACATCTCTTACACTTACATTGCACATACATCTGCACTTTGTTGTATATGATGAGAGATTTCACGATTGAGCAGAATTCAAAACTCCAGTGTTTCAGCATTGACTCATCTGAACACCTCTGATTGGCTATTGCATTCATAAACTTAACGGAATCATGTATGATTGGTTATAATACGCAACACTGTAAAAACATGAAAAAAGAAGTACGATGGAACAAATAAGCCCTAATATTAGATGATACTAGCCTGATGATAATACTAATAATACTAATAATAATAATCTTGATATAATCAAAGGCATATCTCTGACTATTGTCGATACACGATATTATTGTCTATCGGCACAACCCTATATCTTAATGATACAAAAGATTAGTAAATATCTTTTTTTAGCTAAATACATAGTAATTTTACGTTTTAAATGTAATACCTCCAAATTGTACATTTCAGTAAATTACTTGTAAATGTTATGTAATAATAGCTATGTATAAACAATAATGGTTAATCAGCGCGTTTAAATAAATTATGCACTTAGTTTCTGCACGTGAGCCTTTTTTGTGGTAAATTTTAGTTTTGATTTTAGTTGGACTTGAACCTGTATAGTCCATATGCGCACCATGGCTCAACACATTTTTGCCACCTGTTGAGGGAGACCTCCTTTATTAAGTCTGAAGATAATGCACACCTGGGTGGGCTGATGGGTGGAGATAAATGAATGAGAATTCCCCCTAAAGCTTTCCCTAATGAGAATACTGCATGAAACCAGTTCTCTTTCATGTGGACTGATGGAAGGAAGCCATTCTCCCCAAAGCCCTTTTAAAGACTAATTGAATAGTAAAGCATTGCCTGGGGCGTTTTGTTGTCAGCTCATTTGGCTCCCCATTCATCTCAATCCGTCATAGCAATTTTTTTATTTTTTTGGCAAAATGCTTAAGGAATGCGTCTCTAATCTGATGATGCTGAAATAACATACATACCAAACCACCTCCCCCACCTGACCCAAACACGTCTCACTTTACCTGTTTCTAATCAATGACAGGGATGCGTGTCCCATGAGCTGTGGTGCCGTTAGCCCCGGATCAAGATTTTCTCTTTCATTTGACATTACTCAAGTGGAGCAAATGGATTCCCTGAAAAGATAACTAAGTTTTATCTCATTGCCGCACTAATAAAAATGATGGATAACGTGGGCTGGAAACAATTGAATTTCATATACGTCTCAGTCTTTCAGACGGTCTGTGAGAACAGACAGGTTTCTTTTCAGCTGTCATTCTAACACAATTCTGAAACTGTGATCATATAGAAAGGCGTTTCTTCAAGTTCATGTGGTTTTATGTCTCATTCACTATATCTTAAAGATTTCTCTGTGAAGGTCACATTATAGCTTTTTTAATATAGAATTTATAGTACTCTTTTGCTTTTTGCATATAATTTTATGTAATTGATTGTTATATTTGAAGTTATAAGTTGAAACAATATTCTGTAAATATTACATTATATAAAAATATAATGTAATATAATAATAAAATATTTATAATAATAATATAATACATAATTATTATAAGAATTGCAATATAATAATAAATATATGTATTGCATTTTGCATATATAATTTTACCTTTCCTAAAATTTCTAAAAATTCATTTTAAAATATGAATTAATTTCTAACCAGCCTCTTAGTCATCATAAGATAAGGCGTAAGAGTATTGACATCTTGTATTACCTATGTCTGATGTTCTCTAGAGAGTGCAGGGCATTTCTAGCAGTTGTTTGACCTTTAAATAATAATCTTGACATTCTTGACATCCTCATTACAGTAATGCATTGCCAAAGGCAGTAATGTAGTATATTTAAACTATGCACCAGCTGCCCGTGTGTGTAATTAACCCTGCATCCTCATCGGGATTCATATACTATGTTTCCAGGGGCGTCATGCACCTATTTTTCTTCAGGGGGCACCAGTGGAAGTTCTGGCTCACTTGGTGCCCTTGGCAAGAAAAGACCAAAGGGAAAAATAGTTCCTCGTTTAAGTGTCAGTCTAATGGTGCAATTTTTGTTTAGCGTACAAGGAGACCCATGTTCAAATTAGGTATTTCTTTTTAAACCAAGCAAAAGTCACTGAACCGTGATCAGCATGTTTTTTTTTTTGTTTTGTTTTTTAACTGAAAACAGCAGATTTGACATAATTCCCTATGTGTCAGTCTATGAGTTTTGAGCTACATGAAGGAGGATGGATGATGAAAATCGTTAAAGCAAATGATCTGCGAAAGGTGCATCTGAATGGTAATTTCTGCCATAATGTGTTTTTTAACCTGCAGTAATGGTTCAACATAATCACTCGCAGAGAAATGGGGGACATTTGCATGGCACTTCTGTATGTTTCACATACTGTTCTTGAAAGATGTTTATCACTTTAAAAGTGATGGTGTGTGATTTAAAAATTTTTTTTTGAGTCAGTTAGATTATTTTAATGTTTTGAAAAGAAGTTTATTTTGCTCACCAAAGCTACATTTATTTGATCAAATACTGTGAAATATTATAACAAGTTATAATAACTGTTTTCTGTTTTAATACATTTTAAAATGTCATTTTATTCCTGTGTAGCAAAGCTGAATTACTTCTGAATTACTCATTTCTTCAGTGTCACATGATCCTTCAGAAATCAATCTAATATGCTGTTTTGCTGCTCAAGAAGAAGCATTTCTTATTATTATCAATGTTGAAAACTAAGCATATTTTTGTGGAAACCATGATACATTTTTTCAGGATTCTTTGAAGAATTAAAAGTTCAAAACAATGTGAATTCAAAATGGACTATTTTTTGCCATATCACTGTCTTTAATGTCAATTTTGATAAATTTAATACATCTTTACTGAATAAAAGTATCAAATTTCATAAAAAAACAAAAAATAGAAACTTTTGAACAGTGAATGAAACTTCTGCAAGGGATACATTTATGAGCAGAATTGTATCATGGCTTTTATATTTCGTAACATATTTTCTGTGGTGTGTTTTCACATGTATAATTGTCAGTTGCAATTAAATGTGTTTTATATTGTAGGACAGTGATCGAGAGAGAGAATGATAAAAATAGAGAAAAGTCATATTCTGTTTAACATTGGACTTCAAATTGTTTGCTAAGATCTAGCCTCTAAAATAAATCAAGTGTCTGACTGCAACAGCAATACAAATATGGAAAAACACCCCGTGGTACTGACTGTAATATGAAATGCTCAAAATTTCATATGTGTAATTACTGTAAAATTCCAAGCAACAGTAGAGCCGATTTGATCAGAGCTACAGGCCAAAGTTTGTCATAAGCTCAAACTCTTCTGCTCACAGTAACGCCGTTTTACTCAAATACCAAAATAAACCCCAAATATTCAACACGGATATTAATTTTCATGTATATGATCCGACTCTTCTTTGTTCAATAGATGCAGTGTTTGATGTTGGATTTAGGTGTGTTATGACTCTGAATTCAAGATTCTGAAATAAAAAATGTTTTCCGTAAAAACTTTTATGTGTGGCTTTGCAGTTTTGAGATAGCAGCACTGTCCAGTGACCTCACCTGGGGATCGAATTTATCTGAAACGCAATGGAGTTTGACTGCTGTCCTTTGGCCTGTGCTGATTTCCTTATCAAGCGTAATTAAATAAACAAGATCTGTTTTTCCAAGTGATTCACTGGAAGGTTAAGTGAATGGGTGATCGAGCTGATTTCATCCCATCTAACATTCTTCTGTCTGCCCCTCTCTGGCACGCGATAGGTCTGGAGCAGCTGCGAGTGAGTGGACGTGTGTGTAATGCGGATGGCTTTGTAAACATTAGTCCCAGAGGCACAAAAAGGCCCTGTCAGTTTGCAGCGTTCAGTATGTCGCCAAAGGCACACTTTGCACAGTTAATACGATAGCAGGATATGGCATAAAATAGTGAGTGCAGACTTGACACACATATAGATAAGAGGACATCAAAGAGCCACTTCCCACCTCGTTACGAAGAGAGACACCAATTATAATAGCCTTATGTCTTAATCTGCGCATGACTGTTTGCTGGCTGGCATTATCAACCATCCGCAGTAACGCATTTGGAGGCCGTGTTGGAGAAAAGCATTTCCGTACCTGAGAACTTCTCTGATATTCCTTCAGTCTGAGTCCGCAAAGGAGGCAGTGAATACCAACCCCCCCCCCCCCCCCCCCCCCCCCCCCCCTTAATCTTCATATGTCACTGTCACTCCTCTGCAAAAGCAGTATATCTGCCGCTTGCAGAGCTATTTGGCTCGAGATGGCGTCACAGGCCTGCCTAAACGGGTTGGATTAACGGCACTTTCAGTCCCTGTCTGTCTTGCACCTTTGCAGCACTGTGACCGAGTAAATAGACTCCTTTCAGCCGATTGGAAGGAAGCTCCCCTGGGAGAGATGCACATTCAATCATATATCATCCTTCGCCCTTGGCCTGCGCTCGGGCCCAATTCTGCCTACATCACCCATGTGTTTTTCTCAACAGCATGCCAAAAAAAACACAGTAACAGAATGTGCGCGGTAACGGTGAGCGACTTTTAAGTCACCTTGCTTCCACAAATAATTTACTCTTTTGTTTTTACCATATAGACTTCTCAAATTTATTCATACAGTTATCTTCAATTTGTTGAAATTTATTTATTTAGTAGATATCATAAACTAACAATGAACAATCATTTTACATTTGTTCATCTAGGTTCATCTCATAATATAATAATGTTAATTTGTACACCTTGAAATTGTAAAAATGTACTAGTATATGACACTTTCTTTAACAGAATAAATGCAATAAAAAATTTTGATACTAAAAGCTTATTGCAAAAATGGCGTCAAATTTGTTCCATGTGTTTTAGCAAAATTAACATTTTCTTCATGATTTATGTAATGAATTATGAGTGACCCCTGTTGTGACCCCTATTTTACATCATTCACCTTTAATTTTGAGGCATTTCCTTCTGTTAAAGAAACTCTGTTAAAGAAATATTACTGCATTTCTTAATTTTTTGTTTTAGGTAAGGTACTGAATGTCCATTTACACCATAATGATACTTGCAAACTCGCACTATGCTGCGAATTGGTCTGTTTTTAACTAAGAAAGGAAGACCAGATGTTTTCTTCTGCTGAGGGATAAGCAGATGTTTGTGTGTGAGAATTTAAGATTGTTGAAAAAAAAAAATTACAGTGGATGAGAACAGTTCCTGTTTTCTGTTTTTATTTGAGCTCCGTGAGGCATGTTACATCTGAACATTCTCTTATTTATTTTTAAAGTTTTTGTTTATTTATTTATTTATGTTTTGTTTAAGTAAAAGTACTTTGTAAAAGTAACATATCAACATTTTTGGTTTTAATATTTGTAAAAAAAAAAAAAAGTACTCGAGACGCTGTATTGTGAATAAGTCACAGCCAATACTTTCATTCAGCAAGGACACATTAAATTATTCTTGCCATAACAGTAAAGACATTTATATTGTTACAAAATATCTATAGTTTTAAATAATGTATTTCTTTTCAACTTTCTATTCATCAAAGAATCCTGGGGGAAAAAATACAGTTTCCACATAAATATTAAGCAGCAAAAACTCTTTGCAACATGGATAATAAAAAGAAATGTTTCTTGTGCACTGTATCAACATTTTGGAATTATTTCTGAAGGGTCATGTGACACTGAAAACTGGAGTAATGGCTGCTGAAAATTCAGCTTTGCCATCACAGGAATTAATTATTGTTTAAAATGAATTCAAATAGAAAACACTTATTTTAAATTGTAATAATATTTCACAATATTCCTGTTTTACTGTGTTTTTAATCTAATAAAAACAGCCTTGGTGAGCATAAGCGACCTTTTTCAAAAACACAATCACATTGACCCCAAACTATTTAACAGTATTAATATGTATTATTCTTTTCTTTTTTTTTTTTTTTTTTTGCAAGAAACTTGAAATAGTAGAGGTGGAAACTTAGAGCCTCTAAGCTCACAGTAGGTGCATCTCGAAAAGCTAATACACATTACTGCAAAAAATTGAATTTTCTAAGCAGAAAATGAATGGTATTTTTACTTCTGGAAACCTGTTGCGCTATATTACTGTACAACTGTTTAGATGACACCATTATTGCATTGTGGTCTGCTCTGTTGTGATGAACTTATACTGAAGCTGCTCTTAACAAGGACTGATTATGGTCTTGCGAAACCCCAGGGCATCAGGTTCTCTGGAGGCTCCTCTTGTCTCAATTAATGTCCAAATAACAAGAAATTACATTGAACCCACCATGGGAGTAATACACTGCAAAAGAGGTGACAATGTATCACGACTAGTATACAACATTATAAGGTCATTTCTTTGTGTATTTCACATTGGGGCAGTGGATGTTTGTCTATATATCAATTTTAAATGTGCAGTGGCTTGTTCCCAGCTTGCCATCCACTGCTAGCCTCTCTGGTGAACGTAGATGCTCCATTGGCTTGGTCCATAATCCTTCCTTGGTCTCCAAATGCAGTGTGGAGTGCAGCAAACATGTTTCATATCAAAGAGCAAAGTTTCTTTATGACCACAGACTGAGTAATATGTATATGGACAATAATATAGCAGAGAAACAAGAATGGATGCGATTGTAGATCACATTGAGGTGGCAGCAAGAAATTGTTCTTCTCTAACCTCTCATAAAGTTTAATGGGGTGGGTTATTATGGGCTCACAACAGTATAACTCATGAAAATCAAAGCGAGGTGCGTTCACTGCATCTTCGCCTGTTTCACACCCGCATACACGCTTTTATCACATCTGGAGAAGGAACGAGTCACACCATTGACACTGTTAATTCTTAGTTATATCGAGTGGTTTCAAATGCCTCTTTGACTTATAACAGTCCGGAAATGAACACCGAATCTTTAAGAGACAATTCTGAAACTGTGAAAAATCATTGCTAATTTTTATGCTTAGAATGAGTTGCACATGCTTTAGCCGGACAAATGTAATTATTGCTTTTATGTCACATTTTGGAAAGATTTTATCACATCTGGAAAAGAAAGGAGTCACGCCATTGACAATGTTTATTCATAGTTATCTCAAGTGGTTTGAAGTGCGTCTCTGATTTTATTACACTCTGAAAATGAACATCAAATCTTTAAAAGACAGTTCTGAAACTGTGAAAAATCATTGCTAATTTTATGTTTAGAACAAGTTGCATATGCTTTAGCCGGATAAATGTAATTATAGTTTTAATATGACACATGAATGGACATAAATGATAGCAAACGAATGCCTTTAGCACATCTGGAGAAGGAAAGAATCACACCATTGACACTGTTAATTCATAGTTATCACAAGTGTTTGAGTTTGTTACAGCTTGAAAATTAACATAAAATCTTTAAAAGACTGAAAAACTAAGTGCATACACTTTATACTTAGAATGAAAATTAAACGGCACAACTCTTTTCAACAATAATACTGACACTGAAGTGACTGGAGTAATGGCTGCCAAAATTAGTTGGACAAATTTATTGCTTTTTACGTCATGTTTATGGAAAGATCTAATAACGTGCGAATGCCTTAATCACATCTGGAGAAGGAATAAATCACACCATTGACACTGTTAACTCATAGCTATCTCAAGTGGTTTCGAGTGCCTCTTTGACTTAATTACAGTTTGAAAATGAACATCAGCTCTTTAAAATGCAATTCTGAAACAGAAAAAAATCATTGTGTACACTTTTTATGATTGGAATGAGTTGCGCACGTAATAGTCGGCCGAATGTAATTATTGCTTTTACGTCACATTATGGAAGGATCTGATAGCACGCGAATGACTTTCACGCAAGTTGTAGAAGGACTTTATGGAGTGTTTTAGAGCCAGCAGAATTTGGGGTCAAGCCATTACCCTCCTTAATGTGCTGTGAGATTGCATGCTAATTGATATTAGCACTCGCCATATCTGTTTTACACATTTGCACACAACACAAAGGTGTCTTTTACAGGAATGTTTCGGGACAAACCTTTCTCGCACATCTTGGAATAATCTGCTTGTAGCTTGCTAGAAGAGAAAAAGGGCTGAGTAAATCAGCCGGAATGGCACAAAACAAAAGGAGCAGGTAACTAGCAGGGGAGCTTTCCAGTCAGAGGTGTTGTGTGATGAAGTGAAGGTTGGTGCGGTGCCCTCTCTCCTCCCCAACTCCCCTGTAGCGTAGCGCCCCACATCCTGGGGGAAATCTCGGCAGGCTGTCTCCAATAAGAACATGTGCTGAGGGAGAACTCCGATAAACAATCCAGATCCTCCCTTGCTCTGTCTTTTCGCTGCACTTTGGACGCCAAGTAACCTTCTGCCAGGAGCTGAGTGGCAGGTAGAGATGTTTCTCTCTATTTTAAGCAGCGTCTAACAAGCCTCGTCAGACAGACTGCAGGGGCCTTATACTCACTGCTGGCATAACTCAAACAGAGAAGCCAGCAGGCTCACCATCAGCCAAGCACCACCTGCTGCCCAGCACCTCCGCAGAGCTCTCTAGAAACCTGTACGTATATATATATATATATATATATATATATATATATATATATATATATATATATATATATATATATATATATATATATACAGACACACACACACACACACACACA
Source organism: Barbus barbus (assembly GCF_936440315.1). Lineage (NCBI taxonomy): Eukaryota > Metazoa > Chordata > Actinopteri > Cypriniformes > Cyprinidae > Barbus > Barbus barbus. The sequence continues at coordinate 13,004,739 of NC_136761.1, forward strand.
CACACACATGCAAGCACCCTCCTCTCGAGAGTCCGCTGATCGTTATGAACCCCCCCAGTCGGAGTGCGGCTCCGCAGGGAGGATGCGTTCTGAGATGAGAAAGTTAATTTGGGGCCGGCGGCCTCAATCATAACAGACTCCCAAGTAAATATGCTCCTCAGATGAATAATGCAGATTCGACCACAGCTGATATCTCAAGTGGAGGGATTTGTGATGTGCTCAGGGTGTAAGAAATGGTGGTCGATGAAGGGGAGATGAATCTGCGGTTTGAGTTGTGTCGTTTTTGTCACGCTGCGAATCTGTGGCGTGGCAAATGTCTGTGCTCAAGAGGATAACTCCGCAAATGAAGACAGTGCTTGTGCTTGTGAGGGTTCCTGGAAAAGATCTGAGAATTTGATGGTGCGCTTCTAAAATTTAGTGCATGACGAAAGAAACCAGAAATAAGTTTTTGGATAAAATTAGCACTATATGCAGCCTTTTTTCCTGTTAGTAAACAAAGTAAAGACTGAATTGCTTAAGAAAACCTTAAATTAATTCTGCAGCAGGTGGCAGCGTGGGCACTTGTTGGAAATGTCAGTTGCACCTGGAACTCAGGGGGCAAAGGGAGGGCCAATTTGTCAAGTTGATGACTGCTAGAGACAATACAGTCTACGCCAGGCTTGTTAAAAAGTATGACGCACAGGTACGAGCGTAGAGCAACTTGATAGAGATGTGTTGGAGGAGGAAAATCAGGCAGTAAATATGTTCAGATGTGTTACCTGCCAGTACAGCTGTGGGGGTGTACTTTAATTAGGGACTGATCCATGTGATGCTTGCGGTTCAGTGAATACTGAGCTATCTGTGATAAGTTGTAGACGTGCTCTGGTTTATGGTATAATCATCCTTGGATGCTTAGAAAGGCTTGATCCTTAAGCTCGGGGATCAAAGAAGCTCACTTAGCTAGCATACTCTCCGAATCAATCTCTGCTTGTTTAATACCGTGTTACTTTGGGTAAGTTATGCTGAAATTGATTTAAAAAAGTCAAAAAATAAAAACAGGCCATATGCTGTAGGCAACTGTCCAAAAAACTATAATAATAACAGCTTCTCTTTTTTGTCAAGTAGCTTATGTAGGCTTTGACTGTGGTAATGATCCAAATCTAGGTTGTGATTTTCACTGGCAGAGGTTGGAGCGAGTTCACGTTCACGACGGGGACTGTCAGAGGACAGGGAGCGAATGTTGCACACTCACATGATGCCAGGCAGCCAGGGCACCAGGGGCCGGAGAATTGTCAGTCGGTGTCTGGGAGGTGTGACTCGTGTGACATTCACGTCCTCCGCAATTATCACTGCTATGATGTGTGAGCATTAATGATGTATGAATGTTCAGTGGGAGGTTGGAGGGAGGTAGGGAGTCTGGAATTTCAAGACCTCGTTATCTGGAGGAAACTAAAAGAGTAAACCCTGCTTTGTTGTACTTGAGGATGCAACCTGCTTTGAAAGTTTAAAGTCAACCTGACAATCAAAATTGCCTTGTTTGCTTAATGCACGTTTCCAAAGTAAATGTCTTTGTAATCTTCCATTGAAATTTAACAATTTGCTTTACCTCTGAATTAGGGATGAGCTGTATCATTTTCATTTCCTTTGATACCAGGTACTATCAAAGCTAATACTGCTGATATTAATACAAATAAAGGATAAAATAGTTATAACAAATTAACATTTAAAGAGCCATTTCTAATGGTTAATTAAATAGACATAAATTAGGCGCTTACCCCCCCCCCCATTTATTAACAACAATTATAGAACATTAAATTATTCAATTATTAAATAATCAATTATTTAGCTACTTCTGTACTTAATTTGTAATTATATCCTATTATTATTCTATATTAGCCATATAACATTTAGCTTAGTCATTATTTAGTTACATAAAATATTTGAATATACATTTCTTTCTCTGACAGCTTTCAGCGCTTCTTTTCGTACAGATGAGTGTAAGAAAGTTTTGATAGGTTTTTTTCACATCAGAAGCATTAGTATTATAAATCTTAGTCATTTTTAAAATGCCATCAGTATTTTAACGTGAAGATCAATCCTCTCAATGCCACATCTGTATCTGAAATGCCAATATTTCAAGATTGATCTGCCCATCAATACTCTGGAATGACATCCCTTTTTAGATGATGTCAGGCAGTGCCACAGAAGAAAATAAGTCGACATGAGGGTGAGTAAATGACAACAATTACATTTTTTCATCCCTTTATACTAATAGCCAAATAGTTTTAGTTTGGCTCCGTTGTGGCATGAAATGCTCACTTTTTATGTGCAAATCAGTTCCAGGTAGACACAATTATATTGTCCTCCATTTTTACATGTATTAAGCTATTTCAGCTGGAAGTAATGAATTACATTTACTCGCGTTACTGTAATTGAGTAGCTTTTTTGTGTACTACTTTTTAAAGTAACTTTTTAAAATCTGTAATTTTACTTTTACTTAAGTATATTTAGTTTTTTAGTATTGTAGGCTACTTCGCTACATTTTAAAACACATTAATTACTGAGTAAAAAAAAAAAAAAAAAAAATCGCTCCCTGGAAACTGATGCAGTAAATAATGGGCAGGAGAACAAACTGGCTCTAAAATCACAAGAAAGACGCAGATGGACAAGACAGACGTTAGTGGTGCAGACCCAGCTGAAAACCAAACCCTGTCGTATTCAGATGAAGTTGAACTCGAAGGAAATGAAGTGAACCCCGATTTATGCTCTATTATGCAGTGTAAGTGTTTGCCTAGGGAGACCAAACTAGCATCTTATAAAATCTCGACATCAACCCTTCACAAGTATGTATCGCAAGGGGGGGGGTTTGCCTGAAGTGTGAATCTAGCTTCATAGTATAAACAGTATGTGCGATTGCGAATCTCGAAAGTTAAAGTGAAACTAAAAAAAATCTCAGCATCCACATGTGGGCCTAGCCTACATACACAACCATGACAACGACAATCGCAGAAACAAGCAAAGATGACACAAAAGCATATTCAAGCAAAAGCCAACAAGGATAAGTTGTGTGAGACAAAGCAAAATCAAGGTTACTCACCTATCAAAAAGAAACAACACAACCTCAGTGTCCAATTCGAGCCCTTCCTGCTCCTTGAGTTTCTCTCCACTGCTGGAAAGCTGCTCCGATCTATATTTACACGGGTCCTACCTCTTGCCTGATCCTAACCCTTCTTTTTAATGTTTTGTTTCTATGATATTTTCCTCTTTTTTTTTTTTTTTTTTTTTATCTGCCATCTCTATCTATAGACGATCTGCTAATATACGTCCTGACTCCTGTGCACTCAAATAGAGCGCTCTCTTCTCTCTATCAGTACAAGACACGCCCCCTTACTGCTGATTGGCTGCACGTGTTTTGGGACTCGGTCAGAAACTGCGGTCAAAAGCATTTTTCTAAAATGGCTTAGTGCATGTGGCCTGGCCACCACTACTTAGGCTAATATCCATAGCGGAAACCTTGATTAATCCTCCGTATACTGATGTTGCCTTTCATAGAGACAGTGAGGGGGACGGATCGGGTCACTATAAATCTGGGGGGGTCATGTCCCCCCCGTCCCCAGTGCCATCTGCGCGCCTGCTTGCATCATTGCATTGGTGGTTAAAATGAAGATTTGACCGTATAGCAAGAGGTTCTGCACAAATTAGTCAAAAAGACAGTGGTGCAGGGTGTGTGATATATATAGTCTGCGGTAATATCATAATTGTTGTTTTAACTATGTGCGATTTGATAGAACAGTATTTTGCCAAAAACTCTCCTACAGAGTGCAGTGAAGTCTAGATTAGACTAGTGTGCGTGTGCTTGAGTGCGTGCTTTCACTGCGTGATTCAGTCTGTTAAAATGCATTTAGAATGATCACAAAATTGAAGATTTAGGGACAGAAAATGTATATATTTATATCATTTTATATAGTAAATCAATATCACACGAAGAGTGCTGTTTTTTTCTCCAAAAATCAGCATGATTTTATATATATTTATATTTTACAACAGTTCAAAAAACAATAAGTTAATTAAGAGACTTGCGTTTTAGACACCATATTGCCTGTTTTTGCTTTATTTCGTCAACAAAAATAATTCCAAACACAGCCACAGCGTCTCTGAGCATTGACAGGGTTTCGTTCCTGAATGAATTAACTGTTAAAATGAATCGGTTCAATCGCAATGACTCACTTATTAACAGTGACTTTCTGCCACCTACTGGTGGTTTTAATTTCACATTTAATTTCAACATTTTATGTCTTGTATATCAAAACATTATTTGTCACTGCAGGTTAAATGCATTCATGTCCTGCATTAAACAGTGTGTAAATACATCTAAATGCCACTTCAGATGAAGCTTCTGTGTTTCTTTTGCATTACAAAGATGAATTTTGTTGATACTGATTTAATTTGCCTGGAAACAGCCCAAATGTCTTATTATTCTAAATAACTGATTCCTTTAATTAAAAACAACTAGATTTATAGGCCTATCCAATGGGTGTCAAACTCAGTTCCTGGAGGGCCGCAGCCCTGCCGAGTTTAGGTCCAACCCTGCTCCAACACACATACCATGCAGTTTTCAAATAAGCCTAAATGATTAGATTAGCTGAATCAGATGCGTTTAATTAGGGTTATATCTAAACTGTGCGGGGCTATGGCCCTCCAGGAACTAAGTTTGACACCCTTGGCCTATCCCAGTTTTGCCTTCCCTCCCACTGTTAAAAAGTAACTTAGTCATTTTTACTCTGAGCACATTTTAAATGAGCTACTTTTTACTTTTACTTGAGTAGATTTTTAGACTGGTACTTTTACTTGTATATAAGAGTAAAATTTCATTAATGCAATGGTACTTTTACTTGAGTAGAATATTTTCGTACTCTTTCCACCAGGCTGGAAATATGTCGCATTCCAGAAATAAAACATTGAAGTGAGATCTGCAAATGAAGAGAATACAGTGTAAATAAGAAATGCTTCAAGCTGAGGTGTATATCCTGGCAGTAGGAGAAAACAACATAAGCCAATGGTAAAATATTCACTATCTTTTCCAGAAACCAGATAAAATGAATCACAATTAAGCCATCTGAATAGAAAACTTGACCTAACAAGCCTGGATTGCGGCCTCTTTACAGAAACAGACAAGATGTCTGATTATCACTAATTAAAAATGATTAAGCACCTACTTACCTGCATCGATAACCATTGATTGAGAGGAATGCTGATGCAGGGAACGTTCTGGAAGAGTTCCAAAACACTTTCAAATTTCTACTCTCAAATCAGAGCGGATGCTCATTCACCAAAAAACTAATCATTAAAGTCCTTTGCTTCATTCTTTCCTTCAGAAAGCTCATGGGTTCATCTGCTTCCTCAGCTGCTTGCAGGTTGCCATATTAATTGAAAGCAGAGGGAAGTGTGATGGTAGTCTATTTTAGTCTTCCAGCATGCCGAAAAAGTAATTTGTCATATTTTATAATGCACTGAGATTGGCAAAAACTGCAGGCCTTAGCATATAAGTCAAGAGACATCTGGTTTATAACTTGGAAAGTTTCATTTTAAGGCTGAATAGAAGCGCTTCATTTATATGCTGGATGTTTGTTGGCTCTGAATTCAAACTTAACTCATGATGACTTTATTTTCACCCCAGGTTCATGACACAGCATTATGTATTGTTAAAGGGACAGTTTACCCCAAAATTTAAATTCTGTCATCAGATGCTTACCCTCATCTTGATCCAAACCTGTATACAGGAAGTCATAACACAAAAGGGGAAATCTTGAAGCATATTCTGGTTGTTTTTCAAGCTGTTCACAGATAATCTTTCCCTGCAGTTTAATGTTAACTCTGATAAGACTGGATCATTAAGTCAGTGAGTTAAAGGGATAGTTCACCCAAAAAGGAATTTTGTGTCATTAATTACTCACCCTCTTTTTTTCCCAAACCTATAAGACTTTCATTCATCTTCGGAACACAAATTAAGATATTTTTGATGAAAGAGAGCTTTCTGACCCTGTATAGACAGCAACACAAGACCACGTTCAAGGCCCAGAAAGATAGTAAGTACATCGATAAAATAGTCCATGTGAGATCAGTGGTTCAACTGTATTTTTATGAAGCTAGGAGAATACTTTTTTGGGCACAAAGAAAACAAAAATAATGTCTTCATTCAATAATTTCTTCTCTTTTGTGTCAGTCGTTGCACATTCACAAGAGTACCACGATGCATTTGTGTGATGCTGCTCATGCAGGAGCTGGTGTTCTGACGTAGAACCAAGAAGCGCTGCACCTTATTTACAAGCAGAGGAATGTGCTCGCATGCATTGCAGTGCTCTAATAATCCAGAAAAGAATACATCATTGAATAAAGCTATTATTTTTGTTTTCTTTGCGCACAAAAAGTATTCTCGTAGCTTCATAAAATTACACTTGAATCACTGATGTCACATGGACTATTTTAACAATGTCCTTACTAACTTTTTGGGCCTTGAACGTGGTAGTTGTGTTGCTGCCTATGCAGGATCAGAAAGCTCTCGGATTTCATTAAAAATATCTTAATTTGTGTTCCGAAGATGAACAAAGATCTTACAGCTGTGGAACAACATGAGGGTGAGTAATTACAGTAACGACTATAATTTCATTTTGGGGTGACCTATTCCTTTAAACCTGAGTACTAGATTAGTGAATCTGACTCAAAGGAATGATTTATTCACCAATCAGACATGACTACCGCTTTCATGATCTTTCTAGGAGAGAAACGGGTGGATGTCAAGATTTCCAGTGATTTAATGACTCTGCTCACACAAAAACTGTCATATGACTTCAGAAGACTTGAACTACTTCTTTAAATGAATCACAGGCAACAAATGAAACCCTTAGTAATTGAAAACAGTTCAAGAAAAATGAAACATGACTTTAATTGCTATTCTACTATATCTTCCTAACTTCACCTCTGACACGGATTCTTGAAATATGAAAGAAATATGAATATTTCATAGATTTGCTTTCTAACTTGCGCACTTCTTTGTACTTGCTCTACAAAGTGAATACAAGGCTATAAGAGAAGCTGCTGTCTAACAGCAACCTTTGAGCCGAAGGGAATTGTTGTTTTTTGCATTGGGTTAAGAGTCCTTTCAACAACTGTTTCCTCCAGAACTCATATCCATAATTAGTAAAGGTTGGCGTTAAATGAGCGTTAGTATAGTGGGAGAGTCTTGGCTCAAGCATCAAATATTTGATCATTGCTTCTGATTAATAACCACTCTGATAAATGCCTGCTTAGAACAAATGTATTAATTATGGTGTGATGAAGACAGCTCCCTGATGGAAATGTGCAAGGAATGTACTTCTGTCAATTAATTTGTCTTGTCCTATTAAGATTCTTCTCTGGAGGATGTGTTTGTTTTATGTCTGGGTAGACTAAAGAGGTTCGTTTTGCCGATCTATAAAGTATACAGCCAGCCTCTTGTCATGTTCAAGCAGGTGTAGTAACCATGGTAACAACAGAAACAGGATGCTGTGTACAGGGCATTAGAGATGATAGCTCAAGTCACTGGGATTATAAGACTTGGGGCCACACACATGTCTATCTGTCTACCTATCTGACTGACTGACTGACTGTCTGTTGTTCTGTCTGTCTATATATCATGCTATCATTCTATCTATCCTTCTATTGATCTGTCTATTTATCTATCATTCTGTCTGTCTAAATATCATGCTATTGTTTGGTTGTTTTATGTGTTGTTCTGTCATTCTACATATTATGCTATTGTTCTGCCATTCTATCGTTCTGTCATTCTATTGTTCTATCCATCGTTCTATCATTCAAGATATTGTTTTGTTGTTCTATCTATCGTTCTGCAATTATATCTATTGTTCTGTCATTATATACTTTCGTTCTGTCATTTTGTATATCATGCTATTGTTCTGTCATTCTGTCTATCATTTTGTAAGATTTACAGAACCTCAGATACTTTTATCTTCGGAGACGCACAATACACAAACATTAACATACAGACATCTGTTTCCACATCCCACTGAGAGAGAATGTTGGAAAATGCCTCTCTCATGTATGGATCAGCAGTGTTGGCGGTAACGCATTACAAGTAACGCGAGTTACGTAATCAGATGACCAATTCAGCACCCAGACTCTTCTACTACGAAGCCATGCTGTTGTAATAGCTGCAGTATGTGGTTTTGCATTGTCCTGCTGAAATACACAAGGCCTTCCCTGAAATAGACGTCCTCTGGAGGGGAGCATATGTTGCTCTAAAACCTTTATATACCTTTCAGCATTCATAGTGCTTTCGAAAACATGCAAGCTGCCCATACGGTATACACTTGTGCACCCCCATACCATCAGAGATGCTGGCTTTTGAACTGAACGCTGATAACATGTTGGAAGGTCTCCCTCCTCTTTAGCCCGGAGGACACGGCGTCCATGATTTCCAACAAGAATGTCACATTTGGACTCTGCTGACCATAGAACACTTTTCCACTTTGAACAGTCCAACAGTCCATTTTAAATGAGCCTTGGCCCACAGGACACAATGGCGCTTCTGGACCATGTTCACATATAGCTTCCTTTTTGCATGATAAAGATTTCGTTTCTGGAAGTATTCCTGGGCCCATTTAGTAATGTCAATGACAGAATCATGCCGATGAGTGATGAAGTGTCGTCTGACAAAGGTCTTCAGCCTTGTCCCTTTGGCACAGAGATTTCTCCAGTTCCTCTAAATCTTTTGATGTTATGCACTGTAGATGATGAGATTTGCAAAGCCTTTGCAATTTGACGTTGATGAACCTTGTTTTAAAAGTATTCCACAATCTTTTTACGCACTCTTTCACAGATTGGAGAGCCTCTGCCGATCTTTACTTCTGAGAGACTCTGCCTTTCTAAGACATTCCTTTTATAGCTAAGCATGTTAAAGACCTGGGCCCGTATTCATAAAGATTCTAAGAATCCTCTCAGAAAACTCTTAATTTAGCTTAAAAACTTTTACGTAGGAGTCTTAGCTTAAGAGCGATTCGGGACCGATCTGAGAGCAACTCTGAGTAAGGAAAAGACAAAAACTTTCATCTTAGTGAGGAGGCGGGGTTGACCCCGTTGCTATGTATGACACAATCTTTTGAAGACTGTGATTGGTTGGTTGTCAAGAAGGAAATAAAAGAGTGCTTTTAAGAGTAGGGAATATTATAAACCTTCACTTTGAAATTACAGGCGGAATTTTTCCTCTCGCTCTTTCTCACACACACTCACACACACACACACACATTATATATATATATATATATTCTTTATTTTTTATTTACCATGCAGTCATACTTACTGAGCCGGCGTCAGGACACCTCCATCGGGGGGCATTTAAATTTCTAGGGGGGGCACAAATCACGTTGTGTGTGTGTGTGTGTCGGGGGGGGGGGGGGGGGGGGGGGCTGCAATCTGTGATCTCGTTCAGTTGCTGACGCTCGCTAAAGCGTGCAATCGCATTATGTGCGCTGTTTTATCGGTACTTTCGCTTTCAAAATCGATCGCGTTCAGCAAGGAGGGGAGAGGATGGAAAGTGGGGGGGCACAGTAACTCGTTTGGGCGCCTTGGCGCCGGCCCTGCATATTTACTGTGTTTTATAGGAAATGAACAGAGACATATAAGCCTAATAAGTGCTGTAACAGACCCAAATCATCACTGCTGCATAGTTGCATTTTTCCAGTTGCCAAATATGTTAATGTAGTGATTTCTGGCGCTATGGCAATTCTGCGCGGTGTCTGAGATGTTAGCATGTCTTTAATAAGATCAGTCACAAACATGATCCCTGCACGATCTAATGTGTAGCATCTTATTAACTCACTGTCATGCATTGTGTGCAACACATTTCTTCTCCCTCTTCATTTTCGTCCATTTTCTCCGCTGTTAAAGAAACTCTTAAGCCCCTTAAAAGTCCTCGTCCGTACTCCTAACAAGTTTGACCTTAAGACCTCTTTTAAGGGGTAAGATGCTTTCTGAATTACTTTTTTCTTTACTAGGATTTTTTCTTTAATTTTAAGAGTAAACGCCCACATTTCTAAGAATTTTCTTAGAATTTTGTCACTAGGAGCTACTTTTTGCATTAAAATTCTTCATGAATACGGGCCCTGATGTCAATTAACTTAATTAGTTGCTAGATGTTCTCCCTGCTGAATATTTTCAAAATGTATTGCTTTTTCACCCCTTTGTTGCCCCTGTGCCAAATTTTTGGAGACCTGTAGCAGGCATTCAAATTTTAAATGAGCTCATTTAGTGGAAAAAAGTGTAAGATTTCTCAGTTTAAACACCTTTGTTCTCTATGATCTATTGTGAATAAAATATTGGCTCATGTGATTTGAAAGTCTTTTAGTTTTCATTTTATTCAAATTTAATATATCATGCTTTCGTTCTGTCATTCTATCATTCTTCTGAACCATTTTTATATTGAAAATTGCAAATATTTGTAACAATTTCAAATAGCCTATTTGTATTTTGCTAAATAATTTTATTAAAGTTTAAGAGGCCAGAGGTCTTTAAATACTATGAGAACCACTTAAATATGCGTTTAATCAGAGCATACTGGAGGCAGATTTATCTGTCCCAGAAAAAAGTGTGTGATTGCAATTTTGCCTTTCTAGGGCAGGACAGTGCTCACGAAAACATAAAAATTCTACTCGTGATGTCACCAAAATTGAACCATTTGGTGCTGTTTTCACAAAAATCAAGATGTGAACACTTTTTTTTTTCTTTTTTTTCCTTTTTTTCTTTTGTTTATTTGTGCGGAACCAGTTTGTCATCTATCTCAAAGAACTGATTTTTCAGAGCTTTGTTTGTGAAATGAAAATGTAGAGCCATTACATTCTAACTTGTGACATTATGATAAATTCAGTTATGATTGTTGTATTCAACATGTTTTAAGAGGATTACCAAAGTCTCCGTGTGTTTGTGTTCGCTTAAGCTCTCTTTGTGCACCTCAGAGTCGACCGCAGAGGAATGAGCCCAGCCGAGTCTCTCTAAATGCAAAGCATAATTACTACAGTGTTCCTCTTGCTTACAGCTTGAGGAAAATGGAGGAATGGATAGACAAATGGTGTAATTAGAGGATTAGGAGGTCTTGGGTAATAGGGCAATAGCAGTACCCACAGCTAATTATCCTGTTTCCCATTTCCTGTTTTATTAGTCCTGGTGTGTGAGTGTGTGTGTGTGTGTGTGTGTGTGTGCAGTGGAATTGGCACACTACACTATTTTTAGGGTAAACAAAGCAAGTATAAAACATCACAGCACATGAAGTTTGATTGATAAACACTCTATGGGAGGAAAAAATACTTTAATTTTTGCCTTTGGCATGATGTGCATGGCCGATAGCACTCATTACTTCATAATGTAACAACAATTTGTCTGTACGTGCAACGTTTCATTTTTTTCTTCTACGTCAAGTGCTGAAATAAAAGGAAAAATAACAGACCTGAGAGAAAAGAGAGATGCTACATTAAGATTGCAGTTGATTTTAAAGCACAATTCATTACTTTTATTAAAATTGCCACTGTAATTGTAATTCTTTCTTTCTCCCTAGGAGGTATAAAAAATGTATATCCAGCCAACTCAATATTGAGCATTGCCCCTAAATCACAGTCCTCTCACCTTTTAATTTTTTCCAGTTAACTTTCTCACCTGGAGACAATCCCTCGGAGAGAGAAACCTCATTCTGTCTGTCATATTTACTCTTCTTTCTCTTGTAAGATGAGCTTCATGCCGTCGTGGCTCACCTCTGCTGAACCAGAGCCATGCGAGCAACACTGATGTAGCTTTCCATCACCCGTCACAGCTTGTGCAAAAAAAAAAGAGAGAGAGAGGAAAATTTATTAAATTGTGCGGGGACAAAGGCCCAGGACATAAAGGTCTGCTGTTAGCATTTTTCTAGCCCATTGATTCCTTGTTACAACTGTACATTATGGCTCCCAGAATCCTCATAAATCAATTTGCACCCCATTGTCCTTTTGAGAGAGCTCTCCCTAACACAGCACACTGCAATGCATAGGTGACCATAATCTATTGTTTGAGTTTAAGAACTCTCAGCCGCCGCAAGACCCCCAGCCTCCAGAGGGCAGCTAAATGAATCGCCGGGCCTGGAGATTTTTCTAAGTTTGGTGAGCTTGCTCTGACACGTGGGAAGAGAACTGCGGATCTCCGGGAATCCGAACATATGGGAGGTGTATATTCCGCTCTATCTACCTTGACCCACATATAACCGAGTGCATTGTCCATATTCGCTTGTTATCTGTTGCTTTGTTCTCCGCCAGATGTGCCCGCTGCACAACTGGGGAAAAGCATTCAAATTAGAGTGTGCGTGTGAATATTCAGGTAACTAATTGTGTGCTTTTATGAGTCATATCTACATATCTGAAAGGGATAAAGAACGTACTTGTTGTCTACTTCCCACAACTTTTTAAAATTTTATTCAAATATTTATATTTTAAATCAGTTTAACACATCCTTGCTGATTATAATAATAATAATAATTAATAATAATAGATTTAACTTTTGTTTTAGTTTGTGATTTTAGTCATTTTTTAAGTTTTTCATTTAATATTTGTTTTTTCAGTGTTATCTTAAAGTGTTTATAAATAAACTACATTTTTAGTAGTTTTATTTATGATAATGTCTAGAGTACAGGTAAGTGCTTTCTAAGATAGTATTTTCTGTAAAGGATACTTTATATACACTGTAAAAAGTGATAAGTTGACTTAACTTAAAAAAAATTGAGGAAACCCGTTGCCTTAAATTTATCAAGTAAATAATAATAAAAAAATTAAGTTAAGTGAATTTTCAGGTAATCGCGTCTTCTCTTATTCTGCAGCTGAAGGGATTTCCCCCCTATGGAAATTTCTTCTGCTACGGTTCGGAACTAACCATGTCATTGATGGAAATGGGGCTGTTGAGAGAAATCATCCATTTCTTTCTCTCCTCGCTCTCTTCATCACTATCATCATTTCATAACAATTACAATCAACATATTTGATTTTGGTCATCCCTGACACTAAACTGCTCCAACATGCTCTCAAGTTAACTGAGGAAAAGGACCGCTTAACCAAGTGTTTTCACGCTCACTGTGCTGCTGACTTTTAACTCTGCTTTTAACGCTCTTTTAGCAGTCAGGGCCAGTTCGCCAAAATCCTCTTGTCAGACATTTCCTGTTATGCAGTATCATCTGAACTCTGTAGCTTTTAAAGAAATGAACATGGAAATTTAAGCAAGTGTTTCTGTAAAATAGTAGAAACATGCTCTGGTCACAGCGGAGGCACTTAAACTTTAATTATGCCTTGATTGTTTACACAATGATTAGAAAATTGTTGTCTACTCAAACCAAAGTAGTGAATATATTATAGTACTTATGTGTGTAGAGAGAGGGAGTTAAATAAAATAAATTTTATTACTATTATTATTGTTATTATTTTTTAAATGCATATTTCTATTTAGCTTTAGTTTCTTTAATCTTTGGAAACAGACTTTTATATGGCCCTATGAAATCAGTTTTAATTTTTTTTCCCAAATTCTGTTCCAAATTCCATTTTTTCCATTTAATGTTTTTCCCCAAATTCCATTTATTTTATTTTTTTCTAGTCTCTGTTTTAAGGTTTCCCTTAAATATTAATAATCAAAATCATGTCTAATTAATTGATTATTTAGCAGAAAAATGTAAATACACAACACAGTATTTCTGAAAAAATTATAAATATTTAATTTGTTCAGAAATACTGTGTGCATTTACATTTTTTCTGCTAAATAAATTCTGGTGAGTAATTGTTTTGGTAAATAGTCTTTTAAAAATAATGTTTTAATAATAATTTTATTATTAGTAGTAGTACTATCATTACACTAAGCAATATATTTCTGTAACAGTTTCTTCAAGTTAAGCCTAAGTTTTGTTTTGACAGGCTGCTGTGAAGACCTTTTAGGTTTTTTTTTTTTTTGTATATGACAATAGTTTAAATGGTAGAAATGGAAAATACTTATGAAGTGACTCTCAGAGCAGTTCTAGAGATTATGTTCATGTATTCATGTACTCTTATATTATGTGGCAGAGGCTGAAAACTGTGAGTACATTAAACCATGTGTCTGCATCATTTATTCACACAGAGACATGCAGAAAATACAGGATTCATATTTAAATGGTATTTTTGCCACTTAATATTCAAATACACTAGTCCATATGCTTTTACTTTAAGTGCAGTTGACCTATATCCATCTAAAATTTGGCAAATTCCATGACATTCTGCATTATACAGCAAATTATGTTTTTATGATTCTGTGAAATCGCAGGGACCTACTTTTAGACATTTGTTCTGGTCAAGTTGAGGCACTTTTTATACACAATGACAAGAAAATGGTAACATCTGCTTCAACCAAAGTTGCAGCATTTAAAATTCACCCCAATTGTAACTTATAATATTGTAATAAAAGAAACTAAACTGAGTTGAATTGTTTTTCTAGTATATTACATTTTTGCTCGATTGCTTAAACACATTTCTTGAAACTATGCCTCGTATTCTCAAAACAGTAAACACACGAATCCATAACTTCTAACTCAATTCCCCAAACTTCCTATATTCAGGTCAAAATGAAGCTCTCCACTCAAAACAACCCAATCTTGCTGAAAAAACAAACTTTGCTCTCAGACATGACACATAAACAGTCAAAAACACACACTACAACACAGTTTTACACACTGATGAGATAAGTTCAAAACAATACTACAAAAACCGGTAATAAGTGCTGCTTGTGGTAGTCCCCAAATGTTTTATTACTCAATTTAATGTAGTGTAGAGTACAGTACAATACAGCAAACAACAAAAAAAATCATTCTGCCCCAGTATCCCATCTTTGGTCTGGGACAGGCCAAAGAACCTCTTCAACATCACAGGCTATACTGGCCCTGGCCAGGCAGCGGGGGTAAAATCCTCTCGCATGCCTGATGTCCTTGTGTCATTGTTCACAAACAAGATGCTTAGTCATGTTGTCAATATAACAGTGCACTCTGTTAGTATTACCTGATGTAAACTATGGCAACAGTTTGGATGACAGTTACTGTACTGAAATGCAGAAGGCTGCACTTCTTATGTATGCCATATATCCTTTCAAAAGTACAAATGTACACATTTGTACTTTTGAAAGTGTATGTGGGATATTGATTGAAAAAGACTGGATATGATTCACAGTTACACTTTTACTAGTGGTCTGACCAGAAAACAAAAAAACACATTACAACCTCATTGTGAATAGAATAGTATAGAAAAAGAAATATGTGTGAATAAAGGCGAAAATAAAAATGAGAAAGTCCACTATCAGAATTTGTAAGTCTCGTGTTGTCCTCTTTCTATATATGCTTTCCAATTGAAGGTTTGTGAGATGTACCTTTGAGCTATTTCAGAGAACTGGTTTGTCATTGGTTGATCTATATTCTCTTCATTAGTGAAAGTCAAGATTCACTTGAACAATTCATGGCAAATTTATAAAAAGTCTAATAGAAATGTGTAGAAAATATGCTTGACAGTTTGACAACTAGATCAACCATTTTGCATTTACCGTAATGATTTATACAATGAACTAATGACTTGAGGTTTTGAGGGGTAAGTCTATAGCACAGAGAACTATACATTTTGAGCAACATGACATTAGCAACTGATAATGTAGGAAACCACAGACAAATGTACATACAGTAATCAGTTGCTTGAATGTACCAAAGCAATCGCAGCTTGTTCAAAAGAATGATAAACTTTTTATGATGTGCACAAGTGACTAGATGATGTGGAGGTTGAACTAGTAGTTTTGAGAATTTCATTTCTGATTCGAGAAATACACCAAAGCCTCTGAGAAACACTGTGAGCTGACTTTGGCCCTTTATCCATCGAAGGTTCTGATTGGTGTGTGATTAGATTTAGACTCCTAGTGTTTCCACTTGGGTAATTGTGTGCTAATTGAGCTCAAACTGTGCAGACTTGAGTGAACAATATTGAATGCTAGTGCTTTCTAAATGATCACATGGTGTAAGCACTGAGAAATGTAGGGATTTGTGTGTAGAGTTTTGCAGTAACAGTTCACCAAATCTGACTCATGTGTTAAAGCAGGGAATAGTGTTTATGGTTCAGCAAAATGGGTGTGCTTTTTGAAAAATGGCATTATGGTAAGACATATTTGATGGGGGCATGAAATTGTGCTGCATAACAGGAATACCCAGCCCCACTTCCAGGCCCCTCGACTGCACTTCAGAATTCCTGATCCAGAGGAAATAATGTGTGCTCGTGCACAGCTGCATGTGCTGTCCCCAAATCACAGAGCGAGTCATCAAAAGGTCAGTGTGTCTCAGGAGCGGGTCAGTTGCAGATCGTGTTCCAAGTGCAGAGAATTGCACTGAGAGAAAGACAAGAGACACAATTATCTCACGAGAGTTATTGAGCTCTGTCTGTAAGAGCTGGAATTTAGGGGGTGTGAATTTTGCAAGCACTTTGACTGAAACGGCAAATTACTTCACCTTTTTTTTTTTCTTTCATTCGCAAAGTGAAAGTAGGTAATTGGTGCAAAGCATCTGAGGATGAACATTTTTTTTATTTTAGAGCAGCAAACTTATTAATTAGAGAGTGAGCAGTTAATCTCTTTAAGGATGTTTCATTAACATTTGGCCTTGTTGTGACCCTGGGATACTCTCATACTCTTACTAGTTTATTTACCTACTTACGGACATTGTGCAATCAGGAATCAGAATTGATTCTGAAATTTTCCTGCACTGAAGTAATGATTTTTTGGACCCAAATTGCAGACAGCTTTCTTGATTTACAGTAGCTACCATTTGATAGCTGGAATTTAAAATGTTGTCGTTTTTTCTTTTTTATGTACATAAACATTTATAAGCATTTGATAGCAATCTTTTAATTTTTTATAACGTTTTTATTCATAATTACATAATTTATAAATATTTGATCTCTAGAATTTAATATTTTCTAACTTTTAAATAATGTAAAAACATAATTACATCATGTATTTAATCAGATTTAATAAAAACATTCTGTCTCATATTTTATTGCAAGTTAAAAAAAACAGCAGTGTACTTTGAAACCATCTTTTCCGTGGTTGAACTGAAAACAGTGGGGAAGTTTGTTTAAAAATGGATATAAATTCACATTATTTGTTTATTCAACACTGGTATCCATAGTTTAAAAATGTAACATTGTTATTACTTCTTTTCATAGTGTTCATTTTGAAAGTCTGTATTTGAGAGAAGTGGAACACAGTAAACATTTTTAAAAAGTAATTTAGCAAAAATAAATGATGAATAATAGTTTTCAAATCAGATTTAAAATCATTGATACAACAAAAATGTTGAAATGTTAATTTGCAAAAAAACAACACATGGCTTAAGAATGTACCTGTAGTTGAAGAAACGCCCATTATCGGATAATTTCTCAGCTGTTGTTGAGAAGTAAAACTGGAAGATCTCTGACGTTGTGTAACTGTTCATAGTGCAGATGAAAAATTAGGGAACATTTGTGCTGGTTTAGACAGTTTTCTGTGTGTTGACCCTGGGGAATGCTCTCCAGCTGGCAGGGAAGCAGTTGATGTGTTCATATGTGATGGTGAGGTTACAAAAAAGACTCGCCTTCTCTATCTCTCTTTGTGTCGACTGCCTCCTTTTGCCCATCATCAGCACAATGTTATGCACTGCTGTTATATAAAGAATGGAAGAAATGAGTGTCGCTGTATCTCCCATCATTACCCAGTTTAGATTCTGGCCAAGCATATTCTATTCAGCTTCATCATTACCATTATTCCCGAACATGCGGCGGCAAGCTCACCTGTTACCGCCCAAGCGTTCGTGCCACACTGAAGAGAGTGTCATGGAGAGAGAATTTCAATCGAGGACACGGTGGGGTGTCGGGCTAATTTAAACAGTAGGGGTGTTTAAAGCCAGGGATGGGAAAGGACACGAGGTTAACTCTGTAATATGCTGCTGATATTAAGTGTGCCGCACCTCTTGCTGTTATGGTTCTTTGTATTTGGCTTTTGTAAGGGCCTCTCGATTTTATTCTCCGCATAGTTTGGGGACATCATCCTTGTCTTGAGGCCCCTCGCAATGTGCTCGCTGTCTGCCGCAGCGGCCGTGAGATCAGGAGCCAAGGGCAGCGGCGGTCGCAGAGGCCCCCCTCCCGTCAGCGGTAATGTATTCAGGGCAGAACTTCACGCCTTTCAGGTGCCCAGCACCGCGCCTCGTCAGCACTCTGTAATCAAATCCAATCTGTTATTAAAAGATGCTCTTGACATTTGGCTCCATCAAACAGAAAAACAAAAACTTTGTATAATGCGATTGGAGAGGAAGCGAAGTCCCCGATGACCGCGGTGTGCAGCGAGGCGATGTGAATATTGCATCTTCAGCGTTCGCTCGCCGTGGTTCAGTCTGTTTTGCCTCGAGGTTACGACCGGCCTCTTTTGTGCTGGCGGAGAATTGTTTGTTCATTCTTTAGTACGATTTGAACGGTTCCTACTAAAACGAGAGTAGCACTGTGAGACCAAGATCGAAAAGTGTATTTTCTCCACTTGAGTTTCGCATTCAGGTACCGCTGTGCTCTCTCAGCTATAGAAACACTCTCTGCATTGTGTTTGTGTTAGATGAAAAGTGTTAATAGTTTTTCCTGTAATGCAATCTTTTCTTTCTTGGTTCTTGCTCTAATCTCAAAGGAGTCAGTGTTGTATTGAAGTGGAGTCTTGTCACCTATGTGGCTGTGAACTGATACACACTGACACAGCGTGGAATGCCCTACTTCTGCATCAAACGTGTGCTCTGTGCTGCAAATGGGTAGTTCACAAATAATAAGGACATTAAATTATTATTCTTATTTTAAAATTTGTATGATAGTTTAAGTGCTGTCAAACGATTAATCACATCCAAAATAAAAGTTTTTGTTTGCATAATATATGTGTGTGTTTTGTGTATATTTATGTATATATAAATACACACAAATACAGTATATATTTTGAAAATATGTATATGTCTATTTATATTCATATAATTTACATAAATGCATATATTTAATATATAAAAATAACATGTTTTTCTGAAATATCTTCTGGAATATTAAATGTTTTCAGATATGTGAGCTCAGTGTTCATGAACCCACCGAGAGCAGTCTCAACACGGCCAGTTGTTCTGGAATTTGCCGCTGCCTCTGATGTCTCTATAGTGGTTAAACATGAGATATAATTAATCTCAGCTATATATAATGGGCAGTCTTTCTG
Source organism: Barbus barbus (assembly GCF_936440315.1). Taxonomy (NCBI): domain Eukaryota; kingdom Metazoa; phylum Chordata; class Actinopteri; order Cypriniformes; family Cyprinidae; genus Barbus; species Barbus barbus. Next base: position 13,024,032 of record NC_136761.1, read on the forward strand.
TTTTAAAGCAAATAGTTTTGGCTGAGAGCAAAATTTCAGTACTTTATATTTTTATATAAATTAAGTGTTGCATCAGATCGCTGCCTTTGTACTTTTAAAGGTAAGGTAGGTGATTTTTCTCGCTCAGTTTGCAATAGCTTAAAGCTGTAGTCTACGATGTTGAAAATCAGTCGAGAAAGCCAGAATTTTTAAAAAAACTCATCCCGCCCCTCCACACGCACACCCCTCCCCTCTGTGCTACCTGATCCCTCCCACCGGGAAACGACCTGAACAACGTCACTCAGTCAAGCAGGAGTAAACATGGAACAGAGATGTACCATGTGCGATGTCGGCTAACATTCCAATGCCGACCGGTAGCATGATCATGTTGTCAGACTGATAAAAAGCTATTTATGTAATACACCACACCATAAAAGTATAAATAAATGCTTACCTGCTCAACAAAAAGTCAGCCATGTCAGCGTCGGTTTTAAGTCCAAGGTTTCTCTGAAGCTTCTCCAACGGGCAATGGTGGACCCTATATTGATTCGGCTTTGAGTCCGGCGTTCTTTACATTTTTTTTTATCTCTGCTCTTTCCTCAATTGACTTTCTCTTTCTTCTAACCTTGACTGTTGGGGCGAGCAGGGGCCGCTTGCTGCTGTCTGTTTGTTGGTTTTTCTCCATTGCTGAGTTGATGCTGCCTACTTTCGCGCGAAATGTCATGTCGCAGGAGGGGGCGGGGTGGGGTGCGGTGGGTGGAGACGCGAGTGGAGCAGGGGATTGGATGAGAGCAGTTAACCAATGTAAGCTGTCCGGCCGGACAGCTTACATTGGTCAATTTCTCTGCGGGTGTACACCCAATAGAGTGAATGGATTTTTTTCATTCTTTTTTCTCTTCATATTATTAGGATTGTACTGTAGAACCATAACCAGCATCTAAACGAGGTTATTAATAATGAACAATCTTTGAAATCGTAGACCATAGCTTTAAAGGAATGCACTGATGATGTATCATGTCTGTGCGAACAGGGTGCACAGAGGTATGCAAATATATGTTATGTTGACAGGCAGGTAGGACAACCTATCGTAGCCCTCGGACCGAGGAATATAATTGGACATAAATTGTATGGTCCTATGCCTTCCACAGACAATATAAATACATATATATGTACATAAATACATTTAGATCACTTAACTTAGTGATTACTATTGGGATGTGAAGAGACTTTCAACCAATTAAACCATTAGACCATTGAAATATGTAATATTTAAAATGCAGTATTATATGTCCATGATGGCATTTGTTAAATAACTAATAAAGAAACCACACCAGGTGATCTAAATATGTAAGTATAAAGAGTCAATGAAAGTATAAGGAGTTAATGAAGTGATTAATCATCATAAGCATAAACAACAAAACCACACATGCATCCATATTGGCATTATGGCTGTTGCCATAGAAACAAATATTTTGAGTTTGAGGTAGAGCAGAATCAGAGTTTATGATTGTTAGTGGTTTTGAGTATTGATATTGATAAATGTGCCTATTGAACACTGGTGTCTTTGATCATGTTACTTATATTAAAGCAATAATCCACTTCATGTTTGCCTAAGAACACCCCAGCATGTGGTGAAACCACATGGCTCATTGCTTCAATATGCTATGTAGTCTCTCAGGTAATGAGAATTCATTAAATATGCATGCACGATAATTACAAAAGAATTACAAAAATGCTTTAGATGGAGTACAGCCTGTCGCAGCTTGCGAAACCCTGAGCTTTTTAGTCCAGTGCCTTTTACATTAATCTTCCATTTCTTAACTAGCTTGCTTTGCTAGCCTGAAAGCATTTCCACAGGAACATGTGACAGGGTGGTAATTTTTATCTGTATTTTTAAATCGCTGTCATATTGTCATATTAACCTGAGAGTGGTATATGCATGCATGAATGTACATATAAATCAAGAGTGAACCAGAACTTTTCAAGACTTCTTTGCTAAATAATAAAATGCATAAATAAAAAAAACAGTTTGAATAAAATGGCAAACCGCACCAATGAAGGGCTGGATCTGACAATATTATCGATACAACTCAGCACCTGTCTTTATTTATCCATTTGTTCATTTATTTATTCATTCATTCCCATCGCCGTGTCACCTTAAAGGGAGAAACTAAATTGGGAGGAAAATCAATATGATAAACTGCTACTTGTTTTGTGTCCAAATTGTTTCGGTTTGGAAATCGATACCCGTGCCGTGGCCATTCATCATGGCATGAGAGAAGTGGGCAGGTCACATGAGATAATATAAAGCTGCAATGTGTTTTTAAAAAAAGTCCCGTGGAGGTAAGGGGTGAGAGGGTGTGGAAGCGAGAGGGCTAGAAATAGCAAGCAGGGAGTGACAGAGAGGTGGGAGGGAAGTGAGCGAGCACAAGAGGGTGGTGGAAAATAGAAAGTGAGAGCTACGTCGTTGATAGATGGATGGCAGCAAGCAGGTTTATCAGCCCCTGACAGACACAATAAAAAATAACCTTCGGAGTAAGGGTCCTGCTCAAATTAATATGGAGCAGCCAGGCGATGCCGGTGGACCACCATTAGGTGCCCATTGACAGCATCATTAAGACAATGGGCAGATTATAGAGGTTACTGATGACACATCAGCGACGGGACCCGCAACATGTTAGTCACTTGACCTCTAGAGAACACTCCAGTAAACGGGCCCCGAGCTGACATCATCCTTCTCGGCTTCCTGCATCCCATTCTCAGGATCCCCACTGATTAATTCAGCGCGGAAGTCAGAAGCTCCCGTAGACTCATTTTCCCGTCATTTGTCACTGCCGTGTTACAGAGGGTTCTTTGTGTTTTGGGTACGCCGGATCTTTTCCATCACTTCGTGTCGGAGGGAGATGAACTCTGACCTCTGTTTCTCACAGTGTGAGGGGATCCAGAAGGCCTTGGAATAAATTGATCTGCACAGGGCTCATTACGAAATCCATGTCTGACATCTGTTTCTTTGATATCCGACTGTTTTTCATGCGTTCGGCTCAACTGCAGCTCATTGGGTTTTATTTGGGAGGAAATTATTCAGTCTGACTCTAGCGGTTGAGTCCTGTACGCCAGGAGAATTCCCAGATGAAATTGGCCAGTTGGTGAAATTAGGTCCACTGAGATTCATTTCTACCGAGTTAAGATATACAAACACACACTGAAGGTTTACTCTAAGGATTTGTTAGGGACGATGCTATACCTGATAATAACTTTAGGCTGTAGTACAGATTATTGGGGTTTTGAAGTATTAAGAATAAATACTGAAAGTATATAAAATTACAAATATAGACTAATTTATTAAAATGAATATTTATTCATTCTATGTGAATATGAATAAATATGAATTAATGGATATATCACGCAGTATCAGTGACATGCAATTTTTATTTATGCATTATATATACATGATTATACACATATATTATGCATTGTGTGTATATATATATATATATATATATATATATATACAGTATAAATATATATATATATATATATACAGTATAAATATAAAAATGATAAAATATGCACTGAGAAAATGTCTTTATATTTTACATTCCGTCACGCTGAAAAAAAAGATTAATTGAATTTACAAACATTTTTAAGGTAAATGATTGCAAACAATTTATTTTAGCTACATTTAAATAAAAAATGTTGAATGTTAGTCAACTCATTTTATTTATTTAAATGCAGCTAAAATAAATTGATTGCAACCACTTACCTTAAAAAATGTTGTAAATTCAATTAATCTTTTTTTCAGCGTGAAGGAATGTAAAATATAAAGGAAAATCCATATTTAAGACATTTTAATAACAATCATGCATATCATGCATGGCAAATGTGAAGTTTAAAAATTGATGAGAACGGATAATCGATTGCTTTAGAGAATGTGATTCAATGACTTTAATGAAGACTTTATTCCCAGAACAATTTAAAGAGTAAAATGAAGCTCAGATTCTGGGAGAGACGTCTCTCAGTCACGTTTCTAAACATTTAGGATTTGATGTTGGTTTTAGTGGACTTTACTATAGTATTTATCCTTCTAGGGGGTACAAGCCATATCAATAATCAAGGACTATAATCTGAAATAAGTTATTAATGTGATGATATGTATTTTTAAGGAACAAAAAGGCTGTGACAGACACAGTTAAGAATCCATGTGAAAGTCACTGTTGTGTGTGCAATACCACTGGGAATTGTTTTTAATAAATAATATTTTTATCAAATACTTAATATAATTTTAAAGTCTAAAATTCATATTCATGGTATATTAAAGGGATAATTCACCCAAAAAATGAACATTCTGTCATCATTCAGCCTCATGTCGTTCCAAGACCGTGGAACTTTTTTCTTCTGTGGAACACAATAGAAGATCTTTAGAAGAATATTTCTATAGAGAAACTATAGAGTTTTGTTTCATATTGACTTCCATTGTATGGAATAAAAAAATACAATGTAAGTCGATGGGAACTGAAACTGTAACTAAGTTTCCTTGAAAATTTAAATTTTTGGTTGAACTATACCTTTAATAGCAATAAATATTTTTGATGTAACTGTGACACAGGCTCTGAATAGTTATTGATGCTAAATTCGAACTGGTTAGAAGTGCCAACTAGCTGCGGATTTCTGTCATGACATTGTATTTCGATTTTCCATGTATTTTGTAGACATGTTGTCAAGAAGAAACTGTATGCTTTGTTTGAGAATGTATTCCAGGTTCGTAACGTAATAGAAAAGGAAGTTTGATTTGGATAACATCTGCTCGCACAGTGCAACTAGTTTGAAGAAGACATTAATTCTTTAGATGCATTTAGATCGATTTGCATTCTTTTAGGTGAAACAAAAATGCTTACACCTGAGCTGTTTCTTCAATCAGAGATTAAATTGCACTCATGTCATCTGTCACTAAACTTCGTACCCTGATTGAGGAGAAATTGACATTTTGTTTATCTATACTCAGGGGGAACTGTTTTTTTTTTTTTTTTTTTTTTTGGTAACACCCGAGCACAGCAGCAGAAGAAGTGCCTTCCTGTCAGTCAAACCCTCCGCGGTTCACCAAAAATCACCTGCCTCCGTTTTCACTGATGACTTGTCAGGAAGCTGCGCCAGCGAGAGTGGCTTCGCCATAACAGTTGTCTTTGCGAGACTAAATAAATGAATAAAGAGAACGAGACAGATGAACAGTAACAGGCCTCTGTTATAATAAGACGCAGTGTGTGAATCTGAGCGAGGGCAAATCTCTCACCCTCAAAAAAGTAAAGTCTCTGCTTTGATGTGAGCCGGCTCTAGGCGCAGGGGCTAGATGGACAGGTCGGCAGATCAAAGTAAACACAAACATACCTCAGCCCTCAATATTTCATGGGCCTCCTGACCACCTCTGAATATCTAAGGCCTTATATCAATATCAATGGCTTGAATCTCTTTTGGCACTTCCATGATCGATGTGTGTTTTATTGTGTGCCCTGAGCGTTTGAAGTGCCTCTTATCTCTCAGATATCTCTCTTCTTTTCTTGCCCCAAAGCCTGATGTTTTTATGTCTTTCTCTCTTTTTGTGCTTGTTGTGGATCTAAACTGATGCAATAAATTTGATCCTGCCTATATAAAGGCAAGGGTGTATCTCTTTCTTCCTTTGCAGCTTCATCTGATAGACTAGAGCCTGAAGTGACGTCAGGCTCTAGTCATGACATTTTCTATGGTGGAATAATAATAATAATAATAATAATAGTATTTAATTTAAATATGAACAACAACATTAATTTGTGGCTATTATGTTTGTTTATTTGTCTATTTATGTGTCTTTTTTAATGTGGCTATTATGTACTGTAAATACAGTATATTTCCATTTTACAAGAAATTGAAATGTGCTGTATTTTAAAAGAGATGTTCAGGTACATTTTGTACTATTGATCATGGCTGTAGTAGTTCATCAAACGATGATCAAATGATTGAGAATAGTGCTATAACTGGGCATATATCCAAATGGGCTTTACAGTCAACCACACTTAGCATTTAAAAGAGTTGATTCAGGTACTTGGATTGCAGTGGTGGAGTGATACAGTAGAGTTTCTGGAACATATGCCATGTTGTGATAGCCTTCAATGGAATTGTAGCATGCAGATTGCATTAATAATTTTTTTGGTGTATTCATTAAGTATATAATTTAAATATATATATATATATATATATATATATATATATATATATATATATATATATCAGAGATGCTCACAAGTCTCTGAGCTAGAGTCCAAGTCAAGTCTCAAGTCTTTGAGCTAGAGTCCAAGTCAAGTCTCAAGTCTCTGAGCTAGAGTCCAAGTCAAGTCTCAAGTCTCTGAGCTAGAGTCCAAGTCAAGTCTCAAGTCTCTTTATTATATTAAGTCTCTGGTTATAATAAGTGTTGCATCACGTACAGCGACCCATCCAACACTGCATAGCTATATATAAGGAATTAAAAGCATGTAATATGTTATTATGACTCCTTTATCTATTAGCATACAGTATCAGCTTTGATTTTGGTATATAATCAGTGTAAACGGGCTATTGTAACATGACAAAAACACCAAGAATGCTTTACTTTTAAGTTAATATTATCTGTATTTTGCCTTGTAGCATGAACTCACAGTACAGTACAGACCAAAAATTAAGAAAGACTTAATATGGTCAAACATCACATTGTAGCTAAATGCAAAACACTATTGCAACAAACCAAACGATGTGAAATATATGAAGAGTTCAGAAGCAAAAGCCATCTGAAATTTTCTTTAGAATTATCATTTTTATCAAGCTTGTATATTTAAGTTCAATAATTTCACTTAAATGGCAATGAAAATGCAACTAATCATAGTTTATAAACTACTGTAAGTCAACACATCCCAAACTCTCAAACCAGTGTAATGTTACATGATCAACAATAATCCTGTAACCTGTTTGCAGACAACGTTAATTAACGTGATGGAAGCCAGCGGCACGTAAATCATTACGTTAATCGACCACCACAAGTTTGGCAATTAACCCTTGTATGGTGTTCGGATCTGTAGGACCCGTTTTCATTTTTTATCAAGAGAAAAATTATACAATTAATTATTTTTTCAAACTCAGACTCATTGGCCTTGGCTCATTTTCTGTGAAGAATATATATCTGAACACATTTTCAATGACCACACTGGTCACACACTCTCTCACACGCAAGCGCAAGCACACGCGCACGCACACACACACACACACACACACACACACACACACACACACACACACTCACTTGGATATGTGGTTTACGGGACTCTCCATAGGCGTAATGGTTTTACTAATGTACCAACTGTATAATCTATCCTTAAATCCAAAGCTAATGATGAATGGCACAGCAGTCAACATGTTTGTTCGTTGTCCTCTAATGTATGGTGGCCGCGCCTAAAATAAAAAAATTAAAGTGCGCCCGCGCGTAGTACGTAGTACGTCACGTGTTACATGGGCAGGTTATAGGTAACGGAGGGAGGGGAATAACAGCGAGCTCATCAGTTGTTTCCTAAAAATAAACATTGTTCACGAGTCCCGCAGCTCGAGCTCGAGTCCGAGTCGAGTCTGAAGTCTTTCGAGGACGAGTCTCAAGTCGAGTCTGAAGTCACTGTGTGTGCGACTTAAGTCGCACTCGAGTCCAAGTCTCAAACTCGAGTCCCCATCACTGATACATATACAGGGCTGGACTGGGACAAAAAAATCGGCCCTGGCATTTTGGCCCAGACCGGCCCACTACATACGATCAAAATAATAAGTATTATTATTATTATTATTGTAACAAAGTATTATTACTTCGTTACAATACACCACTGTGTGTGTGTGTGTGTGTGTGCGTGTGTGTGTGTGTGTGTGTGTGTGTGAGCGAGAGAGAGAGAGAGAGAGAGCCCAAAAGGGGAGTTGTTTAAAGATGTGACTGGGTCAGCCCAATGTCAATTAAGAAAATAACCAATGGGCTGCTGATTAAATGTCTCATGGGCCGGTCTGTCTGGGGGGAAAAAATCCTAAGCCGACTTTTTTTTACAAATACATTAAACAGCCGCAAAGATCACAGCGCCGTCAACTATTTAGGCAGAAAAAACTATAGGCTGCTAAGAGTTTTATGGGCCGTTTGGGCTGAGACTTCTCTCTCTCTCTCTGTTTCTCTTTTTCTCTCCTCAAGGCCAGACGTGATATTCAGTGGTATGACTGGCATATAGCACATTCTCCATGTCTCTGACACTTGCTAGGTAAGCGCATATTATGAAACACCAAATTTGTCATTTTAATTTGAAATGAACCCGGTCATTGCCAGGCCATCTGTGCATCGGCTGTGTTTTTTAGGAGTGCTTTACAGTGACGGAACAGCACATGTGTCAAAGGAATTGTAGGTGGGTGCTTTTATAAGTAAGAGTGATTCTGTCCCTCAGCAAAGCATGGAGCACTTTGCCAGTGACCTTCTCCGTGAGTGGTGCTGAAATTGGATGATTGCGTGCTGTGTTACTGGACAAGTGACAGGTGGCCGTATCTCCGAGCTTGAAGGCAGGCAATCTTACCTTCCCAGTCCATGCATTCTGCTCCCAGTTCCCAGGTATTGGATACCCAGCTGAGATCAAAAGCAGTTTGAAGCTTTACAGCAACATCATTATATATTTATGCCCTTATCAGCTCTCATTTCCACGGAATGCATAAAATTTGGTCGCATGAGTGCCGAGAGCACAGGTACAAGTGGGGTACTCGCAGCATAGGCATTGCAGCAAATGCATTGCAGCAAATGCATGTTGATTAATGTGTGCGAGCTCTCAGCACAGAAGAGCACAGCATCGTACGTGATTTGATTCGTGTGAGATCATAAGCATAACTTTGATGTAACACTTCTGGAGTCGGTTTTAGAAAAAAGGTGTGAAATTATAGAGAGAAATTGTATTAAAGTATGCTGAACTTTTAAAGTGTATAACCAAAAACACTTGAGTGAAAATACAAATGTTTCCACATTTAATTGTACTAAAGTGAAATGTTTTTAGGTTCATGAAAACAAGACAGTGGTGATTTTTCTCATTAAAATAGCATGATGCATGAACTTTGTAAAGCAGTTTGTTTAGTCACAGTTTTCTAAATGTCTTGACTATGTAAGGCTCTGGGACCCAAAAATGAGATATTACATGAAATTATATTCTGCAACTGATTTTATTGCTGCTTTACATTCAAGAATACTGTAGCTGTTTTTAGAATAATTGTAGGCTGTGTTTATCCTTTAGTTGGGATCTTCCATTTTGGTTATAATTAAAGGTAAAACTAATGGCTGTTGTTTCTTCACAAGAACTGATTTCTAGTGCTATTCAGTCTAGACTGTTCAGAAAATAATTGATTCATATTTTTTGAGACTTTGGGAATCACGAGTCAACAAGAGTTGAGTCGATTCGGCTCCATGATTCAGAAGAGCCTTAAGAGCTAATAGAGGGTACTTGATTGTCTCTTTCTGTAGGTTACGTTATTACACCAGTAGGTGGTGAAGAGTGAGTATCTTTTTTAGTATTACAAGTGATTCCTTCAAATGTTCACGTAACATATTCATTCACTCTTGGAATTGATTCCATTGATTTAAGTTACAGTATTTAACAGTCCTACCAATTGTCTATGTTAGACAGACAATGCAATATATAATTTTTAAAATGTGTTTGCTCACCAATTTTTTAAATCAAAAATATCCTATATTTTAAAATATAATTTATTCCTGTGACTGAATTGCTTCAGTCTTCAGTCTCGCATGATCATTTAGAAATGATACTGATTTGATTCACACAATGTAGTGTGTATATATATATATATATATATATATATATATATATATATATATGTATATGTATGTATGTATGTATGTATGTATGTATGTATGTATGTGTTGTCTGAAGGTTTTTATTTTTTATTATGTGCTGTAATGATGTACCTTACCTTACACCTCTAGTTTCGAAAATGTCTTGGGTGGTCAGTGAGTGCACTAATGACAGCACAAAGTTTCTGATTGTTCATTTCCGCCGTTTGTTGTGGTCGCCACCCCCAACATCTTCATCCCTCCCCTTTAAAACCTATGTGCTTTGCTGGTGTCACATCATTAAAACGGATCCCTCTTCATGGCTGTTTTGCTAAATAATTGGTTCCTCTGCTCCCCCTCGCAGTGGCAGGGGGTCAGCACTCGCGCAAGCTGTTTGATGTGTTAGCCAATAATAGTTTCCCCGAGTTACAGTGTTTGGCAAAGATGCTTTGGAGATGTTTCCCACTGCCAAACCCCCCAGTAATAACACCAGCTCTGAAACAGCTGCTGTTAGTCTACAGCAGACCTCACTGTACACAGCTAGAGACAATAAGCATCTCAACCCACACACCAAATTGAATGGGGTTTCCCTCTCTGTTAGTCTAATGAATACAGAAGTGTTTTTGCTGGCTGTATGCAACATTGCGGAAACTACTCTAAAACGGTTGCTTGCCAAGCTATAAGTAAAGCATGTATAATTTAAAGCTGAAGTATGATTTTTTTTTTAATGTTAAATATGTTCTTCTATATCCCTGCTGTGTAGACAACTATAAATAAGCCATTTGTAGGCTGATTTCCCTGTTGCTCTGAGGTGCTTTCAAAGCATTGCTCTGTTTGTTTTGTTCATCCTGACCAGCCAGATACATTGACTCAATGAATACACTGTGGTATTCAAAGCAATGATGTAGTGTTTTGTCATGCTCCCTCTCTACCTGCTGGAAAAGTAGCTTGTTATACTGTAGAACTGGAACTGTTTTCTAAATGGCTACTAAAATGTAGTTAGGTTAGTTGTGTTGCTAATTTTAGGTACTTATTCCCCAACACTGGTTGTCTGGTTGTGTGTGGTGACCCTCAGGGGAGACATTGGAGCTCATAATCTCAGTAGAATCCTGTATTTGACCTCTACACATAACCCTTGTGTGCTCACTGTGAGTAAATTGGTTCAAGGTTGCATGATTGTCAAGTGTCACCAAAGGTCATGTTGATAAAACAAACAGAAGTGACCATCGGCTTGTATGCAATTTTGTATATTTGATTGTGCTTTTGAAGAGAGAGAAAATATTATTTTACTGATGAAAAGAATTTAAACTTGGCTAATGCATGCACATAACATTAAGTTATATGTTTTAAAAAATCTATATTTTAAATATAACATTTTACATTCTTTTTACTACATAAAAGCAGACAGAAAACAAAAAAATAAACACACACACACACACACACATGTTGGTTTTTGTGGTTTATGGGGACTCTCCATAGGCGTAATGGTTCTTATACTGAACAAACTGTGTGTGCTATTGCCCTACACCAACCCTACACCTAAACTTAGCCCTCACAGGAGACTTTGTGCATTTTTAGATTTTCAAAAAACACTATTTAGTATGTTTTTTAAGCCTTTTGAATTACGGGGACATAGGCAGTGTCTTCATAAACCACCTTCATATTGTAATACCTCTGTCATACCCATGTCATTATACAAATTTGTGTCCTCATAAACCACATAAACATGCACACACATACACACACACACATACATACACACACACACATATTTGATATGCATTTGGCGGTCAATTATCATAATTGTATAATAAATAACAAAATAGAATGATTTCTGAATAATTATGTGACACTGAAGACTGGAGTAATTACATTTCTTTTAAAAATAATTTAATAATTTTTAATGATAAATTAATAATAATTATTAATAATATTATTTTCTTTGTAAACCATATAGTACATGACTAATAACAACAACAACAACAAAAATCTCTTTAGCTATTTGCTATTTTGTAAATACACCCCTTTGAGACCTCATTTAAAGCACAAAAATAGGCCATGTCCTCCTCCAGCAAAACACCATTAAATCTGACACTGATGTTTGGAGAAATTTGGCAAAAATAGAAACTGTCAAAAAGGTAACACAGAATGAGATATAAAATCAAATGATCTTATTAGGACATGAAGTTTAACTTCTAGAAAAAAAAAATACTGTATAAAATACTGAATTATTATGAGACACTTTTGTACTACAGACAAAATATATTCTATCACAATCGACACCCTGATGCTATTTGTGTAGCTTTGTTCTCTCCCCTAAAGTTTGAATCGTTACTTTTTTCCTTTTAAATTTATTTCAGAAACCTGAAAGTCTTGTTTTGGGGGGTTTTAACCCCTGGAGGCAGTTATTTTGAGCTTACCCACACTAAAGCCAGAGGAGAGAGGTAAAGCTGGTGCCGTGCGCAACCACTCCAGACAGATTGGAGTAATTTCCATTGACAAAGCTGTCAGAGGAGCTACAACCTCCTGAGCCGAGATGGATGCTGAGGGGGGGTCAGCCTCCCATGATGCACTCTGCTCCTTCGCATCATAACCCCACTTCATAAATGACCATAGCAAAGACAAAGAAATAGGTTTCTTTAAAGTCAACATTATTCGTTTAAAGTCAACATTAACCCAAAACAAACCCTAATTATCTCTTAATACATATTTTTGGTTGCATTGTGAACATTTTTTTGCTTTGTTTACCTTTCTGATCTTGTCAAAATCCTGTTCTGCCTCTGAAACAACATTTCTTTTCAGATGGCATCACCAAGTCTTTTGTTTTTGTTTTTTCCAACCATTCCTCACCAACCATTTGTTTTGCCCCTGTGCTTATATATGGATAATTTTGTGGTAACAGAGAGTCGGATAGATAGCAACTGCATTGTTAATGGCAAAATGTACAGTATTTTTTTTTTGTTGCTTTATTTTCAGTATTGATAAAACAAACAATGAAATCTATTCTTTGGTATGCAGTGTTGGAAAGGTTATGTTACAGATTACAATTACCCTATTTATAATGTAATGAGTAGTGTAATTACACAATTACTCTATCAAAGTAATGTAACTGATTGCATTTGAATAAATCCCTTTAAATCTGGCCTTTAAATCAGGTTAAATAAGCAATTAAATTTAGGCAATTAAATAATACTTTTAAATCAGGCAGGTTAACCTTACAGATGTACTCAACATCGATTATTGTCAGACATCATTATTATAATAATTTAATTATTTACTATAACATATATTATTATTATTATTATTTAATGTAACCCCCTTTGTAATCGTTAACATTTTCATAAGTAACTAATTTAATTGCACATTTTTTCTTAGTAACTGTAATGGATTACAGTTACATTTATTTTGTAATTAAATTGCATAACGCTGTTGGTATGTTTGGTATGAAATCTATTCTTTGGTATTTTTGTCTTTGTGTCTTCACCAACAGAAAAACAGACTGTATTTGTTGATTTGTTCTCAGTATTGATGAGGCAAATTATGACATCTGTTCTTTGGTATGAAATCTATTCTTTTGTCTGTTTGTCTTTGTGATCTTGTGTGTTATTATTGTTTTTAACCCCTTTCTACCAACCATCTGTTTTGCCCTTCGTTATAAATGGGTAATTTAAGTAACAGGTCAGTTTTAGAGAGTCTGACACATAGCATCTGCATTGTTAACATTTGTTGCTTTTGTTCTCTGTATTGATGAGGCAATCCGTTCTTTGGTCTGTTTGTCTTTTGTAATCTTGTGAAAATCTTGTTTTGCCTCTGAACCTTTTTTGGATGACAAAGTCATTTAATTTTTTTTTGTTCAACCACTCTTCACAAACCACCTGTTCTGCTTGTATGATAGATATATATGGCTCATTTTGTGGTAACAGAACAGTTTTAGAGAGTCGGACGCATAGCAACCACATTGCCAAACAGGAAAACGTGCTGTATTTGTTGCTTTGTTCTCAGTATTGATGAAGCAAACGATGAAATCTATATGCCCTTACACCGTTACTGTAAAATGCAACGTGAGACACTACCCATATAAATTTTTTATGCCCCTGCCTTGAGGGTCTAGGGTGAGACGATGAACAGATGCAGGTTGGGGAGGCAGTGGGGAGAAGGGAGAGATAAAGAACGATATGAGAGAGAGAGCGAGAGAGAGAAGGAAGGAAAAAGGAAATGTTGCTGAAGCAGCATGCCGTGTGCTGCAGGTGTGGGATTGTGGCGCATATTCCCCTGGGCTCTGAGCTCCAGGCCTGTCACCTCTGTTCACTCTCCTCAAATCAAAACCACCCTCGGCCCTGAGACCAACTCACTGCATATCACCTGTCCAGAGGGGGATGCAAGGTGACTTTGTCTCCATGATTCCAGAATGACAGCTGGAGTTCTTATTTTGAGACTCCTGCTGGCTCTTCTTTCATTTGTGGATGCCCCTGCTACAGGCCTGTCCGTGTGCCATGGGTTGAAGGGAGCGGGCTGAGCTTCTCTCAGTAATAATGCAAACCCGTGGCCCCTCTGTCAGACCCTGTGCTGGCGATGACGTCCGCTATGTTTCTAGTCGTCTGAAGAGAAGTGACAGCTGTATTTGTCGCCTGAATGGTGGTCTCAAATTTGACAAAAATATGATTCACCATAATAAACCATTTTCATGTCAATATCAAACTGGTGTTAAACATTTTTTAATATTCAGTAGCGTGAGCCATTTCTGAATGAAAAAAAAGTCAAAAACACACAATGTGATATTTATTGTGGGAAAATGTTATTTTATCAGTCAGAAGCTGATTGGGTTGGAACAAGGAAAAGAGCTTGGTGATGACATGTGGAAAGAAAAGTCGATTCAGAGGTGGAGCAATTTATTACATTTTGATGAAAGGTTGCAACGATAAATCAAGCATGTGAATATGCATCACTACTATGTAATATGCCAAAAGCAGCATATTAAATGTATATCATATCCATATCCATTCTACTAATTAAACACTAAGCTTAGTGCTTCTGCTGAGATTCTGAAGAGCTCGTCTGACGGACATTAAACTATCCTGCGAGGCAGCGTCACATGACTCCAACATGGCAGATGTGGTATCTCCAGATTGTATTACTATTATACATCAGCATTTTATTTATTTATTAAAGAAATTAATACTTTTAATCAGCAAAGGAAGTTGATTAGAAGTGGCAGAAGAGGAAATGATCAGAAGTGACATTTATTTCCCCCAAATGTTTCTATTTATTAAAGAATCCTGAAAAAAGTATTATAGTTTCTGCCAAAATATTAAGCAGCCCAGGTGTTTAACACTATTGATAATAAGAAATAACATCAAGCCAGCATATTAGAATGTTTTCTGGAGGATCATGTGATACCGGAGACTGGAGTAATGGCTGCTGAAAATGTAACTTTGCATCACAGAAATAAATTATATTTTAACATATATTAAAATAGTAAACAATTATGTATTGTAATAATATTTCTACTGTATTTGATCAAATAAATACAGCCTTGTTAAGCATGAGACTTCTTTTCAAAAACAAAAAATCTTCCCTCACACTTTTGAATGGCAGTGTACTATATTTCAAGTCAACAAGTAAGTTCCTTATCAAAAGCAGCATGACAATGCAAAACTTTTTTTTTTGTAGACTAGTGGGCACTGAACAATCGTGCACAACAAGACCAGGAACATTTATAAAAGAAAGCAAATAGGCAGTTTGATTTGGCTCAAAAGTGTTTGCGATTTGAAAGACTCCTTTTCATGATGTGGCCTGTCTGTATACACACTCACACAGACTAGACAAAAACACAATATGACTTTTGACTATTTTGCAGCTAAAAACCTTGCTATTACCTTACTCCACAGGAGGATTTTCAGCCTAGCTAAGCTACTTAAACTAAAAACTAATGAATCCGAACAGTCTGAGATGCACAGTAAGAAAAATATAAATAACAGGCAGTGGAGAGAGAGAGAGTAAGGAAGAAGAAAGATGTTTGTGTTTTGCTTCCCTGGGGCTTTCATGCGAAGCCGCGCTTTGGCGGCATACTGAGATAAAATGAGAGTAACGAGATATCAAACTAAGCCGTCCACCTGTCTGTTCCTTGCTGCCTTTATCCTCGGCCAAGCCGCTCAGTAGCATGGCTCCTTCTTAGGACGGTTATCAATATCAAACCCTGCAGTATTTCCACAGCAACACAACATGGGCTGCACTGACCAACGCTCTTGGCATTTCACGTCCCTGTCAAATATATTTTGACACCAGCTCCCCAGCTCTGTTTTTTTAAATGTTTCCCCCGCGTGCCAGCTTGAACATGTAGGTGGTGTGAGAGAGATCTGTCTGCGAGTCTCACGTTGACTCACTTTGACATCTGCCACAGTGTTAGAGTCGAGGCTTTGCAGACTCGCGGGAGTGCTAGCCCGCTAGCAGGCTAGGCTAGCTTTTTGAATGCTTACAGCAGGCCTGAACAATGACAAGGAATTGTAAACTGTGAATAAATAATCTTATTCATAGCTCAAAACGGACAGAGCCTGGAGAATGCGGTCATGTCCGTGCATAATTTCTCACCTACGTAGGGAACAACGTGACTTAGCACCCCGTCCACATCTGAGGAGTGTTTGCGCTGTTGATCCTGTCAGGTCCCGCAAATGCTTCCTGTTTACTGAATGACATTTCCGACAAAACAGTAGAGAGCTTTGGATTAAACCCTGTCCACTCCAGGGAAAAGAAAGCCAGGAGATGAGCAACCCTCATCTGCATAATACAATCAAGATATCACTCACACACTTTCAGCCCCTCTGACCCTTGAATAAAACATATCAATTTTATATTTTGTTTATTGATTCTCATTCAAGAGAGTTGTGTTAAAATATGTGCACAAAAGCATAGCTTTATAATTGACTTGGTTACAGTGTTATTTTAATGGCTTCAAGATACTAATTTATTTTTTATTTGCATTTTCCATTTTTTGTGTTAATTTTAGTTTGAGTGACAACTAACTGAAATGTTTTTTTATTTTAAGTTATTTATTTCAAGTAAATATTTTTTTATGGTTTTAGGTAACTACACTTTAAAAATACCCTGTTCAATTTGCGGTAAAAAAAAGAAGAAAAGAAAAGCCAACTATGACAACCAGACATTCACTGTAAAAAATATTATGACATTGTTTCCCTTTTTACAGGATAGCATACTGCTGCCTGTATATTTTCAAACTTATACCCATATATTTCATTTAGTAATATAATATTAATATACAAGTCTACTTGAACTACCATAATAATAAAAATAATAATAATAAATAATATAAAAATAAATACGTGGTCAGAATTGTTGGTACCCTTGGTAAATATGATCATAGAAGGCTCATAGAATGATTTTTGTGTTGTTTTTAAGGTTTGTGTTTGGATTATTGTTCAGTTGGAAGATCTTAAGGCAGTCGTGGCCTAATGGATAGAGAGTTGGACTTGTAACCCGAAGGTTGTGTGTTCAAGTCTCAGGTCCGGCAGGGATTGTAGATGGGGGAGTGAATAACCAACACTCTCTCCACCCTCAATACCATGACTGAGGTGAGACCCTTGAGCAAGGCACCAAACCCCCAACTGCTCCCTGGTTGGCTGCCCACTGCTCCGGGTGTTTGTTCACTACTGTGTGTACACTTGGATGGGTTAAATGCAGAGCACAAATTCCAAGTATGGGTCACCATACTTGGCCACACACCACTTCCCTTTCACTTTTAGATTTTTTTTATCTGTTGGTATTTGAAAGAATCAGTGAGGCCATGTGTCTAAACAAGATGTCCACGACCTCCAGCAGAAATATAGGCCCACAACATAAAAAATACAGCAGTATATTTCATTGTACACATGGGGTACTTTTTATCCCGGTTTCACCAAACCCATCTTGAATGTTTGCTGCTAAAAAGCAAAACTTTTAGTTACATCTGACCATAGAAGCCAGTCCCATTTGAAGTTCCAGTTGTGTCTGACAACTGAATATGCTGGAGATAATTTTTTGGTGAAAGCATTTTCTTTTCATTATTTTTTTTCTTGAAGCCCTCCCAAACAACATGTGGTGATGTAGGTGCTGTTTGATGTTTAAAGGTTTTCTGATCCCGAAACTCAAACTTTTTCTGCAATTCTCCAGCTGTGATCTTTGAAGAGTCTTTGGCAACTCTCCTCCTCACCGTGTATTAGGACGATATAGAAACACGTCCTCTTCCAGGCAGATTCATAACATTTTTTGTTGATTGGAAATTCTTAATTATTGCCCTGATGGTGGAAATGGGAATTTTCACTGCTCTAGCTCTTTTCTTAAAGCCACTTTCTAATTTGTGAAGCTCAGTTATCTTTAGCTGCACATCAGAAATATATTCTTTGGTTTTTCTCATTGTGATGGATGATTAAGGGAATTTGGGCTTTGTTTTCCCTCCTATTAATATTTCTGTGAAACAGGAAGCCATGGCTGGATAATTTCATGTTCATAATCACGCTGGTGTGCTCAAAATTGTGAATATGAATGAGAATATATTTCCGATATATTTTACTCATAAGACTTTCTAGGGGTACCAGTAATTGTGTCCAACATGTATTTGAGAAAAAAGCATTTATTTCATAAGGATATTTCCCCTCATTTTAAATTCTTACTCTCCAACGAAAACTTAGATTTTTGTGATTTAAAAAAAAATAAAAGATCAAAAGGATTAACAATGCACATTTATTTTCACAGCCTTCTTTGATCATATTTACCGAGGGTATATATATATACATATATATGTATGTATGTATGTATGTGTGTGTGTGTGTGTGTGTGTTTTTTTTCCCCCTCTCCAACCTCTCCAGCAAATGAATTCTGCTTCTGTGAAGACGGGTCATGTTTTGACAAAACACTGCTGCGGTATATAGCTGTCTTCGTGTCATTCCCTATTCACGGTGCGAGATTTGCCCAGATTGCCCACCAGCTGGGAAGAGATGGCATGGCATTATGTGTTTCTGCAGTGCCTCATATTGCTTCAGTGCTTTGACTCGAGTTTTGTCGCAATCAAAGCAATCTGTGACACTTCCTACTGCTTCTTTAAGGAGGCCTCTATTAGATCATCTACATTAGGATGTTGGAACCTGGAACAAACAGGAAGAGTCACGGTGGGGGGAAATCTTGTTGTTCAGTTAGTTTGTTTTGCTTGTGAATTCTGGCCTGTGGCATCTTTATAGTTGATTCGGCGCTTGTTTAAACATGTTTGTCAGTTATTCTAAAACTGCAAATGAAGCTACTCCGGTTTGATTCAAGTGTTAATTGGCTCCAGACACAGATTGGCTGGCGCTTGTTGCATCTCTCATAAGCGTCATCATTACACAAATGCTGTCCCGCGGGGGTGCTCTGAAAGTGTGTTTCACTTTGAATGCGAGTTTTAAAATGAAACACAAGGGTAAGCATATTCCTCGCAATGGTTTGCTATTTCCTTAATCACACCAGGAAACTCATTTTTGATACGGGTGGCAATCTATTTGTAGCATGCGTTTTGTAGACTGCCAGGTAAGATTTCTTTCCCTGCTCTCTGAAAATAGCATGCTTTTGACTGTGAGCCCTTTGTAGACTAAGCAAAATTCAGTTTGCTTGCTCAACGATGTGGGGGAAAGATGGATTTTTGCATTATTTCATTTTCTATCATCATGCTAGCCACCTCAAATCCAACAAATGGGAGCCAAGCAGCTGAGGCTCATATGTCCGATTCCACCACTACCAATTCTCAAGCCAGTTCCAATATAACTGAGCAATCGGTGCGTGACAAACATCCGAGGAAATGGGTTATTAGTTGTGCATGGCTTACAGAGTTTATAAATACTAAGTGTAATTGTAAAGATAAACTGGCCTGGCTGAAGAGATGGAGGATGCAGAATCCAACTGTAAAATCATTGTATGATATTGAATGTGAAATACGTTGATTATTATGTTATTGCGCTACAAGTACCTCTATTAAAGCGCCATTTGGACAATTGAATGGATGTATTGGGTGTGAAGTGAAAAAAAAGCAATTTTCTAGTCTTTTCTCTGCAACAATCGTTTTCCATCTGATAAATGGAAAGTATTGTGGAGAAAGTGGTCCCCTGAATGGCCCTCTTTGATTAAACTCTGTTTCAGACATTTTTGTGCTCCAAGTCCATAATGTATGAGTGAAGTATTGCACTGATTTTCCTTTAGAGGGAGCAGTTTTGCTGACTTTGGCCTTCAGTTCTTCTAGTCAAGAGAAATTTTCTTTTAGCATTTTTCAAAGATTTGTCCCTACTGGTGTTGGAGAAACTACTCTAAACGAGACAGCCAAACAACAGTCATGCTACACTATAAGCTACTAGCAAACAGTAGGTAACTACACTGAAGCTATTTAAAGGGTTAGATCTGCCAAAAATTTAAATTACCCAATAACTTAAAAAGTGAAGTGACATGTAGCCAAGTATGGTGTCCCATACTCGGAATTTGTGCTCTGCATTTAACCCATCCAAGTGCACACACACCATGAACACACACCCGGAGCAGTAGGCAGCCAATGCTGCAGCTCCCAGGGAGCAGTTGGGGGTTTCGGTGCTTTGCTCAAGGGTCTCACCTCAGTCATGGTATTGAAGGCGAAGAAAACACTGGTTATTCTCTCCCCCCACCAACAATTTCTGATGGAACTGAGACTTGAACCCACAACCTTCGGGTTACAAGTCCAACTCTCTATCCATTAGGCCACGACTGCTCACCCTCAAGTCACCCTAGGTGTATATGAGTTTCTTCTTTCAGACGAATACGTAAATAAATCAGTTAAATTAAAAAAATGTCCAGGGTCTTTCAATCTTTATAATGGCAGTGAATGAGGGTTGAGATTTTGAAGGCCAAAAATGCATCCACCCGTCATAAAAAGTGCTCTACATGGCAAAACAAAAGAAAACAGAGGACATCAATAACTTTTCTAGATCAAAGGATTCATCTTTAATTTAGAATTTAGTGTTCAATAACTATTACATTTCTGTATATTTCATACTTGTTGAAGGGCACAGGTAAAGACTTTTATTATAATGGGATGTGAAGATTGTTTTAAGTTCACTTAAATTAGGAGGTGTCATTTTTTAAATTCTAATGTTAAAATTGATAGCTCTCACTTATATTGCAATGTTAGTATAGTCAACATTACATATAGTCAATGGTTAAATATTAAGAAAAAATATTTTTCCTAGAGACATCAGTAGTATTGGTATCAGTGATACTCACCTTCAGTCATAAAAAAGAGGCAACATTTTTGTTGTTTTCTACACTAACATGAAGATTGAATGTGGAATTATTGCAATATTTAAAAACTTTAATGTTTGGTGCGATTAATCATTTATTTCAGAAAACAATGTGTGATTACTTATTTTTTTTTAATCGAATGACAGAAATAATACTATTATAATATTATAGCGAGTCTCATTGAAGCACTTAATGATATTTGCTCCTGTTGTGTTCCACAGAAGAAAGTAAGACATATGGGTTTAAAATTCTAAGTGGCTTGTAGCTTAGCAAGCTAATATTTAAAAAAAAAATAGTTTCCACAACACTGGTCATTATAACAGAACAACAAAATGCAGGTGTCTGTACTATGCACATGCTAATGTTCTTCTTGCTAGTTTCTTTACAGATCTGTTTTTTGAGTGTTTATGAGACATGACATTATGACATTTCTCCACAGGGCCACCGTCTCCTTCCACTTTACTCTCTTTGTGGTGAGTCACGAGCGGCTGGCAGTCATTCGGAAACATCCCACAACAGACTGCATGTTAATTACACAATGGAAACTAATCAGCTGGAACATTGCTCCTTAATTAGCTGACCAAAATGATTGGAGAATGCGCCCAAGGGGTCATGTTCTGAAGAAGTCCCACAGCTCTTGGTTTGAAACCTTCATAACGTGGCTCTTCTGCTTGCATGCTCTTAAACCAGTGTGCGCGCCTGGACCGGATGAGGCATGAAGGACCAGCCTAGGAAAGTTCCATCGGATCTGTGGCAATCCCATTAGTGAGATGGAGATATTTTAAGGTTGGCTGACGGTACGGCCAGGCGAGCACTTGGTCTTTCCTCTCCGAATGCAAATGGCGATGAGGAGAGGTCAGCTAATCCATTCTAATCAACTTGCTGCAGCACTTTAGGAATTCATTAGTAAACAACTGGAGGGAAAAGGCATCTCAACAACGGCAAAATAGCCTTGATTACCATTCACAGGGATTTGCTCTGTACACTCGTGTTAGGTGTGAGATAAAGAGGTTGATTAACACAAAGCCAAAGGGTCTCTGTTCCACAGGGGATTTTTGTTGATTTCAGACTCATTCACAAAAACAAAACAAAACCAAAAAAGAACAATGAAATGTGTCATGTTCACTGGTTTCATTATAAATGTATTCTTTAGCAAAATATTTATATGTTTGTATGACTTTTATCATGGTAAATACCATTAATATATGAAATATATATTATTAATATATTGTATTTTGTAATAAAATACATAATATAAAAATATTAAGGTCATATAAAATATACATTTCTGTCCAAAATATGTGAATATAAAAACATTTGCTAAATACATACAGAACACACTCACTTACATCTCTCTGTGTGTGTTGTTGAGCCATATTGTTTGTGAATATGTCTACTTTTCCTGAACATTCATATCTTATTCTCGCAGATCTTGTCATTGAGGGTCACAATAAATGAATTGCTCCATGAATTAAAATGGCTCTAGTCATCGAAATAACACACTCGGGGTTTGTACCAGCTGTCTTACAAATGCCAATAAATTCTGTGATTATTATTAATGATTTTTTCCACCACATTGATTCTTTGCCATCTTGTTATTCCATATTAGGACAGAGACAAGCCTTGTTATATATGACCCTGGAGAGCAAGCAAACTTTTTAAAGTTAAAGCCACAAGGCTTAGAAAATTGAATGGGATTACCTGGCTGACACATGTTGACAGCTTGTTGAGCTTAGGTTAACGCGGCAGTTTCAGGAGAGAACGTGCTTCGCGCTCATGTCAGTGTTTTGAAGCTGACTATGACGATTTGAAAGCTGTGCAATTGCACTCATAAAGCATGACCTTGTACCACAGAACTTGTGCACTGTGTGCAGATACATGCAGAAACAGTCAATTATTGTACTTTATTAAACTACACTGTGCATAAAGCAGAATCGGTTTTATTAAACACCTTCGGGATGGTGCATTTTCCCTCTCTCACTTGGAATATTAAATCCAACCACCCCGGTGAAGCGCTCTTGTATATTTTGTTAGGAGTGGATTTGCACTGACTAAAATAAATGTAGTTGTATTTGTTTCTGGGTTTGAACTCCTAGAACAGCGTTCTGTTGCAGATGCATTATGCAACAGTTTGCAGTGATGCCTGTAAAATAGGATTTGCTCTTTTTCTGTCAGAATGACCTTACAAAAAGGTACTGTAGTGATACCATGGTACAGTGATGTTAACATAGTAATAGCTTGATAATTTTGAAATACCATCGTACATGAATAGTGTACGCATGGTCTCTTTCAATGTACTTTAATGAAAGCCATTGTATGCCCAAAAAATACCACGAGTTATTTCCAAATTCATCATGATATTTAGATAGCATTTACATACAGAGTATCATGCTATTTACATGGTAAAAAATCCACCTGTCCAAATTGTATTTTAATATAAATGGTGCTATATGGCCTTAAAGTACTGCAGAGATATCATGGTAAAATGGTGTTAACATTCCATGGTTCTTTGTAAATACCATTGTATGTATATATATATATATATATATATATATATATATATATATATATATATATATATATATATATATATATATATATATATATATATATATATATATATACACATATACATATATATATATACACACATACACACATACACACACACACACACACACACACACACACACACACACACACACACACAGAGCCATGAAAAGGTTTTTGCCCCCTCCCTGTTTATTTGGTTGTTTGTTTTTTGCATATGTCACACATAAAAGATTCAGATCATGAAACTAATTTTAATATTACACAAATATAATGCAAGTAAATACAAAATGCAGTTTTTAAATGATGATTTAATTTATTAAGGGAAAAAAGCAATCTACCTGGCCATTCATGAAAAATTAATTGCCCCCTCCTGTTAAATCATGAAAGAACTGAGATTATATTAGAGTACATTATATTAGAAAGATGAGTTAAATTGCACTAGCCAAACCCAGGCCTGATTACTGCCAGACCTGTTGAATCAAGAAATCACTTAAAGGGTTACTCCACCCCAAAATGAAAATTAATCACTTACCCCCATGTTGTTCCAAGCTTCGTTCATCTTTGGAACACAATTTAAGATATTTTGGATGAAAACCGGGAGGCTTGTGACTGTCCCATTGACTGCCAAGCAAATAACACTGTCAAGGCTCAGAAAAGTATGAAAGACATCGTCAAAATCCATCTGCCATCAGTGGTTCACCCGTAATTTTACGAAGCTACGAGAATACTTTTTGTACACAAAGACAACAAAAATAAGTTTAAAAAACTTTATTCAACACTTTATTCAACACTCCGCGTCACCGTAAAGCCATTTTGGAGAGTATACACTGAACGCAAACATGTTCTGTGTCAGCCGCACCACACGGATACGCTGTTTTCGTTTAAATCAAAGCGTAAGTAAATGTAGAATATGGATCTGTGTGGTGCAGCTTCAGGACTTGGACAACTTGCCATAGTTGATGGAACCATGAATTCTGCACTCTATCAGAAAATCCTTAAGGAGAATGTCCGGCTGTCAGTTTGTGACCTCAAGCTCAAGCACACTTGGGTTATGCAGCAGGGCAATGATCCCAAACACACTAGCAAGTCCACCTCTGAATGGCTCAAGAAAAACAAAATGAAAGGGGGTCATATGATGCTATTTTTAAAGATCATTATTTTGTGTATTTGGTGTACGTACTTTGTGTATTTACTGTACATTATTGTCATTCCTCTTTGCCCCACATCTCTTAAACACATAATTTTCTACAAAGCCCTTCCTTCTGACAAGCTCAGCCTGCTCTGATTGGCCAGCTGACCAATGCATTGTGATTGGCCGAACACCACAAGCGAACGTCAGAAATGTAACACCCCTTACTATAAATCACGAGCTTCAGCTTTCAAAGTAAATATAAAGACAGTTAATAATGTTGTTGGTTTTACCATCAGTTTAAGCCCGAAAGTGGAACAGAGTTACATGACAGACGGAGTATACGGCCGTGACAGACACAGTGGATGATGCTCGTTTTTGCAGTACACCTGTTCCACATAGAAACACACAGCGTCTCCATGACACAGCTGGCACAACACTACAGTGGTTACTGAAACCACGCCTTCTTTCTTTGCGTGAACATTTGGGCAGCATTATGCAAATATTTCCACATTGTGATGTAGACATGTGGGGGCGTGCTTTAATGAGACGTTTTAGCCCGGTCTGGATCAGCCTTCTCTTTTTAGATAGAATAAATCCATTTGAAGGAGACTTTGAGCTTTGTAACTCTGCAGATCGTATACAGGCACAAACAGCTCTCACAACAGAAAAAGGAAAACAAGAAATCACATCATATGACCCCTTTAAGGTTTTGGAGTGGCCAAATCAAAGTCCGGACTTAAATCCGATTGAGATGCTGTGGCATGACCTTAACCAGTCCATTCATGCTTGAGAACCCTCCAATGTGGCTGAATTAAAACAATTCTGTAAAGAAGAGTGGGCCAAAATTCCTCCACAGTGATGTGAAAGACTCATTGCCAGTTATTGCAAACGCTTGATTGCAGTTGTTGATGCAAAGGGTGGCACATTATATATATATATATATATATATATTGGATTTTCTATATATATATATATATATATATATATATATATATATATATATATATATATATATATATATATATATATATATATATATATATATATATATATATATATATATATATATATATATATATATATATATATATATATATAAAGCTAATATATTCATGAATATAAGGATAAACTGCTGCATCAGTGGACATGCACGTATCCACAAACATAAAGATGAACAAACAAGGAAAGACAAGACACCCCCCACAAAGCAGATCTATCGCCAAGAAATATGTCCTGCTGCTGCTCCGAAGACCCATGTGAACCGCATGTAATACTATGTAAGCCTGGGCTACCACGCCTACCGGCTTAACACTAATTAGATGTGTACTATGTGTAATGTTAATTAACAAAATGGATATATGTTGCAATCCCATAGATAAGACCCTAGCGTCCACCTGAACAAATATCATAATTTAGTCATTTGATATCTGCTGTTACTTTCTACACATCATCAGTCCCAGCGGCAGCGTAACAGCTCGTTAATCATGACGTACAATGATGAGACGGACAAAGTTAGTCAATGCATGCCTTTTACTCTCTAGTAGATAAAAGTTATCAGGGTTACAGTGCACAAAACTCCTGGGAGGACTGACTTGAATTAACTGAAATAAAAGGTCCATCTGCCATCAGTGGTTCAATCTGAACTTTATGAAGCGACGAGAATACTTTTATACACAAATATACACAGCGATATGGATTAAAAGAGCATTCACTTATCTTAGATGTTGATTTCAGCTGTTCTGAAGTGCTCTGCTAAACTGCTACAGCAAACAAAAGCCAGGTATTTGAATATTGAGCAGTGAGCTCATTGGCTACTGATGCAGGAGAAAACCAACCAGCTGTGCCATGTGATAATGATGTCATTACTTCAGATTGAGTTAGACCTAGCGGACTGCACCAACTAGAGTGCCAGAACTCTGTATATAGATATGTCCAAAAAAAAAACACGAATCACTTAAAAAAACATGGTAATATCATGGTACTTTGATTATATTTACCTTGAGCTTTATGATTTCCATTATTCATCTACTTGATATTTACATAATAGTCCAAGGTAGATCAAAGAATACCACGGTATTACCATGGTACAAGTTCAAAAACATTAATAAAATGGTAATTTTATATAAATTAACATACTTTGCTGGTACCATGCTTATGTGATATACTTTGATTATATACTGTTCCATGGTACTAATGAACTAACATTGCATTTACCTTGCACTCCATAGTACAATGTAAAAAAAAAACATGATCATGCTGTGGTACCTCTTTTAGGTATGATATGATGTGGCAGCATGGAACTTACTGTCAAACTAGTGCATGATATCTTGTGACAAACATATGAAGCTGTAATCTGTCCCTGTTGAGTCTCTGAAGGTTAGCTGTCATCTGGAATGGTGTGAGTCCAGGAGAGCAGGACTGCATGATGTTCGCTCCACCTCAGAGGACAACATCTCAGAAGCTCCTTCCTTCCTTCCGCCCGTCATTTCACCAGTGGATCGGATGCCAGTTTGATATTTCAGTTTCTGTTTCGTGACATTTGGCTGACTGAGTGGAGATGGCGGGGACAGGTAGTGGCAGGTGAGGCTGAGGGAGCAAAAGACCTGTCATCTCCCCGGTTATCACAGCAGTGTGCAGATTTCCAAATGCCCTCTTTTCAAACAGCAGAGTATGTATTAACTGTAATGGTGTGACATGGCAGTTTGGAGCTGCAGGAGAACTACTATCCAGTGCTGCAGGCTCCCCGACCCTCTTGTTCCCAGTACGGTCTCAAACA
This sequence comes from Barbus barbus, assembly GCF_936440315.1. Lineage (NCBI taxonomy): Eukaryota > Metazoa > Chordata > Actinopteri > Cypriniformes > Cyprinidae > Barbus > Barbus barbus. Next base: position 13,051,596 of record NC_136761.1, read on the forward strand.
GGCAGCTTGAAAGACAAATGGACTCTGACATTTAACATGAGAAACATAGGATGGTGTCAGAATTTTTTTTCCCCAGGTGGCCAATGCGGAGTTGCATTGAAACAGGTTTTATAAGCATGCTTAGATATGTGTTAGACAAGTTTTTATTTAATAAATTTTTTTACACCAAAAATGGTTGTAACTTAATTTAAGTGACTATAGCTTTTTGAAATTAACAATTAGTTTTTTTTTCTATGTTTAAATGATGTCTGTCATTGGCTAAACTCAATTACTGTAGTTGTTTACTTGAGTTCATTGCAACTGGCCAAGCAGCTAAATACTGAATAGGCCTTCATAGTAAGTGTGGACAGAAGGGGTGAACAATATATCAAATCTTCACAATATATTTGTGATGATTTTGCTAATGATATAAAAGGATGCAACATTTTGGAAATTAAAATGATTATAATGAGCTTTTAACTGTTACTGTTCCTTGAAGGCCATGCTATTAGACTAGTTATTTTATGACAACACTTTCAGAGAGTTTAGTATGGTAATGTACATGGTAATGTTAATGTGCTTGATCTTGGCAGAATAGATTTGCTACACTGTTGCTTCTGTGGCAGAGCAAGTACCGAGACTTGCTACTGCCAATACATCCACACATATACTGCTGTGAGCATGCAAGAAATACTGCTACTACACATACAAATGACATAACCCCCATATATAACATGCATGAAAATACCATGTAGCAGATCTATACAGGTGGACCTGGGGAAGGTGGAGGGTTTCTGTAGCGTGCTGGAACTGCTACAGCAAGCGCTAGCTAAGCATTTGAATATTTAGCAGCAAGCTCATTGGCTGCTGATGCGAAAAGAAACAGATCAGCTGCACCATATGAATAATGATGTGATTTTATCAGATTGAGTTAACACATGTTGTTCTGCACCATGTAGAGTTTCAGGACATTGTATCTTTGTGAGTTATAATAGTGTTTTTGAATTGCACTTAAAAATGAATTTCAGTGAATTAGTTCAAATTATGTGTTTCAATGAAACAGTTCTTATATCAGAACTCTTATTTTATGATTCATCCCTGTCATCACTTGTGTCATTTTTTACATATTAAAATGTTTAGTGAAAGTCAAAGTATTGATTTTGATGTGAAAAACCAACGCTATCTCACGGCAATTCATATGTATTTTACGAGGTGTCTAATTTGTACGAATTCATACGGCCTCAATCGTACAATTTAGTACGATTTGTCTAAACCCAAGTGATGGGTAGGTTTAGGGGCGGGGTTAGGTGTAGGTCATTCGTACAAATTCATACGAATTGGCAACTCGTAAAATATGTATGATTAAGCAAAAATCATATGAATTTGTACGAGTGAGGTCGTACAAATTCGTACGAATTAGCCACCTCGTAAAATATGTACGAATTGCCATGAGATCGGACTGGAAAAACCTGTTTTTTTTGTTCTATTTTTATTTTTGGAAAGCATATGTTGATTTTGTTGGCATTAGAGATTACATTTTTCATGTTCACTTCCAATAATTTTACATTTAGATTAACCTTGCTGTCGCTCACTTAAAGTATTTTTAAAACACTAATAATTTAATAGCCCTGCATATCTCTAAATGAATGTCCAATTTTTGTAATTTTTTTATATTATAATTTTGTGATGCTTGAATACACTTGTTGCATTTAAAGTTTATGGTGTTTTATAATAAAATGCTGAAAATCAATTAATAAATGAAATATTAACAAATCAATAACTTTTAGCTGCATCACTTTGCCTCTGTAAATGGTCACATACGAGAGCGTTAATGGTTGTGGTGTCATAACTATGTAGATTACAGAATGACCCGCTTTTGTCTTGTATTTTCCATAGATGCTCTGGACTAGAAAGGGAGCTTTGTGTTTGTGTATGTCTATGTATGTCTATATCTCTTTTATTTCAAAGTAGCAAGGAAAATCCTGTTTTCCGTGTTGTGTCCTTTTTCAAAAAGTTGATGCAAATTTTGAATCGTGCATGGCAAGGGCTGACACACTCCTAATACGATTATTGTGACAGGTCGTATCCAACGTTATATCATTGTTGACTTCAGCTTGAGACCTTTGAAATGTTGTGGGTGGTACCGCAGTCATGTCGCTGTGGAGCATATGGTATTATTTGATCCGTCTGTGGCAAATAACCTCCTGAAAGGCTTCCTAGTGACCGCACAATATTTGGCTTCCATATAGCTGCTGTGAGTCATGATTTATTGATTCATTTTTGGCATGAGTTATGGGAACTTGTGCCATGGTACTGAAAATGAATAGCATCGGATTATATTCCCTAGATGGCACCTGAATATTAATCAGATGCCTTATAATTTATAACAGTCAGCGTTCAGCTCTTTAACACTGTAAATTTGCCATGTTGTGACACTCTTGCTTCCGGATGACGGCATGAGCTGTTGCATTAATTTGATCAATATTTAAAACACATATGATGTAAAAAAAGAAAAAAAAAAGAAAACAGAGCAGAAACGCTAGAAGGAGATGATGGGAAAAAATAACATTACTCGCTTTAATTTTCACACTGACGGAAGGCTGTTTTATGCCGCTGCCGTCAAGGCACGCAGGAGCAAGAATGCGTGAAGAGTGCAAACTGTCATTTCTGTCCTGATGAAAAAGAATTTCAAACTCCACTCAGCATATAAATTGTCTGGGCTCTCGTGTGCTGATCATGGAGGCTGTGGAGAGGGAAATAAGTAGAATTGAGAGCAAAAGGGAAATCTTGCCCTTCTGCATGCTTCCTGTAGTCATTTTCCTGCGATTACATCCAAGAATAGCAGCTGCCATTAGCGTCCAAGTCATTTTCATCACTCGTAATCTTTTTGAAAGCCTGTCCCGTTCCACGTAACGCATGAATTCCTACTTTATCAACAGCCATACACATTTTATGAAATCTTTAAGTGGTTTTATGAAGATGACGAATGTAATTTCACATGCTATCAGAGTCCGTTCTGCTTTGCCGTCGACATCCGATGACCTTTTGTGCCATGTGTGCTAAAAGACTCAAGAGACAAGATCGGGCGCCGTCAGTAAACAGTAGAAGACATCCTGGATGATACACACACATGGCATGTGTAAATATTTCAGAGCTCTAACATTTTATCAGCGGCTCATTCTGAGATCCCAGAGGTGAGCGTGTTACCGAAATGTTTCCGCATCGGTGCTCTGTGGCGCCGACAGCGGGTGACCCGAGTGTGTCGCCACCTGACACGGGATGCAGATCGGCCCGGGCAGGTGTACCGTGTCAGGACCGGCATAGAGCCGAGGTCAAGCTCACCTCACACTGCTGACCCCTCTCTCTCAAACACAGGGCTCCAGAGATCCACCTGTCCAGATTGATTTCCACAGTGTAAAGGATAATTTGGGCCTCGACAGACCTTCAGATGAAATGGAAGCCGGCTACATAAGCGGTTTTGAAGACCAATGCTGAATAATGGGATGTTCTTCATCAGAATATGTATCTCCTTCTGAAACTGACCTAATTTTTAAGCTTTAATTAAATGCTCCCGACTAACTTCGGCCTTAATGACTTGACTGTCTGAGAATTGGTGTGCAGGTGTGTGTGTGTGTGTGTGTGTGTGTGTGAGAGAAATAAAGCCGTGATGTTCACATGCACAGTGTAATTTTATTAACCCACACATCTGTAATTGCATTTCAGACAAGTTAAGTCTTCTCATATTGCTTTGTGAGTCACTTCCTTTGCAAGGAAATGAATGCAGGGACCTTAGTGTGATCAGTCAGTGAAATGTTACGTAATGACATTTTTATTCTGCTAATTTAATAACTAATGTAAACAACAAGTAGTATTTAACTCACTAGAGAGCAGCTCAAATTTGCTCATCTTCATTGTGTACACCAACAATGCGCTCTTTCCTCCCACCTGGGGACAGAATAGGTATCGGAGTACTTTTCCCCTGAAATGCATCCTCCATCGCTTTTAATTTACCAGCTAGAGCAGCATTTCTTTGAACATTCAAAATAGACAGTACAAGGGCTGCAACCTGATCAATTACTCCATCCTCTTTGCCTCCTGCCTCACTTTGTCGTCTCTGGAGTCTGGCAAACAGCGTTCTCACGTGCTAATATTTACAGCGGAATTTCCAATATCACGCTTTCCTGCTTCATTCCCTTTCCTGTGTCGAAATTGCTTCCATGTAGAACAAAACAATTATTTATGGTAAAATGCACTAGTGCATATTTTATTGTGGCATTGCATAATTGTTTCTTTCTCCTCGCTTCTGGTGGGATCTTTGCGCTTGTGCTGTTTTTCCCCCCGCACATTATTTATTTAGCTGTCATTGTGCGACTTTGCTTTGATGGACTGTGAAACAGTGATCAGCGGTCGCCGTTCACCAGACGGCCGTTGCTTTGCCGAGTTTAATATGCAAAACTCTGTTAATTCCGGTGTCGTCCTACGTAGGCGCAGTCTTGGTGACGTGGCCTTCCCGTATTGTCTCTCTCTGGCCTACATAATAGCCAGTCCTCTGTTCAGAAGAATCCTGAGGGGCAGGTTTAATAACCCAGATAGATAGTGCTGTTAGATTTCTATCTGCAGGCACTCTGTCTCTGCCTGCAAACGACCAGGTGCCTCACTCTAAGCATTCACGACGCTTCCCCTCGCCATGTAAATAATATTTTTCACCAGAGAAACAGGTATTGAAAGAGAGAAAAAAGGGTGTTTGTGTGAGAGAAAGAGAGGGGAAGGAAGCCAGGTGAGAAGTATCACACTGCTGGTTCTATTTTGGAGACCGAAAATGAGCAATGTTTTTGTTTTGTGTCGGTTTTTGATTGTGCAAATGAGACAAACCGTTAGGAATCATTGAGAGAGTTCACACCAATGTGTATTGATACTGAAGCTTTGTACTTTGTCCTACAGGCAAGGAGAAATGAGGTGGAGGTAAAACTAATATGGCTAAATATATTTCAGCTTGTCTGCTATCAAATGAAATTAGAAATTAGAAATATGACTTTTCAGAAAATTAGCGCTTACATAAGGGGTAAACTGTGTCATGTCAAGGGGAAAGTTGAATAATTGGTGAATACGTGAATTATTTGCCATTTAAATGAACAATTAAAAAAAGACTATTTACTCGATTTAATAATAATTTACTATTTACTCTATTTAATTTACTATTCATGCTAAAGTCATGTAAATGCATGTGAACATTTTCAGTAACCAATATATAAATTTTTTTACCTAGAAAAAAATAAATAATATATATATATATATATATATATATATATATATAAGTATTTACAGAGGAAAAGTATTTTTCCATTTAATTTGTTGTAAGGAGAATTCAAGGTGAAATCAAGCTGTTTTTCATCTTCCTAGCTGTCATTATTTAATTTAACCATCATTCAGCAGGTCTTGTCATCTTCCCCTGGGCTTCACTTGTCCCGTTTCCAGTGTAATCTAGAGTGAATTTTGCATTTTAATATTAATAAGGTTTGTCAATGTTAAGCAGTCAGAAAAAGCTGAGAACTTATTCACCAGGGTTTCACCCCCGAGGAACTGGAAAGTATGAATTATTACACCCATTTAATCTACTAATGCAGCCTCAATAAAAATCACATTACTGTAATTTAAATCCAGCTCATTAAACTTTTCCACAGACTCTGAGAGATTAAACAACTGTCAGAAAAAAATAATAATATTGAGAACAGTTTAATAAAGTTTGCGGGTAAATGATAAAAAGAGCAGGTTGCCGGATTTTTGGTAATTAAAACAGTGCTTCAAAGGCGCTTTGAGTTTTGGCAGGTGACGCATGCTGACCTGATTAACCTACAAATTGATATTAAATCTCAAGATGTCTTTCTTGGCACTCAGTTAATACAATCCGAAGCCTAATTAAGCAGTTAATACACCAAATTAGATGTAGTGCCTGTGTAGCATAGATATAATGAGGACAGCGGCGGAAATCATGATAGTTTCAGTCTTGCATAGCTGGACTTTGGATTGAAGGAATGTTGTTGGTTCACTACAAGTTAAACTCTGTTGCCAGCATTTGGGATATAATTTGTTTTTCTTAATGATGTTACTGTTTTTACTGAGATTATGCAACAATATATCGTTTCACAGTGTGACTTAATCCCCCGGTTTCACAGACAAGACTTAAACCTAGTCCTAGACTAAAATGAAATTCTGAGCTGTTTCAACTGAAAGAAACTTGCACTGACTGCTCTTAAATGCTCTTAATATGTCAGTGCCTTTGTTTTGTCTCAAGATGCACACTAGTAATGTTTAAGGCACATTTATAAAAAATACTTAAATGTCTTGTTTGTGTCAGAACTATGGCCTAATCCTGGTTTAGGCTAAACCCTGTCTATTAAACCGGGCCAATATTTCCCAATTTGACTTTATTACCCACAATTTTAGTTTATATTCCACAATCTGATGATATGTTTCACAATTTGACTTTATATCTCAGGTTGTGACTTGATATATCACAATTTGACTTTGCATATCAAAGTTTGAGTTATCTCTCAGTTTGACTTTGTCTTATTTGACTACATCTCACAAGGTGACTTTATATTGTTTTGACTAAATATATCACAAACTGACATTGCATATCACAGTCTGACTATATCTCAAACTATGACTTTATATCTGAAGTTTAGACTTCGGAATAGTTTGACGGTAGCCATTGACTTCCATAGTAAGGATAAATGCTATGGAAGTCAATGGCTACCGTCAACTGTCTGGTCACCAGCATTCTTCTTCTTTTGTGCGCAATAGAAGAAAAAAACTCATACAGGTTTGGAATAACTTGAGGGTGAGTAAAAGAGGACAGTTTTAATTTCTGGGCAAACTATGCTTTCATTATCTCACAATTTGACGTTGTATCTCATAGTTTGACATTATCTCACATTTTGACATGATATCTTGCAATCTTCATATCTAAGTCTCACAATGTACTCTAACTTTTTACTCTGAGACGAAAATGCACTTTCATAGAAATCGTACATAAACACAGTGAAATATGTAGGTTTGTTTACTAGCTACTAAGTGTCTCAAACAAAAACTGAATACCTTTTCAAGACTTTAAGTCATAAACCTTGCAGACTTGACTATTTCTTTCCCAGAAACACTCAGGGTAGCCTTGTAAAAACATGTGCACACACACTTCCTGAAACTGCGTTCAGCCAGCCAATTAGATTAGAGCATTAGAAAATGGTTTGGGCTGTCTGAGACCTTTGCATAAGATTATGAATACTATGAGGCAGATAGTGTTAAACATTTCTTTTGCATGTTAATGTTTGTCTTCTGAAGACTGTTAGCAGTTTAAACGCGGTGTCTCTGGGCTGTTCACACTACACTATGACAGATGAGTCTGCAGTAGAAATAGGACATTGTCCTCCAGTGTCATTTATTAGTGAGGTTCTACAGGCCGTGGCCGAGGGATACAGGCTGATTCAGAGGCTGTAGATCAGTCACACAGGGCATTCGTAGTCATTCAGCCTGACCAGCAGTGCTTCTGGACACAAGATCTTATCGTCTGGAAAGAGACTCAGATACTGTATATCAAGTGCTTTCTAACACACCAGATGACTCCCTATAGCCTTGGATGTAAACTCTAGATCGGTTAGCGGATCATGGTAGCATAAGTGGGGAAGTCGTGGCCTAATGGTTAGAGATTCGGACTCGTAATCCAAAGGTTGCGGGTTCGAGTCTCAGGCCGGCAGGGATTGTAGGTGGGTGGAGCGAATATCCAGCGTTCTCTCCACCCTCAATACCACGACTGAGGTGCCCTTGAGCAAGGCACCGAACCCCCAACTGCTCCCCGGGCGCTGCAGCATAAATGGCTGCCCACTGCTCCGGGTGTGTGTTCACGGTGTGTGTGTGTTCACTGCTGTGTGTGTGCACGTTGGATGGGATAAATGCAGAGCACGAATTCTGAGTATGGGTCACGTCACTTTTTCATACAAACACTGCCATATTTAATTCTTAAGGATAAACAAACAGATGAAGGAAATACGTTTTGAGGATAAGTTTGCCGCGATGGGTTTCTTTTGTTGCAATAAAGCCTGTCACAGGATCAAGGGGATGCATCCTCTCTTTGTTGAAGGATTTAGAGTTCAAGCGAATGCGCTGCGGGCTGCTCCACAATGCATGACTGATTTGAATTCAGCTTATCTACCCGTATCTGTCCCAACTGTCTGATTGAGTGAAATAGGGCAAATCATTCTGTCACATACAAGGAGATTCTGCTAATGCATCCACCTCTCCCTCTTGTAATGTCAACATGTTGCTGGTGGGATTGTCTGTTTGAATGTGTGCGCTAAGTTCAATTCGGCTTGCAGTCCACAACAATACGAGTTCAGTTTTAGGTCACTCAAAAAAAAAAAAAAAAAAACATGGGCACAGAAACAGCATATATTACCATCATGTGCAAAATAACTTCGTTATTTAATAATTTATAAAAATTGTTTTTAAATCTTAAAATGTATATTTTAAAAATACAAGATAAAGTATTTCCAAGGTCAAAGTTCAGATGAAGGGTTGAGAAATTAAGCTTTTTTGAGAATTAGTCACTGGCGTAATGCTGCCTTCACGTGCTGCACCATCCTATTTTCCACTTCTGAAGTTGTAAACAAATGTCATGTTAATTTGCTTTGTGGTTGGAGAGAATACAAAACATGGAGGACACCAGCTTCATTCTCAAATGCTTAGTTAAATCTATGTAAAAATGTACATTGAGATCATAAATGAATCTGACGGAAACTGCAACAAAAAGCTGCATTAAAAAAAACAAAACAAAACAAAAAAACAATTATAATTACCTAACATTCACAACCAAAATGACCACTCTCCACCATGAAAGGTTATGAGTCATCCCAAATTGGTAAAATCAGGAAATAATAAATAAAAATAATAATAATCTCTGACATTCTCAGCATGCACAATCAGTATAATACTTCTCCCGAAAGAACAGCTCAGTGTACAGTATGTGTATGTGCTCATAGGAAAGAAAGAGCTCTTTTCCACTTTTTATTAGTTTTTAGTTTTTTTGTTTTTTTGTGCATGCTCAGACTTCATGGCTTCTGGAAAGGATCTTAATATTTTATTAGGCTGCATCTTTAATGCAGAAATACAGAAATCTGAGCATTTCTGCCTGTAAAACAATAAGCTAGGAATTTGTGATTACATAGACCCAAAACCCAACACAGCAGAAACTTTCCTTAAAGCATTATGTAACAAAAACACACAAGTTTATTATATTGCAGAAAACCAATTGTTTAGATGTTTGATGGACTAAAAAATAGTGCTTTTAATACCTTATAGCCTATATTATTTAGCTATTTTAATTCAAATTCTGTAATTAATTTGAAGGCATTCTCTATTTCTATTCTATTCTGAATAGCACCACAGCCCTGTCATTGCAATATAATTTAGCCACTTCTTTCAACTGTATGTATTGTTCATTAATGTTCCTGGCATATCTATAGTTACTCTCCTCTGCTCTGTCATCTGTCTCTGCCTGTTTTGCATGAAAGCAGTTGTTCTTGTCTCATTGGCATGCATCTATTTACCTCAAGGCTCTTGTTTATTTTAATACAACAATAGTACAGTAAGCACTTTGGAGAGATGCTACGGTGCCACTAGCAGCCACTGATGGAAAGCCACAATGACAGAAATTTATCAGCGTGGTGCAATTTATGGGGTGCCAAGTGCTACACTCGACAAAAACAATCTTGTCAACGCCCGACACGTTACCTGTGCTGTGCCAAAAAAAACAAACAAAAAAAACACTTTCACACAAACTTTGGCAGGTCTCAACCTATTTGGGAAGACATAAGGAAAGGGAAAAAGAGAAAGTTTATTTTGGGTTTATACTATATTAGGGTATTATGAGATATATATATATATATATATATATATATTATGGTAGCTGTTTGCAAATCCAAGCTTGTGGAATTTGAATACAGCTTATGATGTATCTGGGTTAAACAGGATATCCAGTGAGGGAAAAAATGTACACTGTTAAAAAAAGTGATGGCATTTGTCAAACAAACTATTTTAGGTCATTTAATATGCGTTACTTAAAATATTAAACAGCAAGAACTTACAATGTCAAGTTTGGTGCACTCATGAAAAAAACGTTGTTATTCTGGCAGTACCTTTTCAAAACCTTACATACCCTTAAAGGGTGCATATTACAGTAGTTCCATCCAGTTTCTTCCATTTGAATGAATATAACATTTATTAAGTGTATACATGTATTTCTGTATAAACTGTATAAACAGTTTGCTATACTGAAAGACTTGTACAAGTTAGATAAATTCCAAATGTTTTACATCATTGTAATGTAATGTGCAATTAACCGATTAACCTGAAAAGGCAAGCTTTTTGAACTTGGATCAATCCTCAAGTAAGAGTTATTTTTGATAAAAGCACAGTCCAACTTTGGTTGTTATCAACTGTACAACATTTTTCCCCCGTAGTTAAATATTCTTAAAACGTTTTTAAATACTTTTTTTTTTTTAGGATTTATTCATTATTTTATTCACTAAGAATTGATAGGATCTTGAATTACTAGTTGAAAAATAAGAGAGATTGGTGCTGTCAGATGACAAGATATGTTGTCAGTTTATTTAGTAAAATGATACAAAAATTATCCAATAAAAAAATCTATGCTTTGGTTGTCTGCAACATCAATAATGTAGTGTCATTCAAAAAATTTATTTGGAGAATTTTCTCAGCAAATGCTGATATTTGTGATTTGATTAAACAGGAATTATAATTTCATTTTTCATTGATTGATAGCTCTACTTTAAGCATATAATATGCATGAGAGAATATTAAACACACTAGGATCACATTTTCAGAAGACCTTAACTTGGTCTTTGTTTCCTCTATTATTTTAGCCTTTCTTAGTTCTTCTTTTGCAAAATGCATAGCGGCTAATGAATTCCTCTGAGAAAGTCCTTGTTAGTTCTAAATTGTTAAAGACGACAGAAATCTCTGAAATTGTGAATACCCAAGCAGAATATAAAGTCTAAATTGCTAAATTAATGTGCCGAAGCCTGAAGTTTTGGTTTTGTTCTAAGGATTATAAAAGTGAGATATGGGCCCCTGGAAGCTGGATCAATGTCTTAAAGTTTGGTGCTGGACGAGGAGGATAACTGTATTATTAATAGCTTCACGTCCTTATGCAGACTCCTCTGTCAATATATTTATTTAACACAAAATGAAGCTCTCATGAGTCTCATCTCTGCCAAGCATAAAGAGGGAAATTAATGTTGAATCACCCGTGTGAATAATTTCATACACCATGTTAGAATGAGCCTCAATTTCTTAGTCTGAGTGTTTTCTGGGTAAAATTTACTCACCTGTAGATGAGAATGAGAGGTTTTATAGAGTCTCCACGAGTTCACATCAATGAGGTACAGAAAACTTGGAGAAAGCTACCTGTTACCATTCTCCTTCATCACAGAGGAGGTTGCTTGACGTCTGCAAGGCACCCTGAAGTATGCAACCAGCATTTACAAACTATTTATTCATTTTTTTCCCAGAAACATCAAATTAGGTAAAGGATTTTCTGCACAGCACAAGGGTTAAGCATTTACATATGAAGAAAGTTAAAAGTGTACAAAGGTTCCGAAACCTTTTAGGTTCATATTTATTATAAATGTTCAATACCCACATGCATATTATTTAATAATTAACACTTGCACAGATATTATTATAAAATATCTGAAGATTTTAAAATTTTAATGTCAGTGCATCCATATTGTGTGTTTCAGTGTATATCTATGAATTCTTATGAGATCAGGGTGGATAAATCATTGCTTTATTATGTTGCATATTTATGACGCATTCCCAGTGATTTTGTTGCTTAATTAAAGGAAGTAACCAGTAGGTTAGTTTTACGGTTTTCTCCTTGAGGGCATTATAATTTAAACCATAGCCAAGCGGAAGATTTCTGATCTCCCAATCCACGTTTATTTCCAGCAGAGAAACTACTGTAACTACTGTCCTTGAATCCTAAACAGCTTGATGTATTCGCTTTACAGGTCCAATATCTGTCATGTGACAGAGGAAGATTCATTAGTGATTGGTAACACGTCTTTGAATATCTCTCATGCAGGATATTGGTGATTAGCTTTTGTTGATTAAAAACATAATTTAAGGCTTTCGTTTAATATCTTCATATGTGAGACCAATATTTTAATATCTCCATTGAATGATAACCTCTCAACCGCATATGGAAATCTAAGTAGTCATTCATCACAAGTAAATCTAATGAGACCGTAAGGAGGCTTCTGCTCAGAAATAATTTTATTTGTTCTCTATGCATTGAAGATATCATGTCTTCAGCATGGCTTCCTTGATTTTCTCATTAGTCAAATGGAAACCTGCTGACTAATATAGAGGACCAGTTATGAGTTCCATGTATTGTTAATGGGGAAGGAAGATATTGAAGCCCTCCTAAGGCTTTCTGGGAGATCTTACATCTGGTTTGTACGTCAGCAAGCTGTCAGTAACCATAGTGACAGGGGGACAGATTTAATGCTTTGAGAAATGCAAGATATTCACAGGCATCCTCAGGAGTAAAGACTGTAAAAGAGAGGAGAAGCTTTGAAATCCAAATCTGAAGACAACTAAACATCAGTCAAGAGCCATAAGAACCACCCCAAAGGATTTCCACATGCCTGATCTCTGAAACGCTCCTATTCTGGGGTTCTGTTGTGTTTCTGAGTCTACTTTGGTTAGGGAAATGACCCATCTTCAAATGCCGAAATCATTTTGCATTAGCTGTAACTGTAAAACGGTTGTATTGAAAGGACAAACTCTGCACTATATGGCCTTAAGTCATTTACATTCAAAACCATTGGCGTTGGTTCTTCCTAACAGCTTCTATACTTCTAGGAATGCTTTCCACTAGATGTAGCAACCTGGTCTCATGGCATAAATGTACCTTGGTGCCCTTTTTAGCGAGACCGTTTTTACGTACCTTACTGCACGTTTCGCTGCAGTTTCAAAGAGAAATGTCCACTGAGTGGCACTAAAACATGAGTTCAATATATAAACCCTGGCACGTTTTTATTACGTTGATATAGGTACGTATTCCTATATATACATAAAATATCTTAATTTGTGTTCTGAAGATGAACGAAGGTCTTACAGGTTTGGAATGACATGAGGATGAGTAATTAATGACATCATTTTCATTTTTGGGTCAACTATCCCTTTAACATTTAAAATTAGACAGAGTAAAGAAGTAGCAATAGTGCATTTTTTTTCCATATTATGACATACACTATTATCAAAAAAAAAAAGATATGGAGGGACTTGTTTCGATCCATTGGTTGTGGATTGGATGGAGGCATATCTGAATGCAAACTTTCAGTCAATTGTAAGAAAGAGATGCTGGTTAAGTGGACTAAATGACTGGAGGAGTCTGGCATACATGACCAGAGAATCTGTTTATTAAAAATTACGAGGTCAAAATATGAAACATACATGGACGAATTGTTCACAATAAGATCATTAATATGCATTTAGAAAATCCATTTCATAGTTGCTTTATGGACCTTGTACACCAGGGGTATTCAAGAGGTCAAACATTTGAATTTCCTTTCCAGCAAAGGTCTGTAAAACCATTACTTACTCTATTTAGAGGCCAATATGGCTTTCATGGAGATGATAAATAATGCAGATTTGAGGAATATTTATACATTTCCAAGTTAAAGAAAGAAAATCTTAAATTGTCACATTAGTCTTCCCAAAACTGCTGTGTTTCTTCATTATACTTCACAGGTCTTCATCAAAAGAGATGCATACAGTATATACAATTTGAGTTTTTGATTGGTTGGAATGAAAACTGAGTAAAGTATCATATTAATAAGTTATTGAAACTTCATCTTTTGTTGAAGTTAATTTAAAATTGTATTTTGTTCAACACAAGGCTCAGTTTGAGATCAAACAAATAGGCAGACCCCCTGGTGAAAAACCCTGATATGCACTCCAAGGTTTAAGGGTACATAATTGTCTGCTTTCTGTATTTCAGTGGAAAGCCAGTGGTGTTAAAATTCATTTGTTTTAATGCAGAAACCTTTATATCGTGTTTTAAAATAAGTTACAGAATGTACATAAAAATTAGCAGTTGTGACAAATTGCTTGTGATGTTCCTCATTTGTGAGTCGTTTTTGATCAAAAGCGTCTGCTAAATAAATAAATGTAAATGTAATGTGTAAACAACTTTGTTGATTATAATGAGAGTGGTCTAGTTTTGTCACAGTGAATTGCACCACCAGCTTCCAGTTCAGACATGTTCTTGTTTTCTGTCCACATTGTATGTTTGTTTAATTTATGAATTGCTGTCTGGAGTGAACCAATTCGACGTCCGGATCTGGGCCACGTTCGGCTAATTGACCTCTGATGTACACGCTTGAAGGAAAAATCTGTAAGATCTGTGTAAATACTTGACAAATGTTTCACAACCTCTGCGCCCATTAATATTGGTCCATAACCTTCAATACCTGAATATGTTCACTTGAAGAATACACACTGGAAGATGTAATGGTTGCCAAACGGGCTGTCAGGGTTGTAGATCTTATACGATCTCTCTTTATGAGCATGAATGGTGACTCTCATAGATCTTGAGAGCTGAATAGTAGCATGAATCAGTGCACATGCTGAATCCCCAGAAGGCTGAAGGAATCGACTGCTGTCCTGCATGTCAGACATGTCAGTTTTCTCTCTGCTTTATTGAAATTACAGAGTATGTGCGGCCTCTTTATTAATGTGCGATTCTCACCATCTTTATCCGAGCATGTGGTTGCCATGGAGGTTGGACCTGTGCTCGCCAGCTTCTATTCAGTTCTTTATAGATCCGTGATGATCCCTCCAACATTCGCTTTGAGCCCTGAACTCACTAACCCGTATCCTGGTCTGCCAAACATTTTTTGTTTTCCTTTATTTCATTTCTTACTTAACTTCTGTTTCATTTCTTTCAGTAACCACAGTTTTTCTACTATTTTTTCCCCCTTTTTATTTAACCAATATCACAGAAGCAAGATTGTTAACACACTGTTGCTTTGTGGCTGTAGTTTAATCAAAGCTGTGGTGATGTTGCCCATTTTAAGGTAATTCCCCAAAAGGCAAAAAGAAGTTTTGCTTTCGACATCAAGTAGCACAACATATTTATTTGTTTGTTTGTTTGTTTTCTTCTTTTGAAACTTGAAAAGCCTATTTATTTATTCAGCTGTCATACCAATGCATGGTTATGTAGTTATTTGTGCTGAAATAGTTGAATTTAGTTTTGTTAGAATCAGACATGCACAATTCTGTTGAGATCCTTTGACCTTCATGACTTGTTGAGGATCAGTTGAAAATTAAAACTCTATTTGTCCATTATGAAGTGAAGTGAAGTGACATTCAGCCAAGTATGGTGACCCATACTCGGAATTCGTGCTCTGCATTTAACCCATCCAACGTGCACACACACAGCAGTTAACACACACACACACACCGTGAACGTACACCCGGAGCAGTGGGCAGCCATTTTATGCTGCAGCGCCCGGGGAGCAGTTGGGGGTTCGGTGCCTTGCTCAAGGGCACCTCAGTCGTGGTATTGAGGGTGGAGAGAGCGCTGGACATTCACTCCCACCACCTACAATTCCTGCCGGCCCGAGACTCGAACCCGCAACCTTTGGATTACAAGGCCGACTCTCTAACCATTAGGCCACGACTTCCCCAACATTATTTGTCCTTCCAAGATACAGTATGATGTATACAGTAATGGCCTTAACATTTGTTCATCTGCTTTGTGCGAGTCTTGCCTCTTGACCTTTAGAAGTCAAATGCAATGACATTTCTATAGGGATGAAAAGAGAACTTGTCTTCTTTTGTCATTAGTACACATTTCATGTTACACTACAGTCATATTCTTTTCAAGTCATGTTCAGCTTGCTAGTTCTAGTTGTTGTTGCAACCAAACACTGAACATCCACTTGTATTCCAGGAGGGGAAGCATAAACCAAACCTCGGAAGGCTACAGCCTGAACAAACTTTAGCTGATATCGACTATCTGACAGAAGAGAGAAAAATACTATCTATTCAGACATGAGTAACACCAATAAAAAATAAGGAAGCACCATAAAGCTTTAACAACCCTCCACTAGCATGTACTCTGTTGACTTGCTTGCTCCAGCAGATTTTTAGGAATTTTCAAATGTTCAAACGATCGTTTAGCTGAGTAGATTAATTTACACATGGGTTGTTGTAAAGAAATGCTGAATGCGATAAAAACTACGGACAGGGATGCATACGGCTGGAGGAGCCATTCCATTTCATTAGGAACTGGAGTGATGCCTCATTACCTCCATTAATCTATTAAACAAAGCATTTGAAAATGCAATATGCTTTCTATAATAACTTTTCACAGGTTTATTATGAACAGGTTTGTTCACAGAAAACATATTGTGTTTTTAATTGCTTTTACACTAGGTTGTTGCTATGTGATTGCTACTGTAGGGTGTTGTTTACTACCGCAAGTATATGGCTTCAATGAAAGTCTTCAGGATTTTTTTTTTTTTTTTTTTTTTTTTTGTCTGCAAGGTGAAAATTTCAACAAGCCAGATGATTTGCATGCTCTTCTATGCCCTTAGAGAAAGTTGTGCAACAAACTGTTTTTAAAGGAACAGTTTGCCCAAAACTGAAAATTTGCTAAAATAATTACTCATCTTCAGGTCATAATGTAGATGAGTTTGTTTCTTCATCAGAAAATATTTGGAACAATTTAGCATTATATCACTTGTTCATCAACGGATTCTCTGCAGTGAATAGGTGCTATCAAAATGAGAGTTCAAACATCACTATAATACTCAAGTAATTCACACAACTCCAGTCCATCAGTTAACATCTTGGAAAGTAAAAAGAAGAAAAAAAAAATTGAGCCAACTTAAAATTTTAAGGCAACCAGCTTCAGCAGATTTTTGAGTTTTAAGTTTATACAACAAGAAGTGGAGAATCTCCTACAAAACTCTGCTGAAGCTGGTTGCCCTAAAATTTTAAGTTGGCTCAACTTTTTTCTTTTTTTTACAGTGTGCATGTTAAACAAATTTATCATTAAGACATTTTTAACTTCAGACAATTGCTTCTGGCCATACATAACATTGCTTTTAGTAAAAAAGTCATTTCGTTTGAGAGAAATATGCACAGATCACACACTATTTACAAGAGAAAATAATTCTAAACAAACTTGTTAGTGGATTTTGATGTGAGAGGACAACAGATAATGGACTTCTTCCACTGGACAAAGCATTATAGTTTATCAACTTTACAAGATGTTGAATGGATAGTTCACCCAAAAATGAAAATGATGTCATCATTTACTTACCCTCAAGTAGTTCCAAACCTGTATGGATTTCTTTGTTCTGCCGAACACAAAGGACGATATTTTGAAGAAAGTTTGTAACCAGGCTGTTTTGGGGAACCATTGACTTCCACAGTAGAAAAAAAAAATACTATGGAAGTCAGTGGTGCCCCAGAACTGCTTTGTTTCCCACATTCTTCAGAATATCTTCCTAGATATTCATACAGGTTGGGAACTACTTGAGAGTAAGTAAATGATAGCAAAATTTTAATTTTTCGGTTAACTATCCCTTTAATTGATGGACTAGATTACTTGTGGATTATTATATTTTTATCAGCTCTCATTCTGATGGCACCCATTCACTGCAGAGGATCTATTGGTGAGCAAGTAATGCAATGCTACATTTCCCCAAACCTGTTCCGATGAAGAAACAAACTTATCTACATCTTGGATGTACTGAGAATGAGTACATTTTCCTCAAATTTTTACTTTTGTGTGAACTATTCCTTTAAAGCTTAGGGTTAAGGGTTTGTTTAGAGGTGGAAAATGTGCCTTTTTGACTCATGTAAGTCTGAAGGGTTTTTGCAACCACTGCCACATCATCTTTTGACCCAATTGGAATGTTTTCTTGACCCAAATCTGATCTCCATCCCACAGGGTTGGCCTTTAACTTCTGTTAACTCTCTTCATTGACATATTCCTTTGATGTGTCCACATTGACTGCACTGATACAACAGTATAGGTTAGCCTACTGTATTGATTCCAGAAAAACTTGCTTTTTCATTCACTGCACTCTCCTCTGGCTCCAACTGAACTGCTATTTAAATCCTTGTTTTTATAACACACTCATTAAATTAACCTTAATGTCAAAGCAGTGTAGCTACAATTGTTTTTTTCGAAGGAGTCAAGGGTAGGAGAAACAAAATATTCTCATTAATTATTGCCTGAGTGTTCTTCATCTGATGAAATTACATTTGTGTTTATTTCTGGACTCCGGTGAATAGTCCATGTGCATCAAACGTGTCATGTTTGGATTGTAGCTAATAGATTGAAATGAACATTAGTATCATGAGCGAAGGGTATTGTTTGTAATATATCTTCATTTTATGATTACATAATTTAGAATGTAGTGTTTTCTTTACAATCATAGGCCATTATGTTGCTGGTCTTCCTTTATAAGTAATTGTTATTTTGGTGATGCATGTATTCTGAATATTTCTTTATGTGCAAAATCTCATTAAGTTTCATAATAAAGTAAAACAAAAAAAAAGAAGTGTTTAATTGGGAAGCACTTTCGTTTGCAATTGGAGTTTCTGTGTGATTTTCTGTGCACTGAAATGCCTCTCAACTCGAAGTATAAGAGTTAAAATCTTGCTATATCACTTTCTAAAACCTTGGCCCAGAGGGGAAAGCTCCCACTGTGCAAAAACTTCGATTCAAGCTGAGCTTCTGCCTGCACAGAGAATTCTTAATTCGCACATATCGCCGGGAATATCATTGCAGCCCCCGAATGTCATCCCATTTAGAGAAATTATGATTTTCTAGCACTGCATGGAGTAGTATGTGACATACAGATCTGATCTGATTTTAGAAAGTTCACCTGCCCATTTCAGGTAGCAAAGTAATGGAGTTGACATCCCTCCACTTTCTTCTGCCACACTAGCTTCCAAAAAAAAAAAAGTGCACACTTGCAGTCTTAGCCAGGTATTGATGGCTTTATTCACTATTTTCACATCCTAGTTCCATTTTGGAATTGTGTTTGGCAGGAGCATGTGCCCCGGGCATGATGAATGCAGTGAAACACATGCAGGTTAAATACGTCTGCAATCATTTTCCAAAACAATTTAACATGCAGAGAGCACGCGGACGCCAAATGAAAGGCATCATGTGAAATCTTGCAATTTGAGCCTTTTAAAAATGGAAGTGTGGATTAGCTTTGTGATTATGAGGAGAAAAAATGACTGAGTGATTTGATTAATCTTCAGAAGCACCACAAGCTCGAAGCTGACCAGCGGGGCTGTCATTTTAGGATAAAATTAGTGCATGTTTCCTGCGTATAATAATACTGGTCTCTCAGCTGGCTGTGCTTTGTTGATGTCCAGCAGGTTTAAATAACCAATTAAAATTCATTTCCCTTTTTCCTCTTGCGCTCTTTCTCTTTATTGTGTTCCTTCTCTTGCCTTCCTCCCTGCGGTTCGATAATTGTTAAGCACACAGCATGTAAAATTCTTGGGCTAAGTCGAACGATTTTATTGATGGTGTTGTTGCTTGGGCTGGTAAATGCTCTGATCTGTTGTGGAGCAGACGTGACGGTGTCTTCCATGTGTAACGTGCTCTGCGAGGAAAATTCAAGATTTTTTGGCTGTGACTTCTTGCCTGCACTCTGATACGAGTGCAATCTAATTATCTTGACTATGTCTTGGATTTTAGCTGAACAAGATGTGTGACTTTGTCTCTACTATCTCATCTACATTCAAATTAAGCAATAAGCCAGAGAGAAGATTGTATAGTGATTTTATAATGGGTAGATGTATTAAGAAAATGTATTAACTACCACATTTCTGGTAAAAAATGTAGTCCTTTTATAATCCTAGACTTCTGCATGGTTGGCATGTTGCTTTGACAAATCAGAGACGAATAAGGGCTATTCTTTGGCATAACGTTAGGTTCTTTAAATCACATTAATCGTTGTACAATCACTATATCGCACGGCCTTGTGTGGCTTACTGTATTAAAGCAGAAACAGCAATATAATAAAGTATTTTCAAATTATTATTATTATAAACCCAAAGGATATGCAAATTTGGATGTTTGCTCAATATCTTTTAAATTTAAGTGGTTTCATGAATTTTCTCCTCTATTTTTAAACATGTTTTCCCTGTCCTACCAATACATGATTAAATGTTTAATTATTGATCAATTATTAATAATTATATGATTTATTATATAAAATATAAAATGTCTGCAACAGCAATATAGTTATATGGTTTATTTTGTGATGAAATTCACTCATAAAATATTGATTTAAGCCCTACATTGAGTCCTGATCAACCTGTCAGTGTGTATTTTGCAATAATGGAAGCCTGACTGTGCATTATCTGGCATATTATGCAACTGCTAACAGAATAAATAAATATTTAGACATGATATGAAATATTGATTTGAATTATTTTATTCTCATACTTGTAGAGACTGTGGAGAGAAAGAACACAGTTACCACATATACTGTAGGAAACAATGGCTTCCCAGATTAATTGTCAGTCATACGGTGTTGCTGAGGGCAATGGTCATTATTATGAAATATGTGGAAACTGAATACTATAATTACCAATCAGAATCAAGTATTCCTGTAAAAACATTCATTAGTCTGTCAGCTGTTTTGGAAATCAATGTAGCACAAGTGTGTGTTTATGCCTTCATCCAATCTTAATGTAGAGTTTTTATAATGAGGACTGTGATACGGTCACTAGAGGAATACTATAGGTTTCATAGACATTTTTAAATGTATATAAAAGTACGCCCATATCCCATGGAGTGTCGTGGACGGTCTTTCCATCAGAGCTCATTTGAATTCTGGTGGGATGACAGAGAGGAAAGGACAGCTTCACTAAGCTGATTCATTTTATAATAAGAGGTATAGCTACTTTGTATCCTGTGACCTTTCCAGCTGTCTCACTCTACTCTCACACCCCCAGAGTCTGTCAGTTTTACTGATCAGCTACATTATACCACAGCGTTCTGGTCAGGTTCCACAGGCAGCGGATATCACCGCTCAGTGGGTTTCTGGACATCTCTTTCTCCTCTGATTGTATCATGGAGGTCTGTTAGGGTGAAACACTAGATTTATAGTCTCTCGATTACATTTTAGTTTGTTTTATTGTATGCTCGTCAAAGTTCGTTGAACTCTCACATGTCTGAAGAGCACGGAAGCTAATTTCAGTCTGTCTCCTACCTGTGAAACCGGATCCAATAAGTTGAGCATTTTCACTTTAGAGAATTGCATTGAATTCTGTGAACTGCACAGTATATTTGGAAACTCTCAGAGGTTATGATAGCTTTCCTCAACATCATCCAATGAGAATTGCCAAGGAAACAGCTCTCTGAAACAGGAAGCGGCACTCAGATGGAAGCACGGTGGTGTAATCTAACTGCGGGGTGTTTATCTGACCCCGACAGTGTGCTGATGCTCCCAAAATATTACTTGAATAGCTCAATTTTTGATGGCATTTGAAAAACAAAGATTATGTACTTTGTGAATAGCATACTCTAGAGTATACATTTAATAATGTAATGTATAGTAAGTATTATACTTTGCACAGTATGCAAATGATATGCATGGATTGAGCAAAGAACACACTGAGTAGAATTTTGTATCCCACAGTGCAATGCACTCAACCTGACCTTCCATCTCTACTCTGAGAATTGGATCAGAATAGTAAGTTCAAGTAAGAGTTAAAATGCAAAATAATGTCCATAATGAATAATTTACAATAGCTTAACTAGCTGAATTAAACATCCAACTGAAATGTAGCATAATAGCATTTGAAATGTTTATAATTGTATAATGTAGTTTCATATATTACTATTAGGGGCATCGGATGCCCATTTTTTCACAGTTTGCTATGATTCTTTACTGTCTTCATGAATACATGCAAATGTCTGCAAAATACTTTTTTTTGGCTTAAAATAAAGGGGGCAGTTATGGCCTAATAGTTAGAGGGTTGGACTTGTAACCCAAAGGTTGCGGGTTTGAGTCTCGATACTGGCATGTACTGTAGGTCAGGGGAGTGAATGACCTGCACTGACTTCCTCCTTCAATACCACAATACCACCAAACACCAGCATTGCTTACGAGACATTATTATTGCTACAGCTGCTTGAGTTCGGGGAAAATGACAGACAGAGTACGACTTGCTAAAAATGCTACATTTAAAGATGATAACTGTGCATAACATCTATGTAGCATACTGTACTACTGTTGGAAATATGTATCATTGCATAGTGCACAGGAAAAAAAATGGTGTAGCCAATTTTCACCCAGATATAGTAAATTTCACAAACAACTACAAAGAAATGTCAAGTAACACATTGAATTAAATGTGAACTTTTGAACATATTCCACTGATCCTTTATATTGTTGACTAATACTGTTAACTTAAAAAATAGTAGGCAGTATATACTCAGTAGTAAGCTAGTATTCCTTTCTGAATGTGTTCAAAATAGCTGCTACAATAGCCAAAATGTACAGAAGCCTATAAAACAGAACACATTGGGTGGAGTACCGTATCACAATCCAGTCAGCTCAAATTGACCTTGAGTTTTCGAGATGATGAATGAACAGTTATTCAAATCACAATGTTTAAATCTTTATTTTGATCTGATCAAACTATTTTTTTTTTTTTTTTACAAAATTGAATTAAAATGCTAAATAACAATGGCTCGGTTTCACAGACAGGGTTTAGACTAAGCCAGGATTAGGCCATAGTTCAATTAGGACATTTAAGTAATTTTTATAAACATGCTTAGAAAAAAAACATTACTGGAGTGCATCTTGAGACAAAACAAAGGCACTGATATATTTTAAGATCAGTCAGTGCAAGTTAATTTCAGTTGAAACAGCTAAGACTTACATTTTAGTCTAGGACTAGGCTTAAGCCTTAAATCTGTGAAACCGGGGAATATCTTTTAAGATAAATCAAAGCCACAATGTATCAGTGTGCTGTTGATTGAAATGTCTACTACATAGTGTCTATCATTTCACTTAAATAGTAGCCAGCATGCAGTGTATACTGCAAAGTATTCAGTGTACACCGTAGTATTGCATTACTAACACAGTATAAGTTATATTTTCAATCAATTACCCAGCTTATTTTTGGTAGAATATCTGCAAATGTCAGCTCCTAAATGTCTGAAATGCATGCTTAGAGAACAATTGTTTATCTCTTGTTGACATGTACATTGTTTGACAAGACATCTGCTCAAATATTCCTTTTCGTGAAACCATACCGTGAACTCAAGTGAACTGTAGTTTAGTGAAGTTGTGAAATATCGGCTAAGAATAAAAAGGGTAAGTGCACATGTGTGTGTGGGAGAGAGTTAATGTGATATGTGTGGTATATATTTACATGCAGCTGATGTGCAGGTGGCCTTTAAAAACAGACTGAGTGAAGCGGCGTCTGGAGTTTCTCCCACTAAAGTCAGCCTTCAGAGCAGAACAGTGTGAAAAATCCAAACCCATCAGCCCAGATGGAGACTGTGAACGTTGGGTTCTGTAGGCTGGAAATGTGGGAAACCACCTGCAGAAAGTCAATTAACACAGGCCTGACATCCAGCATCACAACACAGACCTACAAACAGCAGATTCAAATTCAGCAGACCTGCATGCCTGCCGATAAAGTCACGCACGTTAGAAGCCGCGCAACAATTTACCGCCTAATACAGAGCGTGAAAGTGAATCCATCACCAATATCCATTTGTGGCATGCTTTTCTTTTCAGTTTCCCCCCTTCTTTTTTCAATTTTGCAAAGATGCAAGCATTTATTTTGAGTGAGAAATGAGATCACTGATCTCAAAGTGTTAAAGTCAATATGTTAGTTAGTCTCCTAAGGTTATCTGACTGGACATTTTGTAGATGATGGTAATCATAATGGCCCCAGCAGTTTTCAGGCATACATACTGTATGAGTAGAACACTGAATCTTTTTGGCTTTCCAATATGTATGTTATTGCAAGCTAATTTTTTTCCGGCTTCTTTTTGAATTAATAAATCACAAAATGATATAATTCTGTTTAGGTTTTTAAAAAAAAGCAAAGCTATATTCTCGTTAACCCAAAACCACTATGACCTGTTTATCAGTAAAAGCATAGTTCATATGACAAAATGCTGCATTTTGTTTTTTTAAGAAATTATTCAGCAAGAATGCAAGTGATTTAATACATTTCTATGGTTTCAGAAGATTTCTTTTTCAAATAAATGCTGTTCTTTGAACTCTCTTATTATTAAAGATCACGGTTTCCACAAAACTGTTAAGCAGCTATTTTCAGCATTAAAAATAACAAGATATGTTTCTTAAGCAGCTAATCAATTATTAGAAGGATTTCTGAAAGATCATGTGACACTGAAGACTGGAGAAATGATTACTGAAAATCTAATGCTTTCTCAATTCTAATAAAGTTAACACACAGTATTACAGTTTTTACACAGTATTACAGCCTTGGTGAGCAAAAGAGACTTCTTTCTAGAACATTAAAAAAAATGTTACTGATCGCAAACTTTTAGAGTAGTATGTATACAGACTGTACATTCAGTAGTAAGCAGATTTTCAGTTTTGAAATATCAGTGATTTTTTTAATGGTCTTTATTTTGATTCATCAGTTGATTAGACTGATTGGATTTTTGCACACATTAGTTTAATACCTGTGATTCAACATAATTTACTCACATGTTTTTGAAAACCTGCATGACCTTTATCACTGTGAAATCACATAGTGGCAAGGGGCTGTCAAGCTCCAAAATGGACAAAAAAGCAGAATAAAATGACCATATGAGTGGTCTATATGACTTGTGTGCTACATTTGCAGTCTTTTGATGTCTTACAATAGCTTTGTGTAAGAGACAGGCTGAAATTTGTGGCAGCTTCTTTTGTGTTCCATAGAAGAAAGTCAGTCATAAGGGTTTGGAATGCCATAAGGATGAGTAAGCAACTTCATTTTTCATTTTTGGGTGAACTATTCCTTTCTTCTACGAATATCTGAAGAAAGCCAAATCGGGCACCCTGGGTTACAGATCCAACAAATAGTTGCTTGTACAAGGGTCTGCCCATCCTCTTGCTGCATGGCACCTATTATGTCCTTTTAACACATTTCCTGTTTCTTTCACAGAGCTCTAGAAAGCACTCAGAAGTCATTGTGTCACCAGGAGGCCCTTTGTGCCTCCACAGGAAATGAGTTATAATGTTAACTGTTCTCCGTCATTGGAGAGCCCTCTGTAGAGGGCTCTCACTGGGCTGGTGAATAAACTGCCGGGGCTTTAATTGATTCCCCTGACTGTCAATAACAACAGAACTTTTTCAATGGAGACCCATTTTGGCTGAAGAAAGGGAGGCTGGGATGGACAGAAGGAGAATTTCTGGGTGATGATGATGTGTATTTGGTCTCCGAACTGCAGGATTCATCTCTTTTCTTCCTCTGAGCCTGGCTCCAATCCGAGGGTTAGGCAGACTGTCACCTAGCACAATGGTTAATTGAAATGCTCTTCTGTGAGTGAGATTGGAGAGTCATCACGGGGGTCTCTGAATCATCTTACTTACGATTCTGAGCAATATATTGGCAAGACTTACATGCTGTGCTCTAGGCATTACCAAAACAAACCATAGTGTCCATTTATAGCTTCAGGAACATCCAGAGTCTTGTGGACAGCTGCAGGGCATTTTTTGGTTAGTTTTGTATCACTCATAGTTTTGTATAGTATAGTATATTTAATGTCACAATATGAAACAAATTTTTGATTACAATACGGCATGGCATAATATAACGTATTCGAACAAAAAAAAAGTTGAAACAGCGAAAACAGTAACATTGTGAATAATAATACTGTTTTTTAAAATAACTGTTTCTGAATATATTTTAAATTGTGATTTTTCAAAAGCCATTACTTCAGTATCACATGATCATTTAGAAATCATTCTAATATGCTGATATATTCTTTCAAAAACATTTAAAATCTTAATTATTCCAAACTTTTGGCCACCAGTATACTGTAAGAACCACAGAATTTACATATTGTTTATATTTTATAAACATATTATATTTTTGTGTTTTTTTTCCCTTTTGTATTTATTTAATTTGACTTTTTTAACATTTAGAATAGGAACAATATTATGATATTTTGGTCTCCATATTAAGGCAGTTGTATTACAATAGTATTTAGATGAATATACCACATGACAATTTTAACATTTAAGATTCATATCTAAAAATAGTTTTGCTCTTGAATTGTAATAGCAGTTGTATTTTCTACATTCTTGGTGTGCAACTTTCTCGCTTTTGCTTAGATAATGCATCAGATGTAGAGGGTGATTTGGTGAGGGAGTCTTTGTACAAACACCCTTTGACAAGTGCTGTTCTCCCATGAGTAACACCCTTCATCTTGGGATGTCTGGTAAGCAGTTTTGCCATGTGTCCGTGTGGTCTATCCAAGCTGCAGTGTGAAAAATGTCCGTGGCATTTGCCCCCCAACTGAGGCCCTGCAAAGATGATCACAGCATTTATTATTTATTTATCATCTGTGAAATTATCTGTGTCACAATGGCAGGCGGGTGTTCCTGCCAAGATAGGGCACATCCAGGGTCTGCACCAAAAGTGTGTTCATGCGCAAAATTACACTCATTACTTTAATGTGTTGTGCATAGGGCATGCACTTACAGAGTAACTTGGGTCATTTTGAGTCCACTGTCCGGTATAATGCAGCACAAGTGAATTTTAGTGTGGTGTCAGATTTTTAAAAAACTGATTCCATTTCACAGGACCATGTTTACCAAGTGCAGCTTGCCATATGCTGTATTTAAGTCGACAGTCTGTTTTAAGATTAATTTAACCTCAGCGAAAAGCCAAACACCTCTTATGTATTAATCAACCGAGGTCGTTGCTATTCATTAAAGTACCCTTGTACATGTTGATGGAAACCCATTTTTGGGTCGGTAATGCATATGGTACATGGTGTTAGGACAGGGGGAGTGAGAAAAAGAGAAAGACAGAGTAAAAAAGTGAGGTGACCTGAACCTAAAGAGGATGAATCTGAGCCCCTGAGGAGTAAACATCCTGTAAAAGCAGCGCAGCCTAGATCTGATGTTATGGGAAGCGGAGTGGAGCATGTTCTTTCTTAACAGGGCCAAGGTACACTGCCAGGGGATGTGAACCTGTAATTCCTTTTCCCTGTTGCTTGAGTCAACACTGCACGTACAGACACATTCTCAAAGATACAGCAGACAGGTCACTACATTCAGAGTAGCTTTGCACAAGAATATTTTTATAATTCCTGCAGCAATGATTTCAACTCCAGACGTTTATCTATGTGAGTCATGGGAATTTTGCCTATAAGAACTTGTTAACTAGTATATGAGCTGTTAAAGGTGAAGTGTGTGATTATTATTATTATTATAATTTTTTGGTTGGTTCCCCTGTACTGGCTCTGTGGAGTTATTAAGACATTGATCTGTTTAATTATCTTGGTCAGCCGAAAACTTCAAAACTGGCTCACCCAATAGCATGGGTTTGTTTGTACAATGTTCTCCTTAAAACAGCAGTAATCATTTATTACTTTATATTTAAAGCATCTTTTTTATATATATTGGCGGTCATTAAAAAGTAGTCTCACGCTGCATTCCATTTACCTTGGAGCTAGGAATGATGCCAGGAATGAACGTCAGAAAACCAAGTCTCATGTGTCCATTGTTAGCAATACCAGTTGATAAAAAGTGGTATTTTGCACAGAGAATGCCAAAGTATCATTTCCACAGATAGAGGTTGGATAGTGCTGTGTGTGCTACTGAATTTATTGAGGCACACAAACAGAAGTCCTAATAAACAATATACATATATATATATATATATATATATATATATATATCTATTTTAGATTTGGTCCAAATGGACTTAAGACGGCATTCCATTTAAAATTCCAAGGTGGGGAATGTGAAAAAGTGCACATTTCTTTTATTGTATTGTATTTCAAAAAGACAGTTCACTGCAGGTGGATTGTTCTCTGTTTCTTTGTTTGATATGTCTTGATAAATCATTTTAAGCAGCCTGGTGATTGAAAAATGATTTTCACTTAACTAGATTTCTTAGGTTCTTATAATCACAATAGGAGCTTCAGAACATCTGTTCATTTCAAGTAAGAAAATCGCTCAGCAGCAGAGTATAAAACAATGGCGGTTGCATAAGATGAAAGGCTGCTATTCAGAATAATGTTATGTTGAACAGTAGTTTGCTTACTTAAGACCGGAAACATACTCTATGCAAGTAAGTACATCCAGATGTTAATGCTTGGCCAATGCATATGCACTTCTACAGTGCATACTGAACAAACATTCTTGAGTTTCTGTAGAGGTAAAATCCCTCAGTTGTCTTTTTAACTGTCTCTGTGCTATTTGTAGGCGATGTGCTACTATGAATAAATATGTTGACTTCAACTTGATCATTTCAAACTTTGATCCTACAGTATTTCACAATAATTGACTTTTAAGTGAAAAGTAGTGGAAGACGACATTTCAGATGGCAATGCTGACAATGCAATGTATATATTAACAGAAAAAGTCTTTATTTATTAAAGTTGTGGTGATGCCACTTTTTTATTTAATAATCGGTAACACTTTATAATAACTGCACGCTATGAATCATTAGGTAAGTATTAGTAAATAGTCAGTTCATCCTTTATAAAGCATTGTTCCAACATTAATAGACATTAGTAAGCAGTTTATAAATACAGCTATAAATGCCTTGTTCTCGATTTATAAGCATATCTATTACAAAGGAGAATTAAAGGCGCAGTTATCTTCCTAACAGAAAAAATAAACAAACACAACACAGAGGGATACAGAATACAGAAATATGTATTTCAAGATACAAAAAAAAAATGAAACTGTACAACTGTACACTTGAAATTTTTTTTTTTATTTTATCAAGTGTATAAAGCATTTATTAACACTGTCTATATTAACGTGTCTACTTAATAAGATTTATAAATGTACATTTAAATAGTTTATTAATAATTTACTTAGACTTTCTAAATGATCTTATGAACCACTGACAACTCCTAAATAACTGGTTTGTAAATAACGTAATAATTTAGAAATCATAAATTGATCGTTAATAAAGTATGAAAATACAATTATTAAACATTATAGATATGCTCAAGAACAAGGCATTCATAGCTGTATTTATAAACTGCTTACTAATGCCTATTAATGTTGGAACAATGCTTTATAAAGGATGAATTGACTATTTACTAATGCTTATCTAATGATTCATAGCATGCAGTTATTATAAAGTGTTACCTAATAATCTTGTAAATAGTGTACAAATAATTGTGCATTTTATCTAATTTCAGTTATTTTTCTGTTTCCATTTGATGTATACAGTGTTTTTATTTATTTTTATTTTGACAATTTCATTCTTTAAATTTAGTCAATGTTTCACATTCCATATTCATTTAGTGTTTAAAATTTTACTCTGACTTAAATGGGATCTAATTTTAGAATAGGGAACACTTATTCACTATTAACTACGACTTTTCCCTCAATAAATTCCTAATTTGCTGCTTAAAAAAGTTAAAAGTTAGTAAGGTAGTTGTTAAGTTTAGGTATTGGGTAGGATTAGGGATGTAGAATAAGGTCATGTAGAATAAGTCATTAACATGTGCTTAATTACTACTAATTAATGGCTAATATTCTAGTAATATGCATGATAATAAGCAACTAGTTTATAAAGCATATAAAGTGTTACCAAAACATTTTAGTTTTTGCTAGTGCAGCGATGTGAATTCTTTATGCTGTAGTTATTTTTTGTTAGTGCTTGTTATGAAAAGTAAGATTTCATGTAATTTACACATTTTAGCATGCCTTAGTTCAAGTTCACTTGTGCATATGCATCATTTTGTGCAAATAAAAGTTGTAATATTTCATTTATGTTCTGTATATATCTAATTATTCTCATATGGGGTGTATTTGGTTAAGTTAAGTCACTAGCAGAGCACATTATCTTGCAGGATTATTTGTTATTTCATATATTTTATATTAAAATAAGTGAATTTCCATTATTGTTAGTCTCTTGTTTATTATTATTGTAGAGATTCAGAAAACAAAAAGCAGAACTGTCTACTCATAGCCACATGGATTCCGGCAAATTAGTCCTACAATCACTCACAAACCTGCACACCGCGGTGAACATCAGGAGGAGGGAAAGTGGGGCAGGGGGTGTCCGTTAGTGGCCATGGCCGTCCCTGAGGTCGTGGAGAGAGGCATCAGCGAATGACACTCCCGCTGTCGCTCCCTCCAGCACAAATATAGGACAAACTGTTCCCGCGCTCTGTTGCTCTTCTTCTGTTTGCGGGCTTCAGTGTGTGAATCACAATCAATGGCCAAAACAGGCAAAGAAACAAGATGGTGTCTGTCAGTCAGGTCATTTTGTTTACCTAGGAAGTTGAGCGTACCTTGCTGAGATGATTACAGGGTTATGATTGTTGTTATCAAGTCATTCATTGTACTCAACCTGCTGTCGCTTTCAATTATCACCGTTTGTGTCTCCAAATCCAAACCAGAGCTGTCGTGGCCCCCTGAGAGTCGTATTACCTTTAAAAGAAAATCTATACGCATCGCACTCCTTCTGTGTCTTCACGTTTCAAGTCGGGACAGCTGCTGTTCCTTTGGCTTGCAGGTTAGTCTGGGTCATCCTCGTAAATTGATGTGGCCTTTTCCAGGGGTCCTTTGTGTTCCCTCATCAGGGGCATGTGGGATTAGAGATCAAGGACTGCCGTAGAGGTTCAGCGGGCCTTTTCTTATGGTCTCTGGTCTAAAATGTTCATAATGTGTTCGTACATGTCCTCTGATTTTACCGTAGGGGGTAGAAATCAGTGATGCATTGTAATGTTGGTTCTGTTAGCTCATATTTCATATCTCATTATGATCGTTCTTCAGCATGCAAATGGTTGTAGCACTAATGAAGCCATCTTTAACATGACTGATTCTGCTGTCAATGAGCGTGGGTGCTGCGTCGCTTATATAAATGGCACAAATCAATGCAGTTGTTCTGATCAATGATTTCTGAGTATGTAAATGATCAGTTCATAACTCTTCAGGATGGGTGCACATGACAAATATTGGTGAAATTAATTAAGCGTAACAATCTACATTACCCACCGAGAGTGGGTTCAATATGCATTTTTCCCATCCTGGTGTTGTTCTCAGCTGATATAACGAACTTCTTTCTGGACCTGTAATTATTTTTTAAACATTCTGTTTTTTTCTTTTCTTTTTTTTTTTAAGGAACGTTTCTCTCTCTTTTTTAAATATTGCAATGCTGCTGTCACCAATATGTGTAATAAAATTGATATCCTGGGGTGGGCAGGGAACTTGTTACACTTGAAAATGAGGGAAAAATTTCAATGCTCTGGATCCAATTAAATATGAGCAACCAAGTGGCTGCCATCCTATAGTCAGCAGCTCTGGTATATCATTAAAGAGCCTCAATCCCGAAACATAGCTGACAGAATGGACAAGACGGAGACAAAACTGTCAGGCTTCCTGCTTTGTGGATCCTCAAATGCCATGTCACGGTAGCTTGTTATGTGCAACATAACTGTTCATGCAACATTCTGCAACATCCCACTAAAATTGCATGTGATTGCAGTTTAGGTAACTAGTGTGTGACAACACTTGTTGAAGCGCAAATCTGGCCTGAGTGGGTGTGCAGCAACTGTAGACTCAGTGAAACAACTAGGGCTGTCAATTTAAAATGTTAATTTTGTGCAATTATTTTATTTTTTAAAAATTGCCCATTAACAAATAAAAGCATTTATTAATACCCTCTGACCTTTAACTTAGGCTTCTTTTTTGTTTCCATGTGTCATAATTCTTTGTAAATATTGATGCATGTGATTAATTTTGATAAGTTTGATCAATTAGACAGCATATCATGTAATTAATATGTTTTAATAGATTGACAGCCTTGGAAAAAAATGCATGCAGTATGTTGTGCAGTAGTCAAATTGTCCCTGTTATGAATAATTAGTTGTTTTTTTTAAGTAAAACATTTGAAGAGAAACATTTAATCTCGTCTTTTTGTCCGTCAGTGGGCTGTAGGTTACAATGTTTTTAAAGTAAACAAGCAGCAATTAGTTCTTGTTATACTGTACCAGTAAGCTGAGAAAACATCCAGATATAGAAAAGAGCTGTGCATTAAAATAGATGTATACTTGCACTTTCCACAGATATGGTATGCTTTGGTGTTCCGTGATTGTTTTATAGGCATTCAAGTCAAAAATCCCATGTTTATATTAAGACCTATTATTATGACATACTATAAGTTAAATGCTTGTTAGTAGGTAAAGACCTAATCATTACTGTGCTCTTGAGAAAGTTGCTGGAGGGGAATTGCTCATTGTAATGGTTAGAAAACTGCTGAGAACCAACTACTGTAAATTGTGCTGGAATTCAGCAAGTTTCTGCTGCATTTTAGGACTTTTAGTGAGAAAATTTCAGGGGTACAGAAACTTAAAATGCTTCAACCCTTTCGACCAACTGGTTTGACTGATAGTTAAATCATGTAATTTGTCATCTTGACAGGCAGGCCGGTAATAAAGCAGTGCACATGGAAGAGAAATTTACATTTCTGTGTAATCTGCATTTTAAATGTGATTTTCATATGTGCATGTACTGCAGCGAAGAAACTCCTATCTATAGGCCTGACCTGGACCTAATGATAAAGGGATGGGGGATTTCTGGGGCTTTCACTAGCAGATTATAGATTTTAAAAAAAGAATATGAGTTTTAGCATTTAATTACATAAAGGACAATAGAAGGATAGATAGACAGGTAGAAACAAAATAAACTAATTAATAAATCTATGCATGTGATCCTTTGTAATTTTCTTCTCTCTTATGAATCATAACCTTCGGTTTTGAGCACTTTTACATTTTGAGCAATTACATATGCTGTATATGTTCTGAATATATTTCGGCTTTACTTCAATTTATAGTTCAAAAATGTAATTTTTGTCATTATTTTTGCAGTATTTATTTTCAAGCGACAAAAAAAATAAAAATTAATTTTGAAATATCTTCATGTAGGGAGTTTTTACAGCAATAGTTCATAGCGATCAAGTCTCAAGCTCCAAAAAGGACAAAAAATCACCATAAAAGTAGTTCTGCTATGTGTGCTATATTCCAAGTCTTTTGAAGCTTTGTTGCTTTTTTTCATTTATTTATTTATTTTTGTGCTTTTTGGAGCTTGACAGCAGAGATGGAAACTCCAGGTGAAATAAATGGACTTTTTCGGATTATTTTGAACTCGTGAACATCATAGTCTTTAGGTACACAAGGAGAAATATTTTCAATATATGTAAAAAGATGTTTTCTGTGCACTGTGTAGTTTTTCCTTGTGAGATTGTGTTTGCTCCTATGCACTCAGCAGCACTTCAACATGATTCCATCGAGAAGTTTAGTATGAGAAAAAATATCCCTTTTACTTTAGTTACCTGTTAATTTATGATAGGAAAAATAAAAACTATTCATAATTTATCAATTGACATTTACAAAAAGGAAAAGAAAAAACTTCCCTAAAAGTTGTCTAGTTAATGAATTTTTAGGTGCGCATCCCTTCCTTGCCAGCTGAAAAAGAAAAAAAAAAACTATTGCCAAAAAGAATTTGAGAATTGACTTGGACTTGTGACAGAAAAACTTCATCCTTGACTTTGACGTACGGTGCACATAAATCAGGGGCAATTTCAGCAAACTGCACTGTTTCATTTCTGATATGGGTAGACAGTGTTCAGGTTGCTCACTGTCTGTGCATGCAATAATTAATGAGAGAGAGAGACAGCGAAAGAGAAAGTCATTAATGAATAACTGTAAACACACAAAGATTCAGAAGAAATGAATCCCCAAATGAGTAAATTGTCAAAACTGTTACGGAAAACTGACCTTAGCAAGGCCATAAAAGTCCAGAGGGCAGAAATAGAAACAAACACTAATGGAAAAGTGTTTTCTTTTTGTGTATGTTGCCTTGAGAGAAAGATGTTGATCTAAAGCCCAGGATGGTTGTGTTTTCAAGGTTCTGTATGTGATTTAGATCACTCATGTGAATGCAGTGTGATCATGTTCATGTCTTAGCTTTATTAGTCACTGATTATTTATGAGATGTCACATGTAATATTTAATTTAACATTCATTTAACATAGCTTTCCTGTGAATTCAAAGCTTGCCTGTGAGTTTGTCTTATTTCTGGACAAAAAATGCAATTCTTAAATTGTTTTTGATACAGATACAACCAAAATATAATATGTATGTATGTATATGTATGTATTGTATTATTTATTTGAGAAAAATGCTATATTGCTGTCAGTAGAGAGCTATTGACATCCTCAAGAGATGCTTAAGAGATGTTAATTTATGGACCATTTCTAAAAACCTATTGCTGGTCGAAATCTCTAAAATTTCCAAAATGCCATTACCAGTAAATTCCACTTCAACTTCCTGTAAGGTGTTGCTAATTTAACTCAAATTCACACTCATAAAAGGGAGCCAATTATAAAATTTTGGGTTTACAGCATTATATTTTGAATATAGAGTAGTTTTACTAGGTTAAACAAGTACCCTTCAGACATTATATAAAGAAATAAATGTTATATTGCCTTCAGTAGAGGGCTATTGGCATCCTTAAGAGATGCTGATCTGTTCATATTTCATTTATAGAGCACAACAGCAGGGTTCCAGAAGTAAAAATCCCATTTATTGTTTCCATAGGGAAATTGATTTTAGTGCTGAAATATAAACCTTTCAAGACAGACCTATCATGATCTCTGAGGTTGTTAATTGTTGGTGTATGCCTCTGTTTAAGCCACAAGTCAATGTGATTCAACAGTACTGACCTAATGGAGTCTGTCTCTGCACTCTCAACCAATTCAAATTTTTATACGCATTTGATTATTTACAGTGTTTTTTTATATTAATAATCAGTGACTTATAGCAGGGCTGGGCAAAATTCAATTCAATTTGCTACACCTTACAGCAAGGTAAAGTGGATTTTACTAGAATTGGCATTTTGGAAATGTTAACCAGTTATAGTACTTTAGAAATTGACTATGGCTTTATTAAATATACAGAAATGCATAAATGTACACTTCTGTGTATCTGTTTGTAAGGCTTACAAAACTTTTAAACATTTTCAAGCCATCATTCAAAGTTTTTTTTTGATAATGACACTTTTTATTGCAATTTTATTTGCATTACAATTCAGTGAATTTAAAACAAAATTCAAATTGGAATAAGAGATATATACGTCTTGTACCTTTGCCTTTTTCAAATACTTCTTTGCTTTGAATCAAAAGTAAAGTTCCATGTCTATTTTATTATTCAGGCTGGTTGGTGTGGTTCAAAGCTCAGATGTCTACTGTCTATATCAATAGCAACTACAAAACTTTCATAACTCCATCCAGTTGTTTCTGCACTCAAGCAGCTTGCACATATTGTTTGGACACCTGCCATTCAAAGTCATCAGAACAAAGAACCCTCTCTAGCTGACTCATTCTGGGAAACATCCAAATTCTGCCTCTGTTTTTTAATTTTAATTAATTTTTGCAATGTGGCAAAGCAGCTGAACGGATCTGGGGGTGGCTGTGAAAACATCTGCCCTGAAGATCTGTCAGGCGTGTAATCAGTAAACTGTGTGCTGCTGTTCCTCATCTCCTGCCGCCATCCGCAGAACCTTCAGCTTACTGGGTTTGTGAAGTCTTTTGAGGGATTTGCCAGCTGTAGAATTAGTGAACGCTTCCATAACTGCTGTCAGTACAGGTGTGATCTGAAAAATATTTTGGTCAAGTTTCATGTTAGCTTGTGGTTTTCCTATACAAATCATGGGCTGATCCAGGCTGTTATTTTGCAGGGCTCTAGTACAAATGAGCTGTCCGTGGTGCTGAAACCGAAAGGTGCTCCTAGTTCAACATGTAGTTTTGTTCCTGTCAATCAAACAATATATCCATCTAATATATCTACGATTTGCTGGAAATTATAGGTAAACCCTAAACCTTAACCTGAAATCTCATTGATTCAAATGTTGTTCCAAGACCAGCAAAATTGTTTATACAGTAATGTGTTGTACATACTACAAATTACAGAAAGCCTCTCTTCTCCTTGATTCTCATTTCTCATCAGTTTATGCATTGAATATGTATCCAGTTCTCAATGTATTTGTTAATTTCTATTTGGTTGAATCCACCAAATAGTCTAAAGGAGCTTTGGTTTGTGTCAGTGTTTATCTCCAAAAGGCAGTATGAATAGTCAGGTATGTCAAAGGGGTTATAGATGGATTTTGTTTTGTTTTTTATTTCTGGCTCAGTAAAACACATTGGGGAGCTGAAATGTGGGAGAGTTTGGGTGCGGCTTGTAAACAGGAAAAAAAATCGGGTACTTTTGTGTTTCATGTTAAAATGTTATCCTGATCTTTTCTTTATTTTGCTTTACTCGCTCTCTCTCTTGCTCTCTAATGACAACATGACTTCAGTTTCTGGACTGGTATATGGGTGAATCTCATGAAAACCTAATGAAGCCTATTTTTAGGACCATTAAGATTTTTGCATTGCAACATTATTTTCTTGACAATTATACACACCCCAAACCCATGTCTCATTATCATAATGCAAAAAATCTCATTCTCATTAGTTTAATGCAATGGTGAAGTAATTATACATCATTGAAGTATTTGTATCACACTGAATTAAAAAAAAAAAAACATTGTTTTAGAATATTTTGTACTGTAATACTGCATTATGGTAATGGTAACAATAAGAATAATAATAGAAGAAAAAAAACATCTATATGAGAATTTAAATGACATAAATATCTTAAAAATAATGTTACAATGCAAAAACAGGCTTAAAATAGGCTTTATTTTCATGCAAAATACAAATTTGTTTGAACATTTTATGAGATTCACCTAAAAAGATCTTTCAAGGCGCTTGTACAAGGTAAAAAGAAAACTGCAAGGAAACAGTCGTTAATATTTAACAGGCCAAAATGGCTTGTGTTTAATCCTCCCAAATAGTGAGCTGTAGAAGGGTTCCAGTTTACAAACAAATCTAATTAACATTTATCCTTGATGGGGCATTAGAGTGTTGAAAGGAATTCTAATGTCACCAAGAAGATTCAGACAGAGAAGGCGAGAGACATACAGACTAAGAAAAATAGAGGTGCTCTGATTGGAGAACAATTTGCAATGACAAACAGGAGAGAGCTTGTATCTATGGCCATCGTCTTCCTTTACTTCTGGTCATCAGGCAATATCATTCTCTCTCCACCTAGCTCAGACTCCTCATTAAACAGATGCAAGCTAATATAAATCAGAGGAAAATGAAATGGATATGTGTTTGAATCACTGAAGAGGGTTTATGATATTCAGCCTGCATCCCAATGTGCACACTATCCATCCTAAATTCAATGTGATGCTAGTAATTTTCAATACTATTTAGGGCAGATAGGGTGGATGTATGCACATTGGGATGCAGGGTCAGAATTGCAGATGGAGTGATAAAGTGATAAAGAGCATTTCATTAAGCATGTTTCCTTGCGCTAACTGACCGATAGCAGTGAATAAACTGAGGCCAGCAGTGCTGTTTATGCATGCACAACTACTTTCAGCCTCTGATGACCCCTTTTTCTTTGCTGTAAAGCTCTCAATCTATCAGCACTTTGATTCTGTTGAGCTCCTCAGTGTTAGCGTTTAGCGCATGAGTCATGTAGTCTATACTGCGGGATTCACGTCTTTACATCAGCCAAGCAATTCAGTTCCAGCGCTTCAGCTTGGTCTACGAAGAGGTTACGCCGTTGTCCATGGAAACGACATTTCATTCATTTTAGATGAAACTACCAATCTATATTGTTCAATCTATTTATTGCTCTCCCTATACATTGGGTACATTGGAAAGAAATTGCGATGTGTATGTCTATTGGATGTCATGGGATGGTTTTTTGATTGGAAACTAAGAGGTTGTTGGTACAAACATGTTTGTCCTTGAACAAGAATTTTAACCCCAGATTACTCTAGAAAGATTGGCCTTGTAGTAAACTGTACAAGATGATTTTGTTTTTTGCTAAATTGACATAATGATTTGTTTTTTGATCCCTGTCCTTGCATAACCCAGTGCCACAATGCTAGAGGTTTTTTTTTTACTGATTGCTATTTGGTTATTAAGGTGTTCTGAGTGGCTGTTAATGTCTTTCTATTGACATTGGAAAAACTCATTTATTTAAGTGAACTGAAACATTTTTTTTTTAATTACTTATTGGCTGAACTTTGTGGGGGTTGGTAAGAATTTTTAGGTTGTCTTTTATGTTCACCAAGGCTGCATTTATTTGATCCAGAAATTTTAAAATGTAATTTATTCCTTTGTGGAAAACCTGAATTTTCAACATCATTACTCCAAGTCTTGAGTGTCACATGATCCTTCAGAAATCATTCAATATTTCTAATCTGGTGTTTAGGTAACATTTCTTCTTATTATAAATTTTTCAGGATTCTTTGAATAGAAGGTTCAAATGAACAGCATTTATGTAAGATAGAATGTAACTGTCACTTTTAATCAGTTTATTGTGTCCTTGCTGAATAAAAGTGTTCATTTCTTTCAAAAAAGAATAAAAAAAGGTTTGAGGTATAATGTTGAAGTTTAATACTTAGTGTTCAAATCCCTTTGCTCGACTTAAAATATTAATGAAAATATAGTCATCGTTTTGTCTCTTTAACTACATCTCATGAGTCTTGAGTAATTTCTTGTCATGTTACCATAGCAATAATTTGGTAAGAAGATAAATATGGCTTTTCAAACACCTATTATAGCTCCAGTATGTGGCATGCATTTGCAAACATTTTGTGTTCCTGTAGAAATCAGGTACAGCCTGGTCTGTCCACATGTGTACCCCTGTTGACTTTCATGCTGCTATTGATCCAGGCTATCGATTGGTGGGCAGCTATTATACTGGTATGTATGGAGAATGTAAGTCACAGTATAGAGTGTGACTCCGAACTGAACAGCAGGGCCCTGGTGAACTGCCTCTCTGCTTGCCTATATGAGATCCATTACATAGAGTTAACTGAGTATATCTCGAAAATAAGAGCCTACATAGTAATGAGGTGAAATAATGGCGTGCAGTCCATTTGGAGAGTTTTTCTTGTGTTGTTTTGAAGCCGTTTGGGTGACTAAATGTTCGCGCTAACAAACTACAGATCTGAATTTATAATTTCTGACTTTCCCTTCATAGTTTTCCATGGCTATCAATGGAGAATGGATAACGCAATTTGCTTGTATGAAATCACTGCAGGGTGAACAGCAATTTGGCTCATTTCGGTAGAGCAGTCAGTTGATACATTTGAAATGTGCGGAAACAATTAAACAGACGCAGTGATGGGGACAGCCAGGAGGCTTTGTTTGGAGAACAGACTTTACCAATGAGAAGAGAAGCTCCTCAGCTGTTAAATCACAGATTTAGGGGTGACCGTGAAGCACAGACCGCTTTATCACTGGGACGACGTGGTTTGACCTACGTTGGGAGAAGATGAGGCGATATGTTAGTTGGACTCAACTTAACTGTTCTTGGCGGTGTCTGAGTACATTTACCTTACGTAGATGTGCCAGAGGATAAGGCGTATGTGGCATATGTGTCCAAGAGTATGTGCTACATTTCTTTGTACCCAGCTGAGTAGTGTCAACCACCCAGCAAGCTTGTTTTCCTTGAGGTATTAAATAAAATTACCCTGGCTGCAATTTGAAGAAAACATATTCATATTTTAAGAAGCTCAGTGGAGACCTTGAGGTCCTTAGTAAAATCAGAATGATCTGTATAATGACAGACTGATTACTGTTATTATCTTTCTCCCTATCACGCATCCCTTTAAAACCCTCCCCATCGATCTCCGTCGCCAGCTGTATTTCGCCTAAGACAATTACACATCTAATTGTAATCACTGTTTCTTATCTGTGCTACTAAAGGGCATTAACAGACAAAGATGTTCATTGATTCCTTGCTTTTAATTCATCTTACAAGAGAATAGAGAATTTTTTTTTAGCCAAAGCTAATTATCTCTGAGGGACTACCCATAAGTCAAATTCTGTTTTATGTGCTTAAGCTTAGTTTGAGAACATTTTGTCTGAGAGTTTGACTCTTGGCCCAGTTGGGAAATAAAATTAAAAACATTACCAAAACCCATAATATTATGATACCAAAATTACAACGAATATATTGTATTAACATAATAATGGATATTAATATAATTAAAATACTAATTAGTAATAATTATTAAGTAATATCAAATATATAACTATTTATTTATTTGTTTGTTCACAATTAGCTTTTTCCAAGAACTGTAGCTTGTAGTAGATCTAACTACTTCTAAAGGTTAGTTTGGACTGTAGCTGTGCTTACTACTATGAGTAATTTGTAGCATGGCAAAATCAAGTTTCACACAAAAAATTTTAATACTGGTAGCCATATAACTTTATATGCGCATTCACACACAGACATACGCATGAAAACAGATCACACACACCAGGCAAAAGGTCGTTTGTTTCACCCAGGGCTAGACACGCGTGTAGGTGACAAGGGCTGAAATGCTTTATACATTCCAAAAAAGCCTTGTGTTTGCATCTTTATAAATATTAATACATATCATCCTCTTTCATGTAATACTATGAAGCAGTTACAGCCCACAAGCTGCATGGAACTAACACAGATTTCCCATTACAACTGCATTGTTAGATCACACAGGGAAAAGGGGGCCCTAATTACATCCTAGTCTTTTCACAGACTTTAGCCAAGAAGGTTGAAATGCCTCCTTGAAACAAGCACACAGGAAACAGCTTGTCCAAGGACTTGGGAAGGATTACACCGTATCAGTGCTGTATCAATGTCACCTTTATAATCTTCCTGTATGTAAATGATGCTTGCACATTTGCATTTTTTTGTGTTTTTTTTTCTCCTCCTTCCATAAAAGCTTCTTTGCTCATCATAGCAGGAGTGACCATGAGATATGCCCCAGAGAGAGGAAGGCAGAGTCTCTTGAGGAAGTGCCCTGTCACTGCTGAAAGCTATCGTGCCAGGGGGGCTTCTCATTAATCTAGAACCCAAACCGGGGGACAAGAAGCTTCATCTGCTGTGGAACAGCATGGAGAAATCCTTTAGCTGCCCATTATCTCCCATTTTTGATCTCCGTCTTGTGGAGGCAGGTTTGGGAAAATGCCTTTATTTTTCATAATCCTCTCCCTGCCTTATCCATATTTCATGAAGAACACTGGGGGTATGAAAGCGTCTAAAACTAATCCACTGCATGATATTTAGTCCCAGATTAAAATCTCTCACTCAACTGCACTATAATTCTGTTCTTATTGATTGCCTGGCTTCACAAAATGCAAGTCAATGATGTTCCATACGTTTTATTTCTGAAGTTGTATTAATGCAGTCCTTTAGTGGCCCCATACTAATGTGGTAA
The DNA here is from genome assembly GCF_936440315.1 of Barbus barbus. NCBI lineage: Eukaryota > Metazoa > Chordata > Actinopteri > Cypriniformes > Cyprinidae > Barbus > Barbus barbus. The sequence continues at coordinate 13,093,211 of NC_136761.1, forward strand.
GAGAGCGGCAATGCTAACGGGAGTGAAATATGAAATTCAGAGAGAGCAATTGATTCTCAGACAAGATGGTATACGTTTAGCAAGTTGTTTAAGGTGAGAAAAAGACGAGAGTCTAAGACATTTATTTCCCACATCTCTGAAGCATAAACAACACTAAACATCTGCATATATTATACAGTGAGGTCTGAGACCATGTTGGAAATCTTGGAGTTGAAATCCGGTGTAGACCTGACAACAAGCAAAAAGTTTTTCATGCTCACCAAGGATGCATTTACACTATTTGATAAAAATACAGATGATAAAACTGTGATATATTATTACCAATTAAAATAACTGTTTTCTATTTGAATATATTTGAAAAGTAATTTATTCCTGTGATGCAAAGCTGAATTTTCAGCAGCCATTACTCCGGTCTTCAATGTCACATGATCCTTCAGAAATAACTTGAACACTGACTTGCTGCTCAAGATAATATTATTATTTGCTTATTATATATGTTGAAAAATAGCTTTGCTGCTCATTATTTTTGCAAAAATCATGCTACATTTTTTCAGGATTCTTTGATGTATTGAAAGGTCATAAGAAGGGCATTTATTAGAAATGGAAATTTGTGACTATATGTACAATTCTTTACTGTCATTTTTGAAAAAAGAAAAAAAAGAAAAATCTGTTGACTCCAAACTCTTGTAAAGTAGGGCATGCTGTTAAATATTTCAAGCATAATACTACTCCTACTTTTTACAGTGCAGAAAAAAATACTTTGACAAACTACACTTTCAGACTAGCTTCCTCAATACTGGTGCTCATTATGATATAAAATGAACATTATACAAACAAACAAACAAACAAATAATATGGAATCATCAGGGTTTGTGCAAACTTGTGGAGTTCATATAACTTAAGTGTTTTAAGAGTGGCAAAAGAAAGACATTTTATCTTATTACATTCCCTAGTGACAATATATATATATATACAACTATTTATGCTCAAATGTATTTGAAAATCATATGTTTTATTATTACAGTTATGTATTTTTTTGCTTAATAAAAATAAGGTGCAATTGTACCTTATGCTAAACAGGTATACTTCGAATCTGCTAAACAGGAACAACTAATTTTGTGCTTAATGCAAAATTGTAATTGTGCGGAAGTAGTGCTGAAGTCTACTGAAGTATATTTGATTGTGCTAAAGTGGAGCTATAACAGGTACATTTGAAATATCTTGTATTTAAAGACTGATATTAAGCACATATCAAGCAATCCTTAATGGTGATATTAAAACACATTTTATGCATAATATTAAGAAAAGTGCATTGTGCAGAAATACTACAAATAAAGTTTAATTATAATTTTATATCAGTAAGTCTTAAGTGATGTGTCAATAAATATGTTATTGGATTTGAAGTACACCTAGTATAAATTAAATGTGTTTTAAATATATTGTGGTCTAGGCTTTTTTCCAGACTTACAAATCCAAGATTTTCAAAGATGTACAAACCAAATAGATGTTCAGATTTTTATATATACAAACATTTGTTTTTATCTATTGAAAACAACATATCAATTTGTTGTTATTAGCTATATTTCACATTCAGTAAAAAAAAAAGAAAAAAAAAAAGAAGCAAAACCCAGGCATTTTCACTGCTGTTCTCAGACATTTGGGCCCAACTTTATATATGTATATGTAAATGATAAGTTCAGTAAACCAGATAAATCATTCAGCTTATCAAATCTTCTCAGTCTGCTCAGAAGACTGCTAGGCTTCATTTGCACATCTTCACAGCTGTCAGTTACAGATGGTGGGGAAGTGTTTGAACGGCACAAATCTATGAATTTCTCTCTCCAGTGTGCGAGTCGAGACATTTTTACTTTAATGGGACATGTCCTGCCCACTTCCCTGCTACTTGAGAAAAAGAAATCCAGTTGAAACTAGATACAAGTTGTTCTTGTTTTTTTAGGCATCAGTTTATTCCCCCAAGTAAAGAATTCCAATATTAGAAGTTCAGTACTGCTTTAGATTAGTGTAAAAACTAATCTAATATTCGGCATTCTTTCAGCATGAATGTCATCTCATCTATTTTGGTCTGTAATGAGGCTGACGTTAGAATAATTTGCCAAATTTTGCTTGTCATTTTCGGAAAGCGTTCAGCCCCTAGAAATATTCTCTTGTATCAATTCTGTTCACTTGAGAAATTAGGCCTATGCCATTTGAAGAAATCTGTTCTGCCATGTCAAGCACCCAGCTTGCTTGTGCACACACTCTGCTGTGATCAGCATGCGAATATGCTGCCACATATCAAAGAATGTGAAGTGAGTGTTTATTTCCAGAACGCTGCAGTAATCTGGGTACAGACTGCTCGCTCGGCCGCTGATGTTTCATGTCTGTTTCTCCAAATGACCCAATGCGCTCGCCTCTGAAGATTATGTCATTTATGAAGAGCTTGGCATGCGGACAAAGAAGCAGATTGTTGGCTTTCGTAGAAGGGAAGAGATAAACTTCCAGGATGCAGGATTATTTGTTTGTATTCTCCTCTTCTGCCCGTCCGAAGTGATGCAATCCAGTACTTGTTATTCCTGATTGTCAGAGTTGTAAAATGCCTCGCCCTTTTCCCTGATGAATACCTTTAATTGGTCGTTATTGATTCCTGTCCCAGAGCGCATCCGAGTTGAAATGCACGTAATTGCATACCAACAGATGCGGGATCGGGCAATAACCTGTTTCGATGATTGAAATTTCTCATAGATAGCTTTCCTGCTCTGCCATCTCCTTTCCAGTGCAAGCAATCACATTGCCATTTAGTGCATTTTTATTGAATTCTGGGATGATGAGCTTAATACAACTAGCACTGGCATATCTCAGTTGGAAGTTGGTTGTTGTTTAAAATATGGTGGTAGTCATTTTTCACAAATGATTTTACTTCCTTAATGTGATGTGTACTACTGTACATGTTTAAAAGATACTCTGGTGTCTGAGAGATCAATAGATAGATTGCTTGTTCATTCATTCTATCATTCCATCCATCCATCCATCCGTCCATCTGTCTGTCTGTGTTGTTATCTGTGAACTATTGTTCCATCCATCCGTCCATCCATCCATCCATCCATCCATCCATCCATCCATCCATCCATCCATCCATCCGTGTTGTTAACTCCTTACATTCAAATTACATTTTCTATCCAAGTTAAAATTCAGTTTTACATTTGGAATTTAAAGGGCATTCTTTATTAAATTCTAAATGGTACTGCCCAAATGTTATTACAACAAGATTATGGCTACATTTATCATAACATATTGGAAACATTTTTTATTTATTTATTTGCAATAAAGTGCATTGATGAATTGCTCATTATAAGCAGGAGCTTGCGTTAGAAAGTAAATAAGGGCAATTTTGACTTCATGTTGACGAAGACATTAAGAGTCCATTGGTGATTGTATCTTTGCTATTTTTTGCTTTGGCTTCATTGCAACAGTGCAGCAATGAATGTAGCATATTCTCCCTTGGGCTCAAGTCCTATAATTTCACATTGAATGAAAGGAACAAACACCCCACTTCGGTCCTGTAGTTCACAGTATTGTTGATTCCTTTGTGGTGCAGTGTTTTAATGAGACTTATGGTGCAGGCTCTCAGATTCAAGTACAGTTGAGTAGGACTTCTCGTTTTTAAGGGCAAGCACTTGCCTGCATATACCTGCAAATTCCCTGGTGATGTTCCTGCTTCTCCTGGAGAAGGGAGGAAAAGAATCTGTGGGAGATCATGGCGGAGATGGCACAATTCCCATATGATACAATCCGTCTACAGAAATTAATTCACTGACACACTTATGTTACACTATTATTTCATTTTGCAATCCAAAGTTACATGATTTGTGATGTTTTTAGGGTGAGCGGAGACTATTTAGAAAGAAAACAGAAAATGTATTCAGAATGATAATAGACTCTTTTGGAAACAAATCAAGTGCATGGATCATTCCTGTTGTGCTGTTCATTTTCATATACCTGTTTATTTCAGCTTAATGGATAAAATAGTAGAAACAACCATTTTTAGAGATGGAAATCATAGTTTTCAGCGTGTTAAGTGAACAGAGCTAAATTGTAAATACTTTATTTGAACCAGTGTTAAAAACTTTTGGTCTCAAATTTCTAATATGGAAAAATGGCCATCCATTTTCAAACATGTTTTCTTAGGATTTTTATAGATTATTTCATCTGAATTATAGGCTTCTTCCATTTTAAAGTTTCAAATAGTCGGTGCACTGGTGTCCTGGTGCGGGTTAACCCAGGTTAACAGGTTAACCCGCACCAGGACACCAGTGCACCGAACGCTCTTTGTTTGCACGTGTCATTGTTTACAATAGATTAAATGAAATGGGACAAAATTCATCTTGACAAACTACATATCATTCTGAAGGTCTAAACCTTATAGATTATTTTCTCTTATTATTTGTCAATTTCTTCTGTCCTCAATCTCACTTTCTATTCCGCTAGTCTTTTTTTGTAATATCTCAGTTCCGTCTATTTTCCTGGAAGTTACATCATTTTTGAGGGACAGCAACTACAAACATCAGTAAGTGCTCGTAATGGATTGGATTAGTTCTGTGATTAATTCTAATTGTAATTTAGTGGAATTACCTTTTTTGTCCACTCTAAAGCTTTACATCCAGTTGATTAGAATAGAAATAAGTATAATGATTAACAAATAAAAAAAAAGGTAAAAAATGTAAAGTAGCCATCATGTAACTCCCAATCCCTCAGCGAATGGCTAACTTCAACTCTTTATTTCCATCCTGTTCATTTTATTATAATTAATAGAGTTTAAATGCTAGAGTTTGACCAGAAAATCTTTTTGACAGTCTACTAGAATGTCTTCCTTAAATTACAATGCAAGTGTATTCATTCAAGTTACAGAGATCAAAAGATACTACATACCAGGAATGACCTGCAGAGCTGTGACATTGGTGTTCGAACACCACATTTTCAGTGTATCAAATGAGTTTTAGGTTTTGGATAGGCTATTTGAGGTCTTTTTAAAGCCTCCCTCTTCTTTGATCGTTGACTCAGTGACATTTAGCAAGTCTTCTTTTGTTTTGTGTCTGACAGCGCTGTTTGACGAACTACAGGACTGGCTCATTACGATTCAATCCAAGTGCCTCTCGAGCCTGGAACAGCTGTTCTCGCCTCAAACAAACTTAGAGGAGGGGAAATGTGCTCTCTGCGATCTGTTCCTATTAGTTGTCTTCTAACGCAGCCTAAGCACATAACCTTCCAACAAGAATTGAACGTATCAGTGACTTGACATAGATCGAAGTCTTGCAGTACATGGTAGGCCACATATCTTGTAGGCAGATTTCATTGTACTGTACACAGATGATTTCTCAGTTAGGGGAACTTTTCTTTCTCCTGTACGATTTTAAAGATTTTTATTTTTATTTATGATAATTATCATTATGTGAAGTGACATTCAGCCAAGTATGGTGACCCATTAAATGCTCTGCATTTAACCCATCCAACGTGCACACACACAGCAGTGAACACACACACACACACAGCAGTGAACACACACACACCGTGAACACACACCCGGAGCAGTGGGCAGCCATTTTATGCTGCAGCGCCCGGGGAGCAGTTGGGGGTTCAGTGCCTTGCTCAAGGGCACCTCAGTCGTGGTATTGAGGGTGGAGAGAGCGCTGGACATTCACTCCCCCCACCTACAATCCCTGCCGGCCCGAGACTCGAACCCACAACCTTCGGATTACAAGTCCGACTCTCTAACCATTAGGCCACGACTTCCACATTATGTCATTACGACCACGATTATGATAATTTTTTATATTTTACAAATAAAAAGGACTTTAAAATGACTTTGAAATATTAAACTTGTCGCCCACTCAGACTTGTCTTGCCATCAAAAAAAGATCTTAAAGATAAAGCATGTTATTTGTCTTTACAATTTGTCTTTTTTCACCCTTTTTAATGAGGATTTTTATGCTTTTCCTAAAGTGTTTCTATTTGATTAAGATGGAAATGAGAACACATCTCTCACAGAGCAGCAGAGTGACAGTTAAAAGAAATGTATTTTTTTTTATTTTTAAATTTTTAATGTACACATTATATATCAATATACTGTATTTTAATGTAATACTTTTGTAAGTTTCATTTGGTGTCATTACAAATGGGTCAGCTGCTGGATAATTTGAGAACTGAATTTCAGAAACAACTGATTCAAAGTTCAAAGTTTATTTGCTAACTTTGTTTCTAGCTAACTTATTGAATTAGCAAGTCCAAGGCCAATATTTTCCTCTTCAAAATCTGAAAAATATCATCAAAAATATAACATTGCACACAATATCAAAAATCTAAACTGTCACATAGTCTACACTTGATCAGATTTTATTCCACAACATCTTTAACACATTTTAAGAAGTATCAAATAGTACAAAATGCCACGAATTGAAAAAAAACTGTCGTACATTGTTTGTCAGTAAAAAACGTATGATTTTTTTTTTATCAACACTGTCACTCAAATGACTCAAAGCAGCATTGGGTGCAGATTCGTTCTTTTAATCCAGCTAAGCAGGCATAAGCTCTTGCTGATGAAATTCATGATTGACATCCACAAGTCCTGAATATCGGCCTTTTTCTGTTCATTAAGATGAAATTACAGAGCCTGGTGAGGATATATCTCTCTGCAGGCTTGTTGTGGTTGTGTTTGTTTTTTAAGGTCAAGCACAGCGGGGAAGTTTGCACACGTAAGCGTATAGGTGTGAGCCGATTGCGTTGTGGTGCTGTGGATGGTGTCCGCTGGGACACACTCAGCCAGATTGTGGTGCCGATGGGAAGTGCAGAGCGCATCCTTCACAAGCTGTTCTTAAGCTTTCACTGCCGCCAAATACAGCACAGCACTACCCGTAGCTACTGGGGATGTTTGTTTTTGCTGAACACTGTTTAATGTTTCTCTTCTAGATACATATTTATATATATTTATCACAAAGACACCATGCCTTGCAGTGATGTAATTTACAAGACTCTTCCCAACAGTGTAATTCATAAAAAATACATTTGCTTGAATTGCCACAGCACTTACAAGTGGCTCTCGCTGGTGGAACTGGGAGGAGCATCTCATAACAGAAGATTCGGGGCCTTTTGTAAGGAGCAAGGCGTTTCGAAACTTGAAAAGATCGAAAGAAAAAAAAGTATGTTCTTTGTAATAGGGTCTCTGAATGAAAGATATTGCTCTTCAATACTTTTCAATTCTACTATATAATTTGACATTTTTTAGAGAACTTGCTGCGGTTATGCTAGGCTAGGGTGTTCAGAGTGCTGGATGTTTTGGTTTCTAGGTGGTTGCGAAACATTCCACCCAGAAGTCATTCTGTTCCCTAGATTTGACCCAGGTTGCTTCTTAAATAATTACTCGTGGGATTTTTCCCACACTTTTAATTGTCTACAAGGCATTTACATATTTGGCGCATGCTTTTATCCAAAGTGACTTTTATGCCTTTTTTTTTCTCTGTGGGTGGGAATCAAACCCAAGACCTTGGTGTTGTTATTGCCATGCTATACTGTTTGAGCTACAGGTATCCAGCAGCAATCGTTAGTTTGATATCTTAGAAAATTGATAGCACACCTCTCCTCAATAAGCTGCACAATTTTAAGTATACTATATGTTTCTGTATCAGAAAAGTGGCAGAATTTGCAGTCATCAAGGCCAAATAAAAATAAATGTAGACGTAAATTGGTCAAAAAGAGAACCAACTTCCAAGATGAGATCAAACAAGAGGCATAACAATCATATGGTTTGGATGGGTGAACTTCCAGCCCATGGACTGGAAAGTAAGACAGAATAGCTTTCAGATGTGTCCAAAATCACTTTAAAAGTCAAACAAAGAGAGCTGACCAAAGTGCAGTGCCACTTCCCTTTGTGTGTTAAAAAGTGACCTCTCATGTAAAAATAAACCAAAGTAAATCTCATGGAAAATTTGAGGGTCCAAACCAAACATTCATTCATTCATTCGTTCATTCATACAAACATACAATGAATCTTTTATTTTTCATTGTCTTACCTGAGATCTTTGTTTATTACAAAAATATATTGTTTTGAGAAAGATGAGTCAGTATTACTCAAAACATTTTGTTGTGTTCATAATCTTTGGTAAATTAGCATATGAGGAATTATGGAAAGTAAATAAGTCTTGCATTATCAAATCCATATAGTGTGTTCTTGTCTTTCAAGCATAAAGTAGGACTACCTTCAGTCTTCTTCTGAGTTGCACTCAGTTGAAACTTTCACCAACTGTTTGCATGTCTTTAAAACGGCCTTTTTTAATGCTAAAATATTTTTTTTCTGAGTTATTTGTACTTATAAAATTAATCCATTTGTAAAATGCAGGCCAGAATCTGTATGGTGAGATAACACGTTAAAGCCATTTGTTAGCTCCATGGTTCATTTAAGCTTTTCTTTTGAAGCGGACACTCTGTGGACAGAGTTAAAACAGGGATTTCACCTACATTAATATTTATTTTTTAATTCCTCTTCATCAGGGTAAAGAGTTTGTATGCAGAACCCAGTGGTTCATTTGCACCTCCCAGCATTTTTTTTTTTGTCTAAGTTGCCTGTGTATGAAAGCAGGGGTCTATAGTGCATTCAGTTTATCAAAGGAAACACCCCAAATATACTCTGTTTGAAGGTATGAAAAACAAGAAGAGGTTTGTAGCTCATGTTTTATTGAGATATTTAATCGTACTGTGTTTTACAGAGGAATAAGTTTACCTCATAACAGTAGAAATGCTTCTGGCTCTATAAATATAAAAGGGATATTCTGTTTTATCTGTTAGTCAATTTAAGTCAAAGAATTCAAATGTGTGTTAGAGAACAGTTGCCATAACAATAGCTATAACAATAGCTCAAAATACACTGATTTGAATTGAAATGCTCTACATAGGCAGAAATTATGCAACTGTTGTGGTCCATACAAAAAAAACCCTGCAAAGTTTGTCACTCGTAATTGACTGATTTTTGATGTTAGTGCATGTTACTAAAGTAATAATGTGCAGCACGAATGTATATAAAATACACAGACTGAACAAAAATGGTGTAGAAATATTTTTCACTCAGAAATTGCTAATCAATTTCATAAACAGTTACAAAAAAGGGCTAATAACAGGTTGAAATAAACATTAAATTTTAATGTATAGAAAAACAGTTTATTAAAACTCAAACAGTTTATTCAAATTTAAGTAAAAAGTGAAATTGTTCTTTTAAAATGTAATCTAATTTTTGTTTTACTCAAAAAATGAAAATAATTTTTTTTTACATTGTATCACACAAATATGAGAACAATTTTATTCAAATTTTATTTTATTACATTGATTCAATGTACATCTGTGTTAAATATTTAAATTTAAATAAAATGCAAAGTAATCCATCTTATTGATACTTTGTGTTTTTAATTGAAGACTGAATACACACACGGTATATTGAATTATTAAATATATATTTCAATATTTAGATTTATAACTGTACTAAAAATTGAAATAAAATTTTGTTGGTACTTGTTGTATTTAATTTAAATTTATTTTTAAAATTATACATACATACATATAGATCACACTAGTGACCTCAAACAATAAGCATAAATTTGTCTCTCTGCTGGTTTAATTTGCCTACAAAAGTGTCTCTTCAGGTCTTTCTCAGGATTTGCTTGGTGGTGAGTGACACGGTTGTGTAAATGCTAAAAGGGTGTGAATTTTAAAGTTGTTTCAGTAGCATGTAGAACAAATACTGTGATTTATTAGGGCCTGAGATGGTGACAAAGCAAATGCTTCACAGATGGACTGTAAATTAAGGGCTAAGTAATTAAGAGCTATCGTATTAGCTGTAATAGACTGAAAGCTATGCTTTGGAATTGAGTTTCTTATTTAAAAGGCACCATTTCTTTTGCTGCAGTCTCAGGTGTTGCTTCTCTGACAGCTGCGGATGTTGGAAATGAAGTAAGTTTTTATTACCATCCCTTCTGCACTACGTCTTTAGGAGTGCTGTCTTTATATCCCTCTACAATCACAGCTGTGAATTGAACACTGTCTACCGTACTTTCACTTAATACTTCATAAAATGTTCATAAAAGTCAGCATTCAGCTGGTTTATGTAAGGATCGACCGAAGTGCTTTGCACACCTGCTATGGCTTCATACATATAAAAGAACGAGAACTATGGCTAAAAACATGCCACTGTTTTTTTTAAAAGTGAGAATAAAGGCTTTATTTCATCGGAGTAGTGTGATCTTTTTCAGTTTGTGTTTTATTTTTGCGGTATAGCATAAACCGTGTTTCAATATATTCAGTATAGATTTTGTCTGGGCAGGCATTCAAGTCAAGTCACTCAAACTGAGGGTAACTGGAGACAGTCGCTGTCTTGATATCTATACTCCATCGATACATATCAATCTTTAAAGCCATGCAGTGGCAGGTCAGGAGAGGCCACGGGTCTAATTTGTTTTGCAGCATCTTCACTAAATACTATAAAAGGACACGGAGGGGAGAAAAATGAACTCCGTCAGGAAGCTGTATAAAATTTCTCTGACACACTCAACCTTCGCGCTTGTAAGTGTATTGCTATTTCCTGTTGATATTTGATTCCCCCAGAATCTGGGATGCCTTCTCTCAGTCAAATCTGAGCAGATCTTTTCCAGATACATCATTAATCAACTTCACTCCCGTATGTGGAATCTGAATACCGCTGAACTTGATGGATGCTTGACATTCAGAACAGCCGTGCACGTCTGTTATGAAATACAGCAGTTAGCAACATTTCTTTGTTATTGCAATGCAGGTCTTGTGCATCTGAGTGAAGCTTTATTTATAAGATAATCTATAGATCATTTTCATGACAAGAGCCTAAACAAAAAGAAAGCCATATTAAATCCTATTATAGCAATAGTTACTTTTAAAATTTTAGACTGAAAATGTAAATGTATCAGTAATATCGAGAGATGGAAACCCATTTTTGACATGATCTGATGTGGTTTTCAGTGAGTTCAAAATTCAGTATTTATAGAATGTAAAAGTTTATTTATTTATTTGGTTAGAAATATTGTAAAAACAGTAATATTGTGAAATATTATTGTGATTTAAAGTAATGTTTTCTATTTAATATTTTTTTAAATGTAGTTTATTCCTGTGATGACAAAGTGTCAGTATTTCCAGCAACCAATATTCAGTGTCACATGATCCTTCAGAAATCATCCTAATATGCTTATTAATGTTGAAAATAGTTGTTTTTAATATTTTTTTATGGCAACCATGATATATCTTTTATCAATATTTTGCAAGAATGTAAAATTTTAGCTGTCACGGATTATTTTATTGTACCTTTCAAAAGGAAAGTATTCATTTCTTTAAAGAAAAAACAACTTTTGAACAGTACATCCTGTTTTAAATAATAATAATTAATGAATTGTGCATGATTTAATTGTAGCAAAAAGGGTCAATTTTTATTTTATGTTGACTTCAACGATTGTTAGAAACTATTGCAAAAAATCACAGTCAGAGACTGTTACTACGTTACTTCTTGTTATATATGTAATTTTTCGCTATAATATACTTCATATTATGAAAGTAAAACAGGTTGCAAAGTTTGATAGGGCTTTTCTTTTTTCCTGCTATCTTGGAAGTCTTTGTTGAATCCAGTTTGTGTAATTTTCCAATCCCATCTTCTTATAATTTCAAGTATCAAGCAGCACAAGCATTGGGGTTCATTCACTCATTCATGTGCTCCACTAGAGAGTTCAGATAGGTTTAAAATGATCTGCGCTATATGATAATTTCACAGTTTTGGGCAATTGTAGCTTCCAGTGGTTAATGCATTTCAGTGCCTTATTTCTAAGTGAAGACAGATTGATCGGGCGGATGTTTTGCTGATGGAGAGCTTCAGAAGATGAAAGATGAAAGGAATCTCTGAGTACCACGACAATGGCTCCTTGAACTATTTTTACGGACGTGTTTTCAACAGTTGCAGCAAAGGAAGAACAACACGAGGATGAACGCACTCTAAAAAATGCTGGGAGATGCAGTTTCTCCCAGTCTGATGTCAAGGTCTGAATCTGATTACGGTGAGATACTGCAGCTTTTACTGTACCATCTAAACCCTCGCACATTTTAAGGAAATGTACTAAATGTATTTCAAAGTGAAAGAGAGCCCAAGGAAATAAACTGCATCACTGAAATGTAAACAGCACCACTTGGGGACTCTTTGTGTTTTTAAACGTATTATTGGAGTCATTATTGTTTACTCTTTGCTGTTTAGCACCTCTGACTGCCCTGACAACAATTAAAGATTATACTGCATGCTGTAAGGTTTTAGGAAGCTCAGCCGCCTTTTATTTCCTCTCTCAGTTTACTGATGTAATGTATCTCCTTTACAAGATTTCTCCAGCATGTTCATTAAAGACAGGCTTTTGATTTATGTGACAGGCATCTGGATATTAAGTCCCTGTGGCAAGACGTGCTCTTGTTTATCTGGATTAGGACGACTTCGAATGATGAAAAAGAGTAATAGACTTTATAATGGTTGCCTTGAAGGGTTTAGAGGGGGACAATGGCACTAGCATTAGCAAACCAATATTGACAACACGACATTAGGGGTGGCTGGCGTGACATTTTAAGCAGTGACAGTGATGTGACATTCTGGATACTGGTGCATTTGTTTAACTCTCATATGTATATGATGCATTTGGGTGAGTTAATAAACCTGTTGCAAATATTTAGGTCTAAATTTTGGATTTATTGCATATAAAATGTCCAAATTTTGATTACACATTTTTTACATAAATTAATAAATGTTAATACATAAATGAAACTTTATGTAGCGTTTCTGTGTAAACAAAAACAGAACAAAACAAACAGAAAAAAATAATGGCATAGTTTATTAATTATAGCATATGTTATTTAAATGTTTTTAAAATGCATTTATTCAGGTTGCTACAAAAAAAATCAGCATAAGTATGTTCATTTTGAAAACAAATAGATTAAACTGCAATTAATCATTAAACCAAATGAATTAAAATTTTATATGCAATTCAAACACATAAATCTTAAATTTAGGCCTGTATATTTTTTGACTGTAGCAAAGCTTCATTCACTGTTTGACATTAATTGACTGTTTTGCTGCTTAGCTATGATTGGATTACACATTTTTGAAATATTATTAGTGCATTTACATTACTAATTTATTTTCTAGCTATTTATTATTCTAAATATCTTCTAAGATTTGTCTATTTGAATAATACTCGGAAAGTGTTTTGTTGTATTTAATTGTGTGTGTTTTTATATTTAATTAAAATAGTTCATTTATCACCATAATGCACTTTTGTTTCTGTCTAAATTTCATTATGTTTGATGAAATGGGGGGAAAAAATGTTAATACTAACAGATAGCTTTCTCCAGCTATTACTTGAACATAAATCTAATAAAGAATCAAAGCAAACAGGATGATTTAAAGCACAAGAGTTACAGCGTCCAGCTGTACGATCACTCTGGGTAGATAAAGTCAGTGCTTGAGTTCAACCAGACAGGCCAATAACGTTCCTGTCCAATTGCACTGGCTCATGAGTTTTGATTTAAGACAATGACAGTGATAAGGAAGTTTGAAAAGAACTAACTCTGCGTCTGAGATATGATTCAAACCTAAACGGAGCCATAACACAAAACAAAGAAGCGAGAAGGAATTATGACCTCTCCGTTTCTCACAGTACGTATACGAGATTAGAGATGTCCGCCAATACAATTTTTTTTCTTTTTGAAACAAAAGAGGAACAACAAAACTGCCATGACTTCACAGTAGTCCTTTTTTGTGCTGTTTGGCTGGTAGACTTATTTGCTGTAAATGTCACTTGGGACAAGGCGTGACAAAATAATGACAGGCTTTTTTCAAAGAGACCAATTTCCCAGAATTGAATGAGCAGGATGTGTGGAGCGTACAATATCTGCACTTGCCACTAGATTGGGCTGTCTGTCGATATCCATCTGACATGTCTCTGGAAATGTGGTCAGATAAATGGACAGGGTCCAAGAAGAGAAAAAAGATGAAAGCTGCAAAAAGAAATGTGCGAGCCAAACTATAAAGAACAGGAGCTATGCACAGGTCGCCTTTCTTTTGGTCCATCTCTGATCTGGCATATTGAATATTGAATTTTTCTTTTGCTGCTCATAGAATGTAATTTGTACATGCTGGTTAATTATTCCGTTTAGTTAGAAGATCATTGGCCAACAAATTCGGAGGTCTCTTGACGCTACAACAGTTTGATTTAGCTTGGGAAGTTCTTTGTGGTTTTATGACATCTCTGTTTTCATTTTGAAGTGTTGACGTGACAGGCTTTGAGTGGATATGACAGAATCTGAGAGATTTTAATTAGCTACCTTGACAAGCTTTTTGCTCCACATGCACACTGTCACAGTTTCAAAATCTTCTTTGAGATAAAGGAATAGTTCATCCAAAAATGACTGTTCTATCATCATTTACTCACCCTCATGCCTTTCTTAACCTGCATAACTTACTTTCTTCTGTTTAACACACACAAAAAAGAATGTTTGATGAACATCATGGTCACTGTTGTCAATATAATAAAAGTGAAAGTGCCACTTGAGAGCAATAGTTCAAGTCTTCATTCGAGAAACAGAAATCTGAAATCTGATAAAAGACAATATTTACTGAAATATACACAGATCTGTGAGAAAAGCAAAACACTGATAATCACTGATAAAGAATCTCTCTTTTGAGTTGGATCTATTCAATGAGTAATTTGATCTGGTTTGAATGGTTTATTTATGAATCTGACTCTTTTGGTTTTTGTGTCACGAGAAAGATTATAGTGAATACCAGCTTAAATTTTGCTCTGTTCCTCTCACAAAGCCATCATACGGCTTTAGAAGACTTGGCATATTCAGTAGTGTATGAGTATTATGGGCCATTTTTATGGTGCCTTTTTAGAAACTTGAAAGCAGCAGTTCCCATTCATTGTAATTGCATGGGAAAAATAGCCAGTATGTTCTTCAAAATTCTCCTTTTGTGTTCCACAGCAGAAAGAAATCATACGGGTTCAAAACGACATATGGAAAGGATAACAGAATGTTTCAATCCAGAGTGAACTGTTCCTTTAAGATCACAGTTCAAGCAACTGAACTAGTATCTGAGAAGACATTAAAAAGGGATGAAGCATCATTCTTTTCTTCAACTTTTTGAGTCATCAAAAGAGTCATCCCTAGAAGCCCGACATTGTGCCACTGTGGAATCAATCTGACAGCAACAATACTGTGAATTTCCTTATTCAGGACAACAGGCCTGTTTTTTTTTCCAGCAGTGCCTGGCTTATAAACCAGAATGGAGAACCAAACACAAGTTTCTATTTCATAAAGTTGATAGAGAACTCTAGAAGCTGTTTTTCCTCAAGCCATGACACCAACAGTCTCATTAGTGTGCCAATGATTTTTACATAAGCTAAAAGCATTCACACATGACTTTATTCAAAGAAGCGAGGACCTGCTGCTAAACTAAATGCATAACTGTCTATTTTAAGTTTCTTTTGTTTTATTCTCTGTCTTTCAACACCCTTTATCACGCTGGTTCCTAAAGCCCTTCCTTTCCCAGTCAGTGGATGTGAATGCTGCAAACTCATAAAACATTCAACATCACTCAAGGTCTATGCCTGCACTTACACAATAGGATTGTTTAGAAAACAAAGGAACACTGTCTTGGGAAGTATAGTGCAGAAAATACGTTTGTTTGTTTGTTTTTTTCAACCGGAGAGAGTGTATAGAATACAGAAAAAGAGAGAAACAAACCACAAGCTTGCATGCTTTTTTTTTCCACAGGATGATTTCAGGAAAGCAAGAAAACCGAAGTAACCGTCTTCAGTGGAGTTTTGCTTATTAAAGCATATTCAGTTGTTCACGGAACCTCTAAAAATAAAATATGCCTCTATTTTTTTTTTTCCCAAGGTCTATGCTTGCTCAAGAATTTGACTATTCTGCTGGAATATCCTTCTAGTATAAAACCAATACCTCAACCTATTCAGAAACACGTGGTGAATACTAAAACGCTATGTGAACTTCCTAGTCTCAAGTGTGATAGACGTGGATGGTCTTGTTCAGGGAGACTGACATAAACACCATAAATTTAGTATCAACTCATGAAGACGTTTACGTCTTTTGTGCCAAAAGACACTGTCTGTCATTACTGTAATCATATTGCAAAAACACGAGGAGGCACAGCAACTAGAGACTTGGATTCACATGCAGTAAATACTTACATTCTCGACTGTCAGTACTTACAGTCTCTTACTTTCCTCTCACACACACATGCACACGTATGTGTGTGGACTTTACCCACTGATTTGGGCAAGGAACTATCACCAAACCTGTTCCTGCTTAAGCGTTGACATGTTGTGTTACATTTTCTATGCGTTTTGATGTCACCGCTTGGAGTGTGAAAGATCCCAATGAAGTTCTTGCAGGCGACGTGTCTTGAGCACTTGACATTTTTATTCTGTCTCTCTCAGAAGTTACTGTCACAAATGAGCATGTGTGTTTCAGAGAAAGGCACCTTTTTTGTCTGATCACATCTTACCTGCTGTTCACAGGAGGTAGGGTGATGCTGCCATCTTCAACTGCAGCAAAAAAATCACCCAAATGTAGAGGAAACGATAGGAAGCAATAGAGGCGTATTTTTTCGGATTCTGCCCTATAATTGAAAATCTGATTAATCCAGTGATTCTTAACCAGGCACGTGCACCCCATGGGGTACTTACACAGGATCCAGAGGGTACTTGAAAAGAGTTTGTTTTTTAGCTTTGTTAAACCTATAAAACAGAAATTATAACCTGCAGCGAGAGAGAGAGAGAGAGAGAGCGAGAGAGAGAGAGAGAATGTAGTGATTTTTTATATTATTTTTGTGATGTGATTTTTGATGTTAATGTTGTAATGTATGCAGTTCCTACTGAATACTACATATATATATATATATATATATATGCCTGTTTCAGTGATATAAAGTTTAAAAATATTTAATAACTTTGAAAAAAAAGTTTTTACACTGTATACCAGTTTTAGTAGTTTTTTAAATGTTTATTTAAATGTTTATTATTTTTATTTATTGGTTTTAGTTTTTGTTATTTTAGTATGTATATTTTGTGTGTGTATATATATATATATATGTGTGTGTGTGTGTGTGTGTGTGTGTGTGCATTACAATGAACAATAAAATTATCTTTCTTGTGTTTAAAAGAGAATCATTTCAATATTATATCATTAGTATTATTAATGATTGTGCATAGTATATACAAATTTAGTGTGCAAATTTTTAGTTAACCACACAAAGAAAAAAGCTTGGGAAACACTGGATTAATCTGTTTGTTCTGTCTCTGTTGTACAGCAGCACTCGTTTCTAATGTTATTACTTGATTATAGGATATTTTTGAGCTGAGAAGTAAGACATCGTGAGCCCCCTGATGTGGTGACCTCTTGCTGAACTACACCATCACCAACAGTGAACTTGATGAATTCAGAGGTATTGGTACTTCATTCTTCTCAGATGCAAATTTATTTACAACACTGAAGACTGAAAGAAAATTAAATCAGCATATCTTCTAAAACAACCCTCTGGTGTGTAATAGTAAAAAAAAAAAATCTATTTTGTGATAGATGAGCATTCACTGAAAGGATTGTTTGCCCCATTGTTCAAGTCATGTAAATGGAGTCTATTAAAAAGAAAGACAGAGTTGGAAACGAAGATTGTTCATAATCAAAAGTCTGTGTTTGACTCCGAGAACCAATTTCAGTCAACCCAACAAAGGAACTGATGTCATACTGCCCTCAAAACTACAGGCAGGCTAAACACTCTATGAAGGTCAATGGCCTGAAGATTAGATAAAGGAGAACAAATTTAATAAGGTCTGTAAATTGAGTTTCATAGTTCACTGGTTCAGAAGCCCATTTCATAAACAACAATTCAACCTGTTTTATTTATAAAATGTATTTATGAAATATGTTTCTTTCTTGTTAACTTTGCTTTTAAAAACAGAGGGAAAAAATACTCAACACAGTGTATTTAAGCAAGAATATGCACTATGTGTAAAGTTCAAAGCATGAAAGAAAACTTTAAATAGCTGATTTTGGTGTTTATCTTTGTAGGCCCTGCAGCTATAGAATCTAATTAAACCATATATATGGAATTTAAACCTTAGGGGCAGGTGGTGCTAAATTGGTTCTGAAAATATTATAAGATCACTCCAAAGGATAACAAGCTTTTAGGATGTAACCTGATGTATTATGACTCAGCAGGACTGAAAAGTGTGAAAAGGGTCCAAAATGAACACCCGATAAGTGCCAAATATGAGTAAAGGTTTGCTTTAACGATATGGCAGGTAACTTTATTAGGAACTGCAATGGAATACAAGGTTGTAGAATGGTAGGCTGACTTTCACTGGTGTAAGGACAAATAAAGCACAAGCAAATTGTCTAGTAAAGAAAACATCTTTTACAATAGTGAATGGCTTTACTGTAAGTTTTTCCCCCTTCAGAACACCAAGTGGCATATTTCTCAAACAAGATAAGTAAATAAATACATATGTACATAAAAGATGTTATTAAAACCTTCTATTACAAAAGTTTAATATTTATTTATTTACACCGATTGATTGGCTGACTGACTGACTGACTGAGTCTGTTTTTATTATTATTACTACAAAATACAGTTAAATGGAGGATATAAACTTAAAGGCAGTAAATATTCTTAATTTATTTTGGGATTTTTTGAGTAAAAATTATAGTTTTCATTTTGAAGTAAAAAGATGGGCCCCTCAGAATTGGCAGAGAAGATGATTTAATACTTATTGTAATTAATGGGGTTATTATTCAGTATTTCCATGATTTAGATGCACATTTCAGCTTTTCATTAAAACCTACAGGTTAATTGAGTGAAATCAGTGAGTTTGCAATCATATTGTTGCTATGACATATCTTCAATTACAATATGAGCAATTAAATATGTAAATATTCATAAGCCTGTATAAGTCTATATATATATATAAGTCACAGAATATATAAGTCACATAATAAACATATATAAGTCACAGAATAAATTTACCTTGCAGATGAATATCTTTTACTGGGTTTTTGCTTTACCTGTCATCATTTACTAAATGATAGTATAATTTAGTAAATGACGTCATAGTATATTGTATAATTTTTAATTCACTTATATATAAAATATAATATTTATAATAAAGTCATTTAATTTAGCATTTTGTGCTATAAATTGTGTGCATCTTACCCTATCTTACCCTATTGAGTTGAAAACAAGCTTCTTTGACCAAATAACATTTAGGTTATCATCCCATTTCACAATTAAAGATGCTCTGAGAAAATAGCATTTTTAAAATGTTTTTAATGTAGTCTGGGTCAATTTTCTATTTTGCTATACCATATTTTTTTTATTATACGCATGGCCTTTGATGGCAATATCTAAAGATATTGGAAGCATTTTATTCTTTTTTTGAAAAGTTGAAAAGCCTTTCTGACTATTCTGCTATTTTAACTATGCATGATTACAAAATTGTATTTTATTATTTGATTGATTGAGTGAGTGAGTGAGTGTTTTTATTATTATTACCACAAAATACAGTTAAATGGTGGCTAGAAACTTAAAGGCAGTAAATATTCTTAATTTATTCATAAACCATGAACCGTGCTTGAGGATTTAATTGATGGAAAATGCTAAATATTGGTTTTGATTCTTTTGTATGTTGACCAGATAAGATTAGGGCAACATATACAGTGCCCTCCAAAAGTATTGGAACAGTAAAGACAAAATTGCTCTGTCGGCTGTGGAGTCAAGACATTTACAAATATGATTAAAAGATGAATATGAGACAAAACTACAGAATGTCACATTTTATTATTGGGTGATTCAACACACAGATGTTTTACCAGCTAAGAAGTTCAGCACTTTTAGAGTTTCATCCCTCTATCTGATGTGAGCATAAGTATTGAAACAGTTGCCTCACAGGACTTTCTAAGTGATCAGCTGTGTCCTGTTGCATTAATTCGTCAGATATTAAAAGCAGGGAATGTGTCGTATCAGTGATATCCATTACTTCTGTATTCTGAATCTTGCATTCGATGATGACTCGCACAAACCAGGATGAAGATGAGGGAGCTGACTTTGAGAGAAAAGCAAGCAATTTGGATGCTGAAAGAAAAGAGGAAATCAATTAGAGCTCTAGCAAAAACAAAGGGCAGAGAAATCAAGAGTTTGGAAACCACCAGCAACCAACAACGACCTGATCAGCTGAGAAAACAACAGTAGTTGATGACAAACAAATCATAAAAGCTGTGAAAACGAACCCTAAAAGACGTGTCTGTAAAATCTCCAACAACTTCCAGAAAGCTGGGGTGATGCTCTGACAATCTACTGTCCTCAGGAGACTTTGACACAGAATTACAGATGCTACACAGCAAGATGCAAACCTCTGACCAGCACCAACAATAGAAAGGCAAGATTAGAGTTTCCAAAAAAACACAAAGGTGAGCCAGAAGAGTTTTGGAACTGTGTTTATGGACCGATGAGACAAAGATGAGCCTTTATCTAAGTGATGGGAAAGCAAAAATGTGGAGAAAAAAAGGGAACTGCAATGATCCCAAGCAAACAGCCTCATCTGTAAAGCATGGTGGAGGTGTTGTCATGGCATGGGCATGCATGGCTGTCTCTGGAACAGGCCCTCTCAACTTTACTGATGACTTAATAATAATTAATAATAATAATTTGTTTTTATTTGTCACATACACAATTATAAGTAAGTAAGTAAGTCGTGACGTATTGTCATGTATGGTGACCCATACTCGAAATTGGTGCTCTGCGTTTAACCCATCCAAGTGCACACACACAGCAGTGAGTAGTGAACAAATACACACACACAGCAGTGAACACACACACACCGTGAACAGTGGGCAGCCATGCTGCGGCGCCCGGGGAGCAATTGGGGGTTCGGTGCCTTGCTCAAGGGCACCTCAGTCGTGGTATTGAGGGTGGAGAGAGCGCTGTACATTCACTCCCCCCACCTACAATCCCTGTAGGTGGGGGATTGTAGGTGGGGGGAGTGACAGAGTATAACCAGCAGTGAAATGTGTGCTCTGCATTTAACCCATCCAAGTGTACACTCAGTAGTGAACATACACCCGGAGCAGTGGTCAGCCAACGCTGCGGCGCCCGGGGAGCAGTTGGGGGTTCGGTGCCTTGCTCAAGGGCACCTCAGTCGTGGTATTGAGGGTGGAGAGAGCGCTGTACATTCACTCCCCCCACCTACAATCCCTGTAGGTGGGGGATTGTAGGTGGGGGGAGTGACAGAGTATAACCAGCAGTGAAATGTGTGCTCTGCATTTAACCCATCCAAGTGTACACTCAGTAGTGAACATACACCCGGAGCAGTGGTCAGCCAACGCTGCGGCGCCCGGGGAGCAGTTGGGGGTTCGGTGCCTTGCTCAAGGGTCTCACCTCAGTCGTGGTATTGAGGGTGGAGAGTGTTGGTTATTCACTACCCCACCTACAATCCCTGCCGGACCTGAGACTCGAACCCACAACCTTCGGGTTACAAGTCCAACTCTCTATCCATTAGGCCACGACTGCCCCCGTACTTAATGTATGATCATACTTAATGTATGATGACAGTAGCAGAATGAATTTGGAAGGGTACAAAACCATCTAGCCTACCAATATTCAAGAAAATGCCACCAGATTCATTGGGAAGTGCTTCATATTGCATCAGGACAATGACCCAAAACACCCTGCCAGTTCAGTCAAGGAATTTATAAGGGCAAAGAAATGGAAAGTCTTAGATTTCCCAAGTCAATCTCCAGATTTAAATCTGATTGAACATGAATTTCACCAGCTGAAGAGGAGAGTAAAGGCAGAAACTCCCCAAAACAAGCAACAATTGGAATTGGCTGCATTAAAGGCTGGGAAAGGTATTTCAAAGGATGAGACCAAGAGTCTGGTGATGTCTATGGGTCACAGACTCACTGCTGTGATTGTGTGCAAGGGATCTACAACTAAATAATAGCTTTTAATCTTTTATATCTGCCTTATGTTCAACTGTCCCAATACTTATGCTCACATCAATGAGTGGGATGAACTCTAAAAGTGCTGTTCTTTTTATTTGGTAAAATGTGTTGAAATGGCTAATAATAAAATGTGACATTCTGTAGTTTTGTCTCATCTTTTAATCAGGTAGTAAATATTCTTAATTTATTCATAAACCGATTGAGCATTTCAATGATGTAAAATGCTAAATATTGGTATTGATTTTTCTGCTTAATGACCAGATAGGGAACCACATAAAGAAAACATATGAAACGAGGACCCACAAACAACAACTGAAGATATACCCTTCTGCATAAAAAAAAAATGTCATTCCATGTCCGTATCTGTGAAAGTGAGGAATTGCTGTAGTAGAGAATAATGGGATATTGGAATATGGTCTCATCAGCAATCTCCAGACTTCAAAAGTGCTCTAGAGCAGCCATGATCAAGGCAAAGCATGTTGAAGTGCCACAGATCCCTTAGAGGTCTTTTGTTATTGGATACTGGTAAACTGCATGCCTTCTGAGATGTAATGGTGTTGAAACGTCTTCATAATGACAGCAATAAGAGGGCATAACTATCAATTTGTAATCTTTTATAGCCCTTCTGAGGGCATAAAAAATTGAAGTGAAATATTTATAAAACTAGAACATTTGTAAATAATATATATATTAGCACTTTGTTTTTACTCTATGCAGATAATGCTAATGTCCATGCAGGAGTAATCTGTGGCAGGCTGCATAAATATCTACTTTCTGTTGGTTTATTTATTGCTTTCGCCCCTCTCGTATTTGTATCTCTACTGCGTTTTTTTCTTTTTTGGAATTTAATCTAACACTAATATGTCATTACACATGCTATGCTAATGTGCAGTTACACATTACCCATGCTAATTTGAGGATGGCACACAACGAGAGTAAAAGGGAAGAATGCAAATTCAAACCCATCATTTTCCTGCAGTCTGGTTAAGTGACTTTCACTAAGATGTGCAATCCACTGACTAGCTATTATGATCGCACAGTCTCTCAGCCGCTGCGTCGTGGCGCTGAAATCTAATTTGATTTAACACAAGTTCAAACTGAGAGGCTGCGAGCGCAGTAGAAGATGATATGATGCAGCTAATTTGCTTAAAGGTGATCAGTGTGTAGTGTGTGTATGTGTGTGAGTGTAGGTGTTTCTGTGGGTGTTCTTTTCTTTTTATACCTGTTCTAGAAGGGAAATGTTACCCAGGCCCAAAGCTGTGCATGTTTTACTGTGGTTTCCATGTTTTTTTTTTTTCTTAATTCGATCAAAAAGTTTTTTGAACACAATTTGTAACATAATATTTCAAATGTAGGGTAAGATGACTCCCCCTCCTTAATTTATTTCTCTTGACCATAGACGGCACAAAGTCTCATCTCAGTGCTTTTGATGAATGGCTATGCAGTTTTTAACTCTGTCATTTCATCTGAAATGTCCAAATTTGTGAAATTTAGTTGTACAAAACAATTTTGCGGTTAACTGATCTAATTTTGTGTGGAAAAGTGATCTATGACATTTTTTTATTTTAATGCATATTTGTTGATGGGGGATTTGTGGAGTAAAAATGATAGTTTTCATTTTGAAGTAAAAAGATGGGCCCCTCAGAATTGGCAGAGAAGGCAAATTATTATAATTTTCTAATTTAATAATTATTGTAATTAATGGGGTTATTATTCCGTATTTCCATGAATTAGATGCACATTTCAGCTTTTCATTAAAACCTACAGGTTAATTGAGTGAAATCAGAGAATTTGCAATTTGCACAATATATGAGCAATTAAATGTGTAAATATTCATAAACCTGTATATAAGTTACAGAATAAATTTACTTTGCAGATTAATCTCTTTCACTGGCTTTGTCTGTCATTTATTAAATTATAGTATAATTTAGTAAATGATGGCATAGTATATAGTATAATTTTGAATTCACTTATATACATTAATAAGAAAGTCATTTAATTAATTTTTACATAATTTTACATTTTGTGCTATAAATTTTGTGCATCCCTTGTGCATCTTACCCTATTGAGTGGAAAACAAGCTTCTTTGACCAAATAACATTTATCGTCCCATTTCACAATTAAAGATGCTCTGAGAAAATAGCATTTTATGTATTTAATGTAGTCTGGGTCAATTTTCTATTTTGCTATACCATATTGTTTTATTAGATGCATGGCCTTCAATGGCAATATCTAAAGAATTTGGAAGAATCTATTGGAAGCATTTTATTCTTTCTTTGAAAATTTGAAAAGCCATTCTAACTGTTCTGCTATTCTAACTATGCATGATTTACAAAATGGTATTTTATTATTTGCATTTAGCATTGTTTTTCCCTGTTCTCTGTGACCCTCTGAGAAGAATAATTTGAACATTTTGTATGTTGGCACAAAAGAAAATATTTAAGAAGCAAACAAAGACAGAATTAAACAAATTTTAGATGTTATTCAATTTAATTGGATGAGCATGTCTATTAAATAGAGCACTACATTTAAGCAATTATGTAATTTTGTTTATTGAATGCCCTAGTTACTGTCATGAAACACAGTAGTCCCTCACTGCAGAACAAAGATCCAGGGGGTGGAGATGGTAGGTTTAGGGGTGGGGATGGGTGGGTTTAAGGATCAGGGGGTGGAGATGGGTAGGTTTAGGTATATGTAAGGAGGAATTGGATCTAGATCCAACCACACCCCCTGGATCTTGTGTTCTGCAGTGAGGACCATCTCATTAAACATTGAAAATGCAGCCAGTGAATACAAAGAGTCATGCTGACCGCTTCGTACTTCACAGCTAATTGCTTTGGGGAGCAGATAAATATTGCCAGTTCAGAGAAGCCTATCTTGAAAAGTACTGAAAAGTACATCAAGGGGTGAAGTAACTTCTACCTTGATACAAACATCGACTGAACAGATGCAAAACACCTTAAGGAACAGGCTGCTGGCAAAGCATCTAGGAATGCTGTTATTGATCAATGGATACAGCTTCAGCGGCCTGTACAGTTCATTATAAAGGTGGTGTCTCTAAATCTTTAATCATACTCAACTCAAAAGGCCCAGATGTGTAGAAGTACGGCATTTTCTGCATGTTTGCCAACTTAACACCCAATACAGTTTTAATTTCAGTCAATGGACATGAGATCAATAAACAAACAATTCAAATGCCCTTATTGCTAATTAGCTATTTTGCCTTGAAGTCTCTCATCTTACACAAACTGAACTTGATACTCATGCACTGAACAGATAGGCAGAATATCTGGCTCATAAAATAATGCGAGTATCAGTTCATATGTTATGAATAGATTTTGTGTGTGTGTGTAATTCATTTGCAGTTCAGACAGTGGTTTAGTCCAGTGTTCATGTTTGCTACATAAACTAACCTGAGTGAACTGTCAACATTGCTATGAAACCATTCAACTCAAGCAAACCTTAACAAGCCCTGCTGTTGGTCAGAAATCTGATTGCGATGTGCAGTACACTGAAAATATTACATTTAATGCTATATTACTTGCACTTAAGTCTCTTTAATCTGGTGAAGTATAAAAAATTCATGATCCAGATATGTGGAATAGGATAATGTTTGGGTGGAAAGCGCTAAGCTCTTTTTGATTTAAATTTCATGTGTAATAATACAAAACACATAGAATTGGGAAGCTATAACCTGTAACCTTTTTAATCTGACAATGCCCTTAATATCTCTAACTACTAGACATTGGCAATAATAGACAGACAACATATTTGTCAATGTAAAAAAGCAAACATTTAATGAAGAAAGAGACTATA
Source organism: Barbus barbus (assembly GCF_936440315.1). Lineage (NCBI taxonomy): Eukaryota > Metazoa > Chordata > Actinopteri > Cypriniformes > Cyprinidae > Barbus > Barbus barbus. The sequence continues at coordinate 13,119,131 of NC_136761.1, forward strand.
GCTAGATAGCTAGATAGATAAAATTAATTATTAATTTTGTTTATTCAGTGATTGTGCATTTGATGGGCTAATATCCTTAAAATATACTATACAAGGGAGACCGGGGCTAGTTGTTACAGGGGGACTTAAATGTTTCTTAAGTTATTAATTTGAAATATCTGAATAATAATAAGAATTATTATTATTATTATAATGAATGAAATAATAATGCTGCTTCTTCGTTCTCTTCTTCTTCTTAATAATTATAATAATAATAATAATTATTATTATTCATTGGTCAAAACATTGACTAAATATTTTTCCACTTAACCGTTTTATAATTTTTCCTCTGAATTTTGTGTTTCATACTGAGCTGAAAAGTCTAGAATAGTCTCTGTAATGGAAGGTTATATTATGACAACCTAAACCACATGCAACGCTGTTTACACAAAATGTCAACGTGTTTAATGAACTTATCTTTTTCCCGGGCAGTAAAGGTGAGAATGTTAAGAAGCTTATTTTTTATTTTATTTTTTTGTAGCCACGACCAAACGCTATAAACAAAGCTACTCTTAAACATATTCACTTTGGGAAAAGTGTGACAACTAGCCCCGGTCTCGTCTGTTTCAAAAACACTTGGCGCTTTTATCCACTTGTTCGCTTACATGACGCGTCGTTTCCAAGGATCTCCGCGCTCCATTCCAGTGAAGAGGCTGGACTCCGCTCCGGGTTTTGCTCCCTCACTGCTCTATACATCGCGTCTCCTCACTCCTGCATTGCTGTAGCAGCAGATGTTCGCGCGCTGAAGCCAATATCCACCGTTCTCTTTACCGGAGCAAGTGTTCTGCAGCGGACGGCGAGGAGACGAAGAAGAGTGAGGACGTTTGCGCTCTCTCTTCACACGTCTGGAGTGTGTGTATGTGGGTGAGTGAACTGAAGAAATTAGAGTCGCGTCTTTATTTACCACACCTGTGATGCTGCTGTCTCTGAGCAACGAAGACGCACTGATGGCCAAGGTACAGGAAGAGGATATGTGTTGAAAGAGGACTTCTAAATGCGCGGATCGGTGTAATATTACAAAAACTAAACCCAGACAGACAGCAGATACTCCTCGCAGCTCATTCAGAAGATATTACTGACTTAAACTTGAACGAGAAGGTGATAAAGATGCCGTTACACCTGGGTCCCTTTGTCCGCTGGAGATCCGGGCTTGTACTCACATGGATCTGCTTGTTTTCGTCCGGATTTACCTTCACTGGTGAGTTTCATTCATTTCGGAACGCATCTTTCAGTTTAGACTTGTAAAAACCATGTGTAAGCCATGCGTAATTGCTTTTACACACAGCAGCTGGCTCCCTTTGTGGTGTGATTTCTAGAATAATAACACAATCTAATATTTAACGGGGTTCATTTGTATGCGAAATTAGCAGTTTGCTCCAAATTGTCATATTATTGTTACTTTGAATAACCAGAACGCGCAGAAACAGAGGTGAAGAACCTATTCAGGAACTTGAACGTGCAGTAAGTTTGATTGACATGTTTCTGCGAGCACGAGACTCTCGCGGCGCGCCTGAGACACTACGGCGAACCGATAAACGAATATAAATATACGAAACCAAGGGTTTGTTTAATTGAAAGTGACTTGAAATGTATACCGTGGGGGTAAAACAAATACATATTGTTGAATATTGCGTCCTGTATTCCGCGTTGCATTTCTGTGAGCGTCAGCTTGAATGAAGTACTCGACACGCGCACATTGCCACGCGCCGACATTCATCTGTTCTTGCTGCATTGGCAGTGTTTCTGACAGCTTTAAGAAGTACAGTGAGCTCCGACGGTCACTGAGCGGTGCAGGGCACATTTGTTGTCTGCAGATTTATAAGATGAGGTAAACATGCTTTCGTGGTCAGCTCAGTGGAAAAGAACGTGCACAAAAAATCGTGCTCTCCTCCCCTCACACATCGTGCACTTGTCATGGTTAGCTACCAATTATTTACTCCATGTGTAAAGCTGCAGTAATTATTAAACATTCTAAATTTTCATTATGAATAACTTTGCTTTTATAATTGTATTTATTTGCAATGCCAGCAATATGACACATTGTCAGTACTGGTTGCTAATGACTCCTTGTTATTACTCCCACAACCAAAATTAAGACCATATAATTTCAAAAATGCCAAGTTTATGTGTTTTTACATAAGAATCAGTGTGGATATGCATATCAAGATTCATTCATGGCATATTTGTAATGGGAGAAATTTCATATTGTGTAGCAAACCTTTGTTTATGTGGTGTAGTTGCTTTTACCAGCTTCATACTGTAAAAAGAATGAAATAAAGACTGTTGCATTTTATAACATCATAATAATATCAAATAACACTAACCTGTTGTCTATGCCTTGACATAATTTACAGTTACAGAATCACAGTCACCTAGCCCACCAGGGGTGTGTGTGTAGCCTATAGAGATTTAGTTTTTTCTTTTTCAATTATTTATTTACTTTCCTCAAATAATATTAAACTTCCATCAGATGCATATCACACATTATACATCCGAGTACACTCATATATGGGCACCCATATATCTACACTCACATTCACATGCTTTTATATATCTAAGCGTGCCTATATATAGTTTTTTTCTTTTTCTTTGCTAAACCTGTAAACCAGACATTCAAGGCTATAGGTTAAATAAATGCATTTGATTGGCTCTTATTCACTGTAATTTAAAATAGTAATAATTTTTAATTATATCCAGCATAATATCAGCTAAAAAAATAACTTATTCTAGGCTGCATTAGGTATGGATGAAAGGGTGTTTAAACGTTATTTGGGCTGTGGAGGATCATAAAACAAAAAAGGTTGGAAAACACTGACCTAGTCCACCCACAATGTGTTTGTGTGGACCAGTTTGGGCTTGCCGAGATCTGTATTACATTGTGTCAAGAGAGTAAGAGAAGTAAGGAAGGTCTCGGCTGTGGGAAACTTGACTGTGGGAAAGTTTCTGGAGGTTTTATAGTAATCATCACCATAGAGCCCAGCTGGGGACCACTGATGAGTCTCCTCAGAGCACCGTCAAAATTTCACACTTGGCTTATATTGTTCTGCCCCCTCTCTGCTGTGGACAGAGGGCTAACTTGTTAAAAGTTGTGCAATTATCTGTCTTGCTTTAGGAAACTCTGCATGAGAAAGCTAAATTAAGAGGGTATTTTCTTGTGCATTAATAGTGAAGGATTTCACATAAATTAAGACCAGGTAAACAGTTATACCCAGGGGAATCAAATAAGAAATACAGTGGCGTTTCTGAGGTTTTTCAAACATCCATTCAAATGGAGCATTTTTTTTTAAGTAGATTGCAGGGGGTCATGAAAAATGCCCTAAATTCCCACCATCTTCACATGCTCTGTTTAATTTGTCAAGGACACTTATCTTGCTTCGGTTATAAATGAAAAAAAGATCAGACAGGAATTTTATTATTCTTGAAAGAGGAGGAAATGTAAATTGGATGGAGAGGAAATAATGGAAACACGTGTGCTTGCAGATATTGTTATTCCAAAAGATCATAAAAGATCACACAAGGTTCGCCAGGGAGAAACGGGCTGACGGTGCATTTTCCTATTTAAAAAAAAAAAAAAAAAACAGCCAACTTGTCTTTCCCCTGAAACATAATCCGGTCAAAAATAAAGGTCACCCTGTCAGTCTTCATCAGAGAGAACACAAGAGACAGAGCAGAGCTCTTCCTCGAACAATGTGGTGCCTTCAGGGAGATCAGCTACCGTTGAGCCGACAGGAGGGTTTTCATCAGTCTGTAGACAAAAGGAATCAGCACATTGGGTTTGTGATGTGTAAGTGAGTGAGTGTGTGTGTTTCATACTATAGCCTGTGTTAGTGGCTCTGTTTTGCTTCAGGATTTTATACTGACCCAGTACATAACTAAAATTATTTATTGTAAGAAAGTAAATCCTTAATTTAAGACTTTTTAAATTACAATTAACTGCGTACTGTCATAGTAGTATACAAAAGTATTATGAATAAATTTGCATAAAAATAAAAAAAATCAATCAAACCAACATTGATTAGACACACAGCCTGTGACGTCAATAACAAAGGATAAGGAAATGCTGTTCTTCATTTTTGATGTTATAAGCCTAAATATTTTGCTATCCTCCTAAACAAACAAGGTTATATGGTTTATTGCATTTTCTAAATGGCATTGAGCATTTTTTTCCACCTTCTGTCTGTGGTCTTATCAGAACAGATCTGCAATCCTCCAACCTTAGTATTTTAGTTTTTGTATTTAGTATGTCAAAGGTAAGAAAAAAAAAAACAGACACTCACATCAAAGATAACAAATCGTATTTCCAGGAATGTGCTTATGATGCATACCTGCATATCTACACAACTTCAGCTTCATCAAATTCAGTGCACTCTCGTAAAGTACAGGAATCGGTCATGAAATCAACACAACCCTGCAGTAAAGTATGGTTTCTTGTTTGTGCCCATCTCTTTGGAAAAGGAGTGATATAATGGGTTTGCTGTGTGTGTGAGAAAGAGGCAGGGGATTTTTGTGGCTGCAGTTTGTGGTGGGCTTGTTTCAGAGATTTTTGGCACTGCTGTGAGTGTGCTTGGTTGTTCACTGAAAGGGATGGGTTTTGGGGTGCAGTGAAACTCAAAAGCTTTCTTATGTGGTTAAGAAGCTTCTCAAAGGCCCCTCAGACCCCAGAGACGTGATTTTACTGTCGTCATTTGTATTATTGCTATTAGGATGAAGCTAGCGTTTTGGTGTTCTCGACTTTTTTTTTTTTGAGGGGAAATTATTTTAATTGAATTTTTAAAGTTTAACATTAATTAGGCCTTTCACTAAACCATACCAGATTTTCACTGTATACAGTATATATATATATATATATATATATATATATATATATATATATATATAAATAAAAAAAAAGAGAAACGAGGAAAAAGATTTTTGGCCTTCTACTTGTAAGCTATAAACTCAAAGGATGCATGTAAATAGAGGACTCTGCTGTCATGTTGGGCTTTTGATGCTAACCATTGACTTTTCAGGATGCACAGTACAAGAACCGAAGGAATCAAGCAATGAAGAATTTCAGAGAAAATGGAAGATTTGAACAGATTAATGTCTGAGAGCAGAGTTATTTGGAGTTGCGGCAAGTGCACGGAAGTGGAACGTGATTAAATCCGTTTTTTGTTGTTTCGTTTCACTCGACACCGGCCACATTGCAATTTCACAACAATTTTAACATGTTTTTTGTTCTTAAATAGACAATATATTTCTCCCACTCTCACAGATTCCACACATATATATATGTATAGCCGTATTTGAGTTTGATGAATGGAGAGGCGTGAAATGGTGTAACAGAGATGAGGAAAAGACAAACAGTGTAAGTCAACAGCAGCTGGCTTTCCATAATCCAAGAGCATGCTCCATTTGATGACAAATGTGGTCTTTTCTTATCTCACACTGCTATATATGTCTTCTCCATAAGTGTCAAATGCAAATGGAGAAGGAGAGGCGAGGCAGAGAACATGAGAAAGTGTGACACGAACCTTTGGGGTGGGGGAAGTCTCCTATCAAACTGCATCATATCTCAGAAATGTGCCCTTTTGCTTCAGTTAAGCACATGTAGACTAATGATAATGGGGTGGACTCGGGGCTTTAGGTGGGTCCTTAGCCTTTTGAAATGGCTGTTGTGCCATCCAAGAGGTCAAGGTTTGGCTGGTTAGCATGGTTAATAAATGCTTTTTTTTTTTTTTTGCAAACAGTATTGCTAATATAATACTACAGTAGATGTCTTACAGGACTCAATTCAGTATTGGAGGGTTTTAAAAATGTGAGAGACTTATTTTTTCCCCCTATCTCTTGTCTTTCTCAATCATAGTTCAGGTTAGTCTCTTGTAGACCATATTGATAGCTAGATATGATAGACTGAATCTTATGAATATTGACAATATAGACTTGCTCAATGGACCAATATGGTGGATGGCTTGAGTATATTGCATACAGGAACAGTTGCTAAAGAGGAATTCTATGTTGTAGTACAATCTATGTTGTAGGCCTCTTTGGTCCCGTCCTGGGCTTCAGCACCTGCTCCCTCCTGCAAGCAGCATGGCGACGCCCTTCAGAAAGGATGCAGTCAGCAGGAGGAACCGAAGATCAGCGCTGTCACCAGAGAGACTAATCGTGTTCTTCCCCGAGGTGCTGTCAGTGGCCAGAGAAACCTGGAGTACTGTTGACCTTGAGAGCAGATGCATTTAATGTGCAGACACTGCTTCTCAGCACATTGTGAGCACTAGAATCTATGAAAGCCTTGGGTGAATGCCCCTCCCCGAAGAGATAAGAGTGCATTTCCCAAGGTGCTTTTGGCTTGATTCGCAGCCTGCGAGATCTATGTAAGATCTGTCCGCTTTAATGATGAACCATCTGCTTGAATACTCAATAGACTCAAGCACTTTGCCTCGTCCTGCAATAGTAATGCAACAAAAGGGGTAATTTTTTCTTCCAACTGTTATTACTCCATAGGGTTTGTTCGGTGACGACGGAGAACATAAACATGAAAAATTTGCTGTGGAGCTCCGCTTGCTCTCAGCCCATCTGTGGTTCATCACCCAGCATATTTAAGGTTGTTTGGGGATGCTCTTCATTCTCCAGTGATCAATAACCCTCTAACTGTTTAATTGACCATCAATCAACGACAGTGTAGAGTTAAACACGGAGGTGCTCAATCCCCGCCTTTTATGCAAGTCCTCTGGGTCCTTTTGTAGCCTTTAAGTTTGTCCAAGTTGCATCCAGAATATTGTTATTTGTATGCACCGCACAGCCGCAGCGGCAGCAGCACTTGAGACTTCCAGAGGGCTTCCACGAGGGAGTGTTGTCTTGACTACTACCGTGATGTAGATTGAATGCTCCGCTAGCCCATAATACAAGTGAGGGCGGAGCTTTCTTTTGAACTGCATAACTGGTCCAGCATCAAAAGGAATCACAGTACATCATATTGATATTTGCCCACTTCAAGGCTAATGAAACTCGAGTTCATCCTGTCTCTTTTACGTATGGCTGATCTGGATGAGTTTTGTTGAGTTTAATGTACTCGGTTGACCCTCGTGTTCTGTGAGTTTGAAGTGCAAAATTGTCTTCGCGGTTTTTGGCTAACCTCAATTCAAAACCTGCTTGCTTATAATCATGAAGGCAAACATCAGGGATATCAGTTATTAGACCACTGGGTATCAAAGCAAAGCTCTTTGGTCACTAAGAGATATTGATATTGGATGTGATTGAGGTTTCTTTGTGAACTTTGTTTATATTGCTGTTGGAAAGTATAGAGGTTGATCATACGAGAATATTTACACTCTACATACATAAGCATCTCTATTACTCAAGGTTAGAGATTTGAAAATCAAAATAGTATGAAAATACTATTAAATTTCAAGGTGCATGAATGATACCCGAAAGTGGCTTTTTAAAAGGAATTTTAAGTGTCTGCTCAATTATTTAATAATAATATTCTTTTTTTTTTCTTGGGGGGGGGGGGGGGGGGGGTATATTTGTGACTTAAATCTATAATAAAGCGATACATAATGACAGTACTTGTGATAGTACTGTTGTTACGGTTACCTCCTCCTCCTTCATAAATCACAAAGAAGGTGAGATTTTTAAGCAACTGCATATAGCAACTGCATATAGCAACACTCTTAAGAAACGCTTTGGGACTGCATAGCAGCATACGTGCCATTTTATGACATTTTCTTAAGAAAAAAACGCAGCTCATTTCTTTGTTGTGTATGAAAGATTTCCATGTGGCTTATGCAGCACATAAACTGAATGTTGGCATGCGTGTTTTAGCATTAACGTGTGAGTGTATGAGCATGTCTCAAGTCAATACAAAGTACCAAGGATATACAAATGGCAAGGATATTTGAGGGCGGCTTGGCTCAGAGACGGCCAAAACGTGTCCTCTTGAAGTGATGATGTTGACAGGGAAGGAGACCTACTGACCTTTGCTCACTACGCTCATATTCCGTGCGGTTGTGCCTCAGGCTGGCAATTCAACTGAGTCAACACTGGCCGTAGCTCAGCCCTCACTCAGCAGTCATCAGGGAATGCAACGGCCAGCTCGAAACATCTGCTCACCCTTTTCAGAGACACGAAAGATGTTTAAAATCTGAATGTTTAATTTTACACTTTGCCAGCTTCTGTAACCTCATTCTGTATTTGAGTATTTGCATTTTGTGATTTTAAAATGATAGAATTCTTAAGAAATGACCTTTCTGGAGTTATTGTTTGCAGTAAATGTTTGTAATTCGGTTATTAGTTACCACTGTCGTCAGTAAACGGATAAATAAAACAGAATCTAAAAGCTTCTTACAAAGTGCCTTTTGTGCCAGCTCCAGATACTGTGTAAAAATGCAATGTCGCATAAAATTAAAGTTTGTTGTTGTCATGACAATCAGTGCCGCCTTGTTTCCTGTCAGATCACTCGGATGTTTGCCAGAATCAACAAGCAGTAGCCAAAACTAATAGTCTCATGGCTCTGTTTGTTTTGAGAAAATATCTGGCAGTAGGGGAAACAATAATTTTAATAATGTACAGTAATGCAGTGTTTATTACAGAAACAATTTTAATAGGAAAAAATATAAAAATAATTATTGTAGAGGGCGATTAGTCACAAATGTGACAATGTGATATGAACTGTTCACTGAATATTCGTTTAATTTTTTATCTGTATTTAGTTTCATACTTACATTTAGCCTATTTTCTACTTAAGAATAAGCCCAAGCATAGGGCGTTCACAAAATTAAATGAGCTTTCGTATAACACATATTTTAATGATATCTACAACGTTATGCGTGGTACAATAGTCCAAAAAATGTGCACAGCAGGTTTATTTATTATGATTTATCAGTAGAACAATAACTGGTAACTGGTATTTTGGCAGAAGTTACCATGGTAAATCTTTTGTGAGGTTAGATGTCAGCATCACACTAGCATTCGTAATGACAGTATATTCATTTGGAAGACTCAGGGTTGGCAAAAATAGCACGTTTACTACTTCCTTTGGCAACCATTTTTATTAGCAGCCTCTAGCTTGTGAAAAGTGTGTGGGTAAAACATTTAATTTTCTTTGTTTTACTTTAACAGAGAATAAAATGATGCCAGCCCTTTGCGTTAAGCTCAGGATGCATGTGAAATATGGTTGTAGCAGACAAGATTTTAGATTTTGAGATGGAGAAGCAACATTTCTCGGCAAGGACTTTAAGAGCAGTGAAGCCTTTGAAATAGATTTAAGACTTCATGCTTGTATAGTTAATCATGACAGAATTGCTCATTCCGGGCCGTTGTGCAACCTATGGATTTTAATGAATACTGTAAATGTGTCATTTGCTTTTTCTTATAAGCCTATACTTTTTTTCATCCCTGAATGCGCAGGATTTCAGTACGTTTGAAAGACCTTTAAAGGTGGTCTTCTCGTTGCTTTCTCTTTGTTTATAGTAACCCAGGGGGCTCATTAGTCATACAGGCATTCTTTAGAGACCTGACTGTTCGTGCCTCCGTGAAATGGCATACGGAGACAGTTGGTCTATGTGTTTACTGTAAATGTGTCTGTGAGTGTGGTGTTGTCTACAATGACTTTGATCGTATTATTTCAGACATAAAACATGTTTTCTGGTTCATTTACAAAAAATGATAAGCTCGTGTTAGCGTTTAGCGCTCATGCATGTTGAATGAGCTGTAGTGAAGGACGTTTGCGGTGTCTTTTAGCACTGAGAGGATACAAGCAGCATCATCGTTTGTTTGATTTGAAAACCTGTTCAGGATAACGCTGAGATATTCTTACATATTCAGCTCTTGAGAGTGGTTAAACGCAATTTGAGTGCTGCTGCCTCTCCTGGCTTCTCCTAAACAAAGCCAAACATATCGGATTAATTTTCAGCGTAATTCACACACATTTTCAGAAATGGCCTGCCGAGATACTGCGTTTTTAAGTTCAAGTTCAAAGCAGCTCTACAGGAAATTAAGTTTCCACAATATAATATATTTAACTTATGGCAAAATTTGGTAATTCTGTATGTTGTCTGAGCTTTGGCATCCTCTGAGGTCCTCTGAGGGGTTGGAATCATCTTTTCTCAGGTGTTCGGTCATCTCAGATCATTTAAGGGTTGAATCCAGTTTGAAGCTTCTGTAATTCCTAGTTACCACGAGATGTTAATCCTGTGGCAGAAACAGAGAAACAAATAGAGACATAATTAGCGTAGCTGCTGTTCCATCTAAGCAAAAATGATTTGTTCAACCCAAGCTAAAGAATAATAATAATGTACATTTGATCAGATATAACTGTAGTACAAGATTATAAGATGCATTATGTGAATGGTTGGCTAAAGAGATGTGTCTTTAATTTAGATTTAAACAGAGAGAGTGTGTCTGAACCCCGAACGTTATCAGGAAGGCTATTCCAGAGTTTGGGAGCCAAATGTGAAAAAGCTCTACCTCCTTTAGTGGACTTTGCCATCCTAGGTACTACCAAAAGTCCAGAGTTTTGTGACCTTAGGGAGCGGGTTGGATTGTAGCATGGTAGAAGACAAGTTAGGTACGCAGGACCATTTAGGGCCTTATAGGCAAGTAATAATATTTTGTAAATGATACGGAACTTAATAGGTAGCCAGTGCAGAGACTGTAAAATTGGGGTAATATGATTATATTTTCTTGACCTGGTAAGAACTCTAGCCGCTGCATTTTGGACTATCTGTAGCTTGTTTATTGAAGATGCAGGACAACCACCTAGCAGTGCATTACAATAGTCCAGTCTAGAGGTCATGAATGCATGAACTAGCTTTTCTGTTCAGCAGGAGTCTCCAGGGGCAAAAGGATTTGAGAGCTGGATCATATAAATTAAGGCCTTCTGTTAATTTCTGCTCTCACTGTGGAAGTGAACCTCTTCTAAGCTTTATGTGAGGTGTTTGTAACCTGAGGATATGATGTCACCGCAATAAAAGGCTCTACAGTGCCACATGTTTCATTATGTCACATCCTGTCCTTAGAGGACAGTGTGCCATCTTCCTTCTCAAGTGATTGTCATACATCTTTAGCACATTTTAAATTAGAATATTTAAGTGCAATGCAGAAATGGAGTGTTAATAATGATTAATGCATACTGGAGAAAGTGAGAGAGTTTGCCAATGTAAATGGATATTTGCTGTTTTTAATAACTTCAAAGCCTTAAAGGAATATTCCTGCTTACTTACAACGTAATGTTTATTTTAATTGTTTATTTGTGCCGCTGTTAGCTCGCCTGCAAGGCTTTCAGTAAGTGCATTATGAAATTATTGCTGCGGTAATTGACAGCATGCCACAAATGCTGTCTTTAGATATTAAGTTGTAGTTAACCCCGAATATTCCCTTCAGCTTCAGTCATGGTCTATACACAAGAAGTTGCTACGGATTTACAAAATACTTTTCTTTGAGTTTGTTTTTATAGGTCTGTGAAGCTATTTCCAACTAACCTCAGCAAGGTCAATATTGTTTTTGAAGATATTTTCAAGTGTTAAGGGCATAGTTTGCATTCGGTTATCATTTTCTTACTCTAATGTCGTTCCAAACTTCTATTACTTTCTCTTTCTTTTTCTTTTGTTGAACACACAATTGGAGTTTTGAATGGTTTTGAAAGTGTCATAGTGACCACCAAAAAATAAGAAACAAGTCACTATAAAAGCACTTTGAAAGTAGTTCATATGTCTTCACTTTTGTGTCAAGAACAGGCTGAAATTGAAGTTATTTATTCAAAATCTTACCCTTGGCTAAAGATGAGAAATCCAAAAAAGGCTATCAGCGATTTCTGTAACCTCACTCTAAGCTGTAGTTTTGACATTTTGTATTTTTAAAATAATAAAAGTACTGGTAGAAATGGATTTTTTGGAGATTTTACTCTGACTTTGACATGTTAGCCACAGTTTCTGCCATTATGCTGCAGTCAAGAGTTATTAAGAGTTACAATATAACAATGAAGTAGTTTTAAGATTCTATTCTTGTTTGGGGTCACTTTTGTGTCAGGAATAGATGGAATACGTTATTACCGTCATTTGACGTCATTGACGCCAACTGTACCTTGCTTTCGAAATAACTGTTAATAAACAGTTTGAATATCTTGGATAATGATATTTCAAAGCTGCAGGGAAAAAAGAATGATTTTGTGAATAACTAAAATTCACACAGTTGTCATATGGCTTCAGAAGACTTGAAATATAGCACAAAAGTAATATGGACTACTGTTTTAGAAATATATTTGTAGTAATTTGACCAGTCATGATACTATGAACCGTTGAGTGTATCATAGTAAAACTCTGAGGCCAAAATAAAATAGAAAAAACTTTCTCTTATTGTGTTCTATGGAAAAATAAATTAACTTATAGGTTTAGAGCAACATGTGGATAAATAGCGTCAGGATGTTCAATTTTGGGTGAGCTATTTCTTTAAATGTGTCTAAAAATATCTGTGGAGTCCACCATGACCCAAGTAGGCAGACTTCCTGCCTGTAGACCGTGGTTTGCCGCTATTTTAAAAACAATTAAATTTTCAGCCCAGACTTTCACAGCTCCCAGTGTAAGAAACATTTCTGTCTTGCTTTCCTCAACGAAGCGCCTTCATTGAGCGCTCTATGAATCATCTCCTTTCTTCTTTGCCTGACTCACTGTGGTTACTCAAGACTTCACCATGCTGGGATGAGTAGAGGTGTCCTGGCATTGTCTCAGTCTCAGTGCTCGGGCCACCTAATTACCCAGCCGAGAGCTGGTAAGCATGCGGCTTCACCCCCTGAATCATTACAATAAATCTCGCACTGTTAAACTTAGACACATACGTTTCTCCAAATAGTCAAATGCTCAGGATAGGAGGTGTTTTGATGCCAAATCAGGTTATGTATAGCTCAGGTGATAACAATCTCAGCCTCTCGTTCATGAATTAACCCAGAGTACAAAGAGCTTTGAGATTCACTGGTGCTTCACAAATGTGCTCTATTATTGCTGTTTGGCTGAGATAGACATATGGTGAAAAGCCTTTATTCAGCCTTTTTCAGAGATTGTGTTAAGGTTTTTAATGTGGTTTAAGTGTAGCATTTTTAAAAGCAGACTTGGCTACGTTTTATTTAGTCAAGCCTTTTCAACTCTTTTAGAGACTATATGAGGAGGATGGTTTACTCGCACTGGACATTGTGATGCTCAGTGTGGCAGCTGTAGAATGAAAGCCCCGGTGTCTTTTAGTCAAAATAGATTAAAAAAATTATAATAGAAAATAAATCAATGCAATAGTTTTTTTGTTGTTGTTATTTTAGCTAAAGAAGCTAAATGCATGACACACTTAATGTCAAATTTGATTTCAGATTTGACACAGCTGTCCTGTCCTAAACTCCATTGCCATTGGTTGAGATTGGCAAAGATTTGTGTTCTGATTGGCTAGCATTTTTGAGGGCTACAGTCAGATTCTTATATTTGGTTAATGTTGTCTCTCACATTTTATGTTCATAGCAGCTTTTATTTTTAATGTGCTATAATAATTATACATATTTATAATTACTTAATTACATTACCAAAAGTTTTGTTTTTTAAATTAATGTTTTCATTTAGCAAGAAAATAAATTAAAAACTTTTGTTACATTTTAAATGTCTTTACTACTTAATTTTTTTTTTTAACATTCTGTTCATCAAAGAACAGTGAATATAGATTCAGATTTGCTATCACAGGAATACATTACATTTTAAAATATGTTATAGTAGAAAAAAATATTTAAATTTGTAATAATATTTCACAGTGAAAAACATGCGATAAACATGAAAAAACTTTGCTGACCCCAAATTTTTAAACAGTAGTAATGTATTGTATAGTGTATAGTTATACAAGATATAATAATTTCTTATTTTTCACTAGTATCTTTAATTTTTGTAACCTGTGACCCTTATTTAATGTTGTTTAAGTCATAATTTCTTTTATGGGTTTTGAGACTGAATTTTTACCCAGCAGGCTCTTATAACATTTTATAGACTTATAATGCTGTCATTATGGGGTTTTGCCTCATTTAAAACAGCCACAATTTCTATTTATATGGAAAATCTAAATTACATTTCTGAGAGGTATGGTATGACTGATTCAGATTTGCTTCAGGAGTTTTGTTGTTGTTTGGCTAAACGCCACACTGCCAGCAATGATAAAATACATTCTTGATTAATTCTGCTTATTTTTCTTCCTCTCTTTTTTACATGGGCCACTTTGTACCCTCAACAACTCTCCTACTTGGATCTACTAGAAAGTAGCAAAGGATTTGTCTCAGCCAAACGTGAGAGATTTGTTCTGGGTTTAAAGGATAAGGAATTAAAAATTGGACGCTGAAACAAGCAGGAATGAAACGCAAACCCTGTCATTTTTATAAATGATTTACGATTCCCCATAGGCCTCTCTCTTACCTACAAGCTTCTGTCTTAGTCTAACAAGCACGTCTTACCTTTCAGATTTTATTAAGTTAATCAATGCCATACATTAGCTGTCCTTATGTATTAGACGAGACAGTGTCTCAAAGAGAGGAAGAGAGATGTAGGATAGTTGGCTTTATATTTCTTTTCTTGAGCCATTTTGTGCTTTCGTTAATGACCATTTTTCGATGAAAGCAGTTGCTTACAAAACATATCAGTGTTTTAATGAAAGGTATACAGCTTCACTTGGAGGAAAATTATGTGGGTTTTTTTTTTCAAATCAGTATAAATTTGGTATAAAAAAGATAAAGATACAGTATAAAAAAGATTTTGGCTGCAAAATAAGATTTTGCAACACCATTTCTAAGACTGTATCAGAGCCAACTCGTTAAATGTGTTAGATGGCATCGATAAAAACCTTTGATTGTCTTCAGTTCCGTTATCGCTTGGCTAGTAGTTGTATCTAGATGCAAAAATACTGATTTGTATGATTGGAGTTGGAATTGATTTTAAGACTTTCCTAATTTTTGGTGTTTCTTAGTTATACTTACATGGTTCAGGGATGGGATCAGATGATAATACCATAGTGCATTTGATTGTATAATGTTGTGCTGTGTGTTTACCATATTAATATGACACTGTATTTTCATGGTACTGAATCTTAAACAGAATCAGAACTCTGTAGGGAATTTCCAGGAAACATCTTTATGCCCATTATTCTAAACATGTTTATTAATTATTTTGGTTAATTTGATTTTGATCTCAGATACCAATAAGAGTTTTGAACTCTCTGCTCCATTTCACACATTTTACAATGTTGAAATCCATTTAGCAGAACTCAGATTTTCCTGAAAAATTAGCACAGAAATGTCTCCAGATTGCATCTGTACCTACTCATAACAAATCTGCAGTTATCTTGTCACGGAGTTGAAGATCTTCAAATACAATCTAATTAAAACCAATGTTCTGCTGTGTGTCTTTTTAAGAAAGCATTAGATTATACATTTTTCTTCTAAAGTTAAACAGTGATTTTAATGTTGAGCAGTGTAATGTGATCATTTGATTATGTAGTAAGTGAATGTTCCTGGAAACTGCTAATCCTCTACTATAAAGACAAGCGCTTTTGGCAGAAGCACAATCACTCGAGACTCGGGATCGCTTGATACGGAGAAAACTTTTTTTAAGATGGAAAAAGAATAGTATAGTGTTGTTCTGCCACTCACATGTCATTACCGTCTGCCTGGTTGAACAAAAACCAGTCATATTCCAGTCCATTTCCTCCCACGTTTCCCTCCAGATCTCAGGACATCAGGAGTCAACGCGAGTCTTTCCCCCTAAAGAGCGACTAAAACATGTCTATGGTGCGATATCCCTCAAATGCTGAAATATGCCATTTTTTCCTCACCCTAGAATTTTTCATTCTTGCAGATCGCTCCGTGAGAAGGTGTTATTTGACAAAACATTAATCAACTCGGAGGTGTGTGATATATGCTGAGTCTTTGCTATCACCTCTTTCCAGGCCTTGTAGAAGCCGTCTTATCATATTAGCCAGCCACTAGACAAAATTGCCTATGTGTACTTTTCACATGGCATTAATTTTCCCGACAAAGGCTGTACGGAAATAAATAATTAAAAAATCCTGTCAATACAGAGAAAGGGCACACGTCTGTAATTTTGCCTGAATTCCCTCACTGTGTTGAACAAGTGAAGCTAACATTAAGCAAACTACGGGTCGTCTGGACCACCCCCTCCTTCGCCCGTCTTCTGTCCTCGACTCTCGGTCACACAATTAGCTGTCCTGTTTGAAAGAGCTAGAACAAAGGTGATCCCTGCGAGCCATAGTCAGAGGCAGTGACATGTGAGAAGGCTGGTGACACACTTATGGCTGTAGGCTGCTCTCTTGACCAGAGAAGTCGCTGGCTGTCAGTACACATCACTGTCTGGCACAGACTAATGGCATTTCCTAATAGTGTGGGGTGGAACAAAGGGCGGATTTACGGGGGCGAAATCACAAAGATCCTCTCTATTAGAGCATCCGCCTTTGTTTGTGCTCACACACAAAGGTGTGGCCCCAGACATGGAGACGTGATGGGGAAAGAGAGAGAGGACGAGAGAGATATGGACAGGAAATAAGGAGCACGGGCTCAACCTCTAATTTTCTGTGGCAGTTTGCCCACAAGCTGAATGTCTCGAAAAGCTCAAGCGCAGGGATACAGGTGCAGCCAAGCCAGTATAATATGGGTGTGGAAAACAAAGCATTAGTGCTATTTTTGTTAAAGAACAAAGTGTTTTCTCTAAGCGGGACTTTAGAGGACTTTATAAACAGCAATTCCATTTGGTGCCACTAGTGGTGCTGAAACTACTGCTTTTCTGTTAATAACAACATGAAATAACATTTGCAATTCATTAATTACATTAATTTATAGCCATATGTGATATAAGCAGACTGTTCTTGTACAATAAGTAAAAAAAAAATGCTCGTACTGTCTCTGTGAAAATGAATCTTAAAATACAATTATACATACAGTTATATATTATTTTAAAATGTATATATACACTGAACAAAATTATAAATGCAACACTTTTGTTTTTGTCCCCATTTTTCATGAGCTGAAATCAAAGATCTAAGACTTTTTCTATGTACACAAAAGGCCTATTTCTCTCAAATATTGTTCACAAATCTGTCTAAATCTGCGTTAGTGAGCACTTCTCCTTTGCCGAGATAATCCATCCACCTCACAGGTGTGGCATATCAAGATGCTAATTAGACAGCATGATTATTGCACAGGTGTGCCTTAGGCTGGCCACAATAAAAGGCCACTCTAAAATGTGCAGTTTTATCACACAGCACAATGCCACAGATGTCGCAAGTTTTGAGGGAGCATGCAATTGGCATGCTGACTGCAGGAATGTCCACCAGAGCTGTTGCCTGTGAATTGAATGTTCATTTCTCTACCCTAAGCAGTCTCCAAAGGCGTTTCAGAGAATTTGGCAGTACATCCAACATGCCTCACAACCGCTGACCACGTGTAACCACACCAGTCCAGAACCTCCACATCCAGCATCTTCACCTCCAAGATCATCTGAGACCAGCCACCCGGACAGCTGCTGCAACAATCGGTTTGCATAACCAAAGAATTTCTGCACAAACTGTCAGAAACCATCTCAGGGAAGGTCATCTGCATGCTCGTCGTCCTTATCGGGGTCTCGACCTGACTGCAGTTCGTCGTCGTAACCGACTTGAGTGGCACTTTGGAGAGGTGTTCTCTTCACGGATGAATCCCGGTTTTCACTGTACAGGGCAGATGGCAGACAGCGTATATGGCATCGTGTGGGTGAGCGGTTTGCTGATGTCAATGTTGTGGATCAAGTGGCCCATGGTGGCGGTGGGGTTATGGTATGGGCAGGCGTATGTTATGGACAATGGACACAGGTGCATTTTATCGATGGCATTTTGAATGCACAGAGATACCGTGACGAGATCCTGAGGCCCATTGTTGTGCCATTCATCCATCACCTCATGTTGCAGCATGATAATGCATGGCCCCATGTTGCAAGGATCCGTACACAATTCCTGGAAGCTGAAAACATCCCAGTTCTTGCATGGCCAGCATACTCACCGGACATGTCACCCATTGAGCATGTTAAGGATGCTCTGGATCGGCGTATACGATGGCGTGTTCCAGTTTCTGCCAATATCCAGCAACTTTGCACAGCCATTGAAGAGGAGTAGACAACCTGATCAACTCTATGCGAAGGAGCTGTGTTGCACCGAGTGAGGAAAATGGTGGTCACACCAGATACTGACTGGTTTTCTGTCCCTCCCCAATACAGTAAAACTGAACATTTTAGAGTGGCCTTTTATTGTGTCCAGCCTAAGGCACACCTGTGCAATAATCATGCTGTCTAATCAGCATCTTGATATGCCACACCTGTGAGGTGGCTGTATTATCTCGGCAAAGGAGAAGTGCTCACTAACACAAATTTAGACAGATTTGTGAACAACATTTGAGAGAAATAGGCCTTTTGTGTACATAGAAAAAGTCTTAGATCTTTGAGTTCAGGGGGCTGTTTCATAAAAGACGCTAAGAAAAACGGGGATTAAAGTCCAAAACCTGACTTGAAATAACTTAACAAATCAATCGAGACTAAAGTATTTTCATAAAACACTAAATCGATCCAGGTTCAATGAGTCAGGGTAATTTGATGTGCACGCTTATTCGTAAGCAGCCCTTAATGTCGATCATGGATCAAATCGATCCACCATGGCAAACAGGGAATATTTGTGCTGTTTAAGTGCATAACTGACATGTCACAGATATATTTTTCATCTGTAAATTTGAGAAAGTCATGCAAATATATCCATTTTGCTGTCAGGAGTGGGCGAGGCTGCGTGCTACACAGTCGGAGCAGGATAGAATAATAGTGCAAGAATTCTTAACATACATTCTACGAACATATTTGTTGTTGGACATTAAATGTGACACGTAGAATTTTAATCCTACATATAAGTGTATTTTTATGATAGCAGTGACTGTAAATCAAATGTAAGCTGGCTGATACAGCCATACTAGCTCAAATGAGTATGTGTGTTCCTCTTATCAGTTAAAATGTAGTCTGATTTCTATTTTTTATTTTTGTTTTTAATTCAGTGATTTTAAGTTTTAAAGTGTTTTTAATGCTTTAATACTTTAAAGAGCAATTTTAGATTCTAATGTTTTAATGTTCTAATAACCATAAAAGGTACAGCTGTCATAAAACCAGAGAGAAAGGCTGCATGGCTAGAAACTGCTGATCAACTGAATGCACAAGTAGCAACTATGTTAAAATGTTTTCATATATCTTAAAAAAAGGTCATTAGCCTACATTTTGGGCACGGTACATCAATACACAATACAAAAAAGTAATCAAAGTTGTCCTAAGACAAGAACGCATTTTGGTTTTAGGTTTTAGGACAACTTTGATGAAAGGCTTTGATCCACTTCAAATGTTGACTACTGTATTTCGTTATTTTACTTCATGATGCTTTATTCATATTCTCATAATAACAATGATTTTATTTATATTTTCACATTAATATTTTTAGAGTTAATTTATTGGCAGCCATTGACAGGAAGTCTGTGAGAGAGCAAAATATGTGCTGTGGCGTTATGTCGATGTACACTTGATTATTAGACTACAATGTGGTCAATCTGAATATTGCATGTCATGTATTGAGTAATGAGACATTCAACATTCATTGACAACTGAATTTCAAAACCTTAATGATCTCACACAGTGAACATTTAATGCCTGTGTAGTGGACAATCATGTTATGGTTGCTCTCCGCTCTTTTAATGATACTATTTATGTTGATCCACAATAGATGTCACACTCAGTGCTAATTGGATGAAAAGATGAGCTCATTTGCTCAACATGTTACTGTTCTTGCACATTAATGGATCAGTGTATTAGTCTGTTACAACTGGGATAATGAATCGTAATGGCTGAATAAATGGTCTAGTGTGAGCGCATGTGGTCCATTACATTCCAGTACGCATTTGTATCACATGGTCTGATCTGATGCCGTTGACTCATACTTGCTATTTTAGAGCTATTTTGCTACTTTTATGAAAAAATATACAAATATATTTTTCCCTCACTTTTTGCCCATCTCAAAACAGATACAAAACAAATCTCAATCCTGTTTTCTGCCTCTGTTTTTAAGGGTGATTGGAGAGAATCCAGAGAAATTGCATAATGTTTGTTGCTAATTGGCTTCCGAATAATGAATGCATAAAAAAGAAGTCTCACAAAAGTAATGAATCAACTTGTCTCATTTGTTTCTTTCTCTCGTCTCTGCATGACAACGAGAGCTCTGAATATCATCACATTAATGCAGGTTTGTAAATGAGTTATAAACGAACCCCATTTGCATTATCCGCTCATCATTTGATTTCAGGATCTGAAAACGTCTGTAATCTCCATTTATGCATGAGTTGCTAACGTGATGGTGATGCCTAAGAGGACTTCCACATTTCCATTCATTTAAAGGAATAGTTCACCCAGCAAGTTATACCATTATTTACTCAAAGTCATGTTGTTTTAAACGTTTTTTTTTTTGCTCATGGAACATAAAAGTAGAACTTTTTCAAGAATCAGTTCATATGGGCTTCAAAATGATGAAAAACACTTTAAAAGTATTATGAAAGTACTACATGTGACTGATTTTCATAGATTTTCAAAGACAACAAGATTTTCCCATTACTTGGGAATTAAAGGGATAGTTCATCCAAAACTGACAGTTCTGTCATTACTCACCTTCGTGTTGTTACAAACCCGTAAGAAATTTGTTCATCTTCAGAACACAAATTCAAATATTTTTGATGAAATCTGACCCTGCATAGACAGCAAGGGAACCACCACGTTCAAGGCCGAGAAATGTTGTAAGGACATCATTAAAATAGTTCATGTGACATCAGTGATTCAACCTTAATTTTATGAAGCTACGAGATAACGTTTTGTGTGCAAATAAAACAAAAATAACAACTTTATACAGCAATATCTTCTCTTCCGTGTCAGTCTCCACCGTGCGTTCAAGAGAGTACCATGATGCATAAGGATTGAACTTGATTTCTACTTTTTTTTCCTACAGAAGAAGGTACAGTATATGACTTTGGAACAACATGAGGATAAGTAAATAATGCTGAGAAATGTGGGATGAACACTTGTACACATGTATGAATTTAATCATCCTAAATTTATGCCAGCATATGACTGTGACTGCTGGCAACTCTTTAGTCATGAAAGTACATATTAAGATGATAGAATCTATTTGTACCCATCAACATCAAAGATATGTACGGATAATATCAATCTCATAAAAAAGCTTGATGTCAGCTGGTTTTGTATTTGAAATCTGCTCTCAGTTCTCATAACTGATTTACACTGTAAGCAGATGCTAAGATTATTCACGTATTCTGAATTAATGCAGCTGCCAACTTTTTTGTGCCGTTTTTACAGTTCAGGCGAAAGCTTTGCATCATTTCATAGTTAATGTGCAGAGTGAGTCGGGCATGAGCGCTCTAGATAAGAAATTCCAATTCCAGACATCTCCATATCTTGTTTAATCCCGAGAACTCTAGAAACATAAAGGAGGTTCAGAAGTAAGGAATTCTGTATGAAAAAAGTAAACTTAACATTGGCCGACACTTCAAACTGGCTTTGCTGAAGCGACATGGGAGCTGCCATTTAGATGTGTGTTGAGATTGTCAAGCGTTGAACGGCAGCACATAAGCTTTGCATTGTGAGCACTTTTCTGGGGTTATACGCTTATAGCTTTTGCCACTCGTGTCACATCCCATCCAAGTCACAATGACAGTGTGTCGCCTCTGTTCTGCCGGGATGATCGAGGCATGGAATTACCATCTTAAATCTACAAACTTGAATGGAGCCACCCATTTGCTGGTCATCTGATGCATAATGGACAAAAAATTTGTACTTGTTTGCAAGTTTTCTTGCAAACTTGAATATGAATTAAATTTCCAGGGCAGCTTTTTTCCCCCTGCAAACAAAGTTGTGTTCACTGAAAAAAAAAAGTACAGTTGGCAAGGTACCAGGTTGGTACAAACACTTTTGAGTTTAATTTTGTCAGGTTACTGGCATTAAATCTTTTTATTTTCCATGATATACTTGATAATTCTATGTAATTACTACAAGAATAATAAGTGTGTGTGTGTATGTATGTATATTTAATACCATTCTGCTTTTGTGCTATATCTATTTCAGATAGCAAAACAAAAACAGTGGTCAGTCACTTTAACATGTTGATTTAAGTGGGCGGTTTCTTGGCCAGAGTAACCTCAATGTGGAACATGTTTTTTGTTTAGTCAAAGGTCTGGCTACGTGAGGCTACACATGTGCCAGTTCATCCCAATCCTACTGGTTTATGTTTAATATCCGAGTAATACCCTCAATAGCTGGAACATATCGTGTTATTTCAACCCAGTGTGGTCCTGCTGTGCTTGTGTGACTATATCAGTGTCTGGGCTGTCTTTGATGGCTGGTGTTTCAGCATGTTTCTGAAGTGTTATTCACATTCTCCTCCTTGTGCCTCTGTGGCCCATCTGTCTGTGTATGTGAATCTCGTTTTTCACATTTTCATTGTTTGTGAACATACTGTGAGGGGAATTATGCTGTCTGTGCTTTTGGTCATGTATTCCCGGTTGCATCCTTGTGCTTTTGTTTGGTATTTTAAGAATTTTGTTCAACTCAAATTATGCCATTTTACCATATCAAACAGAGCAATAAGAAATATAGTTCTTGGATTATGGTACTTCGGAGACCAAAAGCGTATTGATTTTTGGCTTCATTAAAGACTTCTTTAACTTTGTGTTAGTTTTGAGGTCGTATACAGTATGTGCTAGTGTACTCCTAAATTGTTACATAATTATTTTACAGATTTATTACGGATTTATACATTTTAATTTCGGATGCTTTCTATTTCAGATAAATGCTGTTCTTTTGAACTTTCTGCTCATAAAAAAAATCCTTAAATAGTCAATATTGAAATAAAATCAAAATGTTCAATGTTGATACTATTAATAATGTTTTTCTTGAACATTATTCAATCAGCATATTAGAATGATTTTTGAATAATCATGTGACACTATTCAACTATTTTAAATATTCAGGTAGAAAACATTGTTTTCAAACATCAAATTTATAATAATAATTAACAGTATTACTGTTTTGTTGTATTTTGTATCAAATAAATACAGAAGTGACTACTTCTACGGTTATTTAAGAGACAACTTCAAAAACATGAAAAAAATCTTAGCGTTTTAAAAATTTTGATTGGTAGTATGTAAAATATTTTTTCTCAAAACAGTGCTATCTAGATTGAGAATACACACCCCGCTAGTAACAGATAAGTGAAGTGAAGTGACATACTGCCAAGTATGGTGACCCATACTCGGAATTTGTGCTCTGCATTTAACCCATCCAACGTGCACACACAGCAGTGAACACACACACACCGTGAACACACACCCGGAGCAGTGAGCAGCCATTTATGCTGCGGTGCCCGGGGAGCAGTTTGATATGCTCTGCTCTGCCATTCTTCCTTTTTTAGAACGAAAGAAAGGCCTTTTGATATTTTATTGACTGTAGATGAGAGGAAATAGTGTGGAGGAACAGGATCGTGAAATTACATGAAATTGTCAATTTGAGAACCACATCTCAAAGAAAAAGAGAGATTATATGAGTCAAGAATAAGTCTTAATATTTTACAAGTTTTTTACATAGTATAATTGTCTAATTTGAAATATATTCATCAGAAAACCGTAAAAATGATTTGTCAGTGATCTGTCAGATCTGCACTGACAGACACTTTATTTTTCAGATTGTGACACTGATTATGAAAGGCAGTGCAGTGAACTGTTGCCTAGTATTGTCTTATATAGTTATTAATAAAAACAGTATTGCTATAAATCTGAATGTAATCGAATGTTTGTCTGCAAGTTTTTCTTTTTTTTTTTATACCTCCGATATGATTTTTGATAAAGTTTTGATAAAGACAGAAGTAACAATCTAAAGATAATCGCTGTTAATCGTAGAGCTTGGCAATGGTAATTATGCTGCTGGAAATGCAGGCTGATAAGATAAGGCTGAGCGCTGGTAATAATGGAATAGCATTACAGGAACCCTTGACCCCATGATAGAGCCCAGATGGGCTGATATACTAACCCCTCTCCATCTCTCATTACTTCGTCCGATCACAGGGTTTCAAACACTCTTCCACTGCTGCTATCTCACTATCTTTAATTTAAAAATGCAGCAGGACTGCTAGAGAGGGAGATAAATATCAGGAGCGGCCGTCCGTCTTGTCTCAACATCTTGTCGAATGCCCTTTCGTTTTTAACCTCTGGGCTTTAAATCAGCTCCGGTTCCTCTGCTGTTCCCATTTGATTGACTTCTGCTCATCATAAAGATGAAGAGAAGAGCTGAGAGAGCCATAATAGTGGGTTTGCAGACTAATTTTGCTCTGAAGCACAGTCTTGGGACTCCTCTACACACCCCAAATACCGTGAAAGAAATATAACCGGATCAGCACAAGATGCTTCAAGAATCTGTTTTCAGGGCTTGAATGAACGTCTATATGAGGCTACTCATAAAGTTTTAATGTTTTGGCATCAGGGTGAAGGGGTTAGTCTTTTGGAAATGATTTAAAGGTGAAGTGTTTAATTTCTGACCAGAATTGACAAATGAATGTTGAATGAATGAATGTTTTCTTGTACATTTTCTAATTTCTCTCTGAATGGCTAAATTCTAGTTATTTCTGCATATTAAAGGTTCACCCTAAAGTGTAAAATGGTCATAAATTTTGTCATTACTTAACCTCATGTTGTTTTAAACGTGTGACTGTCATGTATGTTTAGATTTTTTTATTTTATTTATGTATTTATTCATTTATTGTGCATAATGAAAGTTAGTTGATTGGACTCCACTGCAGAACACAGAAATGCATATTTATAATGAGAAAATATAACAAGTCCTTTTTGGCTAAACTATGTAATATTTCTAACAACAACAACAAAAAGGTCAAGTAAAACTTGTAAACAATGAAAATGAATTATTGTTAATTATTAATTATTATTGATTAATCATTACTGATAATAGTTTTTTAATCTCATTAGCTTTTTTTCTCGTCATACACTAGCTTTTGTTAATCGTTTAGTTTTATTTTGAAGTTTTTATAAGGCAGACATTGATGACAGGAAATGATCAGGATGCATAACAGACCCAACTCAATATATACACGTGCACGTGATATACATTTACTTTTATTTTGTCAACTGAGTTCACATAAAGTCAAGTTTATTTCCTGAAAGTAAGCAACTTTTTCCACATCAATTCGTTTTCAGGGTAGAACTGAATTTTGTATAATATTTTCTGTTCATAAATATATTATCACAAAAATAAGCAAGAAACACAAGTATTCTGCCCTACATTTTGAAACAAAGGGCTTTGTGGAAGTGCATGAATTAATTAAAACAGTAATAAATCTTACAATATAAACAGTTCTTGGCCGTTCTTCGATAAAAATAAAAAGTTGATCCAACATTGAACAGGAAGATCTAATGTGACCAGCAGAATTGTTCAGTAACGCCCTGAAGGTCAAACCTTTTGTTGAGCTGTAAAACCGCATCTGTTTGCATTCAATATTGCCACTTGTCATTGTTGACCGTCAGTAAAGCTATTTCTAGGCGATGCAACACAATTTTCCTCTCTAACAGCCTGGAGCGTGGAGGCAGAGTGCAATTTATGTAAGCAGAATCGACGGGAATCAATAGGATTTTCATCAGCGTTATGTTTTCATACTTCACAAGAGGCCCAGGCTGCCGTGAGGATAAATGATGCGCTGTCAGTTCCATTGCGCTCCTCTCTTTCTATCTCCCCTCTCTTCTCTCATCCATCCTTTCACTTTGTGCTCTAACGACAAGATGAGTTTCAGTACCGGGAAATAATCCACTTTACCGCTTTTCCCCATGTCAACTGCTGTCCTGTTTGTTAAAGAACATTTCAGAGGATTCTTTTGTCTTTTGTTGGGCTTTCATGAGTGTTATAGCTAGTGGTTTAGAAACTGCTGCTCAGATTTATACTCTGTATATTCATATATTTTCCAGTAAATCTTCAGTTTCTGAATGATTTTAGGTTTATGAAGAGTGTGTCTTAGTGAGTAGAATACTTTAATGTGAATTGCTTCAAGGAGAATTGAGCTTTTAATTGATTGAAGTCAATATATATTTCTAAATCAACTAGCAAGTGGGTTTCTCAACTAGTCAACTAATCTATTCTAAACAAGTCCCCAAAAGAAATACGTTTAGGTTCAGTAGAAGTGGTATTTGAGGTGTAAATTTCATTGCCATACAAAAAAAAAAAAAAGGTCAAAAAGCAAAAAAAGAGGTCACGGAAGCACTAACAATGGAAGTAAAGGAAGACAGTTTTTGGATTTAAACAGAATTGTGAAGCTTATAAAACAAACAAAAAAAAAATTAATTGTAAATCTAAAACGAATAAAACTAACTAACCTCTGTTGATCCATGATTCTTGTTTCTCAGAGCAATGATTATGTTTTATGTTCATATTATTCACATTTCAGCATAATCAGATATCCCGTAGAAAATTCATCAATAATAAGCTGTGTATTGAATAAATAGCCTTCATACTCTCCATATCACTTGAGTTACTTTTTTAAGACCTTGAAAGGAAAAATATAAAGACATATTTCCTGCAAATGCAGTTTTTTTATGATCTGGAGTGTCTTCATGCACTCATGGAAGTATAGAGTGCTTGCATTGGATCTATCTTTCTTTAAGGACAATTAAACCCAGGAGAAAAAAGAGCTTGTCTCGATAGACTAGAGTGCTTTTGATACACTCGCATGCAAGGAATTACAGTAAACTAACCGTATCCCTCCCAATGTGATTGGAGAGAAATGCACATAATGTGGTCTGTCATTTTAACTGGCCGATATAATTGGAGGCAGCAGCTCTGTTAGCAATGCATCATAATCATCTTATTTTAGCTCATCCATTGCGCTTCATGCCAGAACCTCATTGTCCTCTGGAAATAACCTGATGCATCTGGTCTGACCGAGAAAAACGTCCATTGCTATTTCAGAAATTTGCATGCTCTTTTAAACGAGAAACATGATGGATAATTGTTGAAAGCCATGTTTATTGCATCCAAGAATGTGGCAGGGCTTATTTTGGTATGCCTGTGTCAACTTATGATGCTTTGTTTATTGTCTATGAAGTACTGTAGGAGCGGTGATTCCCAGGCAGGGATACGAGAACATGAGGGGTTACTTGGAAAGATTTAGATTTTTAAACCTGTAAGTCTTTACTTCTCATTAAAATATGAAAAAAATTATAGTGTATTCACTTGTGGGTGATATTTCATACCCGTTGCACTTCTATGGTATTTAAATTCGACCATACAAAGACTCTAAATGACTTTCCTTTGTTAATGTCCCATCTGGATTTCATCTCTAAATAAATTTGCTGTTGCGGTAGGTGCTTATCATAAAAAGTTTTTCAATGATTGCCACCGCAGTGCTAAAAACTTGTGATACACTCGCAAGCTCAGGTATCTTATTTAAGTTATAGTTCACCCAAAAGTGAAAATGTGCTCCAAATTTAGTCACCCTCAGGCCATCCAAGATTGTTTCATCATTGGAATAGAAATTTAGCATTACATCACTTGCTCCTCTGTAGTGAATGGGTGCCTTCAGAATGAGATTCCAAACAGATAATAAAAAACATCACAATAATCCACAAGTAACCAACATGAATGCAGTCCATCAGTTAATGTTTTGTAATGGGAAAAGCTGTGTGTTTGCAATAAATCTATCAAGGCATTTTAACTTGAAACCATCTCTGTTTCTCTCTGGTGATTTTTTTTTTTTTTTTTTTTGATAATGCTGCATAACATTCAAAATAATACTGTACAAGTTCAAATA
The DNA here is from genome assembly GCF_936440315.1 of Barbus barbus. Taxonomy (NCBI): domain Eukaryota; kingdom Metazoa; phylum Chordata; class Actinopteri; order Cypriniformes; family Cyprinidae; genus Barbus; species Barbus barbus. The sequence goes on from NC_136761.1 coordinate 13,147,091, forward strand.
AATATGTTTTTTGTTGTTGAAGGGGTACCTTTAGGGCAACACTGCTGTAGAGTTCACCAAAATAATATTTGGTGCCGATAAGCCCAACTTACCTCCTGTTTTATTGCTTTCGGCAGGTATTTGTGGTCCTTCACAAAGATGATTTATTTCCTCTGTAGAGAAGGTAAATGGCAATGGGGGTGGACCCCCATCTGCACAGATCAGAGGCATTACTCATTTTCATTATCTTTGATTTCCTTTTTCTTTCTGCTGGGGTCTTGTTGTCTTATCGATTATATTTATTTTATTTCTTTTTTTAAAAAGCAGGTATTTCCCAATTTTTTTCATTTTCCCATGCAGTTCTTTCAAAAATCTTCTCATGCATCTTCAGGGGTAAAACTGCAGTTTTTTTACTACAACAACCTGGCACTAATTTTATTCCAATAATTATTTATTTCTATGACGCACTATTCAGTGCAATGGCAAGTTGATAATGTGCATCTGAAGTATTCACATTGCAAATATAATTTCCTTAGTCAGCCTTGTTTTCCAGGAAAAATGACTGAACATCCTTAAAACAACATTCACTTGAAAATCACAAACGTCATGAAATGGGTTACGAAAAATGATAATTCAAAATATCTTCCCTGCAAGTATTTATCTCATGCAGTCATGCCTCTCAAGTATGTTTAGCTATTTTTACTGGGGAAAGAGGTGATTATTTTTTAAACATGTTTTTTTTCTGTGCAATCAAACCAAGAAATGAGCCTTTGTCCATATTTAAACAAGCATAATTTGGAAATTTGGAAATCTAATTTCAAACATATCCTCTAACTGAGCGTCGGCTTCCTGTTTGGCTACTATAACATCATTTGGATTGGTGCGCCATCTCAGTGGTGAGTGAAGAACATCAACCTGTGGCTGTGAGTTTCGTCAGAGTTATCTACCGCCGAGGCATGGAGCGGACAGATAAAACAGTCCTGAAGGGGAAATGATTCTGCTCCTAATCAGATTTATGTACACAGCCCACAGAGGGAGATTGATGTCTTATCTGACGCAGAAGATTTCAATTCTCTATGCTACAACACAGATAAACAATCAGCCTTCTGTCTGGAAAGCATTTCTTTAATTGTCTGGGTGTGTGTGTGTGTCTCAGTGCTTGTTTTGTCTGGGCTTCTCTTTATTGTGTGTTCTATGCGCATTAGGGCTTGTGAAGCATTTCTCTATTTTTCTTTCTTTTCATGTAGTTCAGTATCTTTTTACATATTTTGAATTTAATTGGCTCCAATGGCTGTTTGGCTGAAATAATGTTGAATGTAAGAGCGAAAACAGAGTAAACATCTAGTTAAAAATAACCAACGCGTGTTTTCCACACCATTTTGTACCTCTTGAACTCAAGGAAAAAAAAGGAAGCATTTTTATTTATTTTTACTAATGATACCTTAACATTTACCTACATACACATTTATTAAAACATCTCAGTAAATGAAAAATGTCATGCAGAGAACATTTTTGAGTGCACTTCATAAATAATTGAATTTACATTCATTCATTTTTGCTAGAGATTAAATCATAAACACTTTGTTAGCTATAATTACGAACCATGAGAAAAATCCAGCAAAATCATCATGCAATATTCATATGCACAAGCATTACATGTGTTTCCGTGTGTATGGACATTTGCATGACTCTTGGCCTGAAATGCATCTGTAATAATGGAAAACAGCTAGCTTAGAGATACTCCCTGTCTGTTTCCTAAGCCTTTCGTGGATATTTTGCATGGTTATTAAATTCCAAACATCTGCTTCTGCCTCCCTTGACTAACGTCTGAAGACGAGAGCTCAAATGGAGATCAAGCTAAAGCTTGCATATCCCTCCATGTTTACCATATTTTAATCAGCGCATGAAGTATCAGACACCATTTTGAATGAGAGTCAGTTGAATGCTCACATTTAACCTTGAAATACCCCTGCTCTAAAGCTACCCCTTACAGACCACTATCAGACTGATTATACGGCAGCCCTCCATCAAGACTGATTGGATGACTTGACTGAGATATCTTTAAGTGACTGCATTAAACAAATTAAAAGAGAGAGAGAGAGAGAGATGGGGGAGAGTGAAGGATTTTCTCATTTTACCACTCACTTTAAATGGCCAATTAATCAAAGACCGGAATATAAAATGACCACAAGATAATGGTAAACAAACACGACAGTTAGAGAGAAGTGCAGACTGTGGAAATTTAGCATTACATCACTTACTTCTGTAGTGAATGAGTGCTGTCAGTTTCTGTCCATAATTAAGACGGCACCCATTCACTGCAGAGGGTGCATTGGGGAGCAAACGATGTAATTCTAAATTTCTCCAAATCTGTTCTAATAAAGAATGATATTTCTATCATGAAAACAGAATAAGTTTCAGTTACTTGTTCATACACTAAGAGTTATATTTGTTTGAAAATACAATTGTCAGTCTCTAACACCTACTCTGTAAAAGTAGACTTCGTTTTGGCAAAAATGAACCCTTTGAAAATCTGTAATCAGGAAGGTATAAGATGCTAGTGTGAAAAACTGTCGGGGGAAGAAAACGGTGATGTGTAACTGTCAAATGCAACTACTGTTTCTAATAAATCATGCCAACCCTCTTTTCTTACTCTCTTCCTTTCCATCTCTGTCTCTATGAATACAAAGAGCGTTTTGACAGGCAGTTCACATTTTTTTTATGGAAATAAAAAGCTTCTCTTACTACTTTTTACCTCGGCTCTTACAGAATCAAGGCTGTGCCGGTTTAAAGTGATATGGAGTGCGCGGCATATTGAAGAGATCTAAAATGTCTTAAATCTGCCATCGCAGACAAAAACTTGTGATCTCATCTACTAAGACGTTTAACTTGCATCTTACCACAGGGCCGTAACCATCCCTTTCTCCAATGAAGCCTGCAATGAAAAAAAAACTTCTAATTATACATAAATGCAGGTTAAGAGCTTGCAATAAATATTTAACGTATGGCATTTTTATGCAGATAATGATGTGGTAGATTTTAGGATTGTGTTGGATCTGTGTGGGAGATATTAATTGCCTTTAGTGGACTAAAGTGGAGGCTTTCGGTTCCTCTGGCAATAATATAAAATTTACGAGGGAGACTTGTGCTGATCTTCCACTCTGAGCACCATTTCTTTGTTAGTCTCTACACATTTAGAATATTCAACACCTTTTTTCATTGCTCTGCCCCCTGCTGACCCACCCGTCGTCACACCTTGGTGCTGTTTCCTGTGTGAATGGCTCTCACATTTCATCTTGGCTACGTAAATGACGCCCGGCTTCAGATTTTTTCTGAGAAATGAATAAAGCTAGAACGGTTATTTCTTCCTCACAATGCAAATTGATTCACACATTTTGAATAGTCACTAATGAGTGAACATTATAATCATTAATGATTGAGAACTGGTCCTCCTCCTCCTACTTCAAATTAAGCCCATATCTTAGTCACGCTTAAAGACAAAGTGTGTAATTTTTTGTGCTGTTAAAGTACTCTTTCATATCCTAGTTTAATGTGCTAAGGCCATAAGTAAGATGTTCAGAGCTTGACTTCTTGTCATGAAGAATTTGTGGTGCTTCTAAAAAGAAAATCTCCATTATTCTGAATTTAACTGAGAATGCTTTTCAATTTCCAATTGGATAAAATTGAACATGATTTGAGGAATTCATATTTAAATGTAAGGAATTTAAAATGAGCTGAAATTCATAACTAGAAAAGCAAAGTTTGTCAAACTCGGAACAAAACTTTGTTTTAAAAGTTTTGAAAAGTTTTAAAAACTTGAAGTTTGAAAGTTAACAGATGCATGGATGGATAGATATTCTACCCAGATCTTTTATTCTGAATTTTGCATAACCCTTGTACAGTATTTGAGTAGTCTAACATGTCAACTTCGTGTGAGTTTCATATGCAAGCCTGTTGAGTTGCCTCAGAGTAAAAAAATACATATGTAATTGTGAGTTAAAGTTTAAAATAAGAAAAAAGTCACAGTTGTTAAAAAATGCAGTTACTCTGAGACAGAAACAGGCTTCTTCAGGGACGGATCATGACGCAGAGGTGCCCTGGGCACGGACTGATTAAAGGCCCCCCTCAGTTGAAATTGCGGTCATTTTTCTTAAGTTCAAATAGCAATGGATTCTATCTCCACTAAGTGAAAATAGCAGTATTTTTAGCTATATATTATTTACACTAAGTGCAAATAGTTATAGATTATATTGACACTATGTTAAAATAGCAGGATTTTCTGCTATTTATACTACTTGTTACAAAATAGTGGCAATTATCTGCACCTCAGTATTGTAGTACATTATAAAACAGTATGCAATAATAACGTATTGAGTGTAAATTGTTATTTTGATTCAGATTATTAAATGGATGCCACCTTACTAATACAATAAAGCCCTCCCTACACCTACCCAATACTTTATTTTCAAATGTTTGGTTCTTTAATTTTTATTAAAAATAAATGCCTTTTTCCTTCTTTTGGAAGCTGCATTCAAAATCCACTTGCCTCAAAAATCTGAGGGGGCACGGTTGAAAATCACGTTCTTGGAGTAGAGGTATTTCTGCTGGGCCCCACTCTGGTCCAGTGCCCTGGGCACGTGCCCGGTAGGCCCGTGCGTTAATCCGTCCCTGGGCTTCTTTACTTTCAAAAGCTCTAAATTTAAGTATTAAATATGTTGGGGAGAAATATGCTATTTTAAAGCTTGCTTATTTTGACTGGCAGACGATAATTGGTGGAAAAATTGATGGGCTGACATTGGTGGAGAGTGAGATTGTCTATAAGTCTATATCTAGGGATCAGAATATCTTGGTGGTTGGGCTTCTTTGACCCATAAGTAACCACTTAGCCACTGAAAATACCTTAGAAACCACATAGCAATATGTAGCAAAATGTACTTATTTTTGTAATTCCATCTGGTGCAGCTCTTGGTGCAAAAAAAAATGCACACTTCGCCTTTAATAACGAAAGCTATACAGTCCCACGTTTACCTTCACAGCAAATCTTGTTGAAATTCAGGCATGTCTGAATGAGTCAATAGAGCTACAGTAGTGAGGACAAAATGTGTTTGTGTTGAGCATCTGTTCTGGCTAAGCTGTTTTTGTGCTTTTCCCTGTTGTTACTTTTCAGTGTCGGCTGTATGCAAATCCAGTGAGTGGATAAAGACTCAGCCCTAAAGTAAAACTCAACATTTATTCAGACTAACAAATGAATGAGGTAATCTGTCAGCCTATGTACTGGATGTCATATTTCTGTCGCTGCCTCTTGCATAATGTAAATAGAAGAAAGCAACCCGTACCATTGCCAGATGTTATCACAAATACAACTAGGACTATAGTTTGAATGGAGATCCTTTGGATATTAAAAATTGTTGTAGGAACAATATAGAGAAAGAGAAAGGAGCATTTTGCCTACTTTACGATTACGTAAGCTCCTCTCAAGATGGTGTATATTTCTCGTGGAGCACAAACCGAATCGCAGATAGATTAGATTTAGAGCCCGTGGGAGTGATAAATCTCTCTCCCAAGCTTTCTGTTCAGGGACGCCCTCTTTTTCTAACACCCCTGCACCCCGTGAACGTGGTATGACCTCTTTTTGAGGCTTTGTTTGTACGCGCTCTTGCTCTGTGTAATTGCGCTCAATAGGTAGCAAATGCATCGTCGTAAATCAGTGCTTTCCTAACGCAGGCAGGTCAGGATGGAGCTCGGCCTCTCTGCTCTAGCGGAGACAAACATTTACCCAGGTTCTCCAACCCAACCGCTCACCTGTCGGACAGCTTAGGCTCTCAGATCACGGACCCTTGCTGGTACTGCACCCCAGGCTACTGGAATGAGTTCAAGGATGTGGAGCTTAATGTTATAATTGCTCCAGAGATATCTTGATGAATATTCTTCTCAGGACGCTTCATTTAGTTACAGTAGACCAGTGGGATCTGTTGCTGTCATATAGTGGTTTTCTGCAGTGCTCTATGCCAGCATTGAGAGGCCAGGAAAACGAATAACCACAACTTCAAGTGGAAACAAATGTTTTTAATCGGAGAGCTCCCAGACACATTATTTAGCTTATCTGGATATGTCCCTATTCTCTGCTCTTCCTGAGGGAAATAGACCAGTCAAACTGTTCTCATATGCTAACAATTGTGTGCTTTGTCCAAGATTGACCAATGGATGTTCAGCCAACACTTCTTGAAATGTTCTGTGAAACCTTGTAAATTGGAATTAAATAATATTTGAAGACAAATTTCAACCTGAACTTGACATTTAGCTAGAACAACAGGCAAAACTGACAATTCTGACTTTTTCTCAGAATTTCAAGGAAAAAAATAATTTTGAAGAATTTCAAGGATTTTGATATTTAAACTCAGAAATGTGAAAAAAGGCACAATTCAGAATTTATGTCTTGCAATTCTGACTTTTTTTCCCAAAGAATTGTGAGAAAGTCTGAATTGTGAGATTACCTATTTCACAAGTCACAATTACCCATTTTCTTCTTTTTATTTTTTATTTTTTTAACTCTGTGCTGGAAACAGACTTCCATACATTTCTTATTAAATGATTAAAATGTTTTAATTAACTTGCAATAACATGCAAAAGTAAACTGCCATGTTTTTAGAGAAAAACTAAATTATTAATTTTTGTATTATGTATTGACAAGCCACTGGCCATAAAACTGTATAGTGCTATTTTCTTTTTTTTCTTTCTTTTTTAAATAAATAAAATGTATATAATTAAATTTAATTGATAGTATTTTTGTCCTTAGCACAATTAGCTTTTTTTATTTATTTATTTATTTATTTTTTACCTGCATATTTGGGACAATCAGCGCAGGTCATTGTGTCACTTGCATAATGTACAGTTTAATTAATTTATTTATTTTTACAATTCAACTCAAACCATGTATTATGTTGACATAACACCATTTCCTGTTTCACTAAACCAACTGGTTCCAGCTTGAGTGTAGATATTGTACCCTGCAGAAAGGTGCTCTGCCTGCTTTCTACTAGCATTCATGACTCGTCTAAGAACTGGCAGCACATTTGCTTTGTTAGGGAGAACAATATGCATTATCATCATGGTGTAAACCAATCTTGCTAAAAAAAAAAGTCTTGTTGAACAATATTTCACGCCCATCTTTCAGCTCTGACGGCTCACACTTAATTTATGAAGTGATATTCTTATACTGACCCAACAAAGAATGAGCGTTACAGCTTTCAATCAAAGAAGCGAAGCGAGATTAACCTTTTCTAAGCAACGAGAGAAAAATTAACCGCTAACTAATGATGTAAGATACTTAATTACGGCTCAAACTATCCACCGGAGAGTTGCATGTGACACTTTAATTAATCTAGCAACTTGTACTCGTCATTTTCCTCTGATGAATAATAGTCAGTGATGGCTGTTGTATTTAATCATATTGAACATGGGGCAGGGGTAATTGGTAACTGCAAACACTCTAATATGGGGGATTCAACATGGGAATTGGGGTCACGCAACGTGCAGTCCTCCATGTGGCAAGGAAGCTTACACGTCATGCGGTGTGACATGCTATACTCGATCTAAAATAACTTTAAAGAGCATTTTTCCAATTCTTCAATGATTATGCATGCAGATTTTATGACTGCTTATTTATTAAAAGGCTACAAGGAACAGTTGTATTTTTTTTTTTAATGTCACACAGCAGGACCATTTAAAATTAACAGTGGTGGCAAAAAAGTGATTTAAAATTTAAATCAGTGAAAATGAGAGAAACTAATTTATATATTTATAAATATATACAGGTCCTTTTAAAAAAATTAGCATATTGTGATAAAGTTCATTATTTTCTGTAATGTACTGATAAACATTAGACTTTCATATATTTTAGATTCATTACAACACAACTGAAGTAGTTCAAGCCTTTTATTGTTTTAATATTGATGATTTTGGCATACAGCTCATGAAAACCCAAAATTCCTATCTCAAAAAATTAGCATATCATGAAAAGGTTCTCTAAACGAGCTATTAACCTAATCATCTGAATCAACTAATTAACTCTAAACACCTGCAAAAGATTCCTGAGGCTTTTAAAAACTCCCAGCCTGGTTCATTACTCAAAACCGCAATCATGGGTAAGACTGCCGACCTGACTGCTGTCCAGAAGGCCATCATTGACACCCTCAAGCAAGAGGGTAAGACACAGAAAGAAATTTCTGAACGAATAGGCTGTTCCCAGAGTGCTGTATCAAGGCACCTCAGTGGGAAGTCTGTGGGAAGGAAAAAGTGTGGCAGAAAACGCAGCACAACGAGAAGAGGTGACCGGACCCTGAGGAAGATTGTGGAGAAGGACCGATTCCAGACCTTGGGGGACCTGCGGAAGCAGTGGACTGAGTCTGGAGTAGAAACATCCAGAGCCACCGTGTACAGGCGTGTGCAGGAAATGGGCTACAGGTGCCGCATTCCCCAGGTCAAGCCACTTTTGAACCAGAAACAGCGGCAGAAGCGCCTGACCTGGGCTACAGAGAAGCAGCACTGGACTGTTGCTCAGTGGTCCAAAGTACTTTTTTCGGATGAAAGCAAATTTTGCATGTCATTCGGAAATCAAGGTGCCAGAGTCTGGAGGAAGACTGGGGAGAGGGAAATGCCAAAATGCCTGAAGTCCAGTGTCAAGTACCCACAGTCAGTGATGCTGGTGTTGGTCCACTGTGTTTTATCAAGGGCAGGGTCAATGCAGCTAGCTATCAGGAGATTTTGGAGCACTTCATGCTTCCATCTGCTGAAAAGCTTTATGGAGATGAAGATTTCATTTTTCAGCACAACCTGGCACCTGCTCACAGTGCCAAAACCACTGGTAAATGGTTTACTGACCATGGTATTACTGTGCTCAATTGGCCTGCCAACTCTCCTGACCTGAACCCCATAGAGAATCTGTGGGATATTGTGAAGAGAAAGTTGAGAGACGCAAGACCCAACACTCTGGATGAGCTTAAGGCCGCTATCGAAGCATCCTGGGCCTCCATAACACCTCAGCAGTGCCACAGGCTGATTGCCTCCATGCCACGCCGCATTGAAGCAGTCATTTCTGCAAAAGGATTCCCGACCAAGTATTGAGTGCATAACTGAACATAATTATTTGAAGGTTGACTTTTTGTATTAAAAACACTTTTCTTTTATTGGTCGGATGAAATATGCTAATTTTTTTGAGATAGGAATTTTGGGTTTTCATGAGCTGTATGCCAAAATCATCAATATTAAAACAATAAAAGGCTTGAACTACTTCAGTTGTGTTGTAATGAATCTAAAATATATGAAAGTCTAATGTTTATCAGTACATTACAGAAAATAATGAACTTTATCACAATATGCTAATTTTTTGAAAAGGACCTGTATACACAGTGAAATCAGTGGTGACAGTGCCTTTGGGAAGTGAAGAAAGGGTGATTGATTCTGAGGCATTAGGTTAGGCGGTCACCTTATCGGTGACCCGGTTGTGACTCGCTGCACCTGGACCTGAAGGACACCTGGTGCACGCACAGACAACCAAACACACACGTAAGCTGTGCTTCATCGTGTTGCCAGCAGGGGTTCTGTTGTCACTCCCCTCCTCTTGGCCACCCGCTGTTGTTGTGAGTGTGGATGTGGGATGACGATTGATGGACTATGACGGCAATGACTTTGGGGTACACAGATCCTTTGTCATCTTCGTAATCATCAGCTGGTTACCAATGTTAGCTTGAGCTTGAATAGTCTTCTTTATGGCTACGAAAGTGTCACCAGATGAAGAAAGCGGACGAAGGCAGGTTAAAAAAATAATGAGGTTTAATTCACAAGCAAGCATAACTGTGTAAAACACATACACTAACAACAACTGACATCTGGGGCCTGTGCCATGATGGTAGATGAACAAATTCAGAGTTTCGAGTTGACAAAACCAAACCACTCCAATCTGAAACTTACCTGGCTAGCCAGCTAATCCGGCTTCATGGTACAGGCTCCTGAAAAGTGTACAAGGAGGATCTAAAATACACAGTGGTGATGAACTAAATGATGGTAAGCTACGATGAATGGTTAGTGTCCACGGGAACAGATGAGTGGTGAGAAACAAAGAGAAAGAAACACATGCGACTGGTGAAAACAAACGTCCATGAAAACAGAAACTAACTGAACGTAACTGTGAAAGAAAGATGGATAGAGTGAATTTATTTATTTATTTATTTTTCCCATGCATCTTGTAGTATTTGTAAGGGAAATGCACGGGTTATTGTTGTAGAAATGAACTTTTGAAAGAGTTTGTCTTCCTGTAATGATCAGTGACTGTACTGTGCGTTGCTTATAAATAGTTTCATTAAATTAAAACGAATACATTATTTTATACACAAATTTTATACACATGAATTATTTGTATAATCATATATTATAACTAGTTGCTTCAGAAAACATTTGTTTTAAGTTTCCTTAAAATGTTAGTTTTCTTAACTATCTCTTCTATGACGATATTTACTTCTCACTGTGTTCAGGTAGTTGACATACATAAAATGTAATTTATGAATGTTTTATATATACATTATATGCATGTACAAATACTAAACACCATGATGGTAACACACATGACACTAAAATAATGCAATAAACTTTACTTTACGAATGTAAGATGTAACATAAATGTCTAATGTACATAAACTGGTAAGAAAAAAAAATTAAGATGGAAAAATTATTTAAATGAAAAACCTTTACACAAAAAATTCTGATAATGTCAATTCACGGTTATTCACTGCAAATTCTAAGATGACTTGTTCTTTGTCACTTCCAAAAACTGTAAATGTAACAATATTTTACTTTAAAAGTACATGTACATGTCCCGTTTGATTTATTGCAATTTTTGGACCATATATTGTAAGGGAACTTCTAGCATGACGACTCGATGATAATGTATATGGCAATGATACTGTATTTGGTCTTGGCGGATTAGATTTGTGATGCTGCTGCTGTTGGTTATTGCTGTTGTTTTAGATTATTGCTGTTGCAAAGCAAGTACAGGAACTTGCTTCTGCCTATAAATATGCAGATACAGTGCTGTGAGTATTTAAGACATACTGCTGCTGCACAAGTAGCATAAATAATAACCCGTAGCAGATCTATACAGGTGGAGCTGGGGAAGGTGGAGGCTTTCAGAGGAACTGCTTAAGTGAATGCTAATCAGCCATAACTGTAAAGCAGTAAGCTCATTGGCGGCATATGCAACAAGCCACTTACAAGTTTAACACTGTAAATATCATCAGTTTGCATTAACAACCCATCAGCCTGCACCATTTAGAGTTTCATGACATTTACCATTAACCAGTTAAAAGTATTTTACCATTAAAATTATGAGCAGCTGTAAATTAAACTATTTAGTGTCATTATAAATATTGGCACTTTATTGCAGAATGTGCAATGAAATAATATAACAAATGCAAAAGAGGCTACTGTGTTTGTATGGTGTGCTGTTGAGATCTCAATGCAACAGCTAGGCTGGACAGCAGACTTTGTGTTCAGTATCAGATGCTGTGCACCATTAGTTGAAGTTCTGTTTCACTGGAGCATTCTTCATTACCATCTGCTAGCAGCAGTGGTGGAACAACATTAACAGCAATGCTATAGGGACGACCTACGAAGAAAAACCTTCAGAGAGGAATTTAACAGAGTTCTTTTATCACTCTCAATGGTTTTCAGTACTTCTAGAGTTGTCTTATAGGGTAAAGCTGCATGCACATAGTCTGTTTGCAGCCAACACCCGCTTTCACAAACAGTGATATAGTGCTAATTTGTTGTTGATAAATTGGTTGAGATGCTTCTCAATATGAAACCGTCTTCTTGCCTCATGCCTTTAAATTGAGCCAAAATGAGAACAGTTGTCCATTTTTGAAGTAACCGTCTGTTTTCCCAATGATAATGTTCTTGGATAAAGTACTGTGGGAAGACAATCTGTTGGGCGTCTGCTGTTCTCCAAATAGAAAATAATTCAGTGATGAGCAGAGGCAGTAATGAATGTGAATGCTGAATGAATGACACTTGAATGAATCACTAATTTGGAGTGCTAACCTTCAAAACTTTTTTGGCGTGCTGCAGTATATTGACCCTGTTAAGGCATAAAAATGAGGTATGTTGCTAATTAAATACTAAATCTCCTGATTAACTGGTGTGGGACACTGATTCAGCCCATTTAGCAGATCACTACTGTTTAGATGAGTTCTGAGCTACGGTCTCATAGGATAGTAGTTTCGAGTAGCATAAAGCATTAGCAGCAAAAGCATTCATCTGAAATAAGTGCAACGAGAGGAATTGCCGCCAAACAGACTGACACATGTAAGTCTAAGGCACTGTTGACAGATTGATAGTATAATCCTCTAATTGGCACACACTATGTTGTTCGGCAGTGAAAATTGGTGGCCATTCAGAAAATACGATCTAAACATAAGTGAAATGTAACATCTCAAAGCATGTGATAAAAAAACATAATTATATATGAAGCATTTGCCGCCTCACGTATTTCTTTGATTCAGTGGTTGTTTGCTACAAGAATAGAGGTAGAAAATGCATGCAATTTTGTTTGATGTTATCCGCTGGAGTTTTCCTACAGGAAAGCTTTTTTTTCTTCTACCCAGGATGCATTTGCTATGTTTTGCAGCTAAATACACCAAAACATTTTGTCCTAGACTTCACAATATTTATTTTTAGAACTTTAATTGGGTTTTGGAGCTTACAGGGGATATTTATGCATATGCCACGTTGTGTAGCTGCTGTATTGAAAGGTGAGGTCTAATTGTTAGCATACCGCTTCAGTGGCTGTGCTTAAATATCAACAGTGTACTGCTCATGCTATTTCTGCAGTGTAAAGCTTGTATACTATTCCCTGTATGAACATTTTCTGTATGCATGGAGTTATTTGACACCTTGTAAGAGTGTGCAGAATGCAGCAGAGGACTCTGATATCCCAGAATGCAATTCACTCAATTCCTTTTTCAGTGTGAAGAATGCACCGGAGGTTGTAGCTGAAGTTTTCAACATATTTTCTTGACACACTATATAATTGGGCTGTCAAAAGTTACCACATTTTGATTAGGGATGCACAAATAGATTTTATTTTTTTAAATCAGTCCCAAGTTAAAAAGTAATTTATTTAAAATACATTTATTTTATACTATGCATAGTTCAAATCTATTAAAATACTGTATATACTGACATATTGCTTGAGACTTACTGATATAAAAATTATAACTAAACTTTATTTGGAGTGCTACTTGTGCACAATGCACATTTTTAATATTAAGCCTAAAATGTGTTTTAATGTCACTATTGATGATGATTTTATGATCTTTAAATAAAATCAGTCTTTAAATGCAAGATATTTAAAGTGTACCTGAAGTATACTTGCAATAGCTCCACTTTCAATAGCACAATCAAATATTTTTCAGTATATCTTTAGTTGGACTTCAGCACTACTTCTGCACAATTAAAGTGCATTAGGTACAAAATTAGGTGTTCCAATTCAGCAGACTTTAAGTATACCAGTTTAGTATACTAAAAGTACAATACAATTGCAGGGTATCATTATTTTATAAATGTATTTTAAATAGAGTTTAGTATATTTAATTTTTTTCACTAGTGGATTTTAACATTTTATTGTTTTTTTAGTCAGTATTGTTCGTTTAATTGTGAATTCTCAGGTCTCCTATATTTAGATTGCTTTTGCTGTCATCTGAAACTCAGTTAAAGTTTATCTATGAAAAATACTAGGAATTTAATAACTAGGGCCGGGACTCGATTAAAAAAATTAATCTAATTAATTAGAGGCTTTGTAATTAATTAATCGAAATTAATCGCATTTTAATCGCATATAAATATTTGACCTGAGAACAGTGAGAAGTAAGTTTTTTTTTATATGGATTTTTAAATTTCCCATCCACAGGGCCAACCAAAGCGGTCTCATCAGCTTCTTTGTCCATGTTCACTGTGGTTTGTTTTTGTCTGTTTCTCAATATGCGTTCTTCAGCGATCTTGCGTCCTTGTGTTCTCGTTAACCGTCGAAGTTCAGTTCCAATTCTCAAGAACGCAAGTACAGAGGATGCATGAAAGTGCCCGGATATGTTCTTGAAACTGAGGATGCATCGAGTGCAGACTTGAGAGAATCGAGCCGTTAGAAATCCCAGAAAACGCTGTGGGCGGCCGGTGTACGGAAGCCTGTAAGCTTTAAAGTCGCTCTCACAAATACTTAACGGCTCTTCAAGTTGAAAGTAAACATTTATCGTTTTGTTTTGGTTAATTTTAAAGTTATAAGACCCGGAGAAAGTCTGCATTTTTATTGGCATATTAAAATGAATCTTAACAGTAAAACATATAACGCTGTAAAATAAAACACAATACAATTATATGAAAGTAATATCTATAATAGTATGAAATGTTTTAATAAGTTATGACATTTTGTAATATTTATTGTTCATTGGCCGTTTCTTATGCTGAGACTATGCGGTCAGTTAAGCAGGAATGCAGTACATCTCAGTTCTCATAAGTGTGCGTTCTGTGTTCTCGCGTCCTTCCGAGTTCGTTCTTCCAAGGAAGCTTGCCAAGACTAGGGCTGGGTATCGTTCAAAAAATTTCGATATCGATACCGATACCTTGAGTTCGATACCGGTTCCTGAACGGTACTTTTTTCGATACCAGTTTTATAAAATCCGTTTTAATAAGATTACATTATCTGAAAAAACTATTTTTTTTAGCTTGTTGATATTTATACAGACTCAAAGTCTCATCTCCTGAGCCACTGCACAAAGGAACTAAATATATCCAACACAATAAATAAATAAATAATTTTAATAAAGTTCAAATTGTTTTCAGTTTACACATCTGTTAGGCTACGTTTACATTAGTGCATGTTCATTTTAAAACACATAGCTCAAGACAGAATCATCATTTCTAGGTTGTTAAAGACTTCAAGAAATGTAAAATCTTCATCCACTTTCATAAGTGGGTGTTTTATTTTCTTTCACCATATGTTTTATTGTTATTAAATTCTGGTGTAGTATGTCTAATTATTTGAATGCATAAAAACAACTTAGTTTATTTAAATTTATTCTTAAAATAGCCTAATGAAATGTTTTATTTTTCCTCAGAAATTCTGTGTTCTGTATCTGGTTTTCAAATGAAGACATAAAACATTAATTTAATTTATATTTAAAATATTGAAAATCAAAGTTTATTTATTTTGGCAAACAAAGGGAGGTTACTATTAAAATTAAAACATGGAATAACTGTTGTGTGATCATTACTAAAAAAAAAAAAAAGTTTTAATAATTTTAATAGTAGCCTAGTAGTAGCAGTATGTACTGTCTGCTGAACAATATTAATACCGTTAATATTAAAACCGAACTTTTATTTTGACGGGTTGCCTGGAATACCTTTACAGTTCTGTGTGTATATGAGATGAGTTAGTTTTACTCGAATCAAACGGTAAAATGCTCATGAAGTGACTTTCAGAGCAGGTCTGGAGATGTTCTTCATGTCCTCATTTAGAGAGGCGGCAGACGCTGAAATGACCGCGAACGTCACTCGAGCTTCAGTCTGTGTATAATAAACAAACCGCGCGATTTAAAGAGCAGACTGCTCCGGGCGTGCGCTTTCGAAACGCTCTCGCGGAGGTCAAACACTGATCAATCTGCACGTCGCCGTTTCTAGTCAAACACAGCTAGTGATGCAGGCTTATTGGCTCACTGATGTGATGAGATTAACCCCTTAGGTATCGAAATTTGGTACCGAACGACAAGACGTTTTTCGATACTCGGTGGTATCGAGGCAATTCGGTCGGTGCCTAAAAAGTATCGAACTCGATACCCAGCCCTAGCCAAGACCGGTCTCCACGAACGCAAGTCCGTTCTGACGCTAGTTGGTGCTCCAGTATAATCGGTCCGCCGAAACTCATCCAGTGAGAAACGTTCCGCGGTGCAAAAATAAGTGCGATTAAAATGCGTTAAAAAAAATTAACGCGTTATTTTTGTGTAATTAATTAATCTAAATTAACGCGTTAAAGTCCCGGCCCTATTAATAACACTAATAAAAAATAAATGCTTATTTTAAGATGACATTTAACAGTGATGCACCGATACTGGTATTGGTATCGGGCCTAATACTGAGCTCATGTACTTGTACTCGTTAAAATGCCCCGATACTATACGCCGATACCACGCAGCATGTGATAAGTGACATATTCAAACAAAGAAACACCGACAACAGAACAACAGACAGCAGAATGGAGTTATTAGAGATTAAGAATGTCTACGAAGCAGATGTATGCAATGAATAATGTTAAACATTCATTATTAACGCCTGTACATCTGATTTGCGCGAGCTGATAAGCAAAGCACGCCGAGTAGATTGAGCACACGGTGGCGCAGATGCGCGAGCTTGTCGAGTGATTATTCCTTTCTATATTGATGCTTGCTCACATAGCACGCATCATTTGAATTAAAACTAAATCGTAAATATAAGACAACTTATAGGGGAATTCGCTATAAACATCATTTATTTTCAACCTTAAGCATACAAGACTTTCTGGCTAAAGAGAATCTAGCAATGTGAAATGTGCTAGGCTGTACTGTACTGTACTGTTTGGCTACTTGTCCCTCTCATTCTGCACCAGTACAGACACGTGCGCGTCTTGCATGTGTTTTGCTAGCTTCATGAGTGTTTCTGCGTTGTATGAGTGGCTTTGAAATATAAATCGCAGCACGTTTCAGATGAAAAAAAAACGCGACTTCTATTTCTGAAAATATCACAGTTAGGAGATTTATAACGAGTGGTTCCCTGCATTATTATTATAGCAAAGCGCGTGATTACAGCACTGAGCCGTTGCATTGGAGCTCTTAAAGTAAAGATGGTGTACCATAGAGCAAAAAAAAAAAAAAATTAACAGTGAAAGTAACAAAAACTTGTAAAATACATCTTAATGGGCATAATTAATTGTGAAAATAACCAAAGGATATAGTCAAACCAAAAATAAATTTTACTAGTGGGTGCAGGACACTATAGTTAATTTATATAAGTGAGGATAGCAAAATAAAGTAAACTGATAAATGAAGTTAACAAACTAACATTATACATACTCTTTTGGTTTCTGCACCCAATATTGAAAAAATTAACAAATAGAATGAAAATATCGGTATCGGTACTCTGTATCGGCAAGTGCCAAAAATGAAAGTATCGGTATAGGGCAAGTACTGGAAAAAGTGGTATCGGTGCATCCCTATTTTTTTATGCATTTTATTGTAATGCCAAAATTCACTTTTAAAAATTATTATTATTTTTTTTAGATACAACATCTGTATTTTATTGTTTATCTGCTTTAAGATGAAAGTAACTAATGATAAATTTAAATGTTAAATACATTATCTCCATTGGCCAGAAATGTGATGTTGATGTATTGCATCCCTAATTTTGATCCAAAAGTGGAAATAAATGCAGAAGCCACGTCTTGATGAACTGAAGATAATGCTATGTAATCATGTCAACAAGGTAGCATATACTGCTTAAAACAGGGATATTAAAGTTAACTAAATCTAAAACCATAATATTACTTGAAATCAAATAAATGTTAACTTAAATAAAACATAAAAAACTTAATTACTTTGCTTCAGCCAGTTGCTAATTTTATATATAAAAACCAGTAACTAATACAAATAACAAAAACACACAACATGTCAATCTTTATCTGAAATTAAAATGAAAATAAAATAAATATAAACATTCAAAACTGTAATAAAAATTATAATAGTATCTCAATGATACTAAAATAACACTGGTTTGAAACCTTTATTGTACGCTAGGTGGTGTACAGTATATATTTTGCAATATACAGTAGGCTAGTATTCTATTCTGAAGTTTCTCCCTTTGCGCAGACGTTCATACTTCTACCAGGTTTCTGTGATGCTATTCAGAGACAGCGGCAGAAGACGTGTTCATCATTCCCAGTTTCAGTCAGTGGCTCTCAATCTGTCGTTCCACAGATGGCTGGCGTAGAGGTAGGGATGGGTGCATAGGCCAGGTGGACCCAATCAAGCTGCTAAATCAAATGTAAATGGCGGAGACAGTGTGGGGCAGGGCGACATATCCTGCTTTGTAATGCATTGGCGGAGCGTGTAGTGTGCAGGTGCTCATCAAATGACACCCTTTTGCTGAGGCGACGGGTTGCGACATCTGTATGTGGAACTGAACAATTGAATTGGGCGATGCCAGGGGAGATGCTAGAAAAGGAGCGATAGTTCACAACGTTTCGCTCTGCGAGGTTTAGCCAATCTCCTGTGTTTTTTTTTTCTTCTTCCAAACATGGAGATGAAAGGGCTGAACCTCACGGCGGAACTTCAAGGTGTTGTGTAATTACCTTTTCCATCGGCATGCGGTCGGAGCGGATTGCTCTTGGAGCTTTGCCAGTACGGCGGTGTGAGACACTTCTACATCAACCCTGAATATGTTTCACCTTTTTTCATCTTCAATCTTGATTATTTCACCTTGCCTCTGCACATTCACAAACACATTCTGTTTGTGCGTTCACATATATAAGGTATTCAAATCAACAAACAGAACTACGGCAGGTTGAAATGTCTGTGATTCTTAAGGACATTTCAAGGATGGATGTTTTCATTGTCATTGGCACTCTGAAGAAAATAGCTTTCTCTGAATGCTTTTAAGTGGCGGGACGAACACTAATTGCATATTACGACATGAAACTATTTCTCACATAGATCCTCGGTAGGGGTGTGCGATATATATCGTCTGCGATAATATCATAATTATTGTTTTAACGATGTGAAATTTTATATTATCGAGTATTTTGCAAAAACCAAACAAAACACCTACGTAGTGCATGCATTAGCCCACGTGATGAAGTGGGTTAAACAGTGCATGTGCGCATTTAGAGTGTGTTCTTTTACTGCATGATTCAGTCTATTAAAATGCATTAAGAATGATCACAAAATTCAAGATATGGGGGCAGAAAATGTATATATTTACATAATTTCATATAGTTAAAATCACACAAAGAGTGCAGTTTTTTCTTCAAAAACAGCATGATTACAAATGTGAAATTGATTTTATACAACAGTTTAATAAACAATAAGTTAATATTAAGTGACTTACGTTTTAGACACCATATTGGCTGTTTTTGCTCCATTTCGCAGACAAAAAATAATTCCAAACCGCTACAGCAGTGTTTTGCATCTCTGAGCAACCTGATGGTGTTTCGTTCCTGAATTAATTAACTGTTTAAACGATTCGGTTCAGTCGCAATGACTCATTTATTACCAGTGACTTTCTGCCACCTACTGGCGGTTTTAATTTCACATTTAAAGTCTATTTTCATTTTTTAAATAATTTCAAATATCAGTATTTAATGTGTTACGTTTAAAATGTAAAAAAAAATATGCATTTGTAACTGGTTAAAGCACTCAATGTCCCTCTGACCTGCATTAAATAGTGTGTAAATAAATATCTAAATGCGACTTCAGATGCAAATATTAATTTAGATTATACTGCTCTCATTTGTTTGGTAACAGCCTAAATGTCTTATTATCTTAATTGACTGATTAAATGTAACAGTTTGACTCAAAAGATGTACACTTTTAGAAATAAATGGCTTTATGCGAGGTAAAAATCGATTTAAAATCAAATTTATATGAAAAGATTAATTAATCACTGATTTGAACTGACCACACAGAATATGAAGAATATCAAAAACTGCAGCTGTTCACGGTAGTCGGATATCAGCACAATAACACACTCTGCAAAATATCGTCTAATTATCATTATCGAAAAAATCCAAACAAATATCGAGATATATCATTTTTCTTCAATATCGCACACCCCTAATACTCGGTCATATTATTTTTGATTTCCATGTTTCCTTGATTTTCCTCTGAACATTTGACTGAGAAATTACCAGTGCTTGACAGTTGAATTGTTTATCATTCTGAGTGTTAGAATGATTGTGGCACTAATATGTGCAATTGCTTTGATTGACAGATTAATTTACATTACGTCCGAGACAAACAAAAAGCACCCCATTCACTTTAAACACCCCTATCTCTCTCACTCTCAAAACACGGCATGTCCCACCTCAATAACACATCAATCCTGGCGACATTTGGACATTTAGTCATTTTTTCTCTCTCTCTCTTTATGATCCTCTTTTTCCACTCAAAGAATGAAAACAAAATTAGACATTGAGCAAAAGATTAATGACGACAACCATCAGCACAAAACAAAATGCTTTTGATGTTTATTTAAAGAACATGTTCAGATGAAATGTATTTTATTAATCAGTATTTCTGTGTTGTTGTAAAAAGATGTTAATATTTTTACTGCAAAACAAGCGGTCTAATACAGTACATCAGACAGGACATCCAAACCCTCGCTTATCATTCAACGACCTCAAATATGGCATGTCGTCTTAAATATGTAAGTATTAGTAACTTCACATGGCCGCTCAATCTAATGTTAACCGAGAGAAATGTGCGCTATTCAGAGTCTGTGCGGAGAGTGGAAGTTGAACAGTATAGTGCGCACACTGCAGGACAGAAGGAGGCACCGGTGCGCTCTCTTGTTCTTAAAATACTCCCTCATTTTTGGTCATACAGATAAGAGTAATACATCTTTCAAATCTTTAAAGACACTATGTTCATTTGTGTGCACTCACAATAACAAAACGTGCTTTTGTAAAATAATGAAAGCAAACAGGATGCGCTTTCTGCTGCAAAACTCTGTGTATATCTTTGCCTTACTGACATTAAAATATGTCTATAGAGAGTGAAATGTATACTTTCAAATGAACCAATTCAAATGGAAAACAAATATTCTCAGATATTGTAATCCGTATGAAGTATGCATACAGGTGCATCCACTACTGCAGAGATGACGAGTCAGTGTCGCCCAGTTCATCTGTTAAACTGAAAACAAGGAAAGCACTAGTTTATCAAATGATTAAAATGTTAATGCAGTCTCCTTACTGATTTTCACTGATACATTCATAATCATTACTTTTCTGCCGGTGAGCTGTGGCAAGGTTTATTAATTGGTTTATTAATAAACGTGCGATTAGTCAAAGTAATGCTTAAAATGAACGACTACTAGTCGACCAGAAAAATCCTTAGTCGAGGGCAGCCCTAGTTTTAGGTTTAGGTTGTTTTCAGAGTAACTTTGTAATTTTTGTTCTAAACCCATTCGTAAACTGTTTAACAACAACAACAATACAATACAAACAAACAAATTAATAAATAATAATAAATTGGTTGTTCAGATAGTGACTCAGATAGTGTCTGTCTATCCATCCATCCTTCCATCACACACAATTTTTTTTTTTTTTTAGATTTGTCTTTTAAAAAAAAAACTTTGCTTCTCAAGTAAATTTATTGGGTTTAATGATGTGTATAAATTTGTACTGAAAACAAGTAAAAAATAAAATAAAAAAATAAATATATATATATATATATATATATACAGTTTACCGAAAGAGTGCTGCTCTCTGTCTGCATAGATACGTTGCAAGTCATAAATGTAAATATATGAATATTTTCAATTATTATTCATAGAAACATTTATACCCATACATGTGGCTTTGCCCTGTTGTTGGGTAACTACTGTGGGGGTGTGTTTCAGAGGCGTTCATGTCGGCTCCCACGCTCTCCTCCTTACTCAAGCTATTCTATTTGTAAACTCTGTTCTCTGGAGCCATGCTCCTAATAAACTGGCCTGATTTGATTTCCTGTAGAAGAAACCACACTCTTCCATGAGGCCTCTCTGCCTCTGCCTTCTCTCACTTTGCACTAAACCACCCCCCCACGGGTCCCGGTCCCTCACAGCCTCGGCTCATTATGAATCGCTGTTGGCGTGTCAGCGCAGTGATGGAGTGTTGGGGCAATGCTGCCCCTCTCTCAGCAGGAAGGGGGATGTACCTAACAGGTTCTCCTTTAAAGTGCTTCCCTCGCCGCCTGCAACTGCAGTGCGGCCAGGGAGATGCAAAGGATTTCCTTGATGGAAATGGTGGCCGGGACTGCAAAGTCACTTCTTTTTTTTTTTTTTGAGCAGCAAGGATGTGCACAGCTCCATATTATCATAAAGTAGTTGGTTGGTTGTCTTGTCTATGCATTTTATTATTATTATTACTATTTTAAAATAAGAAATGTTGTGTATGTTAACGTTAAATGCACCAAAGTGGTGAACTTTGAAAGTTCAAAATTAGCTCCAGTGCATTTTCATTGTCCAATCTGAACACAGTAAAAAGTCTTTGTATTGACTTATACTTGGACTTTAAACTTTAAAGCCAAACAATTAGAAAATAATAATAATAATAATTATTATTATTTATAAAAAGTAATATTACTATTGTAATGTAACTGCACTTTAAAAAAAAATTATACATTTACATTTATTCATTTAGCTGATGCTTTTATCCAAAGCGACTTACAATTGCTATATATGTCAGAGGTCGCACGCCTCTGGAGCAACTAGGGGTTAAGTGTCTTGCTCAGGGACACATTGGTGTTTCACAGTGGATTCGAACCCTGGTCTCTCACACCAAAGGCATGTGTCTTATCCACTGCGCCATCACCACCCCTTAAACATTATAAAAATGTTTAACTCTGTACCACAGTATGAAAATGACTGTCCATTGTTTTAATATCTTCACTTGAAAGTGTTTGACCTTTTATTTTGGTGGGACACAGCAGTTTCTGTGAAAACAAATCTGCAAATGTGTCTCAGTACAAATTTAGTGAAATTCTGTAATTATCTGTCCACAAAAATGTCGGAACTTATGGAAATATGAAAATAATATGTAACTTGTGCCCATTGTGAAAACTGTTGTGCTGCCTAATATTTTTGTGGAACCAAGATACTTATTTTTCAGGATTACTTGATGAATAGAAAGTCCAAAAGAACAAGTGTGTACACTTATTTGAAATGGAATTCTTTTTTTTTTTAATCAATTTAAGTATTTTATTCAGGATAGGTAGATAGGTAGGTAGATAGATAGCTTTTTTGCACAACATTATCATAGTCCTCTCAGACCTGTGGTTTAAACATAGTAAGAACACGATTCACAGCAAGTGATTTGAAGTTTTGACAGTAATTATCTTGAAATATCTTTAGATGGTGAATTTGTTTCAAAAGTGCTGCTTTGATGGCTCTAACAGAGATGTTTTGGAGGGGCTGATTTAAAGACGCAACTTCTCAGAGAGAGTTTTAGTGTGCTGACAGTCAAACAGCACGCCAAAGCACAACACGCTGTCAGCACGCTAAAACCCTCTCTGAGAAGTGGCATCTCTTAATTTATCTCTTTTAAAACCTCAAAGCTGAAAAAACCTAGATAAACTAGCTGACATCATGACTTGTTGACCATCCTGACCCTAGTTTGAAGGCAGAGACAAGAGAGGGCACACACGGCAGTCACTCTTTGTTATATAAACAACGCACGACTCGTGTCCTGAGGTGATAAGTAGCCATCATTGATCTCCATCTATGGAGCGCTCTGAGCCATTTCAGGCTAATTCCTCACAGTTGTTTTTTTTTCCGCAGATGCCATATGGCGAGGGTTTCATGCCACCTGCCTTTGGGTGGTGTTGTTGTTGGATTTGGAGGTGAGGTAGAGTGGCAGCCTGATTTTAGTTTGGCAAAGATTGAGTAACATCACCTTGAATCAACTAACGAGCAGAATGGAGCTCGTCTCTTTTACATCTGATCTACACCCGCTTTCTTCAGCCGCTCTCCTCTAGAGGGTGGTGCAGGTGTAAGCTGCGTAAAATTAGCACAAACAGATTAGATTTATGAGAAAAGCTATGTCATTTACACTCTTTTAATGTGATAGACGCACTTGGGGGAAATCTAAGGCTTTCTATTATCCCAGGGAGTTGTTTGCATGCCTAGTTTATTAAAAGTATTTTTAATGCAATTTACTCGGGAATATAAAGGGGAAAACTCATTGAGGGAGACATTTGAAAAAAGGCCAACTCATCTTGTTTCTTTTGAGATGTTTGCATCTAATGCTAGATGCAATGCTTGATGGTTTGTAAGGCCCCTACTTGAAATATCTTTGTGAGTTGCTATACGGAATCAGAAATGTGTACTGATATAAATGCACCATGAGCTATCTTGAATATTTAGATGAATATTGGGAGCGAAAAGCAAAAAAATGCAGAAACACTTTACTTTCAGGAACTGAAAGCTTTTTCCGCACTGGCTTTCTGTGCTGCAATTGAAACACAATTATCTGCCTTTTCTAGATGAGAATTCAAGGAGAAATGTGTCGGAATGACATTTGGTTTAATAAAGCAATCTGTATACTAATTTTTTGAGCACTTGACCTTAGAAGTCCTCCATTATGAGTTGTCAAATATTTGTGTTTTTGTTGCAGCAAAGATGGCAAATACTGTTTGTTTTTGTGTCAGGTGATGAACCGCGATTCATCGTTTTTAATGCACTGCGGTTCAACACATTGTCATTTGTGGTGTTCTGGTAAGGTTGGATGTTAGTCGACAGCTCATGTGCATTTTCTTTGAGCATGTTTGTATATAGTCAGAAATGAACGCAAACGTTGCTGCTGGCAGAGCAGAGATTCTCACAGGCGTTTATCCTGACTCTCATGCTCTGTGTTTTTGCGAGGGTTCCCACAGGCTTCTGTTTATATAATAAAATAATAAAAAATGCAACCCTTGATACTACAAGATATGCCTCCGTTACACTGCGGTTCAGCGCAACGCCCCTGTTTCAGTGCCTCTAAACCTGACAAACATCTCTGGAAGCCAAAAGTATTGGTGCATATGTATGTTTATTCAAAACAGGGTGAGCGGTACATGTGTGTGTGCCCTTATTTTTCGTTCACTTTTCTTTTCTGTTTGGCAGGAGTTTTTTTTTTTTCTTTCTCAGAACAGCAATGTGCATATTTCCTCTCTTTTTTAACATTGATTGCCATGAATTCACTGAGGAGAACAGATGGAGTTAGTTACTTTGTCAAAGAAAAACAATGTGTTGTGTATTCAAGGTACCTAAAGGACTGTTGAATTTTCAAACTAAATCTATTCATTGCGTGGGTAACGTGCTGTTTGTCAACCTCTGCATGGTTTATTAACCGCAGCTTTGCAGAGATGCAGCGATATTTTTCTTTATGCAAGTGAAATAAGAATTTTTTTGGAGATTTCAAATGTGAAACGGGTTTGATTTATGAAGGTAAAGTTTACAACGCACACAATAGAAGTGCACCATTCAATGCAGAATTCATTATCTGCAAACCTTTCTATGCCTTCGCATATATCATCTATTAAATAAAACTTTCTTTTGAAAGTGTTGTAAGTACTTGTTCTGTCAAATTAGACCTGTTAAGAACTGAATGCTTGAATGTGTTTAGTGATGTAACTGTAAAGTGTATTCACATTGGTAAAGCTTTATTTAACAACTTTTTTTTCACTTCTAACCAGTTACTGTTTGAAAATTAATATTGGAATCTAAAAATACTGTTTCTTTGTACTTTTGAACTTTCTATTTATCAAAGAGTTTCCAAAAACACATCAAGCCGAAAAAAAATGGTTTTCAACTTATAAATGTAAGAAATGTTTCTTGAGCACAAAATCAGCATATTAGAATGATTTCTGAAGGATCATGTGATATGGAAGACTGGAATAATGGCTGCTGAAAATTCAGAAATAAATTTCAATTTAAAATATAAAACAATTATTTTAAATTGTAATAATAATTCACAATATTCTGTTTTTATATTGTATTTTTGATCAAATAAATGCAGCCTTGGTGAGCTTATAAGAGACTTCTTGAAAAACATTACTGACACCAAACTTAATCAGTAGTGTAAATATACATTTTGTATGGGGCTATTATTTGTAGTTTTTGGTGGTGTTAATATAATGGTACTATGTCAGCAGCTGTAGGTTAAATCCCAAAAACTGGAAGCCACTGCTGAAGCCACAGTCCTGCTCATTCACCACTGTGCCCATGAGCAAGTTATTCTGTCCCACAATGCTGCAGGGAGGACTGTGTCTGTAATTAGTATTGCTGTGGATGAAAAATGTCAGCGTCAGCAAAATGGCAGGAGCACTGCTGCAGTAAAGTGAGTATGGTTATCTGTATTGGAGGAGCCTGTCTGTGTAAAAGATTGAAGTGGAGAGCATTCACTGAATTAGATTGAACACACAGAGCTTCAAAACTACATTTTGATGTCTCCCGCTCTGGACTCGTTTGCATCCAGATAGGATTAATGAAAGAATTCGCTTCTGATTCAATTATTAGTCTTAGTTTATAGACTTTCCCCTGACAACTTAATGCATTACTCACCCACTACCACATCCAAGCCAAGAGAAATGTTCCTTATTCAGCCTTTAATGACTTAAAGAGCAATTGATAGGAATTTGATTCAGATGCAGGTACAATATGGGCCGTTCTAATGAGCGTTATTGGAATCTGAAGGCTGCGCTGAAGACTTCAGGAGCGGTATAATAGAGCCGACTGCTGCCGGTAATGAGATGCCTCTCCCAGCTCCCCTAATTGCCGCCCAGCCCCTGGACTGCTCATCAGAGAGAGCCTAATTGGCCATCACTGCCCATGCAGGCACAGGAATAGGTGAGAACACCAACCGTCCTTCTTCCAGACGGGAAAAGAGAATATTTAAAGTCATACATTAATTTATGCTACAGTGCATAATGAATGCCGTGATTTCTGATGCCTTCATGCGTTTGTGTATGTGTTCTTTGTCTCAAATGTGTGTTCTTGGTTAACTGTAACTTGTACACTAATAGCAACACCAAGGTCAAGAATTTGATACACACATAGGGTACTGTATGTTTGAAATGGAATAGTAGCATAATGTTTGCAGCATACACTGAATACTGCATGCTATGCATTATTAAAAAAACTGTATGTTCTTCAAACCTTATTTGTATAATTTCACCACTCACATCTAGTTATTTTGCAATTTTGTGTGAACATGTCTAAAATGTGCAGTTCAGTCAGATAATGAGTCCAGAAAATAATTTTAAAATAGGCCTAACAGTGATCATATTTCAAATTAATTTGTCACATTGGAAATGGACGATCAAGGCAAGCCCATTACATTAGGCAATATAATAAATGCAGTGTACTCTGTAGTACAACACTATTATATGTTATATACTGTATATTTTGTATATTTTCTCAATTTTGTGAGTGATCTGGGTATTTAATGCCTATAGAAAATGTGCTGTATATTGTATAATTTTGTAGATCGTGATCAGGATTTATGCTTTTCTGGATTTATAAAAAAAAAAATAATAATAATAATTTCTGATATTTGACAATAGTTTTGTTTTCATTTAGAATTTGTGTTATCTTGCATTGATAACAAGCCTCCACAAGCTTCATATAGCTTGCAGTTGCCAGATGTCAAGAGTTTAAATCCCCTAACCAGAGCTTTTCTCTTTAATAGATACCGTTTCTGTTCAATGGTTTACTAATTCTTCCCAACCTGGCAACTATGTATACGCATTCTCGCTACATTAAATAAAAAGCATTGATGAGCTGAAAATACTGGCAAACATGTCAGTTGGAGTTGGAGTCTTTCACACAGTAATTTCCACTGTTTTCTGCAACTAAATCGGCAAGCAAACCCAGTCAACGTTTTCTTGATTTGAGCTTATGCAAAAGTGCAATAATCCTGATTAAATGTTAAAAAAAATCTAAAATGACAATCGTTATTATATTTTTTGACCAAAATAATAATTACTAACAGATCACCCATTGTCGTGCAGCCCTGTAATATTGTATATAGTATACTTGGAGTAGAGACTAGGAATGTAGATAATTATGCACTACTGATAAAATATACACCTTAAATTCAATTTTGCTTTAAAGCATCTGCCAAAGAAATGAAGGCTTTCATGAAGTCGTTGCTTGGTTATTTTAGATGTTTATGTTCTGAATTTGAGTTTGCTTGTTGAAGTGGTATTTTTGTGGACCAGAAGTGCAAACTTTCAAGGAGCAGAAAACCAATATAACATCTCACTGCAGGAACAGGTAAATAAATACCCAAGCATTAATGGTTTGGAATTATGAGGCTTCTACAGCTAGTCAAATATTCTGTAAACTATGCAGAAATTAATGTAGGGTTCTTGTGGTTTCAGCAAGCTTTGTGTGTTTCCATTAAATGACCTCAGTCGTATTTCTCTAATGCATGCTTTGAACATGAACACACCAATTATTTTGAGCTCACCCACACAAATATGCTTACACGTGTGTGTGTGTGTGTGTGTGCGCGTGTGCATGTGTAGGTCAGATGTAAGGATCAACGAGTCCTTGAAAAAGTTGCGTCAGCTCAGCGAGAGAAAAGAGGCCCGTAATGTGATATTGATTGATGCTTAAATCAGTTTGATAACAGCTTTGTCAAATCAGCTGTTTTAACAATCAGATTAGAGCTTTTAGTGTCATCGATTGGATAATTTCGAACCTGAAGGATGACAGTCCCGGAGTAGCGTTCGTCATGTTAAAATCACCCATGCGTCAAAATGAAAACAGTTACGAGATTGCATTAGTCCCCTGTCAGTATGTCCAAAAACGTTTTTTGACAGACGATTAAATGGATTGTAATTGAAGGTAACAAGAGCGCTAGGCCACAATAAATTTGGAGAAAATAGCAATTACTCCATTTTGAAGAAAATCATAATATACGTTTCCAGAGAAGAGCGAGTAAATGAATTCACTCATTGTAATTGTTAAATAATCAATATTGCAGACTTTGTCAAGGAGTTCCTTAAATAAGCAGAATGGATTCTAGGTAGCGTATCATTTCAGCTTGGGGTCGTGCTAACCTTATGTTTATGAATTGAGACTGAAGGTTCATGCTCAAGTAAAGGTGACCCAGGAACTGGAGAACTACTGAGATTGCAGTCCTGCTCAATAAGCATTGTGCCCTTCAGCTAGGCCCTTGGCCTGGGTTACTCAGGATGAAAAGTGCCTGCTATATGCCAAGTGACTGAATGACTAAACTTCTGTTCCATCAATCAGTGCAGCCTACAGAACCGCAGAGGACTGAGGGGCTTAACCCTGCATGCATTTTGAGTTTTAAGTTCCTCTCTCAAAAAGGAAATTTCTCTTTGTGACCAAGTTGAGTGGGTAAAGATGTGAGCACCGCTATGCCTATGGCAGACTACTGACCCCAGCTTGAGTTGAGAGAACTGTGCAGGCACTTAATGTTTCTGGTTATGTGATTCTTTTAGCATTTAAATAAGAACACTCTTAAGTTTTGTTTGTGTAACCTAATGTATTTAGCTGATTAATTGATGTTACTGACTTCTGAATAAAATCGGTTAATATATTTAAAATCGCCTGCATAGATTGAGATGATTGTATTTTATTGTATTGGTTAGCGTTACTGTAATGTTTTGTATTGATTTATTGTTTTTTACTGCTACAGAATTTTTGCATTTGGATTGTTTTATTTGCAACAGTTTGTAGTGCTTTGAACACTAGAAAAGCACATTATAAATAAAATGAATATTTGTATAATATATAGAATTTTTTTTGTTTGTGTGCAACTGTAAAATACATAATCTGTTTGCTGTCTTTTTATTTCACGGTGCCTAGTCTTTCTCAATGCATTCAATTTAGACCACAAACTTTGTTTTTGTATTTAACCTTACCGAATGTCCTGAAAATCATTTGATTCCAGTTTTTTTATAATTTAAATGCCAAACCTTTATTTGGTGTAGCATAAAAAGCATCAGCCAAATGAGAAGTCATAAAACAGGATCCTCTAATAGCTTTATGTTCAGTGAGATGTTCCATACTGCTGACTACTACATACTTAATGATTTCATAGGTTGAGATTAGACCTAGATGGTGCAGGAGAGTCATATCATATGTATGTATGAAGAGCAGGGACTGCATTTACAACCTTCTCCTCATCCTGAGGGCTCGTCTCACAGCTTGAGAAGCTGAGCGGACGTGGCTATTGCAGATTCCTCTCTCTCAGAGGTCACTTTATGGCCCATCAAGCTCGGAGTGCTGCAGAGCCCAGCATGGGGTCCCTAACGCCATCGTCACTTCTTCTCTGCTTCCCTGATCTCTTAGCAACACCACCTCCACCTCTCTCATCATTTGCTTGCACTCTACTCACTCACTCACTTGCTCACTCTCAGAGAAACTCTGCGTTCTTGCCAAATCCATCTGGTTTGGATGAGGGCAGACTGGGTGAATCTGGCGAGTCCTACTGTGTGACCCAGGTTCAGCTTCTTGTCCTCTCCACTGGAGGGTGGAAGGAGGTCTACTGACTGTTCTCCAAGCTCCTTTCATTTAAACTCTGGGAAATATTGTCAAAGCACTTGATTGTTTTTTTTAAGACTTTTGTAAAGGTTGAGCATAGCCAAAGCCTCTTTAAGGCAAGTCAGTTCACTTGGCGACCATCTTGGCAACACCTTCAGGCAGCTATTTTCTACGAAGCTGGCATACAAGTACAGCTCCTGTGTACTGAAATGGAGAATGACAGAAATCCCAATACTGTTCATGATTGTTTCAATCACACATTTCAAATTAGCTCTATTCAAATTAATTAATTTATTTATTTGCTTGTTTGTTTTGCTGTGGTTTCTTATAAATAGGTGTTTCCAGTTTGTTTAAATCATATTTTATTTTAATGTATTATTTTTTGTTTATTAATTTCAGTATATTATTAGTGTATTTGCATTATATTATTTTTTTGTTTTTAGTTATTTTAATACTGTAGCTATGTTTCCATCCAGGTTGAATAATATATAAATGTTGATAATAATTATAGCTATATTGCTATTATTGTTTTATTTATTTATTTGCTATTATTGTGCGTAATTTTACTTTACACACAAGATTTATCCACCTCAAGCCAAAGTATACATATTTTATGCACATTTTGAAATAATATATTTGCATCTTAGTTTCCATCCAGATTCTTGTAATGCAGTATCCAAAAAAAGTAAACGGACATCCAGCTAATAAATAAAGCAATACATCTGTCAAGAATCTGCTTGGCTCGTTTAACTCTGCATTATATTACATATAGCTGCCATATTGAGCGCCTGTCCATTTTTCTTTGTGGTTTTAATATTTAACCTTTTTCTACTCCTATAGGTTTTGCTAAGTTTGTTTTAATAGTATTTTTGCAAAGTATGGCATGCACAACTCGATCTTATTATACAAAGGTTGTGATTTGAAGCATTGAAGCACTGTGTTGCTGTTTGTACTCCACTGAGATCACAATAAGCTGTAATATTTCTCTCTAATTATTAGCTACAAAACATAATAAGCTATAATTATTTCTCTTGGTTTTTAATAGCTATTATCACTCATCAGGTACGCACTTATAAATGCGTGTTTTCACCTGTTATTCACTTCACAATTCAGCAAACTCTAAACCACCAATGAGACCCGGTGTTTACAATTTATCCAATGGGGCCACGCTTGGGTTTGCAAATTTTGATTCCCAACCTAGCAGCCACCACATATCAATTATCACTGAGTGTTTTGCGATTGGGTTGAAAAAGGGGACTGTGAAAGCTGGCACAGCCAGCGCAGCCTGGCTTCACGCCCATCGTACTGACCTATTTTCATGTTCAGCTGTGATTATAACTATCGGAGAGGCCACAAGCTTTCTTTTGTCTTGATGTGCCAGAGTCCCGAGCGCCATACGATACGTGGGTGAGAAAGCATGCGCTGTAAGCATGTTTCACCATTTTAAAAGTTCCAGTGTATGCTGCGTAACCACCTCACACAGAAAAGAGACGCTTCCTCTGAGCTCTTGACAGCCAGACTGCTCCCATTTGAGTAAACAGCTTTGGGGTCCATCTGTAGAATTAAATTTGCAAATGAGTGTTGCGAAGATCCACTGTGTTCCTTTTGACACAGAATCGATTTAGCAACATATAGTTGGGGAAAGAAAAGATTTATACCTTGTATTACACAATTTGAAGTCCCTCTTTCTTAGCTTTGTTATTCCCTCAATAATAACTGACTAGTGCATTCTTTTCTTGCCAGAAATAATCCTGTTTATTCCTGCTAGCTTTAGCTCATAAATGCCCGACTAAAAAGCATGGACAAGCCCTGCATAATTTCAGAAGGAGTTTGCTGGAAACCGGTGTGAGGTTATTGATGGCAGTTGTATAGACCGGTAATCTCCTGTTGATGAGAGCGATTAAAAAGTCCGGTATTTTGCAATACAAATAACAATAATTTTGGAATATCGGACATGAATGCAATCTTATCGCTAATACGTCTGACCGCCATCTGTAGTTGATGAATGCTCATAGATTCGACGTGAAAAGCCATCAGCTGCGTGCGAGCTTATTTAAAGACCTGTGTTTGCGGCAGATGCTACATCAAGAGCCATTATGATAAATACGAACATGAGCGATCTCCGCTTCGGTTTATCCAATCAGTGTTAGGCAGAACTAGTTTAGCACATCATCTTGCTTTCAGAAATTTCTGTTTATCCGCAGAATGGAATCAGCCGCTATTTTTCCACACTGGCATCTGTGCAGGTGCTCTGAAAGCCAATCGTTTTGACCGAATCAAGTATAATCGAGCTGTCGGTGAGGCCTGTGCTGTCACACACATCATTCTGGGCACATTAGTTCTGAGTGCAGCACGGTCTCACATTAATGGAGTGGAAAGGAGAGCGTAATTGAATTTCTCCAATGTATGAAACCGTGAGCCACGCTAACGTTTAATTCATAGCTTGTGTCATTGTTTTAGAATAAGAAGAAATCATAAAGCGCTCATAATTCAGGATGACCTTGTTTCAGGTCTGTTGTTAATGTTTTGAAGCCGATACGTTAACCTTTTTAAATGCTGTCACCATTTTTATAGTAGTTCCTTGATGAAAATCACTTAAACCAGCTTGGTCAGGCTGGACTGTTGGCAGGTTTTAGAATGTTTTTGGGGTACTTTCCATTGGGCAAACTAGCATTTTCCATACACCAAAAGTTCATGCACAATATTTTTGAAGGACAAAACTAAAATCAGTATACTTTATCAAGGTTTGCATACTTAATTTCTGCTTCAAAAAAAGTAATATAAAATGAATAAATAACCATGTGGTAAGAGTTTTGTTTCATTGTTTTATTTTAGTATTATTTATATACTATTATAGTTTTTTATGTTTTACCTTTATATTTTCCATTCATACTTTAATTTAGGGTTTAGTAATTTCATGTGCTTTTGTCACTTTTATTTTTTTTATTTATATTTATATTTAATTTACAATTAATTTCAATTTTAGTAATTTACAACTTCAGCCTACAGTATTTTATTTCAGTTAGTTTGCCGAGGCAATATCTGTTTTCACTTAAGTTTTTATATATGTTTATTATTCTACTTATTTTGTAAATGTTTCATTTTATTTTATTTTAGCTTTATTTCAAATAACAAAAAACCTACTCGTTACTATCGTAACCTCGGTTCCCTGAGATATGGGAACGAGTCCTGCGTCGTAAGATGCTTGTATGGGAAAACTTTTTTTCCCTCTTCAACTGAAGCTTTTTCAATCACGCAGTGAAACTGCAGGTCCATTGGTCCATGCAGTGCTATAAAATCGAACCAATGGCTCTGCGGTGGCGATGAGCGAGCCTATGGCTATGCAGCCCGCCATAGCCAGCCAAAATGGTCGGGGCCTCTGGCTATATAAGCGGCCGCTTCGCCGCCATATCTCAGATTTCTTCGATTGAAGGTGAGCAGCTCATAGCACGGCCAGGAACGCAGTACTCATTCCCATATCTCAGGGAACTGAGGTTATGATAGTAACCGAGTACGTTCCCGGTCGATATTCCACTCGTACTGCGTCGTAAGATGCTTGTATGGGAACCAGTACAATCATGCCGTGCTATGATGGGGAACGACTCAAAACCATAACTCACGTGGGAGAAGACCCAGGGGAGTTAAAAATACACCAAGCACAGGCTGAGCCATCAGGGTCATCCGTGGCCTGGGTGTCGTCCCGTAAGTTGACACTTGGTGCCCATATAATATGGCCATCCAAGAGAAGGAGGGACTTGAGCAATGTTGGTCAAGTGAAACCCTAAGACTGCTTAACTGGCGAACTAAGCCAAAACCATAACTCACGTGGGAGAAGACCCAGGGGAGTTAAAAATACACCAAGCACAGGCTGAGCCATCAGGGTCATCCGTGGCCTGGGTGTCGTCCCGTAAGTTGACACTTGGTGCCCATATAATATGGCCATCCAAGAGAAGGAGGGACTTGAGCAATGTTGGTCAAGTGAAACCCTAAGACTGCTTAACTGGCGAACTAAGCAGAAAGGACTCTGGCCTGTAAGGCGGGGACGTCCAGGTTGTAAAACCTTATAAATGTGGATGGCGAAGACCAGCCGGCCGCCTCACAAATTTCTGAAATGAACGCCCCGCTGGACCATGCCCAGGAAGAAGCGATGCCTCTGGTGGAATGGGCTCTGACTCCAATGGGGCACTGCAAGCCCAAGGAGGAGTATGCCAGGGTGATAGCTTCCACTAACCACCTGGAAATTCTTTGCTTCGTAACAGGGCGACCTTTAGTGCGGTTACCGAAGCTGACAAAAAGCTGTTCCGACCTCCTGTATGAGGCGGAACGCTCGATGTATACCCTGAGGGCCCTGACGGGACAGAGCAGGGGCAATTCCTGGTCATCCGTCGAGGGGGCCAGCGCAGAAAGTGCTATGACTTGGGCCCCTCCTCTTTCTGCCTGACTGTTAAGCAGGACTTCTGAGGCGCCGGATCCAAGGCGATCTTGGGCCGGGGTCCTTGGCGCTTCGGGAAGGGGTAGCGTACCGCCGAGTGGGAACGCTCTCTATCCTGCTGATCCTTAGGTGGTCGGGGTTCGGGAGTGGCTGACTGGAGCGTCGAGGAAGGGAACCTTATCCGCCTCCTTCATCTCCGTCAAGGTGACCCACAGATGGCGTTCCAACACCACCAGGCTGGACATCGACTGCTCGAAGGCCTGGGCGGTGGCTTTGGTGGTGCGCAGAGCCAGGTCTGTTGCGCTCCTCAGGTCTCTGAGCAAAGCTGCATCGAGACCGCCCTCCTCGCTGGTGAGCATCTTGGCCTGAAAGACCTGGTGGACAGCCATCGAGTGCAGCGCCGAAGCCGCTTGTCCAGGTGCCGAGTAGGTACGTCCAGCGAGTGCAGACATGGCTCTGCACGGCTTGGACGGATGGTTCGCCCTCGCCTTCCATCCGATAGCCATGGGCGGGCAGAGATGTGCGGCCACGGACTCATCCAGAGGGGACAGGTGCTCGTATCCCGTCAACGGAGGTGAGGGCGGAGGAAGCAGAAGATCTGATGCGAGACGAGTAGGGGGCACGCCAAAAGTTAGTGAGCTCGTCGTGGACTTCCGGAAAGAAGGGGGACGAGCATTGGCAGGGGGGGCTTGCTGGCTCCCCGGGAGAAACCACTCGTCCAGCTTGCTGCGAGACTGCTCCTCAGGCGGAGACCACTCGAGCCCGAGCTCACTAACAGCCTTTGTCATGATACGGACAGGAGAGGCAACACTGAAGCTCTCGCAATGCGAGCAGTCAGTCCCGCTGAGCGCAGCATCAGCATGGGATTTCCCCAAGCATGACACGCACTCAGCATGACCGTCATCAGCGTGCAGGGCAATTGAAACAACACTGATTTGCTACTTTTTGTGAGGCTCTTTTACATGTTCGCCGGATGACGGCAGGGGATAGACCGGGAAATGCGAGCAGAATGCTGCAGGGGTCCAATCCGGCTGCTGAGGCATTTCAACGGCGAAGTCGGCGTCAGCAAAGAGTCAGCAAGGAAGAATCTTCGTCGCTGAAGAGAAGAAATCTGAGACATTTTGGCGGGCTGCATAGAGCCATTGGTTATATTATATAGCACTGCACGAACCAATCGACGTGCAGTTTCACTGCGTGATTGAAAAGGCTTCAGTTGTAGAGGAAAAAAGGAGTTTTCGCATACAAGCGTCTTACGACGCAGTACGAGTGGAATATCTTTTATTAGTTTTAGTTAACAATAGCAACACTAGCAGAAAGAAAGTTTAGTAAGTGCTAAAACCAGAAGCTGTTTTTTCACCTGGGTTAAGTCACTAAATATGAGCCAGAGGACTATAGATCTGAATAAACATTTAACACGTTCATTGAGGTGATCCTTACTAGCCGACTACACAAAAGTGAATGCACCACACTGACATTAAGTGCATTTTGTGACTGCAAATCAATACGCACAGTCAGCAGGTGAATGATGCTCCACTATTGAGGAGGATGAAGAGAACGAATCTAGACAGCAATTTGAAACTGTCAATTGTAGGATTACTTTGGGCGGTCTATTTGTTTTTGCTGCTTGTCTAGGATGCTAAATACATTGTCCAGCTGACAGGCCATTTACACAAGTGTTTAGTCAGTTCATCCAGACTAAACAAAATATATATTTTTAATCCATGATGTCAGAGAATGAAACAATTGGTTTATGGTGTTGTATTGGGATTTAGTTTTACATGAGCATTTATCCATTTCGCACATGGTTTTTTATACAAAGCAACTTTTTGTCAGTTCATGCATTCCCAAGGGAATTGAATCCATGACCTTGGCATTACCAAATAGATACTGTTTGTATTTTTATTTTTAAAATAAATCCAGCTTTTGTCAGAATAATAGATTTATTTCAAAATAATAAATAAAATATTACCAATGCTAATCATGAATATCACATTGCATATTAAATTGAATGTGTAACCCCCTACCCTGCTACTCAACACAGAATTATGTAGACATCAGCAACTTGGATTAAGGGCCAGTTTGTGCACATCTACTAGAGAAACGGTCATATTCGACACTATCAAAAAGAACACTTACAGGAAATGGAGAACTATCATTCACTGTGGCAGATGGAGTTGGGACATGGCCGAATGCTTACTGGTATTTCCTAGAGTTTGGCCCTCACTCAAAATGTCAGCTGTAGACCGTAGATTACCAGGGCCATGACTTCAGAATGTGGAGATATTTGAGAACATGATGAAAAGTGGTAAAAGACAAGAGCTGTGTAAACAAACACTGGTTCATGGTTTGTTCGATGTCACACTGAAATACCACCACTGGAGCAATTTCTGTCAATTTAATAGGGTTTTAAAAGTGTGTTTTTTTTTTTTTCTTTTACATGTGGAATGGTAATGTCTTGCTTCCCAGAAAGTGATACAGTACAAACCCTTGTCATGAATAATTGAGAGGCTATTGCATGAGCTGTGATGTTCAAGACATGGGGAGTTAAATATTTGACTAAATTTTACACAGAGGACGGTTGTAATTGTCAGTTTAGTATATAAATCATATTTTTTTCCATGTTGTGCATGTTTCAGTCTGGATTGAATATGAGATTTGTACTGCAAAGTAATTCCAAGAAAACATGTTTTTTTTTCTGTTGAGTTGTTCTCATGTTCTTCTGCTGCTGAAATACATGCTTAATACATGCTTATTTCACTGCTTATAAAACATACAATATGCTTGAATGATCGTTTATATCTAGCTTATAAATACACTACTTTAGCGACAAGACAAAGGGATGTAGTTGTTGTGAGAACAGCATTGACAGCAGCAATGGTTGTCCCCTCCACCATGTTTTAAGTTTATGACCCGTCCAACAAAATCGTCTCTGATTTTTGATTAGGAAACTCGTATTTATGATAATTACGATAGCACGTGGACAAAGGCAGTTGTGGCCTAATGGTTAGAGAGTCGGACTTGTAAACTGGAGGTTGCAGGTTCGAGTCTCAGGTCCAGCAGCACTCTCTTTCACCTTCAATACCACGACTGAGGTGAGACCTTTGAGCAAGGCACCGAACCCCCAGCTGCTCCCTGGGCGCCACAGCAATATGGCTGCCCACTGCTCCGGGTGTGTGTGGAGTATGGGTCACTTCACTTTCACTTTTTTTGAAGGCAGCATTCATACAAAAATGAGCAAAACACAGCCAGTGTAGTTTATTCCCCCTATTTTGCTTTACATACAATTTTAGTAACACTTTAGTATAGGGACCAGTTCTCACTATAAACTTATTTTGCTTATTAACACGCCTATTATTAACATATTGGCCATATATTAATACTTATAAAGCACATTCTGCATTACCATATTCTACATCCCTAATCCTACCCAACCTAAATTTAATAACTACCTTACTAACTAATAATAAGCAGCGAATTAGGAGTTTAATGAGGCAAAAGTCGTAGTTAATGGTTTGTTTAATACCAAGAATTGGACCTTAAAATAATGTGACCATACTTTTTTAAATTAAA
This sequence comes from Barbus barbus, assembly GCF_936440315.1. Taxonomy (NCBI): domain Eukaryota; kingdom Metazoa; phylum Chordata; class Actinopteri; order Cypriniformes; family Cyprinidae; genus Barbus; species Barbus barbus. The sequence continues at coordinate 13,185,399 of NC_136761.1, forward strand.
TTATACATAATATATAATTAAAATGTATAAATGACATATATTATAATATTTAGTTTAACTAAGTGTTAAAATAACCAATGCAAACTAAAACTAATAAACTAATTAAAATAAATAAAACATTAAAAAGAGACAAAATTTTCTAATCATTAATTACCTAGCACTAGTGCTCCTTGTTTCCAGTTATTTTCGAGAGATCGTGTGCTAGTCCCTCTTCCATTTAACATAGGAGGTTGTCCTCAGAGTGAGCAAACTGCTAAAGTTCAGATTCGACGGAGTGTCTCGCACCAAACAGGAATGAAAGAAAATGGCTGCCAGGAGCAAGGAAATCCAATGAAAGTCTGTCGTTTTTGAGCAGTCATTGTAGTTTCAATACAGAGTGTGCCTTCCGGGTTGTCGATATTGTCATGGGCAAGCAATAGATAAGCGTCTGCCGGGACAAACCGGGCTGCTCATCGGCTGCCATGTCCCCGGGTGGCTGCCTCTTTTCGGGCACGGGTGAGTAATGCACCACACTTGTTCTCATTGCGGTAGATTACTTACTTATTGATTGAAGCCCGGCATTGCACAGATGGATGCCCTTACAGTGTGACAAACACTTTAACCACCATGGAAACCTAATGCACCTTAATGTGACTCAGGGTGGGTGTTAAATAATGTCCCGTCTCTAATTCACCCAAATTCACCGCTGCTCGGCCCTGTACTGAGAAAGGGATCCATCTTGATTGGTTGTCTGTGGGTCAGAGATGTATGGCCGCAATTACACCCAGCCGCATGTTGTCTAGCTTTGGACGTGTAACAAATCGCGTGAAGGGGTTTAAGTACACTTTCCTGTTCTCTACCTTCTTGACAGTTAAAAGGAGCAATGAATCCCCTCCTGATCAAATTGAAGCAGTTGATGAAGAGAGGAGTCTCTTCTCCACCTGCTCATCTCTGTCACTTAAGGAGCTTTGAAGAAGAAGGCTTCCCACACATGCGGCGAGAAACCACGGGATACCGAGATGGGATTTTGTACAATTGCACAAATCATGGCCAACAATGTTTACTCAGTCTTTTGTCTTCTCTTGCTTAGAGGTGGTGTCATGCATAATAAGCTCAGATTTGCATATCGCATTGATCCAGTGCTGTGTGCGAGCTTTATGTGCAGTGATAAACGCCAGATGTTTCTGAAATCCTCGAACACTACTTGGCCTGGCTCCTTGCAAGCACGCTAACAAGTTACCGTGGGCCAGCAAACTCAACAAGGTGTGAAATCTCAGAATAGCCCAGCCCAAAGCAACGTCCGCATGGCTTTCGCTAGACAGCTATTTTGTTTGTGGGGTTTCATTTCATTATGTTGTTGTGCTGTGGGAAAGCTTTTAATTAACTTCATGAAAATTGTTTTAGTATGTGCTTATGTTTTAATAGTAGGTGCATGCTTGCCAAGATCTGCAAGGGCTTTTTTTTCTTTTCCATGTTTTTGTATATATAATGTGGATGTTAAATTGAAAATTGACCTCTCAGTCAAAGCTCTCATTCAAGCTCTCGTTTTGTCAAAAACTTAATTTAATAATAATAATAACAATAAAAATAATATTGAAACTTGTTTCATGATAAATGTTTACAATTATTCAGGTTTGGGGGGTAAGAAAGAAGTTAATACTTTTAGTTAGCAAGGATGCAATATATTGATCAAAAGTGACAGTAGCAACATTTATAATGTTATTTTAAAAAAAAAAACATTTAAATGAATGTTGCTAAATAAATTTTCTATTCATCTTAGAATCTTGAATTTGTTTTTATCATGGCTTATACAAAAATACTGAGCAGCAAAAACTGTTTTAAACTTTGAATATAATAAGAAGCATTATTAATAATGGAGCACCAATTAATAATTTATGATAATTTAGCACCAAATCAGCATAAAATGATTTCTGAAGGTTCTTGTGACACTGGAGACTAAAATAATGGCCACAGAAAATTCAGCTTTGCCATCACAGAAATTAATAGCATTTCAAAATGTAGTCAAATAGAAAATACTTATATTAAATTGTAATAATATTTCACAATATTACAGTTACTATATTTTTGATTAAATAAATGCAGCTTTGGTGACAAATTTCAACGTTAAATAAGTCTTAACTTTTTACCACCTGTGTGTGTTTATGTATATGTGTATATATATATATATATATATATATATATATATATATATATATATATATATATATATATATATATATATATATATCTCTATATATATTATTATTATTTATATATATTTTTTATTTATTTATTTATTTTCAAATATAGGCATTTCTAACATGCATTATTTATTTTAAAATAAAACAGTAAGTGGGGTTACATGGAATGTGAGCTTATTAAGGTCAATTCTACAAGTTCCTATTGGGTTTTCTGTGTGAAATACAAAATTCCACACAGTTTTTTTTTTCTGCTTTTGAATGCATTGATGAGTTGTATTCCCTGCACATATGTCACCACAGCCTTCAGAGAAGCCACTGGACACTCGTGTTGGCAGAATTGAGATCTCTGTTGGCTGTTGTCTTTTCAACACGTGGATTAACTGTACAGACAAGCTGTTGAATTCGTCAGATAACCTAGTATCGTGCTACTTATGCATTTTGTCACTTAGCCTAGCACTTAACTTTATAAATGTGGTTCCTTTGCCACAGTTTGACACTGAGAGTTCTTTGCAATGGATAGGCAGACTTAGACTTTAAACAGACATGCTCTTCGCTTCTGCTTCCATCTTACTCTGAGTGACTTTAACAATAAACTCTGTATTGTGACTTTAAATGAGAACGTTCGGCTGGAAAGAAGCTTCTCATACTTCGCTTTATACCCCCTTTGCACTTTCCTTATTTTCTTGTGGAAAATAAAAAAAGATAACAACGAATACTTGAGGGAGTGAAGTAAAAGTGGAACAGAGATCAAAGAGCTCTCGCTGTCTCTCACGCACGCAGCATGTCGCCGAGAAAGTGCAACTGTGTTTTTGCTCGACTGTGACAGCACTCTATAGTCACCGTTTACCACGTGTCAGAGGTGCCCATCACGCGCTAGTCACGAGTTCTGCCATAGTGTCAGAATTTATTTCCTTCTGTAATTACAGTCTATCTGTGTTTCACCTGCGTTCACCCGTAAGCTGAGACAAAAGCGTGTTTATCGCAATCGCAGTTACAGGGCCATTTAAACCATGAGAGACATTTTGTCTTAAACACAGAGGAGAGAATTTCCATAACAAGGTTATCATCGCCTCACAAAGGAGTTTGTGTAAAGATGCAGTCTGGGGCCTCGCTCGCTCCAGAAGCCATATTTGAATGCTTAATTCCCAGGGCGGCCGATCACTCAGCACGTTTACAGATGCGTTTCAATTGTTAAAATATTTATGAGGTGTTCATTAAAGATGTCGTTACTGGAATCCGAATCCAAACACAAACATGCAAGCAGGTACCACAAGAATACCCAACAAAGCCTCCTTGAACTACAGCATCTGTGGGAGTATTTAGATGGGGTCTGCAAAACCAAACGTCGATTATGTTTCACGTCTTCTGCCTTCATTTTCAATTCGACTACGTGCAGGCATTCAATTTATATAGGTGGGCTGATGACTTATCAGCATTTAACTTTACTTTTTAGAAGCTTTTAAAGGCTAAAAGCGCTGTGATATCTGTGTCTCGACGCCTACATGCTGCTTCAGACGAATGTTATCACAAAATGTGCGTTTTGTATAAAAATGCAAATGAGCTTTTTTAAAGTTTCTTTGCATTTTACCATGGCAAACTTCCAATCCTGTTCATAGATTTTGTTTAGGGCCTTAGCTCCCAAGTCAAACACTTGCACTCGTAGCTTGTTAAATACAACCCTAAATAGTGACCGCATAGCAATTTCTGCCCTGTTCAGCTGTGCTGAATGCATTGAAGCAGACTTGCCACTCTCCACATTGCATCTTTCATTTTGTTTCCAATTTGCCTTGATAATTTCCTGTGGAAAAACTGACTATTCTCTTGCCTATGAAAAAGCAGTGCTCTGGCCGGTGCAGATTAGTCTTTTTTTTTTTGCAAATAGCAGCTATTTGAAATAAGCATAGGTGGGTTGCTCAGAATGCTACACGGCACTCTGCTAAAGATTGAATAAATGAGTCATTTCTTTCGGGTCCAAATGGGCCCAAATGGATCTGTGTAACCACCTCTTTCAGAAATGATTCTGGGCTTGTTTGTCCCACAGAGGTAATGGCTTAGTCACACAAACAGGCTTCCTTATGGTGTTATTTGGCCCTCCTTAGACATTATCTTGCCACAACAGATTTGTTGTACTCGTAAGAGACATAAATTTGTGGTAAAGTTGTCAAAAATAACACCATACGGACACAGTGATGACTTTATGAAGGTTATGTGACTGTTGCCTTTTCGTTTGTGTTTCTAACTTCATTAAGACTGACTAATGCACAGAAATGTCACCGTTGGCTTTTCTGATACTGATGTGATGCAAACTGTATTGGATATTGACTACGTTTTAAGATCAATCCAGGCTCGAAATTGACTCGAATTGATGTCTCATATGAGGTCTTCTAGGCAAAATAAGTCATGCGCTTTTCCTTCCATGTAATAAATTACAATAAGCAACATTATTTATTTATTCATTTATTTAAAACCAGGTTTTAATTTGGCCTTTGACCTAACATGGCCTCTCTCAACGTTAACATTCACTCCTTCTTCGCTTTTGGCTCATGGCAGGTGCTGAGACGTTCTCATGGGCAGACAGACAGGCACTCGAAGGCGGTGTGGTGAGAAATATAGCACAGAGGAGCTGCTTGGGAAAAATTACTCACGACTCCAAAACTCAGTTAATTTTTAGTAAGCAGACACAATTTTTAAAGGATTAGCTCACTTCCAGAATAACATTTTTCTGATAATTTACTCACCCCCATGTCATCCAAGATGTGTATGTCTTTCTTTTTTCAGTCGAAAAGAAATTAAAGTTTTTGAGGAAAACATTACAGGACTTTTCTCCATATAGTGGACTTCAACGGGGATCAACAGCTCTACACGATCCCAGCCGACAAATAAGGGTCTCATCTAGTGAAACGATTGTTCAATTAAAAATGTATATACTTTTTAACCACAAATGCTCATCTTGTGCTAGCTCTGCAATGCATGTCCACAACTTTGCGCATTACGTAGTCACGTTGTAAAGGTCATTCGTGACATAGGCAGTACCCAACTCCATCTGATTTTCTTCTCCAACTTCTAAAGATTGTCCAACATTTTTTACCTTTTTTGTCAAGTGCGTTTTACTTTTTTTGCACATTTGTTTTGTAAACACTGGGTCGGTATTTCAACCTACATCATGCTTGACCTTTCCAATGTGAAGTAGTGAATGCAGATTGCAGAGCTAGTGCAAGACGAGCATTTGTCGTTAAAGTATATGCTTTTTTTTCTTTTTTTTTAGAAAATGACCAATCATTTCGCTAGATAAGACCCTTATTCCTCGGCTGGGATCGTGTAGAGCCCTTTGAAACTGCAGTGAAACTAAAATTTGGACCTTCAACCCATTGGGTCCCATTGAAGTCCACTATATGGAGAGAAATCCTGGAATGTTTTCCTCAAAAACCTTAATTTCTTTTCGACTGAAGAAAGAAAGACATGAACATTTTCTATGACATGGAGGTGAGTAAATTATCAGGAAATGTTTAATTCTGGAGTGAAACCGATGTGTATTTTGTAATTGGAAATATTCATGTCTTCATGTCTTACACCAAATCGATTGTGATTGTCAATTTCTAATTCTTTTCTCTTTCTAAAATCCTTTTTTTCTTCCTAGTAGGGGTTTGGACCTTAACAAATCACAGATTTGTAGAAACACACTGATTTAGAAGAACGGGATATGCTTTCTAACTCCCAAATCTTGAATTTTTGCAGTATCTGAGAAAACATTCCTACCCCATTTCATCTTGTTAAAGCTTTCTCATTAACATATATTTTTCTTGATTGACAGTTATGGCCTAAACCTTCAAAGCAGAGTGCAGATAGTTCAGGATGTATTTAGGTTGTTATTGATTGCTAATGGCATGTGATTGAGAATAAATGTCAATTATGATGTCATTTTGGACTCGCTATCTGACGTGGACGTCTAAATGCCACTTAGTATTGACCGAGAGGCTGTTTTCCAGATAAAGGCTTTCATGTTACGGCACTTTAATCCAACCTCCCAGTTCATAGCGGTGGGATTTATCTCACATTACATAGATGTAATCAAGAAAAATAATCTAAAATGACTGACACACCAGCCACGTACGAGCTGTGATGTTTTGGGAGTGACAATCGCATTATAATGCAGAAGCGAATCCCCTGAGTTATCATTCCGTTTGTGCGGAATACAGGAATCACTACTGAGATTTCATCTATGTTTTCGATGAAAAAATTTTAGTGATCTGTCAATAAAAACAAACCGTAATTTAATGAAGCTTTGCTTGATTTTATCAGTGTATGGATTGAAAGTGCATCATGACATAAACAGGCTTTGAAGATCTCAGTGAGTAATATCTTAGACATGAATGCATATGAGATTAAACAACGGCAGGTTTTTAACAAATGCATCTGTCAGATTAACAGGCCAACAGGAAACAGACTCAGACTGTGTCAGAGATGTATAGGGCCTAAGTTTTACATTATTGTTGTTGTTGTTTTTTCAGAATTTTGTTTTCATTTTTCAGATGGCTTTTTAATGCTGTAATTATTTTAATAATCAAATAGCATGTCTAATCAATTGGATTCATAAAATTGTTACTCTAATATGACACGTATGTATGTATGTATGTATATATATATATATATATATATATATATATATATATATATATATATATATATATATATACACACAGTCATATTAGAATTACAATGATAACTTTATTAAATGGAATGGTGAAATGATAAAAAGCATACTTGATAAAAGCATGATTCATACTTGATTTTGTGTAGTAGTCGAAAATGCAGCGTTCATTAATGCAGAGACATACAGATTATTTAAATAGCACTCTTTTGTGGTTTAATACAGACACAAGTTCATATCGCAATGTGATTACTTGTAAACCGCTACGTTTGAATTATTTATCCAAAATTTGCCAAATTCCATGGCATTCCATGTTATACAGTATGTTCCATGTTTATGACCGTATTCCATCCGGGTTTTCCACATCGTGAAAAACCTAGGGTTGTTGAATCGGCACCTTTCCAATTATGCATTGCAGTTCTGAAACGCCATCCTGCTGAACCTCATATTCCTTGTCTGCAGAAATGCAGGCCCGTGGCTCCACACCAGCTCCTTTAATTTCACCGCTGCCACAGAACTGCCAGGTGGTCTATAATAAATATGACTCCATACATCATTTGCAGCACATTACAGATGAAGAATGAAAGCAGAATTCATTGCTCCAGGCAAGACCGTGCCTTGACCTTTTCCCAGGGCAGAAGCAGGGCACATTTGAAAAGCTTCGTCCCTCCATTGACTGCCTACACACTGAGGGGAATACGCAATACCATCATGATCTTCTACTGACCTCAACGCCCCCATCAGTTCTAAAATTTCTCATTTGTCTATGCTTTTGATTATTTGCCTGTGGTAAACGGCCCATTGCCTGCGTACTGCCAAAATTATGCACGTTATTCGGCCACCTATCTAGTTATCTACTAAGGATCGTAAATTAGTGTATAATGGCTCAACCTTTTCCTGATACAGGGCTCGCAAAATCGCTAGCCCGACGTCCCGGGGCTATTGTGTTTTTCAGTCGGGCTACCAAAATGTATCACTGCCCTGCCCGACGGGCTACCTTAAAATACAGGGCAGGGCAGGGCATCTTATAATGGTATAAGAAAAGTCTTAATTGTAATTTCAAGAGATCTTACAGTTGGGAGTGGAAAGGCAAGAATCTCGATATGGCTGGAAACTTCAAAAGGCAATTATGTCATTGAATAAATATGAGCGCTGCATGTTTTAAAGTCAAAACAAGGCACGGATGTCTTTTGTGAATATATCTCTGAAGGGAACCGACTGTCCTCAGAAACGTATCGTTGACATTTTCATTTAATCTTACCTATGAAATGCCTGATGAAGCAGCGTTTATGAGCGCGGTGCTGCTTTGTTTACAGCCGTCACCGTGGGAGCGGACCGATTTATTTCAGCGACCGCTTTTAAAGCGCCACCTCATGGCAGAGAATTAATTTGCATTTCCAAAAAGCCTATCTTTTTTTATTTTTTTATTATTGAATGCATGAAAAAACAAACAAAAAAAACAATAACAATAGTCATCGTCAAATCACAACAACAGTCCAGGGTCAAAAAGCCTATCTTATGTTTAGATCGACCCATGTTTTTACGTTGCAAACACATAAGAGTTGTAAATGTGAAAGAAGTTAATGTCCCACATGACAAAATACTATAGTAATTTATAGTAAATAAATAATATAGTGTTTTTGAACCATACTATAGTAAAGTACTTTAATTTTGTTGTGGTAATTCTATAGATGCTTTGGTAATATAACAACTATAGTAATATAAACAAATGACTTTACCCAATACTGTACTAAGTTTTCTACAACTATAGGGTATACTACAATACACTAGTATTCTTTAGTTTTTACTACAGTAAACTGTAAAGTATACAGTTTATATGTTCACTATAGTTAATACTACAGTATGCTGTACCATTCATTAAAGTGTTAAATACTATAATATATACAGTATAATACACTTTACTATAGCATGGTTCAAAAACACAATAATATTTATTATAAATTACTATAGTATTTTTTAATGTGGGGTGCCTTCTAAAAATCCAAACAATTTAGACAGTAATATTTATGTTTTAAATTAATATAATAATTCATATGTTTGACTTATCCCTTTTCATAAAAATGATTTAAAGGCTGAAATACCTTTTTATAAGATTTTTGTTTTTGTGAAAACCTGTATCTGAATTGTAAATCATGTCATTTTAAGGCTTAATGTTATCACAGATATTGTCAAACCCCACTCGTGTTCATTTTACTTGTGCAGCTCAGTCATAAATTGCCTTAAATAGATTTAAAAAAATTCTGCAGATACCCTGTAAATAGTCAAATAAAACTCTTTCCTTGATATTCGTTGATATGTGTATTGAAAATGTTTTTGATTGACATTTATGGTCTTTTTTTAGTTGGGCTAGTTAAATAAATTTTCAGGCTACCAAAATCTGAAGAGTACCTGCCCGAAGGGCTACAAGGGATTTAGAAATTTTGCGAGCCCTGTGATAGGTCATGCAACTCAATTAACTGACTGCTTTTACTTTAATTTAGATAAGGAAGCAAATAAGGCTTGCAGTGAGCGTGTGATACTAGATGCATTTAAAGGGCACGTGAAGGCTTGATACCTGGGCTGTCAGTGGATATTGGGGATGTATGGAGACTGATTAGGCCGTGCGGTTGAAGCTAATGCTTGCTGGATGCTATCAGCGAGGTTCAGTCAGACCGCATCAGCAGGGCCATACGTCAGCCAAAGAGAGCACTCTGCACTGCACTATTCACCCAGGTGTCGGACAAAGGCATCTGTAAAACAAATCGCCCATCTCTCCAAAGAATGATGCAGGGAGAGAGAGAGAGTGAGAGAGAGCGTTGGGGGAAGCCATAAAGAAGTCCCTTATTCTCAAATGCTTCTATCCCATTGCCAAATGATAAGCATTGCAAAAGCTTTCGCATACAGCTGTAAGACTCGTTCATTCTCCACGGACCACTTAGTTTGTGTGGATTTTGATATATAAACAGACTCGGCAGTTGTGATTCAAGTCTGTTTGTGCATCTGTGACAAAAACTCACGGAGCACGCGCTAGTGTATAAATCTTCATATAGTGGGCCTGCGATTATGCTGAATCTGTCCGGCTCTGGCTCACAAAACACAAATCACTTGATGAATAAATCAATAAACAGGCTGATGAAATAAATAAAAACAAACCCTGTCATAATGTGGAAGATTCACAAACCGTGCCTACTGCAAAGTTCTGCATTGTGGCCCTAAGTAATTGATTAAAACAAATAATAATGAGGAAATAAACACTTAAAGGGCGTTCAGTTCACTGTGAGTTTGCTATCCAGTCGTGCGCAGAACGGTCTGAATTATACTGGCAAAAAGGCAACAAAAAAAATGCACAATTAATCATTCTAATGTTGCCCTGAAAATCCAAATTGTGCAATTTTGTGATTATCTCTAGAAAGGATAATTGTGGCATCCAGGACAGATGTGAATTTAATTACACATATGAAATGGGAACCTATAGTCTAAATCTGTTGTTCATGGGGAATTGTAAACCTACCAACATTAGATATATTATGGTTGACGCACTGAGATGTTTTGAACATACTTCAGCATTCTAAATAATTAGCATTCTGGGCATGTGTACATTTATTTGCATAATAAATCCATGTAAGGAGACGCTTAGCCTTTTGTGGTTTAATTCCATTAAACAGTTGATTTGTATCACTTTGTTTGGCTTTAAAACTTTCTGGATTTCAAAATTTTTTATTGAAAAGATCCAAGCCTTCTCCATTAACTTACTCCACAAACATACACACATCTAATTAGTTATTTGTAGTTTGGTCATTTTATTGTTTTATTAGTATTTAGTCTACAGCTCTATGAATGTAGTATGTTTATAAAGCAATGCATTGCTTGTGGTTGTAAGGCAGTTTACTCTATAAATCTATTTTGATAATGATTCATGTTTTAATAATTTTTCCCTTAATACAATGACAAAAAAATGTAAACAACATTTATAGTATGACACTTACTATTTTTCAACACACTATATAAATGCTTGTTTATTTATGCAAATTTATTTCTGACTGTTTTACGAAGGGGGTCTATTGGCGTTTTGGCATTAAAACGTGCTGTGAGAGATTGCGAAATATATTTATGAGAAGATTAGAGATCTGTGGTAAACTCCCAGGGAGTCGCTGTCACGTTAGCGCACTGTAAATATCTGTCAATGCTAGCATTAGGAGCTTCATATGTTCACGGGCCTCCTCAAGGACCCAGATTTGTCACCGTGGCACATTTCAGCACCAGCACCAGCCATTCTTTCTGTGGGCTCAGACCTTCACTCAGTGATGGATCTAGCCATCTATGTTTGAAAGGAAAACCACCGCACCTTTTGCTTTTACCGGGCTGCCATTAGCTCAGAGGCTAACAAATGGCAGACCCATGTTGAACGATGAGAGAGGCTGAGCATTTACTTTTGACAAATACGCTTTAAAAATAAGCTTTCCCTCAGTCAGCAGGCGAGCCTCGTTCAGTGTGCCAACACAAACTATTTGTATTCTTCCCATGTCCTCTGCTCCCCTCCACCAAATCTGTTTAGGGATTATGCCAAGGCGGGTAGTTGCGTTTTTGCGCTCTCAATGGCCTCAAACCCTGGCAACCCACAATCAGTGGTTCTTCTCTCTTGTTTTAGAGTGCTTTTCAAATATTTAAATGGAGTACCCTAATGTTATGTTGTTGTTAAGGCTCTCTGTTGACCAGTTCTTCGGTGGCACAGTAGAATTCTTTGGTTTGCCTGGCCTATTTGGACTGTTCTTTCACCTTTTGAAATTTAATTACTACCTTTTTGTTGATGTTGTTGTTTTATGGTGCCTACCCCAGGACATCAGTTTTTTTTCGAGATAAATGTTTACACAGTCACTGTTTATATTTGATGTACTTGCAGACTTGCAATGCGTTCTGGATATGCGTGAAAGTCCACAAGACTGTAGGTTGTCCAATTTGTTTGTTGATTGTATAGTTAAATTACAAAATGTGATTAATTAAAATAATTGTTTCATATTATTTCCACATAATCATATAATAACATTTGTGCGTGCGTGCGTATGTATGTGTGTGTGTGTGTACATAAATATATTTATAAATGTATGCAACAAATTATTACTATGTTTCATATTAATATTGCCTATTATTATTGTTATTAGTAGCTGTAGTAGTCTTTTTTTAAGTTTAATAACCATCCTAGACCCTGCATCACTGCTTTTGAGTCTAGACAAATGTTTAACCTGTTTAACAGTAAACACATTCATAAGCCATTCGGCTTTCAGACTTTGAGTGCCATTCATTGACAGAGACTCTTTCTGCCGATTCCTTTTAGCAATAGCTGAATTGGTCACAAGCCAGAAAGACTCTGTATTCCCAATCTGTGTCTGTGATGTCTTGTTACAAAAACCGGCAGTTCTGTGATACGGTCTGCTACATATTGAGGGTAGTCTTCCATGTGTTATTTTAAGCACAGTATTATGCGAGGGAACAAATTGTGCTAAGCACCAGTCGTCTGGGGTGTAGTGCAAAATTCAGATGAGGAAGAAAAGAGGACAGCGTGTAAGCGGTACGTGTGAGGCCCCCTACTGACTGGGATGGTGGTATGAAGTACTGGTTACTGGGTGTTCGCCTGCGCAGCCACAGGAGGTCTGGTTTTAGTCACACTGGCAGCGCAGACTTTACAACACTTACATCAAATGTGGAAAACATAGGGTAGAAAGTTGGAGAAGATTTTAAATAGCAAGTTGTTGAAACTTTTTTTTTTTTTTTGAACAGCTCACTTTGTCAACCCCACTTGCCAAAGCATGGGCTTATTTAGTGATGTGTTGTTTCTCGGTTTGTAGATTCATAATTGGAGCTATAATATAATTTTTAGATTATACAATGAAAAAAAAAATATATGTATTGAACTATGGTCCAAGTGCAAGTCTCACGGGCTGCACGCATGTCATTTACATATTACGTCATCAATACAAACCAACCAGATTTATAATATTATTTATAGCCTAAATATTATGATATCTAAATTATTACATTCATTGAAATAAATAAATAAATAATTCTACTCACCATTAATAAAACACCTGTTGCTGTCGGGAGCTGACCAATTTTGTGAAATTCTGCTCGAAAGGAGTAACAGCACAATGAAGTTGCGAATGTAAGTTGCAGACTGTAAGACGCGCACGGAAGCATGACTTGACACGCGACATTGCAGAAAGTGTGCATTCACAAATGTAGCTTATGTTGATCCAAATATGGAAAGCATTTTCAAATTTAATAATCTGAGGTTCTCTCCAGAGATGTTTAGCCACATTTCTGTAATTAAGGATGATTGCTGCTTAGTAGCCTATGGGTGTTTCTTTTTGCCTGAACATCTTCAAGTGAGTGGCGGGGCAAACCGAAAGTTGATGCAGAAAGTCCAGCACTCTCTTCACTGCTGATGCTGTGACTATTCTTGTTTGAATCTGTTCCTTCGCTGGCATTTTACACATTTCATTTTCTCCCTTAACAAATTTGTCCATTCTGATGCTCAATTTTACAGAACTAATGGCTGCTGATGACTATTTGAATTGAATTCTGCCAAAGTGCGCGCTTGTAAGTGTTCGTTAAATGTGTAACATTAATTAGCTTACGTGAGTACATAGATCTGCTTATGTCTGAAAATAATATATGAAAAACAATTATTTTACATAACAAAAATATTATAGCTTATATATGTTTAGTACATTTTTAAATGAATGTAAAAGCTAAAATGAATTATAAAACTGAAAGTTATTTTTTAATTGTGTTCAGCACATAGACTGTAACATTCAACATGGTGGGCCGCACCTGGATTCGTGACGGGCTGCATGCGGCCTGCGGGCCGTGGGTTGAGAACCACTGCCCTATTATATACGGTGAAAAACTGTATTGGACATTACATGTAATTTTACAATAGTACACCGTTTTTGGGAGTGAAAAAGAACGTATAATTTACATTGAATAACTGTAAATTGACATTCTCAGAATTCCCTGCATTATATTTCAAATTTGATGTTGTTGCATTGAAATAACTATGTTTATTCTTAGTTTTTTTCTCATCAGTTGTGTACATTAGGGTTGTATGTTACATCTAATGTTGTTAAATTAATGTTTATTGCATTATTTCAGTTTCATGGGTGTCACCATGATGGTGTTTAGTGTTGGTGTAAATGACACTGTGCATCTTCTAGATATGTTAATATTTAAAAGCTGCTTGTGATTGGCTTTGGTTCATCATGTGACTTTCTCATCATCACCTGCTTTCGGTGGCTATCAGTGTATTACAAAGGTACAAAACAGATTTCAGCACTTCAATAGGATGGTTTATTAACATTATATCAGTTAATGAAATTATGGTATTTAAATGTAAATTTAAGTTAAATCCATAAAACCTAAAATGTTGCTACCATATTTTTTATGGTAAAATTCTGGCAACCACAGCTGCCGGTTTTTTACTGTAAATTTAACAGGATTTTTTTTTACAGTGTATATAATATTTTTTAATTCAGTGTATAAAACATTTTACAAATGGAAAATTTCTGTGTGTGTGTGTATAAAATAATATTTAGTATATTAAATAGTATACTTGTGTAAATCTCGTAATGTATTTATAATATTAATATGTAAAAATGTTTACTAGATTACATATAGGCTATTTGTTATATCGGATATATGTAGCCATCGGAAAAGACCACTGGAACCAGCTGAGCCCATTCAATCTGACTTGCTGCAGTTTGGAACTGAACTGCTGGTTTGTTTGGCCAGAGGAGAATTGGCCCCCCGACTGAGCCTGGTTTCTCCCAATGTTTTTTCTCCATTCTGTCACCGATGGAGTTTTGGTTCCTTGCCGCTGTCGCCTCTGGCTTGCTTAGTTGGGGACACTTCATTTCCAGCGATATCGTCGACCTGATTGCAAAGACACTATTTAAATTTATTGACACATTATTTTCCTTTTTTGATATTGTACAGTGCTTTGACACAATTTGCATTGTAAAAAGCGCTATATAAATAAAGGTGACTTGACTTGACTTGACTTATATATACATGTATATAACAAATATATATGGCTATGGAATATATGTAAATACAACACAATGTATCTGTAAACACAACTGTTATACTGTGAGATATACCTTTATCGCAATTTTAAGACTCATACATTGATATAAGATTTTGCTCATATTATGTAGCTCTGGCCTTATAAATTCACTTTCATTCACTGTTATAGGCTGATTAATATTATAAGCAAAGTGAAATTGATTCTTTATCCGAACTATTGAGAGTGAACCTTTTATAGAGAGCAACTCTGACCTCAAACACCACAGTAAACATAACTGCATCTGGAGACTTTCTGCTCTTCAGGCAGGAGCTTAATTCCACAATCTAACGCGTAACCACCACTCATTTCAGCCACACTTTGCTGCCTATATCCCCAAAGGGTGCAGCTGTTATTAATATTATTTTATTTTTGGTGAAAAATCATCTCATTGGGTGAGTTAGCCTGCACAGTTGCCATAAATTACCCATCATTGACATGACAGCTGTGCGGTGAAAAAAAATTGTGTTTCAGCACTAAGAAACGTCTCTGTCTGTGCTGAGCAGAGAGATAAGCTTGTCCCAGAGGGAGTGGATGTGTGAGAGAGGGATGGAGAGAGAGGAAGAAAGTATGAGACAGACTGAGAGAGAGAGGTAATATTGGGAGATAAAGAAAATTCCAGAGACATTCAGGGACCTGTTGCCTTGTTATCGGCCAGAGCTTGTCCTCTCTCTCCAATTTGCAGTAAGGTGTCATTAACGGGCTACATTGTCCCACCCCATCCTGATGCCTGTCAAAGAATCATCAGCCCCAGAAAGCAAATGAGAACACACACACAAACACACACACTGCTTTTCATTACATATGTGTGGTTCTTCATTTCTGTCTCTCTTCTCTCATTTGTATATTTTCCCATGCAACCTTGTCTCTCGGCATGTGCCTCTCTCTCCCTCTGATCTGAGGTTGTGTTTGGGGACATATCTGCTATGTAATCTTGTCTGGAATGTCTTCTGTAGTCTTCTGTTAGATATCCATAATTCATAGTGTGCTATTACTTCCTGTGAATCTAATTGAATGGATGATCACTATCAACAGATACTCACAATTCTCTTCCTTCCTAACTCTTCCTGCCATGGCAAATGTTCCTACCCTCTGCATGTCATTTGGTAAAGTTTTGTAGAAGTCATTTTTTACATAGAAAATGTAAAAATTTGTGTGTATAAATATAAAGTGTGTGTGTGTGTGTGTTATCAAGACATGTAATGTCATTTGCAAAATAATTTAATTGTTAATTTTTATATTATATATTATAGTAATACGTTTAGTATAAATATATAATTTGTCATAAATATATTTTACAAAAATATACTCTTTCTCTATAAAATAATATAAATATGTATTTTGAAGTTAGTTCGTTTTTTAATACACAAACTAAACACACGACTGATTAAATCTGAATCAGATGTTTGTCGATGAGGCACTTTTCCATTAATTTTTAATGACTCAAATCAGCCTCAAATTGAGTTATTGGCTTGAATTGATTTACTTAATTAAATTGAGTCACTTAATCTCTGAATCAGACAGACCAAACTGATTTACCATAGGCTGTATGTTAACAGTTGTTTAACATTGTTTAAGAACATTTGATTTCATCAAAAGTACCTAACGAGTCACACATGAATCGTTCAAGAATCACTTTAAAGCAGAATCGTTAAATGCCTTATGATTCCCATACCTACTTATGAATAATTTTTCATTTAGAGGACGTCCCCATTGGAAAGTTTTGACAGATTTAGCTCACTTCCAGGACATTTATGTCCCCAAAGTATAGCTAAGTAAACTCACACACATTCAAGCTCGAGCAGGCCCATATTTTTTGCCATTTTCTTGCCGTTTTCCAGCTCACTATAGCAACTGCATTTGCTATTAAAATCTATTGTGTTGAGATAGTTTGCAAGTTTCTCCATGTTTTAAGAAGGTATAGATTGTTCCTTGTCTCTTATGGAGTCGGATAATCAACGTTCCCTGTTTTAAAATGAGGTCCTTATGAATAAAAGTAGACATTATGTTTGACATAGTCACCGTTCGTGGGGTTGCCAGGCATAAACACAGTTTGAGAGAGAGCTGCTGAGCCACTTTAGTACATTTGAAAAGGACGACTTGTGAAGTCCCTTTTTGGCTCGCCTGAGTTTCCAAGAGAGATACGCCAATGAAATGTCAGCAATAATCTACAGAATTTATCGACTCTGGAGTTAGCAATTCATTATATGCGAGGAACTCTTGTCCTTCAATAACTTCATATTAATAATTGTGAAAAATAAATCACGCCGCACCGCCAGAGGTCACACACGCTGCCAAATGGCGAACCAAAAATGGGAGCGCGTAATAAATGGCAAAGAAAATACGTAGATAATACGATCATATTAAACCCAGAGCCCATCCATCAGAGATGTAATGTTCGCATGCAGCAGAGCTTTTTATGTGCACGGATTTCCTTTATGTGATTATTCATGTCGTAACAAAGCAGCTTCACGGGGTACTACGCACTCCGGCTTATCTTTGATCTCTGGCTTTGGACGGGACGCTCCGGAGGTGGTCTCCAGTCTTAAAAGATGTGCTTTCTACATCATTTGTATTCATGCATGGTCGGAGTCAGAGGACACGATATGTCTGTCGCTTGTGAAATCAGAGCAATCTGTCTGGAAGTTTGCAGGGGGAAATTAATAGAATTGATCAGAACAGCATTTGAGGGGAGCTTGAGTTTCCTCAGCTGCTGAGGGCTGATATCCTAAACACGTGTGCGAGTCTGATCCTGTCTGTTTGACTCCGAGGAAAACTCGGATCAGATTTCTTGCTTTGTCTTTCATTTCTCGACGGGCTTTACTCTTATCACATGAAGTCCTGTTTTGCCTTTTACTTTCATGTGAGTATCTAGTCTCTCTCTTTGTCTGTCTTTCACCAGAACTCAGTCTCCAGATTAAAATGTGGAGGGTGTGAGCTTTAATGTCACATCATCTGAAAAAAAATATAGCTCTAATAGGCATATTTGACAGTCTAGGACAGATGAGATTGAATATTGATTCTTCTGGAAACTAAATCAACTAACTGCCCTTTGCTAAATTACAATTATAGATGAATTTCAAATGCGTCTCCAAAGTTAGTCACATTAGATGCGCTGCCAATTAAAAATGTGTCTGCTATAACAGGAGTCTCACAATTAACACTTAAATATGTGAGTTTTCTCAAGCAGAGCGGTTGGTGCCTTAATTGCAGATGCTCTGATAGCAATAATTGCTCTTTAATAATTTTTCTTCATATTATTATTTACCTGCAAAGGGGAACAATAAGTGCTTTTGCATGTACATCTTAGACCAATTATGTTTAATAAACTGACAATGTTTCATGTTGTGTAAACACCTTGTGTAAACACGTGTTGTTTCAAATGGTAAATACATTTCCCAATTTCTGCATGTAAACTCTTTTACCAGTTTCTGGGAATAGTTCATCCCCGAAAATCTATTCCAAACCTGTATGATTTTCTTTCTTCTGTGAAACACAACTAAAAGGTATTTTGAAAAATCAATAGGGTTTCAAAGCAATATGACTGTCATTTTATGGGCAGAAATGTTCTTCAGAGCATCTTCTTTTGTGTTCCACACCAAATATTGGTTTGGAATGACATGAGGCTGAGTAAATGATGACAGCATTTTCATTTCTGGTTGAACTATCCCTTTAAACACACAATATTGCCTCCCATTAAGCATTGCAGGTTGTCTGTAATGCTATGGCCAGCGTCTGTTGGGAGTCATTAGGTCCAATCATCGCACTGTATGGCCCTGTAACCGCCAATAATACGAGGTCATTTGACAGCATCAAGTGCACCCTAGGGTTCAAACACTCTTCCCCAGTGATCTTCCCATATTCCAGGATGATAATGTGGCTGCATGCTGCAAAATGTATTCATCCTGAATCTAAGATTGAAGTCAAAAACCTTTCATGGCTTTCCTAATGACCAGATGTGAACATTGAACCATTATGAATGTTTTAGTCTCCATCTCTCATATAACGGAAGTTTTTCTTCTTGAAGAAAAGTCTTCATTCCATTACATGCTGATATTATTAACGCTGAGAAAGAGTCTTTGAGATGAATGGGAATGCTGACGGATAGCTTTTACTCTGGCTTGGATCATCGTGGAAATTCTGCCTCAGTAGATCATGTCGAAAATCACTGCAGAGCCCAGAATGACTCCAACACTTAAAGGTTCATTAACTTTTGTTGAAGAAAACGTCATGTGCATTGTCAGGTTCAATATTGTGGAACTGGTTAATATTTTAGTGCCTATTTTTTTTTAAAAAGTTCAATTACCTTTTAAATTCACTGTGCAAGCACAGGAAAAAGAGTACTGTGGCACTCTATTGTTTTGCATTAGCATAGCTTGGCTATAATTAGGCCCGAGAAGGTGCTCAGGTGCTGCTTTGTCTTGTTCTTGTTAAGTATTATATTATGTGCCTTTTTAAAAGGAATCTCTGGTGTACTTGCCTTGCTTCTTTGTCACGCTAATTAAACTGCTGAAGTCAGACTCCTCAAAGCTCAGCCAGGCCTGCATGTGGAGGAGGATGCAGATTTCAGGTGAACAAGTTGACAAGTCGCAAGAGTATCTCTCTGGTTTTCATTTGGTGTAGTCGCAAAGAAAACATAATATGAAGCACATTCTCCAGACGTAATTAGGTAATTACTTGGATAGTTTTCTCACGTTAACTCAGGCGCATTCATATATATATATATATCACACATGCTATTTTTTGCAATACGGTTCTCAAATTCCAGCAACAAAATGCCACAGAAATGACACATTCATCTTTAGAAATGTTCTAAAAGCCCAAAAATTAAACACAACTTTATATTTGTTTGCCATAACATGCATCACATTGACAAATTTTCGAAACAGTCAGACACTGATCAGCCGAACATGCCTTATATAGAAAATGATCAGCAATCATGATTCGACTTCTTGCATTGCTATTGAAAGAGACCAAGTGATGTCACTTACTGGGTGTGTAAAGGATAATTATTATTATAAAAATATTAATGTGTGATTTTATTGGATTGAGAAAAAAAAAGTAATGGGTTTGTTGTTGTTGTGTGTAGGTCAGATAATTGACTAGCTTAAGATGCCACACTTCTTTTATTAAACATTTCCATTCAGGGGATGTTTCGTATGAACCTAAAGACCCAAGCTAAATGAAATGTCATGATTTATTAGCCTCTGTGTATCACTCTCAATTCAACAGCTTTTAAGTCCCCCAGTAACACAAGGCTGTAAGTCTGGTCTTTCATTTGTAGTGCCTTTAGAGGGCAGCCTGTGATCTTCTTTGTTAGGCAAATGACCCTGTATTGTTTCCATGTCTCATTTTTAAAGTTATTCTAAAGGAAAGTTGGCCTCCTAATGACAACCATAAAAAAAGGAATCATTTACGTCTACATTTACGTTCACGGCATGCACTTTCCTTGCAAAGTGCATATTGTGCAAGTGGCAATTACCAGAGTGGGTAGCGAACAATCACAATCATTTTCATTTTCCCAACAAGCCCTTGTTTGAAACATCCATTAACGTATACATATTTAAAAGTAAAGTTTGTTCCATTTTTCGGGTTAAGATGGGGCGTTGAATCAATGGAAAATAAGCCCTTATTCCTTTCAAGGAACATTTGAGAGACCCTGGATATTGATTAGACCTATCTGGACAAGAAACTAGATAAAGCATATTGGTTCCTGTCTGCGTGTGCAAGGAGAGAAGATAGCCTAGTCTTTTTATAGTTGCTCACTAATCTTTTCTTTAATATATGTCCTTTTTTCTTGTGCATTTTTCTTCTTTTATCGTGCTTGTGTGTGAGAGACTAAGCTAAAGGGCGAATGAAAGGGAAAGAAAACTTAGCCTTAACCTCAAACTCTCAATGTCTTTCTTTGTTACTGAAACAAGAACTGCCGTGTCACTTACAGGTTAGGTTGCAAGGTTGTAGAGGTTTGTTTAACTGCATTTGTTTGACACCTTGCAACCTCTTGAAGGCCTTTCGTGCTGAGACAGGAGACTATAAATGAGATAAACGATAAAAAGCAAATCAAAGCTGAAATTTGGAGACATCTGTTTCACAGCCCAGAAATACTCATTAAAAGACTTCACACCTTAACAGCGGCACTCACTTCGACAGTTGGTGAACAAATGAACTGCCATTTACATTTAAGGCCAAGATCACTGCTGGCATGACTGTTTTACACGTGTCATTTTAGATTCACAGTTCCTTTGGGTAGAGGGTTGGGGGCAGGTTGACCGATCATGGGTTTTTGGAGGTATTAGATTGGTTCATAAGAAGAGTGTGATGGTATTTTGGGATTTTCACAGGGTGAGTTAGTAAGTTAAATGTGGTGTGAATGTGTACTTAAAGTGACAGCTGAAAGGTGTGAAGGCTCCTTTTGATCGGAAACTTAAAAGATATGTTGGCTTTTTATAGTCTCCTATGAATCACTATTGAATATGAGTAGTTTTCAAGGGAATTTTGTAAAAGGGTCATCTACTGAGAAATCTACTTTGCCTTGATCTTTTTAAGAATTCTTCAAGCTATGAAAACACACCGTAACTGTTGACCTTTTTTTTTTAATTGAATTTACATTTAAACATGACTACCCACATTTTCACATCAGCAATACTTATTGTTATTGTTCAGAAAGCGGACCCTTAATCTGCACATCCTTCCAAAAGATGTAAGAAAAGCTGACGTTGATTTTTAACGTCCCTTTTTTTAAAGTCTGACTTTAAAAGCTTTTGTGACACATTTCATTATGCAAATATTGTGCAAAGAGGCTTTTACTGAAATACTATAATAGCAAATAAATGAATGCATTTACATTTTTGCCTTTTTTGTGCAAAATAAAGTAATTTTATTTAATTGTAGGTCTTCTTATTATTTATGACATCCTATTTATTGGACACCATTCAAAATAGTACAATAGACGCCCCCAATCGGTGTACATTTACACATATAAGTGATACCGTATTATACTGACCCCTTCCATTGTGTACAAATGTCAGTTAATAGCTGATTTGTATGTTGAGCAGACCAATTACCGCAGTGTTGTTTTGGTAATTACAGATTTTACCTTTTAACACATTCAAATGAGTTTAATGAGAGAATTGGTTTTGATTGGTAAATCAAACTGTTCCTCAACATTATGGTTCTGCACTGCTTTAGAGAGAGAGAGAGAGAGAGAGAGAGAGAGAGAGAGAGAGACCCCTGGTAAGTACAAAAAAGCAAACCCATTACTATATTTCATTCGTTCTCTCTTAATTTGCATAGCTTGGCTATTTTAAGTCAGCCCTGCATGAAGCCAGCTGGTTGTTTGTGAATGTTTGTCTTTTCTATTCACGTTACCCCAGAATCCTTTCTGAAAGCTTGCTATGTAATTAATCCATCACAATGTAATTTTTTAGGACATAAGATTTTATAGGTTTATGTATTTATAGGTTATATGTATTTTTAATTTACTGTTGTTGTTTTAAATCACTTTAAATGATGTACAACAGATACTTCATTGTTTTTAATTTTAATGCTACCTTATTGAGACAATAAAGCCCTTCCTACCCGATACTTTATTTTCAACTTTTTGATTATTTCCTTCATTTTTATTGAAAATAAATGCCTTTCCGATGCGATATGAGATTTGAAAAGGGAGAAAAAAAGTTCAGCAAAAGGGGGGTTCAACCTCGGGTCGATCGTGTAAAACAGCACAAACCTTACCATCTACGCCACTGAAACTAATATTGGACAAGTGTCTTTTTGCAGTGCTGACTATACCAATCATACATTGGTGGGCGAAGTTAGTGTAAATGGCCTCTGCCAACTAGGCGGGCTATTTGCATTTTTATTTTGCCGTAGAATATCTGGAAATTTACACCTATAATGCAGCTTCAGTGACAAAATGCAACCCTGGCCTAAGTCAAATTGCTCCAAAGTGACCTGAAGCACTCAGACACTGGCCTGGACCTATGAGGATTCACTAGGCTTGTTTAGAAGCTATGGAAGCCAGTTTCCACCTCCTGAATAAAAATAAAAAATAAAGGTTTTTTATCAGACTTTTTTCTCGCAATTCTTATATATAAACTTGCAATTCTTAGATATAAACTCACAATTGCGAATTATAAAGTCCAGTTTTGAGGGCTCAGAATTGCGAGTTTATATCATGCAATTCTGACATTACTTTTCAGAATCGCGAGTTTATATCTTGCAATTCTGACTTTATAACTCACAAATGCGAGTTTATATCTCAGAATTCTGAAAAAAAGGCAGAAATGAGGGGGAAAAAAATTGCAATTTCCTCTTTTATTTTTTTATTCAGTGGCAGAAATGGGCTTCCATAAACTCTGCTCGTCTATGATTTGTCATTTGAAGCATCCAAGTAGAACTTTCTAAATTTTCAAACTGGTGACAGTTTGGCCCAGGAATGCTCCCCTTGAGATTTAACGTTTTCAGTTTTAGTGAGGTAACTCTCTTTTGACACAAATTGTACCTTTTTCATGATGGAGGAAAAATAGGATATTTTCTGATTGTGGCTCATGGCTGAGGTGTGTGTAGCCTGTGATGTGAACTGAGGTGTGTTTTTTGTTTGGGGGAAAAGAAGAGAGGCTGTGGCTGGAAAGATTTTCACTAAACCTGGACTCAAGCCAGAGCAAATATTTGTTGTCTGGTGGTAAACAAGCATCAGTCAGGGCCACAGACAACACCATTTCCTGTCTAGTCTGTACTTTCTATGTACCAATATCTGTTATCAATCACTAGGAGCATTACAAAAAAACAGCCTAGTTCTGACCAGAATAAGGTTTTCAATATATATTTTTTTAAATTTCATTTGGAACTATATTTATTTTTACAATGAAGTACACTGATTATTGCAGAGTTATTGATTAAATGTAATGATTTATTAATTAAAGTACTGTTTTGACCTTGATCTAGAGTATTTGAGTTATAATATATAAAAGTTATATAATTTTAGAATATTGTTTACAAATTGTATTACTTATGTGGTTAAATGTGCATTTGGACAACAATTATTTTTTTTATTTTTTATTTGTCAAGCTTTAAGATTGTCATGACCTGTTATGTCGGACAAATGAATTAAAATACATTAATTTAGTTGCACCTGCACCTTATAAAAATCCTATGTACTGTATATTGCTTATCTATAAAACATATGCATCACTTCATAACAGCTTTGATTAAATGAATGAACTTTATTGCATTATATAGTGCTTAAGAGATCATTAGACACGCAGTGCTGCTGAACACTTCTTGCCTGAAGGATCCGGAAGTGCAGATGCCTGTTTTGTGACCTCACTCTAATTTCAACTATAAATGATAAATGGAATTGAGAAAATTAATTTCCTTCAAAACATAGGGCCGTATCAACACTTTGTAACTGCCACCGTTGCCATGGTTATGTTGTTAAGTTACTGGCACATGAAATGGCTTAATAATCTGTATAGTAATTTTAATAAAATTAATTTCTGAAGACATTGTAAAGAGGCGATGACATCATAAAACGCATTACAGCCGCCGTTCATCATTGTGATTTTAAATTATGCCGAGTGATTGCTCTATGATGCATTGCTTGAGGGACAAAGAACTGATAAAGGAGTTTAATTGGCTTGGAAAGGGCAGGGGAAGTAAGAGTGGCCAATGAAGAGAGACCTTACGTGACCTTTCTCTGCCATTGAATGCGACCAGACCCATATTTACAGTCTGACAACGATTTATTCAAATTTAGCTGATAGAGTCTTCATGTTTGCTTCCAGTTATCAGAAGATTTCTCCTCTGAAGTCAAATGCCAGCGCTGTGTCATGCATCAGATCAGAGAAAGGACGTGGTTGATGGGCGGCATTTATTGGCTGATGCTGGATGTCTGTTCTTGATGGCATCTGGTTCTGATTGAACTCTTTGGTGTTTTGTGGTGTGGGTTTAACTGGTCAGTGTTCAGCTGTTGCAAAACCCTGCTGATTTACTCAACATGATGGCAGTATTTGGAGAGATATGAGCCTTTCATTCTTGGCATTACAAACAACCGTGCCTTTTCATGTAGTGTATTTAAATAAATTTGTTCACTTGGATTCATTATTCACGGTTTGGTAATGTTATGAATTGCATCTACCGCTGACGGCGCTTGCATGAGAATGTAATTTTAGTATTTATTTTATTGAGCTGACACATTTCTGTGGCACTGACAGAAATATCTCGCTCTCACAAAAATGTTTCATCGCTGGTATAATGTTCAGGGATGAGAATCTGCATTATCAGATTGCACACAAGATCGTATCCATTAGATATTAGTTGTGTGTAATATCGGATTTCAAATTCAAATGTTAACCATTATGTAGTGTTTACTTCATTTGTGCATTGATCCATGAGGAGCCCGTTAAGCACGGACGGGCAGTTGTTTTTCTTCTTTGTGTGTGTGTGTGTGTGTGTGTGCATGCATGCATATGAAATAAGTGCAAAGAGAGTGATGAATATATTAAACTCTATAACAACATAAGCGTGGGAAGCTCATCAATCAGCCTTACAGAATGACTTTAATTTGAAGCTTTGCATGGCTAGAATATGCTCTCATGAATAAAGGATTTAACTTTGTCATGAGCTGAAACGTGTGTTACCAGAACGTGCAAACGTCCCACACAGTTTGTCCATTTAGGATGTAAAGACGCCCTCCTCCGAGCCACCTGTTTAAAACATTCTCAGTCACACACGGGCAGCTGACATGACCTGTAATTTTACTGTCTTCAAGGAAAAAGCCTATTCGTATTTTCTCTTAATTGAGATGGACTTTTTATTCTAATTTAGTTTCAGATCTCTTTTTATTGCAAGTAAATGTACAGTTGTGATTGTTCTCATCACTTGTAAAATTGTGACTTTTATGTTAATGCTGCTTAAATGTATTGCAGTTATCTTTTTTTAAAGTGAGTGGTCATTAATTTACATATTTTCTAAAGATAAAAAAAAAAATTAAAATAAAAAGTCTATATTGTTTTTTGACCAATTATTAGTCTTGTGGAGTGACTTTTGAAAAAAAAAAATGAAATGAAATGGAACTATTAAACCTAGAGAAAACCTTATATTCAGAGGCTTAAACCTAACAAAAATATGCAATTCAGCGTGGTCGATGATATTTATATAGCCAATAAGTAAGATGACATTCTGATAGCTTGTATTGTAAATCATTGAGATCTTACTGAGATCTTAGAGCAGAATACTTACACAAAATGCATAGAAGATACAGAATGACAACTGATATTTATAAGATGATATGATCAAAGCTCTGTATTTTTTATTGTGGGAGACAAAAAAAAATGCAGTGCAGTTGCAATACAGTAGCTGTTTAACACTGGATGGAAATGCCAATATGCACATTAAATGTGAGATCAATTTTTGTGGGTAATTATACGATAAGAGAACATGCACATAAAATATACTGGAAACAGATTTACCATATGAATTCCTTGATGCGCAACAAAAACTCTCATGCGACTTTGCCTCAACAAATCATTGCGCACCAATTTCATTGCACACCATCTAAAATGTTGTTTTAATCATTCCAAAATGCCTGAGCCAAATTCTGTCATCAAAACGATTTGGTATAGTTACCTCCCAGAACTGTCTCAAACAATTTAATTCCCAAACATCATCCGCCTCCAAATGCAAAATACCATGACACAGTTTATTGTGTTTTGTCTGCGCTCTGATGCAGAAGTCATTTATTACTGTATGTAGGAAAAAAAAGAGTCACAGGCTTCCCCAGTTGCAACAACTTTCATTTTTATTATTAATCATTTACACCAATTTCCCAGGAAGTGACGATTTTGTTCTATTGAACATATGGGATGGAAACAGTGCTTTATTCGCAAATGTTTTATGCTATATTCTAATTTTCCATGCAAGTTCAATTCACAACTTTGGATGGAAACGTAGCTAATGATGATTGAGAACTGTCCAAATAAATGTCCGCTAAAAGTCTGATGTATCAAATTTGATATAGGAAACTTTGTTGTATGCTTATTTTGTTTACTATGTTGAGAGTTGCTGAAATCGCGTTTGGTCTCATACTGTATCGCGTATCTTGTCAGTGTGTGCACTTGCTTGGCCATTTTTAGTGATTAATAGGAAAGTGGGTTCAGCTGAATTGTAGTAGTGATTTGTTAGATAGGTATAAAAAATGTTATTATACCGCGGCAGCCCTCGTGTGAAGCCCTCTTAGTGTGAAGACCAAAGAGTGTAAAGACCACCGACTCTACCGTGCGACTCCACCGGGCTAGGACACCGGCAAAGGATATTAGTATCGCTTTTTATTTTTATTTTATAATTTTTTTTCCTTTATATGTTTACTATTGAAATGTTGTTGTTGTATGCATTTGTCAATTTTTGCAATAGCGCTTCAGGCGACCCAAGTTTGAGTTCTGGCTCATGGTCATTTCTCGATCCCATTCCTCTCTCTGCTGTCCAGTTGTTTCCTGTCTTTCTCTGAACTGTCCTCTCATAATACAGGCAGCAAGGCCAAAAATATAACCTAAAAATTGCACCATGGGACTAGTGCACCTTGGTTAGCAGACAGTGTCTAAATAAATAAATCAATTATAAGGAGAAAGATAGACTCTTGCAGTGAGAATATCAATTCAGTATAGTGAGAATAACATATTGCAATACTTTGAAATACCGAACAAAAATGAATTCATCTCTATTACGTCCAACATAGCCTGAAACCTTTGAAACTGGTCAGGAAAACAGATGTAGACGGTCACGAACAGTTTGAAAGCTCATTTATGATTGTCGTATCTCACCTCAGCCTTGCATAGATCCCACCTGGACAGATTGGGCCAGTTCTGCCTGCTGGTTTTCCGAGCTCTCATGTTGTAGAAAAGGTCACCATGAGGAGCTAATGGCCATCATCACTGTGCCAAATTAAGGCTCATTAGACGGACCACATCCCGTGGGCACTCAGTCTTACATCAGCACAAAGAAAGCCATTTTGACCTGCAATAATTGCCCTGATTGCACCATCCTCTGCTTGCAACAGAACGGCTTGAATTCCCGATTCATTTGAGCATGTTTTTAATAAATGAATGTCCCTGTAAGACAGATTGCTTGTCTGTAATGTAGCAGTGGGGGGTTGGGGTGAAACTGGAAAGTGATGAATGTCCTTCATTGGACACAGAACATTTAGTTTTTATTAAGAGTTTAACACGTACATGATACATTAGTGGAGGTTCAATAGCCGTAGCTTTGCTTCTCACTGTATTTCACTCTGATGAATTAGCAACTCAGCACACCACGTAAAATGACAAAAGGAAATGAGCAGAGCAGCATTATTATGACATGTTGCACCAGGCCTGGCGAGGCTGGGTAATGTCTTGGCGTGGAGGCTTGACATTTATTACTTTGGCTAATGTTACCTGCGTGACCCAGGTTGTGGTTTTCTGCAGGAGGAGATGAGGAAGGTGCTGGAAAGGTCAGCGTTAGCCTTGCTGTTTCATTAGCAGAGATGTGCTTTTTGCATTCTCTGCCACAGTCCAGTTGTGATAGAAAATGTCTCAAACAGCCAGTTTTCTCTTACTTTGTGAATTAATATCACAGTCCAGACAAATTAGCTTAATTATGTGACTGTGACTCCTTTCTACGAGGAGTATAGCTGTCTAAAGATGATGTAAATGATTTTTGTGTGTATGTTTGTATATATAGTATAGAGGTGATTGTGTGAACATGTCAAGCAACCGGAGTAAGCGTTTTAATGTTTTTTTTTTTTTTTAAGAAGTGTCTTATGCTCATAAAGGCTGGATTTATTTGACAAATATACAGAAAAAAACAGTAATATTGTGAAATATTATTGCAATTTAAAATAAGGGTTTTCTATTTTAATATACTTTCAAATTAAATGTATTCTTGTGATGCATATCTGAATTTTAACCAGCCATTACTCCAGTCTTCAGTGTCACAATGTTATCAATGTTGGAAACAGTTGTGCTGTTTTTTTTTTCTTTTTCTTTTTTTGGAACCCGTGGTTCTTTTTTCAGAATTCTTTAATGAATAAAAAGTTAAAAAGAGCATAATTTATTTAAAAATATAAATATTTTGTAGAAAGCTGAAATACAATAAATGAGATGAAAAACTTCTGAACCAATATGAAAATGAGAAACTAAATGAAATAAAAAGCTGAAGTGCTAAAAAAGATTACAAATAAAACTGAAATAAAACAAAACTATTTTTTAAATGGCAATAACAATAGCACATTACTAAAATATAAAAATAAAAGTCAAGTCACCATTCTTTATATAGCTCTTTTTACAATGCATATGTGACCATGGACCACAAAACCAGTGTTAAGTCGCTGGGGTATATTTGTAGCAACAGCCAAAAATACATTGTATGGGTCTAAATTATCGATTTTTCTTTTATGCCAAAAATCATTAGGATACTAAGTAAAGATCATGTTCCACAAAGATATTTAGTAAATTTCTTAACGTAAATATATCAAAACTTTTGATCAGTAATATGCATTGCTAAGAACTTCATTTGGACAAATTTAAAGGTGATTTTCTTAGTATTTCGATTTTCAAATAGTTGTATCTCGGCCAAATATTGTCCGATCCTAACAAACCATACATCAATGGAAAGCTTATTTATTCAGCTTTCAGATTCGGAAAATTGACATTTAAGACTGGCTTTGTGGTCCAGGGTCACACATTGTGTCCAAGCAGCTTTACAGTATTAAACAGGGAAATAGTGTGCTGTTCTCCTCTGGCCAGATGAAACCAGTAGTTTCTATATGTACTTTTCTGGGCATAATATGCTGAGAATCTCAAAACTCCCTGTGATATGTAAATCTGCATCATTGTGTGTTGTCTTGATGTATCATTCAATGTTAATCCTCAAAGAAAGCATCCAACCAGTCTCTCATTGCTATCATTACCTCCTCAGCCAAATGCAACATCTGTTTGTGGTGGTAGGTGTAAAAACACACTCTTAACTTCCAGTCTAATATAATTTAATCTCATTCACACCCAGAACTGGCCCTTTTCCAAATTTGTTTAATGTTTTTCACCTGCACAAACCTCCCATTGTTCAATATTGATGAAATCAAGACCAAAGTTGTTGGGATTTTAGTCTACATTATATGCAGGCAAGTTATGCTTCATGGCTTTGGTGTCATATTGGCTATTCGCACTCAACAAGTGTCTAAAAACAGAGCGAAACTCTGTAATGAGAAACATGCCGAGGGAATAACTAATTGGCAAAAGTGATCACTTTAAAAACTGAGTTCAGTCCTGAAGGCTATCAGACATGTAGTGTGTGTGTGTGTGTGTGTGTGTGTGTGTTTGATGCACAATGGTGTGGGACCTCCAGCATGGAGAGGGAATAAACAGCCAGACGAGGCTGCTTGATTGCTCTGGATTGTGGGTGGAAAAGGATAAATTAGCAATTCATTCTTAATTACAAAGACCAGAAAAACATTGCAGCTAACAAATGAAGCAACAAAATTACTGATAGGGGTGCGCTCCGTTTGTTTGCCACACTAAAGAATTGTTCTCCCGCAAGTCGCAGGGCCAAGCTCTGATTAATGATGATTTCTCATTGAATCTCTCCAAACATTTATGAATCCAACCGCCTCGGCGCTTCTTCCATAAATCTACGCGGGGGAGAAACATTCCTCCCACAAAGTCACGCAGATCTTTGATCCGTAAACAGCGCCGCGCACCCCACCTGATCTTGCCGTGCTACCACGGTCGTGGGAATAAAGAGCTAGTTCGCCTCACGTTTAATGTGGCCTATTTGTGATGCCGGTTGTCAGTCAGTGAATGGCTGGCAGACTCGTCACCATGTTCAGCCAGGGTGTAATAAAGAGTTGAGTTAAAGCCCTGGATACAGGGCCCGCCGAGCGTGTTTTGAAGTGCCGTGGTCATTCAGCAAGAGGGATTTATGGCCTGCGGTCCATCAGCTCTGATCTTAAAAGGCTGTGATTAACAGCAGAAAGAGATGGGATTCAGCACCGCTATAGGCAAACCTGACAAGGCCATACCACTCAGAAGCTTTTTACTCTGCCTGTTAACAAGGGGACTCACTCTCTCTTACACACACACACACACACACACACACACATTGTTTTTCTGTGGGGGGTGATAGATAGTAGCATATGTCTCTTTCAGGATGGAATAAGACCTTATTCAGGGGCTCTTGAACCTATTTTTTTAACCCAATGTGAACTTTTTTTTTTTAACAACTGAATTTTGTCTTGAAATTTACTGATATTTACTTCTAATTATTTAAATCTGTATATCTAAATATATATTTAAATCTGAGAGACTACAGTGCCTTTTTAATATCTCAAAAAATAACTTCTTTTTTATCTTTTGAGAATTATAAACTAATGTATTTAATCATTTGTCCTTCATAAAAAAGTTATAACTATTTGGGATCCCAGGGACTCCAGGTGTAAAAATAATATTAAATGTAATACATTTGTGTGTGTGTGTGTGAGAGAGAGAGAGTATTTAATTTTAAGTTTAATTTTAAATATTTAATCTTTTTCTGTTTATTTTATTTGCTCAGTAGGTTTTGGCTGTTTGGCTGTTTGACTGTAATATAATACAATAAGACCCTATTCAGGAGCTCTTAAATCTGTTCTAAGCCCATAACAACTGAATTTTGTCTTGAAATTGACTGAAATTAACTGATCATTTATAAATCTAAATGCATATTTAAATCCAAGATACCCCAAGGTCTTTTTAAAATCTAAGTCAAAAGACAGGTTGATCATTTGATTTGATTGCCAACTATTTCATCACGTCCTTCATTTAAAAAAATAAAATAAAAGTTATTTTTGGTCTCAGGGAGTCTTAGTTTCTCATTATGACATAAGTTGCTTATAATATTTATTTAAACCTAGAAAAGTCAGTTCACTCTAATTAATATTCATGAGTTAAGTCTACACATGAACATGTTCAGCATGGCTGACACTACTTTGTCTAGAAATACAATCCCATGTCACTCAGGCAAAAGCAAGCACTTTTAATGCCACGCCATTAGCATGATCTCCCAAACCTGCTGTAGCGGAGACGTTGTGTCAGCTGTTGTTGGCAGAATATCTGTATTCTACCAAATGCGGATGCACAAAATTAGTATTGCACTCAGGTGCGTGTCAAAAGCAATCTGTCTGCTCACAAGGTTCGGTGTGTGAAATTAAATCAGATACACTCATTATCTCTTTGAACTACTAAAAGGTTTCAGGAATTTGAACAACCACAACCTATCCCTAAAGTTTTATCTCACTTGCTTTCACAGGTGGAGAGCACGTGGCCACTGTAACACATCCACTTCCTGCGGCTTTCTCCGACCTGCTGCCACACTTCCTGGTGGAGCCTGATGATGTTTATATCGTTAAGAACAAGCCAGTGACCCTCACCTGCCGCTCGACCCCTGCCACTCAGATTTACTTCAAGTGCAATGGCGAATGGGTTCACCAAGATCAGCACTTGATCGAGCATGACGTGGACCCTGCCACAGGTAGACCCTCTCAACACTCTCTCCGAGGTTGACAA
The DNA here is from genome assembly GCF_936440315.1 of Barbus barbus. Classification (NCBI taxonomy): domain Eukaryota; kingdom Metazoa; phylum Chordata; class Actinopteri; order Cypriniformes; family Cyprinidae; genus Barbus; species Barbus barbus. The sequence goes on from NC_136761.1 coordinate 13,217,913, forward strand.
TAAAGCTGGCTGACCCGCTGCATTTATAAAATGACACTGGAAAACAGGAGTGCCTATAAAGGATTCTTTCTAGATGTGATGCTCTTTCTTCATCTGTAGTATATCACAAAATACAAGGACTTCCTTCAAAGCAATTTTCAAAATGTCTTCTGCCCATATCATGAACAGGGCTTGCTTTGTGCTCAGGGATTGGACAATAGCATTAGTGTACTGTCTATCATAAAGGGCCGGTTTAGTTTGGATCTTTCTTGGTTTTTGGAGCAGAGGAAGCGATATGAATAATAAACTGCAAAAAATTCTGTTTTGTAATCAATTAATAATATAATTTAATAATAAATGCCTTACAGTGATTTTACTATAGTTATCAGATGCACACTGTAAGCTTTTATAAAACTGCAAGAACATCAGTATTATATAAGACTAATGTTCTGTTCTATTTATTAATAGTAATCATTTAGCTTAACCGTAGGCTGTTCATGGTTTCCAAGCAACATTATGGTGAAAGTTTATTCTGTAAACTTGGCAAACTAATAAATAGGTATTAGGCTAGACATTATACATAACGATGATGTCATACAGGGGCAATATAGCGTCAGATGTTTTTGTATGAATAGCCTAATGAACAATTTTGGCCTTACATAATGTAAGGTCACCTAATGAAGAGTTTGTGACCCATGATAAATGATAACGGATTGAAAGCCAGAAGTTCTTTACCGACATATCAGGAAGCTTATCATGTGCGATGACTGAAAACAATAACTTTAATTTGAGAAGCTGAGAAAGTCGAGTGGCTCCACAAAATTAAAGTTAAAGGTTTTTAGAGGTACCTAAACAAAGCTTTTAGATTTTATTTTAGATCATATTTTTTAAAAATTTATTAATTAATTAATTAAAAGCTTGAAATGAAGTTGTCTTGCGTTATTGTGTTGGTTAATACACAACAAAAATGATCACATAGCACATATTTATCATTTTATGTTTAATTTTAACTCCTTTAATTTTTTTTCCTGTTTATTTTTTGTGCTCAATATATTTTGGCTGTTAATTTAATTGTAATAGTGCCATTAATTTGAATGTTTGACATTGTTACCACTATAATTAGATTTCAAACAGCTGTTACTAGCTTTCTAACTTGGTTGCCACCAGTTTTGTTTTATATCTCTTTCATTTATTTTCACATCTAATTTACTCTATAATTTAGGTTGTTATAGAAAATATATCAGATGTTTGTCCACCTGTTAGCGCATGTAAGGACAAGCTATATGCAATGCAGTAGGAGTTGCGATCTCTCAACTTGAGCATTGTTGATGTAAAGCAGTATGGTGGCCCAGTAGTGCACAACACAATGAAATCTCCACAACACAATGGAAACAAGCTGCAACATATCAGAAACAAGCCACAACACAACGAAATTAGCACAACACAACGGAAACAACTGCAACGTAGCAGAAACAAGCCACAACACAACGAAATTAGCTCAACACAACGGAAACAAGCCGCAACACAACGAAATTAGCACAACATATTGGAAACAAGCCACAACACAATGAAATTAGCTCAACACAACGGAAACAAGCCGCAACACAACACAATTAGCATAACACATCGGAAACAAGCTGCAACACAACAGAAACAAGCCACAACACAACGAAATTAGCACAACACAACGGGAACAAGCTGCAACACAACAGAAACAAGCCACAACACAATGAAAACAAGCCTTAACACAACAAAATTAGCACAACACAACAGAAGCAAGCCGCAACACAACGGAAACAAGCCACAACACAACGAAATTAGCACAACACATCGGAAACAAGCCGCAACGCAACAGAAACATGCCACAACACAACAAAATTAGCACAACACAACGGAAACAAGCTGCAACACAACAAAATTAGCACAACACAACAGAAACAAGCAACAACACAACGAAATTAGCACAACACAACGAAAACAAGCCACAACACAATAAAATTAGCTCAGCACAACGGAAACAAGCCACAACACAACGAAATTAGCACAACACATCAGAAACAAGCCACAACACAACAAATTAGCATAACACAACGGAAGCAAGCTGCAGCACAGCAAAATTAGTACAACACAACAGAAACAAGCCGGAACACAACGAAAACAAGCCACAACACAACGAAACAAGCTGCAACATATCAGAAACAAGCCACAACACAACGAAATTAGCACAACACAACGGAAACAACTGCAACGTAACAGAAACAAGCCACAACACAACGAAATTAGCACAACACAACGGAAACAACTGCAACGTAACAGAAACAAGCCACAACACAACGAAATTAGCTCAACACAACGGAAACAAGCCGCAACACAACGAAATTAGCACAACATATTGGAAACAAGCCACAACACAATGAAATTAGCTCAACACAACGGAAACAAGCCGCAACACAACACAATTAGCATAACACATCGGAAACAAGCTGCAACACAACAGAAACAAGCCACAACACAACGAAATTAGCACAACACAACGGGAACAAGCTGCAACACAACAGAAACAAGCCACAACACAACAAAATTAGTACAACACATCAGAAACAAGCCGGAACACAACAGAAACAAGCAACAACACAACAAAATTAGCACAACACAACGAAAACAAGCCACAACACAATAAAATTAGCTCAGCACAACAGAAACAAGCAACAACACAACGAAATTAGCTCAGCACAACGGAAACAAGCCGCAACACAACAAAATTAGCACAACACAACAGAAACAAGCAACAACACAACAAAATTAGCACAACACAACGAAAACAAGCCACAACACAATAAAATTAGCTCAGCACAACAGAAACAAGCAACAACACAACAAAATTAGCACAACACAACGAAAACAAGCCACAACACAATAAAATTAGCTCAGCACAACAGAAACAAGCAACAACACAACAAAATTAGCACAACACAATGGAAACAAGCTGCAGCACAACAAAATTAGTACAACACATCAGAAACAAGCCGGAACACAACGAAAACAAGCCACAACACAACGAAATTAGCACAACACATCTGAAACAAGCCGCAACACAACAAAGTTAGCACAAAACAATGGAAACAAGCCACAACACAACGAAATTAGCACAACACAACTGAAACAAGCCACAACACAATGGAATTATCAAAACACAATGGAAACAAGCCACAACACAGCAACATTATCACATTACAACAAAATCAGTCCTATGCGTTGTGGCAATTTCATTGTGTTGTGGAAATTTCGTTGTGTTGTGAACCACTGGGCCACCAAAAAGCAAGATCGCATCCACTGCAGAATCAAATTTTCAGTAGCATTTGGTTATTGTTACTAGCTTAGCATGGCGCTAATGGGTTAAGAAAGGCTCTTTTGATTAGTTTGAAGAAGATAATCAGGCATTGAGGAAGGCAGATAGGATACTGTAAGGGATTTTGCAAGACATTGGTGTGAATTTAGTCGGTGTACTGTTGTTTTACAATGCATTTTGGGAATTTCTAGGGATTGATTTGGTGCACTAAACAATTCGGACTGAAAATGACTGACTGCCTGAGCAGCATGTATACTATTGTACTAGAGATTGGATAGAGACTGCCTATATTAATGTTCAAAGATACTACGTTTCTTTGCAACTATAAACAGCCCCTGTGGTTGGTCCAACGACTTGCATTACTCGGCAGAAGAGTTGTTTATTATTATTAATATACATTGGTTTTTCATATTGCCTTTGCTGCTATTTTATGAAAACAATAAGTCACTGCCGCATGTCCCAAAATACTTGGTTTTTAGGTCTTGCAATCTTGCTCAATGATATTTTAAAGCTTGAACTGAATCTGTTTTTGTTTTTTAAATGATTAGTGTCAGTTCTCTCAAACAAGTTTACCATAGTTTCTCTGCAGTTTGTGATTTGTTACTCTTTTTTCAAGGCAGCTTCGTGTTGTAATTCCTCTGAGGTTTAATCACTCTCCCCTCTGAGAGCAGTTTAAGAGATGTAGCCAGCGCTGTAGCCGATTTGTTCAGCTGTACCTGTTCTTATGTGGACATGCTGTTTTCTGTTATTTTCCTCCGTCTCGTGATTGATTGGGATCTGCCGACAAGTACTCAGCTCGGCTTTCTACAATCATTGTTCCTAGCGTCAGTAGAATAAAATAATTTCCTAAAGGGTTTTCTGTCTCCCGTTCGCCGTCTTCCCCTCGTTCTCTCAGGAGGTGGAGGCGGGAAACGGCTCGTCAGCATTCAGCAAGCGGATGTTTGTGTGTTTGTTTGACGCTCCTTGGCAGAGGCAGCGTAGGGGCATAGGGATTCACGTCACGTGTGTGCTATGATTCAGAAGTGATCTGTAACTTAAAACCTCCAATTCACAGCATGACAGCTGATTGGGAGAGCTGACGTGTGGATGACATGCTGCGGAGGAGCTGCAACAATTTTCAGGGGAACGTCGCATTTCTTAAGATGGAGGATATGCTGCTAGGTATTAGAGCAGACAGGCATAAACTCCTGTCATTTGTCTATAACACATGCACACACTAGACTATTAACATTCAGTTTCTTTTGGCAGACAGTACATTGTGTTTATTTATTTAGCTGTGAGTCGCATTTTGAATGCACACACACGTTCTTCATTCACTGATGTGAAGTCGGCTAGTCTGTTTGACTGTCACCTGAGCCAGTAGTACATCACTTACATAGTGTATATTTTGCCACCTGGAAGGACTATGACATATTAACATGTTAAGTAAATATCCTTAAAAAATGAATGAAAAAAAAATTAAAAATCTTAAATTCTGGGATTTCAGTAAAAATATAACACACATTAATGAGGTTTTTGTCTAAACTTGAAAAAAAAACCCACTTATGGCGTGAGACTAATTTGATTAAATATATTCTCTGAAAAAAAACTTGAAAATTAATGGAAAACAGTTTTTAATATAAATTTTGCAGTCTGTTTTGTAACTGTTGCTCTATTTTGACTCAAAATATTCATGTTGTTGGATTTTTAGAAATTTTACGTTTATTAAGTGATTAAGATTCTTTTTTGAATTTATTTCGCAGTGTGTTAGCTGAAGCATTGCATGACTTCGGTAACTGTCGTTCTGTTTGAATACAGTCTGTTATCAACAGTGAGACAGTACATGGTCTCAACATGACACCCCATGCCTCTTGCCTGTGTGTTGGTGATGAATGGCCAGCGTTTGGCCAGAGATGAAGGACAAACAGATGTCCAACAGTATAGGTTTCCGAAGGTACCCACATTGATCTCTCCCAACTTCCACATTGTGCTGTCAGCAGTGTTTTGAAAGGCAAGCAGCGGGAGGCATCGCCTCCTATGTAGTTTCAGAAAGTCTGGCTCAAAGTTAGTGCTGGGAAATAAACTAGAATCCTGACTTTTCCTTTTGAATAGAAAAACAACTCAAACATATGTCAGCTCATTGAAGCGCAGAGTACAAAGTAGTTCCACTTGTCTTGCCAGCTCAGGTGCAAAGGAAATCAGTGTTGTATGGATATTGTGTCTTAGTGTCATTGTGCTGAACATGTTTTTGTCCTTAGTCGTCATGGCATTTACATTTTTATTTGTAGATTATTCTTTAATGCAAAGTGTTTCATAATTGAGGGAATGCTACAACAAAAGTGCTGTCAGGGTTATTGTTATATTATATTTAATAACTATTAAAACATTTTTGTTAATTAAAATAAAGCTGAAATTCAAATAATAATAATAATAATAATAATAAATTAAAAACAATATGAAACACCTTAAGTTAATTTAATTTAGTTTAAGTTGAAGCACTAAAATTACTAACTGGAAATAAAATAACTAAAAATTAAAACTGAAACAAAAAATAATAAATTAACCTTAAATAGTAATAATTAAATAATAAAATGATTACTGATTAATGATAAAAATATAATTAAACAAAAATGAATAAAAATGACAAAAGTGCATAAAAAAATAAACCTGAAAATAAAATATTATAGTTTGAAAATAAACGTGAATTCAAAATATTCATAAAAGCAATATTTTTTTTTTCCATTTTTACATTCTCTTTCTCTATCACATTGCTTTTTGTTTTTTTTTTGTTGTTTTTTTTTTTGGGGGGGGGGGGGTATTATAGATTTTTCTTTTGTTTTTAATATATGTCCATGTTATTAATATATGTTTTAAGGGTGCTTACAATTTTTGTCCATCATGGTAGAATTTGTAGTGCAGAAATAAATTTATGAAATTGTTTGCAGACAGAATCATTTTACTATTACTGTATTACAGTAATGAGATTGTTTCACATTAGAGTGGTATGATTTTGAGTTGAAAGTGTGCTTTAATCTATGAACATAATTTCAGAATACAGCAACAAAAATTGCACTTGTCTTTTTAATTTTGGGGTGAAAAATTACCTGTATATCTCTTAATTAGATTCCCTCCACAATATCAATATGTTATATTTACTATTAATACTTCAAAATGTCACAGCCTTCATCATATTTCTGCCCTCACCATTAAGCCTCAGACTGCACAATCCTTCGTTCTTATCAGGGTTTCAGTCATTGGTACCTTGAGGCAGTTTGATCTCATCGATGGATGTTGTAGTTTTCAAATAACAAGTTATCGACAACTATTTGGTATCTGTCTGCTTGGTGCACGTCTGCCTTATATTGGCAGCGTTTACTTGAATGAAGAATAATGCTGAGATGTGTCCGTCCTCTCCAGTGTATCAGTGTCCACTATCGATTCTTTCCTGGGAGTCTATTGGTTCTCATTACCTGTCTCCAGTAACTTATCTCAATTGTATTTCTCTGGCCAGTTCAAAGCTTCTCCCCTTCTGCTTTAACACACACACACACACACACAGGTTTCTCATCCTCTCATCTGAGGAAACTAAGCTAAGACAGGGGAGAGATGAAGACATATCCATTCAAAGAGAAATCAATGATGACAGTGGATTTGCATGGACCAGACCTGGATGCCGGCTGATCCATTATGGCAATATTCTTGTTTAACTAACTGCAGTCCCAGACATAGGCTGGAAGGATTGCAAATGCTTCGGATTGTCCGATTATATTTGATTTGATGCCTCCGAAAGGCTTTCACAGGAGATGAATATGCTTTGAACGTGATCACTTTTATCTCACGCAATCTGTCTTACCTGACAACATCTCATTTCCCACTTATATGGTCATTTGTGGCAACACTTTGAGAGTAATAGTCAAAAAATCTGATATATTTGTCTCTTTAGAGATAGTTCTTTGCAAAAGATACCTCACTGACTAGTAGATATGCATTAAATTACATTTTTCCCATGAAAAATGCCTCTTTGACTTCTTAGAAATCCTGGTATTGGTTATATGATTATATTGATTAAATTAATTTGTTATAGTTTGCAGCATGAATTTTTGATAATATTTTCTCAATTAAATGAAAGTGAATTTAAGTAAATTAAGTTCCTTTTGGATCTGATTCCCTTCATTTATTTTGTTAAATGAGCACATTATAATTTTTTTTTCTATGCCAACATTTTGAGCTTGTTTTCATTGTTCTCGAGTAAAACTCCTGGGTTCCTACAGACAAACTAAGATGATTAGTACAATCACTTTTAATTGATGAGACAGATTTCTGCCAACTCCAAAGATCTCATGTAGAAAAAGAGAATTTCAGTGGCCCTTTTACCATCTGAATTATAGGGGGAATGTTCAAAAAAAGGACCTTAGTTTAGCTTGTAGGAGAGGAGAGTGAGTGCATATCCTAAGGTGAAATGAATTATGGGCCATTTTCAGAAACTCATGATAATTATTGCCACCCTGTCCACATACTCTGAACAGTGTAATTAAGTTCATGCAGACTCTAATGGCTTTGATTAAATGAAACCATTCTTTGGCATGCTAAGATTTTTCTTGAACCACCAGGCCTCCTGGTCATACATTTACTGAATAACAGAAAGAAAAGCAATCACAGGGTTCCATTTACAGTAATCATTATTATTTTTTTGTTTTCTTTCAGTATTGAAACTAGGCCTACCTGGAAAAAGTACTTGATGTGAAGATATTAAATAATATTATATTATTTATTTGTTAAAGTCTAACAGAGCTGTCAAACATGACCATGGAGGAGCTCAATCTGGACTGTATGGTGATTTGAAGAGAAGATAAAAAAAAAAAATTGCATTAATTAATGTTATGTTATAAGATATTTAATGCAAATTTTTGGGAGTCGGAAAGATTGATTGATTGAAAATTAATACTTTTATTAAACAAGGATTATATTAAACAGAAAAGACCTTTATAATGTTACAGATGATAAAATAAAAAAATAATAATAATAATAAATTATGTTTTTTCACTTTATATCAATCAAAGAATCCTGAAAAACAATGTATCATGGTTTCCACAAATATATTATGCAGCACAACTGTTTTTCGACATTGGCAATATTAATTAAAGTTTCTTGAGCACCAAATCAACGTATTAGAATGATTTCTGAAGGATCATGTGACACTAAAGACATGATGCTGAAATTTCAGCTTTGTCATCTCAGGAATAAGTTACATTTGAAAATGTATTGAAATAGAACACAGTTATTTTGAACTGTAACAATATTTCAAAATATTATTGTTTTTACTGTATTTCTAATGAAATAAATGCAGCCTTGGTGAGCATAAGAAACTTCTTTCAAAAACAACTTTTGAGCAGTCACTAAAAAAAATGATTCATTGAATTTTAAACGATTCATTGAATTTTTTTAAGGTAAGTGGTTGCAATCAATTTATTTTATATGCATTTAATTAAACACATTTTGTTGAAAGTTAGTGAAATAAATGTGTTTATTTAAATGTAGCTAAAATAAATCGATTTCAACCACTTCCCTTCAAACATTTAGTAAATTCAATGAATCATTTTTTTTTTCAGTGTACTGAGTGTCTATGCATGTATTATTTTGTATTATACAGCTACTTTTAGAGAAAATATCATAAAGACTATAAATGAAGATTATCACACATCTGAGAAAATCTTGCTAACAATGTAGAAATACAAAGATGAGACTCCACAGTGATGAAGCAATCTTTAATGGGTTGTTAGAGGGCTGATTTAGTCAGTAGCTGATGTCTCTACAGCCGGGGCTTTAATGAGCATCAAAAGAACGAGTAGGACGCGAGGACAGTCAGTGTACCTCTAAATGAACATAATCGTCTCGTGCCACCTGCTAGACATCATTCAATAGCAATGGGGCTAATTGATAAGGCATTATTAGCAACTTTCCCTTTAATGGGAATTGTATTTCATCCTGTCTGAACGGCAAAGAGGGAGAGTGTTTGGCGTTGAGGCATAAGGAGCAGATGGCAAGGTCAACAGCTCCAGTAATCCAGCGAGCAGACAAGACCCATTAACCGGCCTAGCTGGGTCAGCACCAGTGAGAGGATCTGCATTACTGCAAATGCTTCATAAAGGGACTGTTTAGAAGCCGACCACACGCAAGCAGTGTAAACGAAAGGTAATATCGCTGACCGTAAATCAGGTTCCTTGAGGACAGGCTGTCTTGAGGATCAAATCACGTCTGTCTGTGAGAACCAGTTTTTGTTAACGTTGGATTCAGGCTTAAATTCATCTTGGGTTCAGATGGCATGCCATGGACCACAAACAAACCATTTTTACAAAATTAGCAAATTTGAACTCTGATTGCAGGCTTCTTCATAATTATAGGAAATCAGTGCAGGTTTTTATTAGTCTGCCGTGCTTCCTTTTTAAAAAGTTAAACGGGGGAATGAGTGCTGTGATTCTAAGGAATACTTTCTGGTTTTGTCATAGTTTGACTTGCATTAAAAGTTTTGCTCATATATAGTGCAATAAATTAAAACTTATTCTGCAAAGAAATAAAGATGACACTAAAGACTTTTTTTTTACAAAAGGTTTCCATTTCAAATAAATCTTGAACTTTCTGTTAATCAAAGAATACTGAAAGTAGTTTGTTTCCACAAAATTATTAAGCAGCACTACTGTTTTCATTATTGATAATAAAAATAAGCATTTCTTAAGGACAAATTCTGGTAACACTTTAGTATAGGGATCAATTCTCACTAACTTGTTGCTTATTAGCATGTCTATTATTAACAAAACATTATTTATTAATTTATCTATTGTTTAAATCAACTATTTGGTCATTTGATTTAAAGCATTTATGACTAAGGACATATAAGCAATTTAAAAAATAATGTTATAGAATATGCACATATTCTGCATGACCATATTCTACATCCCTAATCCTACCCAATACCTAGCCTTAACACCATACTAACTATTATTAAGCAGCAAATTATTAGCTTATTGAGGCAAAAGTCATAGTTAATGGTTTGTTAATAGCGAGAACTGGACCTTAAATAAAGTGTGACCAACTAATGTTCTAAAATGCCATCCTTGTGTTCATTTAAATAATCCATTATAGCCTACTTCTCATTAATAATTGTAATCAAATTAGCTACAATAGCTATTTAGTAGAAATTATGGTTGCTCTGATTGAGGGGAAAACACACACACACACACACACACACAAACACACTTTTGAACCATTTCAAAGCAAATACAAAAAATAAAAATAATTATATATTGCATTTTTAACATACACATTTTCTAAATAACCTTGTGTTGTTGTAATGGATTAAAGAGGGCTGCTCTGATTTTTGAGTTATTCAGGTGTGATTATGGCTGTGATTATGGCTGTTTTGGCTACCTCAAGCTAGTTTAATTCACTGACCTGATGTGCCCCAAATCTTCTGCATTTAGAGGAAATGTCTGGCACAACAGAAGTTCTTCTTGAAGATGAAAACAGCTCCTCTCAGTACACACAGTCTGCACTCCCACAGTCCATTTCAGCTCAGCCCATAGCTTACAGCTAGTAAGTAATTACTTTTTGATCAAGAGCTATGCCCTTGTTGTTGCACAGAATGCAATCTAGACTAACAACATGCCTGTGGTAGTGATTCAAGCATTTATTTTTTCTCATTGTGCACTAGGAGACCAATGGATTATCAATACTGTTCCATTAAGACGTGTTGCTTTTTGTGAAAGGAAATGAAGATTGACACCGTAGAGCTGCTGCGAAGAGCCCCGGAGAGCTGTTTGCCTCACAATTAAAATGGCAGTGATGGGAGTGAAGAGAGGAAATGTAGTTCAGGATTTGAAAAATGCTCATGGAATGGCATAGAAAATGGGATGTGGCATCCTCAGGGCCGGTGTTGGAAATATTCATACATTGGGAGGTTTCCAGTGGAACATGTCATGGTTGCTTGTCGTTTTGCAGCCCTGTAGCACTGTAGGGTACACAGAAGCCCAGTAATTGGTGAAAGAAGATTTTGCCATGGCATTTTATGCTTTAAAGTGGATCAATATTTAAGTCATAAAATCAACAAATTTTTTTATTTATTTATCTTTTTCAGCCATTTGGCCATTTGATTTAAAGCATTCAAGAATAACCCCATAAGGGATGAGTGATTTAGAAAATAACATATAATAATAATAATAATAATAATAATAGTAAAAAAAAAAATCAAAGATATATATAAAGATATATTGAATATTATGCCATATACATTTTTATAGTCCAAAGTATCACACAGATTTTCTTTTTTGTTTGTTTGTTTGTTTGTTTGTTTTTTCACATCTGGCTCTGTCACATATCTGGCTCCCAAAAATCTGTATACTGTATCAAAATAATTGTTTTTAAATATTTTATTAATAAGTGTTATTTAATTTTATTTTTGGTTCTAAGTTAATTTTATGTTATATATTGTTTTTCTGTCCAAACAAAAAAGTCTTTCTTTTAGCTCAGCATGATTTAGTTCAAAACGATAAATCTCTCTGCCTGATTTAACATTTTGATGTACTCTTCAGTGGCATATGGGAATGTTTTTGTCAAGCAGATAAATGCACTGTTAAATGAGATTTTATCTTAATCAATCCAGTTGTTTTTTCTCCATATTTCATAAAGCAGAACAAGTGCTACTAGAAAATCTTTACAGAGATTGCAGCTGTAACTAAGGGCAACAGCAACTAATTTGATTGACATCTGTTGCTGCTCTGCCTTCTTCCTCCATCTATGATTGTAATTCTCATTCCCTACCATGTACCAGCATTTTGCATCATGACTATTTTGCAAACAATATTTGGATAATTGTTCTGTTTTTCTGTCTTTATCTAGTATAACTACCCCTAATGAGAAAGATAGAGACTGGAATTTTTGCTCACATTTATTGTGTAGAAATACTGTAAAACAGCATTGTGCCGGTGAAGATGGGTTTGAATACATTACAGATATGCAAACAAATAAAAAAGCTTCTGTGACTAGTTCTGCTTGTCACTCAAGCCTTTCCAAACATAAACAATCCACCAAGACAGTTACAGTTTTTAACTGTTACCAATCAAGTAAGATGATTTTTGATGCAGATCAACACCTGTTCAGCTCACGCTGCTTTATAAATAGATCAGCCACTGGGAGAGAAGGAAGGGGACGTGACAGCTTAATAGTCCGTAAAGATTTTGGATAGGCAGAGAAACCGGGTGGATGACAGTTTGTGCTTTGTGTGTACTCGCCCTTAGGAATTAATCAGTATAAACTCACTTAGCACTCAAACAAATAAAACATACAGCTCTTCCTTGTCAGCTTGCGCTCTAATCACATGTTGGTTTATGACAGAGGAGGTAGTTTGGGACAGGAAATGGTTTCTGAACGGATTTGGAGTAGGTCGAGATTGCCACATGATATTCGGGAAAGCGGCTGTGACAGTCAGTGTGCTGCTCCCTAAAGATTCATACTTTCAGAAATATCCTTTGTTCATCAATCATCTTATCTAAATACAGTTTCCGGCACATTTCCATCTGGTATTGACATCTCTCTTGGACTCTTAGATCACAAAGGCTGCATTTATTTGATCAAAAATACAATAAAAAGTATTATTGCTTAATATTATTCAAATTTAAAAGAAGTTTTCTATTTCAATATATTTTAAATGTATTTTTTTCCCCTTGATGGTAATGCTGAATTTTCACCAGCCATGTTTTTCTTCCCAGAGGTGCATTTAATTGATCCAAAAAAAAAAATCATATAAATGTTGTTCTTTTGAAAGTTCTGTTCAAATGTTCACAAAAATATTAATCGGCAAAATCTGTTAAAACTTGATTATTAATAAATGAGCACCAGTAATGATTGATAATAATTCAGCAGCAAATCAGCATATTAAAATGATTTCTGAAAGATCATGTGACACTGAAGACTGAAATAATGCCTGTAATGACTATGTACAAGTACTGTTCGCTCTCTTTCAATTTTTCATTAATTATTACTATTTTACAGTGCTGTCAAACGCCTGTCTGCTAGGCAACATATTTAAGAGATATAAACCCAAAAGATAGTGTGATGCCAGCTGGTTTTCATGGGTTGGTAGGTCTTTAGCTTGGAGCTATTTAGAATATTTTGGCCGTACTCAGTCTTTAATTGGGTTACCTTACTTGCTGACAGATATGCCTTCTGGTTAAAAGACAGAAATGGAGGTTTAATGAGGCTGATATGATTTTTGTTAGCTCCAGTGCTATCAGCTAGCAGATGGACCATCTCCATATCTGTCTGTAGCTTTGATAATTTATTACCTGAGGTGTAAATTATCAACAGAGGAATACCTTCTGTCAGAGCTGGATTTATTCTTGGTTGCTGGCCTACTACAACCAACCATGGCTCATGCGGCCAGTAAATGTAGCAGGAAGAGGAATGAACTAACAACTCATGATAGTCATAATATATTTGTTGTGTGTGTGTGTGTGTGTGTGTGTGTGTGTGTGTGTGTGTGTGTGTGTGTGTGTGTAAAATAAAATAATAAAATAATAATAATAATAATAATAATAATTAAAACAACTGACACCTGCGAATGATGTTAGTATGTGTTGACAGTGTTTTCTTAATCAACTTTCTAAAAATACTAAGTAAATTAGCATTTCATCAGCCTCTGTGGATCTGTGAATTCCTGTCCTCTCTTCACTGAAGATGCTACGAGTGTTAAAATGGAGCCCCCTTCTGCTGCAGTACATGATCATCGCATGCTGATCTTACATCACATCAAACAGACTCTCTCCAGAGGCAATTTAGCATTAAACATCCAATAAATAACCGCAGTCAACAGTGACATGCCAATATAGTGCTACACGCAGATCGGGGTGTTGATGCCATAAGATAAAAAAATCAATCAGCAGATGAATGACAAATTACACCTTGAGTAACCTTCACTAGCTGCCTGTTGAAATAATTTTACAAAACAAAGGAGTCTTACAGTACATAAAGGACACTCACGTGTGTTTTCATGTTCTGTTGTGAAATAGTCTACCAGATAAACCCGTGTTTCACTGTTGCAAGGGCTTTATCAGGTTACAGACAGTTAGGATTTAATTTAATATCAGTCACATAAAAGTCGACATAAAATCATAGTGTTGTCTTTCATGGCGCTTGCAATCACTCTAGCTTTTTAGTGTCTCAGTCCATTTCAGGACTGTGTAGATATCAGTGTATTTTCCCTTTTTTATGCCACAGATTGACACGTTAGTGTGCGCGTCAGTTGTTTTTCTAACCTACCTGCAAGTCGTTTCACCTTGATCTGGTATTGGCCTGAACTAGACTGGATTGATTGGTGCCGCAGCCACATGCTGGGTCACCAGCCTTAAATAATCCATAATGGAACGGCAAGCGCGAGTGGGGGGCCTTGAACGGTGCATTCACAGTCGCAAATGGACAGTTCAATCAAATTAGAACTAGCAAAAAAATATTCCTGTAATAACTAAAATCCTTGAGCCAAGCCTTGACCCTAAAAGTGCACTGGTTGGAGGTCCCTGGATGTGCCTGCGTAGGCCTCTCCGTGGCTGATGGATTTAATGTGGCCCTTGAAACAGTCCGTCTGTCTTTTCTCTTCTTCATAGACTGCTGCTCACTGGAGTGAGCCGAGGATTACAGTATCTTATTAGTGCAGGAAAAGAGACAGCCGTTCACTGAGTCATCCTGCCTGTTGGTCCACATGGACCACACATCCAGCTTCAGAGCGCCTGAGGACAATGGCTTTTGGGGTGGGATGGATTCTAGTTTTTATGCTTTTCTGTGTGCGGCATTATTTGGGACTTTTTATTATTAGTGGTGCTACCCAAGAAGCAGGGACGTGCACAGACATTTTGAGGGGCAGGGGCTCAAGTGGAAAAAAGGGGACTTCTCATATTAATTTAATTATTCTGTAAACAAAACGCAAAATATATTAGGGGTGTGCGATATTGACAAAAAATATATCAATATTTTCTGGGATTTTATCGATAACGATAATTAGACAATATTTTGCTGAGTGTGTTATTGTGCTGATATCTTAAGGACTACCTTGGACAGCTGACTCTTAAAGTTTTTGATATTCTGCATATATTCTGTGGTGATCAGTTCACAGCAGTGGTAGAAATTAATTATTTCCAATAAGTTTAAATTGATTTTTTTACCTTTTATGGGCATTTTTACCTTTATAAAGCCCTGCGTGAGTGTGCATCATATTTTCAGTCAAATTCTTAAATTGAATCAGTCAATTAGAATAAGTAATTAAAGCTGTTACCAAGCAAATGAAATCAGTATTGACAAAATTAGTCTTTGCAATGCAGAGAAAACACAGAAGCTGCATTAGAAGTGGCATTTAGATGCATTTACACACTGTTTAATGCAGGACATGAATGCATTTAGCCTGCAGTTACAAAAGCATTAATGCTGTTTTGATATTTTAAACATAAAACATTGAATACTGATAAAAAAACATTTAATAGACACTTTAAATGTGAAATTAAAAGTAGGTGGCAGCAAGTCACTGCAACTGAACCGAATCATTTAAACGGTTGATTCATTCAGACAAAACAGCTGTTGCTCAGAGACGCAAATTGAAATTATATTTGTTGGCGAAATAGAGCAAAAACAGTCAATTTTGTGTATAAAATATAAGTGTGTTAAATTAAATTCTTGTTTATTTAACTGCTTTATAAAATCAATATCACATTTGTAATCATGTTGCTTTTTGGTGGGGAAAAAAACCCAACAAACAAACAAACAAAAAAAGTCAGTCTTCGCGTGATTAACTATATGAAATGATATAAATGTATACATTTCTGCCACCATATCTTGAATTTTGTGATCATTCTTAATCTAAATGCATTTTAATAAACTGAATCATGCAGTGAAAGAACGCGCACTGGTCTATGGTAGCTGATGTTAGCAAAACAAATTAACTATATTTGCCTTTTGTCTTTTGGATAATTAGCTGTAAATTCGAGGCACAGGTAGCTAGTCTTTTGTTTATCACCACTCACCTCCACACCAAGATAAACACAACTGGAGAGGGAGGGGGTTCTCTGCCTGTCTGTGATGTGCATGTGCCGATCAATGTGTGCTACACTGCTGTGCTGCGTGCGCCTGCGCCGAGACGCGGAGGGGAGAAAGGCATCGGAACTCGACAGTCTCAACATTATCCGACCCGACCTGATATTTGGATTTTTTTATTTGCTTGACAGCGAAAGCTGTGCGCAAACAGAAACACATACGCATACATATATACATAGGCCTATTCATTTATAAAAAAAAAAAAACTCCCTAGAAAAAAGGGCACTTTCTCTCGAGGAAGAAAAAGGGCAGGTGCTCCAGCCCCCATTTATGCCTATGTGTACACGTGCCTGCACCATTTATGCTCTGATGGATACCTCTATGTCAAAAAAAACTAAACATTTGGAGTTTTTTGATTCATTTGTTTCATTTTTCTAAGCTTTCTTAGCTTATTTTATTTTATTTTATTTTATTACTTTTTGTATGTTTGTTTTATGTTTAATAATTTTTTGTTAAATTGTAATAGTAGTATTAATGTATGAATATATCAATTTGTTTATTTGCTTTTTATTTTCTCTGTTAGTATTTTTGCTATAATATTATATTTTATTGTTGCACAATTGTATGAATTTTTTAAATTTTATACATTTATTTAATCTATCTATCTATTTATTTTATTATTTATTTTAGTTCAGATTTGAACTTAAGCATGTGCATTTACTTATTTATTGTTTCATTATTTGTATTCTTCTTTTATTTTATTTAATTACTTTTGGAATAAGATTTTTTATTTTATTTTATTTTATTTGATCATTTATATAATTTAATTACTTTTTGTATGTTTGTTTTATATTTATATATTTTATTATAAATTTCAATAATTGTATTATTGTAATCTATTTATTCATTTTACTTTTTATTTTCTCTATTAATATTTTTACTGTAATATCACATTTTATTGTTTCTGAATTTTTATTAATTTAAAACATTTTATACATCTATTTAATCTATCTATCTATTTATTTTATTTATTATTTATTTTTGGTCAGATTCACACTTAAGCATGTTTATTAAATAATTAATTGTTTTATTTATTGTTTCATTATTTGTATTGTTTTTATTTAATTTAATGTTTATATTAATGTAATCTATCTTAATTTGTTTAATTACTTTTGGAATAAGAATGAGGGAGAGAAGAGTGGAGAAGACAGAAGAGGCAGATATGAACTCATGTTGACCTCATAAGCATCATGGCTCGATGTGTCGGCGCACAGCTCTGAATTCTGTCAGTGTTTTAATGACATTTTTCCAATTGCTCTGATTACTCATTTGTTTGCTTACCTCTCTAGCTTTGGCCGCTGTTTCAGGGCTCAGACGTCCAGAAGCGATAACAGGTAATGAAAAGAGCGTAATGCATTGAAAGAGAGTGATATGTTTGTCAGACGACATGGTAAACATTACATTATTCAGCACAGTTCAAAACACTAATGTGTTTTAAATGCATATTTACCTCTCTAATTCAACACTAATGATAAACATCATTATTGCCACCAGTGTGTCCATACAGGTGATGGAAGCAATTATATAATAAGATTCATCACATTGGAGAGTGACACTATATTCCAATCCAATATAAAAATAGAAAGTCCACACGCTGACCTTCTGACTGCTAGTTGTGTGTCGTTCTAGTGTAAGTAAATTCCCTCTTAATCCCAGCTCCCATTGATGAATCTTAGCTTCTCGCACTCTAGATGCAGCCTAATTGAATTTCCTCGGTCACAATGAAAACTTACTCCAACCTGCCAGTTTTGGGCTGCACCTTTGATAAGCAAATGACCCCCGTGGAATTGAGGTCACCGGCAGCAAAAACAAGAGTGAGTGAAAAAAGAAGTCTCTGCGCCAGTCAGCCTCCGTATCGACTCACAAGAGAATAAGAGCAGCGATGTCAGTGCAGGTTCTTGAGTCTTGTCTGTATTTCTAGACACACACATGCCGTTTGATTTAGCAGCCTCATCCTCCTCACCATAAAAGTCCTTTATAGCAGTAATGAGAACTGTTACTCACACATTTGGAAGGATAACATGCTTGAATAATGCATCTCTTTGTCACCTAGTCGCTCTTTTAGCAGCGTTTGCCGCTCCTTTTGGGAGCTGTTGGTGCAGACACAAGGAACAGATGTTCGCCACTGCAATAATATGTAGAGCAGTCACTGTAAAGTCACGCTGGGACTGAGATAAAGTTATGGTGTAGTGTGTCGGAACGGGATGTTATCATATCCCTGGATTCTACTGTAAATGCACTGTCGAATCCGACCAGGACCCTGCTTGTTCCCTGGAGGAAATATCTCATCCATGGTTTTTCCTGTGGGACTCTGGGCTTTTTTACAAATATCACAGTTTAAAGGATAGTTTAAGACTGAAATTATGAAAATTCTGTAATGATTTACTCACTCTCATGTTGTTCCAAACCTCAAAAAGATATTTTGAGAAGTGTTATTTTGTCTAGAAACTATTTAGTTTGGTTGCAAACCATATCTGTCCTTGATTGGAACAACATGAGGGTGAATAGATGATGGCAGTTATTTATATATATATATATATATATATATATATATATATATATATATATATATATTATTTTTTTTATTTTTTTTTTGCTGTGTGTGTGTGTGTGTGTGTGGAGGGGTGGTTAATGGATCCC
Organism: Barbus barbus; assembly: GCF_936440315.1. Lineage (NCBI taxonomy): Eukaryota > Metazoa > Chordata > Actinopteri > Cypriniformes > Cyprinidae > Barbus > Barbus barbus. The sequence goes on from NC_136761.1 coordinate 13,236,988, forward strand.
TATAAAGAATGGTTACTATGCAATAATTATAGTAAGTTTCAATAGGCCTAAGTGTTGGGAAATGTATAACTTTTTTTAGCTACCTTATTTTATTTTATTTAGTCATTTTTGCATTAACAGAAGCTAGGAGTACAGAGTACTAGGAATATTTGTTTATGTTTAAAGAACATAATATTCTTCAGTAATAAAAACTTCACGAGTTAAAGACTGATGTTTGCATAAAGTCTTTTTGCAGCATCTCTCAGAGTGTTTCATTTTTAAAACACTATATCTGTAAGTTTAAAATCAAAAAGAAAAACGGGGGAAAAAGTATTTCTTTTTTTTGGTTTGTTTGTTTGTTTTATTCATTCTCAGTATTCCTTGTGATGCATGCATTGAATTCTGGGAAATGCCTGGGAACTGGCTGACCTTGTGGTCTGTTATGAAAAATATACTCGGTTCGGCTCACCCCAGAATGGAAAGCAGCATCATTATTATTCAGAATTTTTACGTCTGTATTTAATAATTTGTTAGATGTCAACGTAGAAAAATGGGACGGGTTATGAATTTTTAACAATTAATTTTGAAGGTGTGCCGCATGTATTGTGTATGCAGACAACACAACACGACAAAAGCATAAAGCAATAATTCCAAATTACGATCCCATCTCCACAGGGCCTTTTTTCTTTGAGGGTCTAATAAATGTGTCTTCTTTTTGGTATAATTTCCTCCGTTTGTGGGGTTTCACACAGTATTGGAAGCAGGTGTTCGCGTGTGACACTCAGTCTTGAGTCAATTATTCTTTAACCTCGTGACCTCTCAGACCCCAAAGGGAGGGTTGCCACAGCGACCTCGCTCAAGGGCTCAGGGGTGAAGGTTTTAATGGTGTTCCTAGTCAAAGACTTCATACTCGGTTAATTACTCATTATACAAATCTACATTACAGTATTATCTTGGCCTATCATGCAGCTAAATCTGTCATGCAGGAAAAGTGAATTTTCACGCCTGAGTAGCGGTGCAGGCCATGTGGCATATTCACAAAAGTGAACGAAACCGAATGTGGCGGCCTCAGCGGTTCGTTCTGAAGCACAGAGGGAGTATGAGGTCAGAAATCCGGGTAATTGCTGCTAAAAGAAACAAAAAGCAATTAATAAAACAATCAGTGTTTAAGATGGCTTTTCCTCTGACTATTTCAGGACTACGCCTTTTTCCCTTAATTGTATTTTACGATTTAATGCGAACGATAATTAAATTCTCTGAAAAAATCACCCCTTTTAGTGGTCTAATATCATAACTATTTCCGCTCATATTGAATTGGTTACACAATCTGAATTAAATGCAATGCGAGCGGAGCAATTAATTGAGAGTGTGTTATTTTCAGTGCACTTATGTTTGTCTGGATTAGAGATTTGTGCATTGAATCTCATATTTCTGACTTGTTGCAAAAGCGTTTCCAGACGTTGTGTCAGAGGAGAGCGAGATTGTCTGAGAGGTCCATTTTGATGTTGACGCCCTGAGTAACACTGGAGGGTGGTTTAAATCTAACAGTAATTGCATGTGCTCCAAATGTCTGCCAAGATAGTGAGACACAAGCTCTCTGTGCTGCCCTATTTATTTCCTCCCAGAGACTCTCTGCCAAGTGGTGATGAATGTGATGTACATTGATTTGTGACAGACAGGTTGGAGCAAGAACTCAAATGACCAGCAGGATTTGAGATGATGCATTTCTGTCACATTGCCGGAGCGTCTGACCACACCACAGCTAATTGCAGAATGCGGTTTTGTGCTTATTATGACGCATTGACATTAAATGCTTGACTGCTCATTCAGTGCAGTATGAGTTCAGAACCTAGTGTACGGTCTACCTAGACACCATATTTTTAATCAAATTTTTAATATATATATATCTCATTGATTCAAAAAAATAAAAATCAATTTGAACATTGAAATGATGTCCAAAAATCCATTTGAATGCAGCTCTGATGCTCTAAAAAAATTATTTAATGCATTCAAATTATGCTCAAAAAATCAATTATAATGTTGGAATGATGCCCAAGAATCTATTCAAACATTTACTTCTACCCAAACATTGATTTGAATGTTTTTAAATGTACCTATAATGCACTACCAAAGAACATGTGAAACATTTTTGAATGTCCAGATATGGACGAAAATAGATGTACACATTTGACCTCACCTATTATGTACAGAATTTGTACAGTTTGAATATTTAAAAAAAAAAATTGCTTTGAACCTTTGTCTGACGCCCCAAAAGCAATTTCAGTGTGAGAACATATCTATGATGTGGTAAATTTATTTAAATGTTTAATTATACACAAAGAAATCACATTATGAGTTCAAACACAACTAAGATGCACAGAAAACATTTGAAATGGGTAGAAATCTGTTTGAGCATTTGAAGGCACACATGATGCACTAAAATCTATTTAAACATTTGAGTGGTACCCCTACATTATTTTGTTCATTTCATGCACAAACATCAATTCAAAAAATTGCAAATGTACTGTATGAGGCACATTGGCGAAGATTTGAAATGCCCAGAAATCTGTTTAAGCATTTGAATACAATTATGATTAACAAGCATTTTTGATGACGCAATCAATCAATACGTTTTCAATATCAACGTGATGCCAAAATATTTAAGAGTACATTAATACTATGTCTATAACTGCTCTGAGAGACACTTCATGATAATTTAATCGTTTCTTTGAGAAAAAAAAAATATGTATATATATTGTCGTATATAAACAGAATTAACTTAAAGGTCTTCACAACAACCTGTCAAAATGAAAGCTCAGTTTAACTTGAAGAAACTTTGACAGAAATACATTACTTATTGTTATGATAATATAATTATAAAAATAATAAAATTATTACTGAAACATTTTCTGGTAAATAAAAAAAAATGTTTCAGTAATAATTTTATTATTATTATATTATAATTGTATTAATTATTTACTTGTTTTTATTTACCAGAAAAATGTAAATACACAACACGTGATGCTTTTGATTATTAACATTTAATAAAACCATTAAAATTAAATCCAGAAAATTATTGGAAAACAGAATTTGGTAAAAATAAAACTAAATGTGAGAAGGAAAAAAAAGTATTTACATAGGGGCTTAAAAATGTAATATTTGTTCAACTTTTAATAGATTGCTGTTGAATTGTGTAAGTTTTGTGATTTAAGTTAATTAGACATCATTTATAATTAATAAACTTTCATTTAAATCAGAGTCTAGAAAAAATTAAAATGGAAAACAAAAAATGAATCCAGACAAAAAAAAACAACGGAATTTGGAAAAACATGAAAGGGAATTTAGGAAAAAATAAAACTGATTTCATACACTCTTAAAAATAAAAGTGCTTCAAAAGGTTCTTCACAGCGAAGCCATAGAAGAACCATTTTTGGCTTCACAAAGAACCATTCAGTCAAAGGTTCTTTAAAGAACCATCTCTCCTAACCCTTTTTATAATCTGAAGAACCTTCTTTCGCCACAAAGAACCTTTGTGAAACAGATTCTTCAGATGTTAAAGGTTCTTTATGGAACCATTTAGACAAAAAGGTTCTTCAATGGCATCGTAAAACACCTATATTTTTAAGAGTGTATAGGGCCCTACAAGCCAAATGAGAGAAAGGGATAAAAAGGGATGAGCAAGGTTGGATGGAGAGATAATCAAGGTTGGAGGGAGAGAGATTATGGGAGAAATTAGGAGGAAGGTGGTTGTTGAGGGGGATGTGGACATCTTCAAGGTCACACTTTCATGTTGAGATGAGCGATAGCTATGGAAGAAAATATCAGAGAGGCTTAGGGGTTGAGGAGATGGTCCAGAGATAATGAAAAGAAAAATGATCTTTGTCTAACCCCCTCCCTTCATTCTCAAAGAGAGCTTTATTATGCATTACACAGTTTGTGTTGTTGGTGTTGGTTAACTCTGATGATGTTCATTTGTAATTGTCAGCTGAAAATGAATCCTTTTGTTGGATGACTTCACACCAGTTGTTGTAGACATTATTCACCCTGCTGCAGCTGACAAATTATCACTTCATTCCTCTTTTCTTTTTTTTTTGCCCTTTTTAATTTTTATTTTCAGAAAAGACCTCTGAGCTTTGATGGGATAATCCTAGCCACTCATGTCTGAATGGAAACACACTTTTTTTCGTAACCAGGAAAAATATCTCCCACTGGAAGCTCACATAAATATTAATATCTGTTTATTTATTAATTCATCCCAGAAAGCACATTAGAGTTTGGGATTTTCTATTTCGAGGTGGTTTTGTATGTCATACACTTCCTGCATTTAGCTAACAATGATTGTGACGGCGTTCAATCATCTGTCAGTATTCCATGAATTAGTCAAGCAACAAAAATGTTTATCTGCACAAAACTTAGTTTGTTAATTTGTGTCCCCTCATCTCAAATGGTTGGCAGCTCTTCACTGGACATGGTGAACCTGCAAAAAACCTTTGGAAACAGTGGACAGTTTGCCATGTCTGTGAAAAGTCTGACAGCTGTGATAAATTTTGCATTGTTGCCAAAGTTTTGATGAACCACTGCCAGTAAAGAGCTGCTAATTTCTGCCAACGAATTTGCCACATAACCGCAAGTTTGACGCAAATAAACAGTTTTTACAAGGGCCGGGTCTCAGCTCGCTTCAGTTGAAGGACTGTTTCTGAATGCCTCTCTCTGTCTCTGTCAATGGTGCTGAGCTGAACATGTTTGCTTTGTCTGGTTTGGTCCCAGGACTGCCGGTGATGCAGGTGAAGATTGACATCTCCAGACAGCAGGTGGAGAAGATCTTCGGTCTGGAGGATTACTGGTGTCAGTGTGTGGCCTGGAGCACTACAGGAACCCAGAAGAGCCAAAAGGCATATGTGCGGATCGCCTGTGAGTTCAGCTCTGCTATCTTAGAACACAAACATTTTTACCGAATGCCATCTTCTGCCGTCTAATCTGTGATAGTGTGATAAATGTGAGCACAGTGGTTCTTAACTGGTAGGGAGGCTTCCTCAAAATGGTCACAGGTCTGTGTTGATCTGGATTGGAGGGAAAAAATAAATGCAAAAGCTAAAGGCAATTAATAAATGGCAACTAATCATGTAGTATAATGCAGATATAATAAAAATAAAATAAAGATGCAGTTCCAAAATAAAGAAATATTTATATTCCAGAGAGAGATGGTCATATTTTATTTTATTTTATTATTTGGTAAAAACAATACAGTAAAACAGTAATATTGTGAAATAATATTAGCATTTAGAATAACTGTTCATTTATTTTATTTTATTCTGTTTTATTTAATAATTTATTCCTGTAATGGCAAAGCTGAATTTTCAGCATCATTACTCCAGTCTTCAGTGTATTGTTTTAAATAATAATAATAATAAAAAAACATACTGAGTGATTATCAACAAAACTGGAAGAAAACATTTGCCGTATTTTTTCTCGTTATTACCTAAATAAAATGTTGTGCATTCAAAGAAACTTCACAATGCAAGAAACCAGTCATTATATATGGGTTTAGACGGATAAATGTGTTTTGTGCCATCAGTTATTGACTTAATATAAAATACTAATAATTAATTTCAGTATTTTTATTTATTTAGTTAGTTATTTTGTATACGGAATTAAATAAAATGTTGGTATGAACATCATTTCATCCCCAATGTAAAATATCAGTCCCAAAGCAAAAAAAAAAGAGAATCACAGATTCCACTAAAAAATACAGACCCTGAACGGACAAATAATATTAATAGCTGACCTCTATGGGTGCTGTGAGTGGAAAACACAATACTTAACAGTAATAAACTCCATTTATTTGAATACCTTTATACTCAAATACTGTGTAATCAGTTTGTTTAGGTAAAAAGCACGACTAACCAAATTAAAATGTCTTTAAAGTTTATGGTGGAGCTTATCACTCCACCATAGAGTGTTTTGGTAAAGATATACTTTCTATTAAAAGTTATTTTGGAATTCCATTTAGCCAATCAATCTAACCACTTATGTTCCATTTTTCCTCAAGGCTGATTGATTCAGTTGGTTTTATGACTTATTTAATGTTTGATTGGGAAGTTTGATCAGGAAGAGCCTGTGGCAAGGAAATCTGCAATGTAACACTTTGTAATTGCCTCAAGAGGCCTGGTGGTTTTGATATCTCTGTTTGATTAAACACCAGGAAACCACACCACCGCACCGCCTCACTCAGAACAAACGTCAGCACAAAACATCCTTACTTTAATGTAGCGTCTAAAAGAAGATACAATACAGTCATATGTATACAGTATATATTTTGTCTAAAACAATGATTAAAGCATTGTGCGATTAAAATGGGTTTGGGATTTGTCTCAGTATGGTGCTTATAAATATTATACATGGATATTTATCTAGATTCACCTCCAATTCACTTTTGGGTAATGAGAAGGACTTTTAAAGAAATGCTTCACTTAGAAAAAAAAACCCCGGACCACCCAAGAATGATTACAGCGACCAGGTGCTCTGAAAAGGTACTATAAAAGTGGTTCAAACGGTTTGTGTGTTACATAACTTTCAGTCTGTTCCTCAACACAAATTCCTGTACAACTTCTGAGCACTTTCAATATAGCGCATGAGTCATATGGACCACTTTTGTGTCATTTATATGGTACTTCAGTCTTTTTTGGAGCTTGAAAGCCCAGGTCCCTATTCATTGTAATTCCACTAGGGTGAAATATTCCTTTAACAAACCTCATTACTTTGAGAGTTTTCCTCTCAAAGTCATGACAATGTCATCTCAGGACTTGATGGCCATTTAATCCGTTGTGCCTCTCTTATTCCCATTAAATCCTATTTAATTAAATTGAATGTCAAAGACCCCTCTTCACCTCTTAATGTTTGCCAAGGCCTGATTGGTGAAGACAGGCATGACATCTGTTTTCAGGAAACGAAATGACTGGCAGTGCCGTCGTTATTGAGAGAGATTTTATTCCCCAGCATCTGAACTGCAGACGAGTCCGCTGTCTCAATGGACACCTTCTTCCAAAAGCTTTTTCGTGTCATAACAGCTATAAACGTTTATGCAAATATTGTTTTGAAATTGTGCCATACGTAGTCAGGAGGGCAAGAAAGCCCTCCATCAAGAGTAATGCAATTTTGACGAGCAAATACAATTCGACTCGCATCAACACACCCAGGGGTTTTAGGTGGAGTGGGTGGTCGTGCAGATACCACAGCCTCGGTGCGGTATCGAGTAGTGGAGGAAGATAATGCAATTCCTCTTTGTTGATGCTTTGCCTGGGGGCTGCAGACAACCATTCTCTGAAGCAACCAAGCAGGGTCTAATAAGCGCTCGGGTCTGTGATATGGATCCTTCCAAGAGAGAAAGGCCGCTCACGGCTCCTGGTAAACGTACACGGTGCAAACATAGCCCTGCGTTATATATGGAGTAGCTCTGAACCCCAAAAAACACATAGCTAAATATGACACAGATAATGTTAGATTAAATGGCTTGGCAATTTACCTTCCTGGTGATACATGTACACATTCTCATCCACTTTATGACTATTGGAGGATTTTAGTCGATATTTTGGCTTCAGAGCCCATAGGGAAAAAAGAGAAACCTAGAATTTCCCCTAGAATTTTGATGAATGCCCTCCTCACACATTTGTGTACATTTGATAATATGAATGCCCTCTTCAAATGTACACACACAAAGGCTTGAATTTAAGACATGTATTTGAATTGAAAATAAAATGTGTATATACATTTGGATTACACAAATGTATATAAACTAATTAACCTGATGCAAATTTGTGATTGATGCAAAAATAAAACAGAAGATTTCTGTAGTAGTATTAATAAAATTAATTTGTTTTAAATGCACAGTAACCAGGTTCATACATTTATCATGCAGTTTCAGTCTCATACATTTTAACTAACTGAATATTGCTCATTCCAGAGTTAGTCATATTTAACCATGATCGTACTTTATAACTGAATAAATAGTGTTTCCACAATTGCAGTTGTGCATAATGCATCATATCATGCACACATATGCACAGCATGTCAGAACACATACTCACCATGCCACTTCTCTGAGGATACTAACTAATTTAATTTTACACTAATTATTAAACACATTTAATATTAAATATACCGTGCACTACATGTTCTGTGCCTTTTTGCGTATTGCGTGGCATACACAACCATTGCATTATCTTTAGTTTATTATGCACATCGGAAAAGCTTATATGTTTTAGTTACAGTTGTGCTTGTAAGTTAGAATATATATGTTCCAAATGCACCTAATAACTAATAAATGGAATGATTTTGCTCTGCAGATCTGAGGAAGAACTTTGAGGAGGAACCGCTGGGTAAGGAAGTGGCACTGGATCAGGAAGTCCTTCTGCGCTGTCATCCTCCTGAAGGTGTTCCTTCTGCAGAGGTGAGAGCAAAAAGTAAACATTTTAACACCCAACAGCTCTGCTAATTATCCCTCTCGTTAATGTACTCCTACAAATATACCAACGAGCCAGAAATCTGACGCCTTTCACCATATTGCGTCTGTTCCATGAGCTGGACTTGGATGAGGAACCACACAATGTGATTTGGCAGATCTGGAAGTCCCATTAATAATACATGTATTTTTGCACTGGTGCAGGACTAGACCAGCCTGTGACCAGCTGTTGCAGCTCAAGATGGCCATACAAATTTCCAAACCAAAAAGCAACGACATATTTGTTCTATGTTGTCATATTAAATATTAAATTCCAATTTCACTACCAACATGACTGATACTGTATATTTAACTTCATTCATTCTTTTTTCAGTCAATTTCAAAAGAACATTCCGGGTTTCATACAATTTCAGCATTATTATGGCAAAATTATAATTACAATGGTAAATAATTTTGACTAATTCATCAGATTAGTATCATTATTATAAATCATAGTTACAATATAAATTAATTCTTGCAATGAATGTTGCCAAGTTTAAAAGCAGAAAAGTTAAACTATATGATTATATATAAATTTTACTTTCTGTGATAACAAACCACGATAAGTAAAAATGAAATCACAAATATTTATTCATTACCAAAGTATTATCATAATCCCAATTCCTGCTTTTAGTTGTATTTCTGATTTCAAAGTGCTAAAGAAATGTTCTGATTTCCTAATTTTTTATTGTACAAAAAAAAAAGAAAAGAAAGAAAGACAGAAAAATGTTAATCCACTTTTCTACTGCCCTGTGCTGCCATGCAGTGCCTGCCAAAATTTAACATCTTCAGTCCAGGCAGGGTCTTTGGGAGCTGCCCAGAATGGTCGCTGGATCCGGTAGCATACAGAGTGTTTTCCATTCGTTTGAGCCAGATTGAAGCTGTGAAATGTTTTCTCATGTGTATATCTCTAGGTGGAGTGGCAGAGAAACGAGGAGCTGATCGACCCCAAGACTGACCCCAATTTCTTCATCACCGTGGACCATAATCTCATCATCAGACAAGCCCGCCTGGCCGACACAGGCAACTACACCTGCGTGGCCAAAAACATTGTGGCTCGACGAAAGAGCTCCTCGGCTACTGTGATTGTCTACGGTGTGTTTCTTCTCATACTTTGTTCCATTCTTAAATCACAGATAAAAGGACTTCACCTTTCAACAGCCTGACAAAAGTTTGGGATGGTTTTGACCCAGAGTCAGGGGTAATTTACTGAGAGTTAGGCTAGCTTTGATGGACAACTCTATTTTGATCAGACTTTGAGAAAAAAATATACTTACTGCTTTGTGAAAGTTTATCAGTGTTGTACTATAACAGCACTATCAGTAGTCTCCATTCAGTTGATTTTGAACATTATCTATTTTTATTTATTTGGATATATATAGGCCTGAAAAAAAACATGAGTTGTTTTGCAAGTTGCTCCACATAATTTCTATTTTGTGAATAATTTTCTTTAAATATGGAGATGTATATCTAGAAAGTGATAGCTTTTAAAATGATTAGTTTTTTTTATTATTCTTCAGTCACAATTAACTAGAAAAGAAAGTGCTCAGCAATTGGTCGGAAAGTGTGAGAACCCTGTCATTTGAATAATTTTACTTCCTTTAATATTTTATTACATAATGTTAATGTAAATGCATTTGCATTTTATAATATATATTTACATGCACTTTGTAGATGTGGCTTAAGTGTCCAAATATATTTGAGGCCATTATGTTTCTTGTAGCCATCCTAAGCATTATAGCATGGCCGCATTCTGTTGTTATTTTGTATTAGCTTTAGCTTAGCTCCTCTAAAACTGTCCATGCTGTGAAAGATTGCAGTGACATTACAACATATCAGTTTGGGAGCAAAGCAGCCAGACAGTATCTCAGAAATCTCAGCAGAGCTGACAAACACTCACACTGTAGTTGGGCTTGTTGAATTAATGGAAGAAAGTGACTAATGAATGGGGTTTATAAGCTAGCTGACCTTTATTAAAATGCACAGTGGCAGAGCATCGCTAACCCCGGAGGGGTCCCAGGACAAGCGCCGTTCTAAAGGTAGCATGCATTACAACCCTGTACACGCTCTCTACTACTGATCCGGGCCGAGTCAAACATACACGACACATAGTACAGTACTGGGACAGATCTACTGAGAATACTCCTAAACCACAGACGGACATGTTAACGCTGGAGAATCTGCAGTCTTTTGTCAGAGATAATGTATTTGTTTTTATTATGAAGCCTAGCCTAAAGATAATAAGTCAAGGAACAGCTGTGTGATTTGCATTAAACAGGAATAAATGCGGACGTGCTTTTTAATACAGGGACTGCAAGTCAATCAGAGCAATCAGCGTGTTGTGTTTAATAGAGGAACTAAACTGACAATTATTTCTCAGACGAAGTGAGATTAGATAAATTGTTGCATTTTGTTCGAATTGCCTAAATTAGGACCATTTTGATGGAAGGCTCTGCAAAAGTGAGCTGAGAATATTTTCGCTCTATTGTTTGCTCTTTATGCTGTCAATCAATAAAGCTCTCACACAGGGAAAAAGAGAAATGGCACATGAATGCTAGGTGCAGCACCTTACAATTTGGAGGTTTCAAATTGTGCAATGTTCCCCAAGCAATTTGCTACCATTGTAGAAATTAATTAAAGAAAAATTCCCTGTGAATACCTTTTGATCAAAAGAACTATTAGGCATGGTCCTTTATGCTATTCTTTTTTTCCCCATGGCTTCACATTAAAATGTCAGTTTACTAATTTGAAGTCTTGCAGGCTTGCTTATTGGCTGAACCATAGGTGGTGTGAGAGCTGTTATTAGTGCTGTTGGACAGAGGCCGAGATGAATTTTAACAAGGCTGGACTTTACTTGACACAACGGTGCGCTAAGAGGTAATCAGGACCTGAGTTGCTGCGCAATTTCCTTCTTCGTGGTGAGCAATCAGTGGTAGAAGAGAGGCTAAAGAATTGATTCGGTCTGACCAGAGCAGAATTACGGAGCAGCTTCAGGCACAATATAGAGTCTGACCGCCGATCAAGGCTTCAGGACAACAAATCGGACGAGTTACCGGGGGAAGAAGAAATCAGATTTGCTTTGAATTCTCCCACCAAGAGTGAGGAGGCTGGGAACTTGATTATAAACCCTGCGTGAACTTTGGACTCGGGATCATTGTGGAATCCTTGCAGGATTATGCATTTCATGAGCCAGGATATTGGTGCCATAAAAACCATACTGTGTATCGGTGTAGAGCAGAAAACCAATATACACCCCGCGTGAACGTTGTCAGATGAAATCTAGGCTGTTTCCTTTAAGACATCCAACCCCCATGTGTCCCCCAGTTTGCTCAGTAATATTTAGTGATGACTTTTGTTAATATACAGCTTATAAAAGGTGATTGACTGATAGTGTTGCAAAAATTATGTTTGGTTCTTGTTACCACATCCAGATTTTGATTTTTTTTTTCAGAAGCAGCAAGCAATTTGGATGAGAAAATAATAACAGAATGTAAACAAATATTACAAAACAGGAGATCAAATAATGCATTTAGGGGTGGTCACACTACATGCCATTGACTATAAAGTTATACACATGGGAGTGCTGAAAACCAGAAATGCAAGCTCTAACAAAAAGTTTAGCATTTCACTGTGTTCCAAAGTTCAAGTTTGGTGAACTATGACGTAAGAATTTGTATAATAAACTATTAATATGTCACAGTGTGGCCTATTAGCTGAATTATGAGAACACAAACTTTAAAATTGCAGGCTTCCAGGAAAGTGGAGTAGATTGTATGTTTATTATATTTGGATTTTTTATTATTTGTTATATGTTAAATAAAAAAAATAAAACGATGCTGTGGAGTGTGACATCGTATCATCTAGTGTGACTGCCCCTTCTAGTATACAAGTGACATAAACCTTTGAAGTTTCAGACTTGGGGAGTGGCAAAATGCAGGCATATAAACATGTCAGAGTGGTGCTTCCACTTCATTGTGTTTGGCTGGTTATTCTATCATTCTGTTAATGCAATAGTGCCCGCCTACTGTGCTATAGCAATTGGTACTCAAATCAACCTAAATAAGTAAAATTGGTATAAGTAGACATGCAAATTATAGAGTAAACAACACCATTTGGAAATATTGGCTGCATCCAAAATCAGCATGTTCTTCTTTTGAATAAGTACTATATTTGTAATGCCGCCATTGTCATGTGACCTTTCAGCGTCAGTTGCATTGCTTCACCGCCATTCTCAAATCCTCTCCTGTGAATACTGTGAATCTGAACATACTGCTCACATACTATTTTCGCCTGCTATATAGTAGTGAAGTATGTGATTTCGGATGCAGCCATTGCATGTTAAAGGTACCCTATAGAAGTATAGTCTTTCTGTTGCCCTCTGTGGATGAAACACACAATTCCAATAGATTTGCAATAAATCATTTTTTAAGGCCTATAAAACCTTTAAACCTTAGTTTTTTTAGTTAAAAATTACATTTATGTTTATTTTAGTTCTTTTTGATTCCACTTCCTTTAATTTGTAATTGCAATTCTGCATCCTTTTTGCTACCTTAATTAATTAAATTAAATTAATTAAAAATTGTAATTGAATTAAAAGAGATCATTTCAGTTCTTAATGCGTTTTATGTACTGGCTGAATAATTCATTTAAAGAAAAAATAGACAAGGAATCCTCTGTGGTAGCACACAAATAGTTGCTTGTTCATAGTGTAAGATAAGTGCTGTTTCATTGACACAGAAACTGTGTAAACATCAATTGAACATGAATTTAGGCTGAATGAAAAAACAACAACAACAGAGATGGCAGCTGCTACACAGCTACCTCAAATCAACAGTAGAGTTAGCATAGCATCGATAACTTTTGACATTAACGTAGCTTTCGTGTGTTGCCGTTGTCCCTGTGGCCTGCCTTTAAGCACAGAGCTCATGTTTGTGGCTGTTTATCATCCTCGTGCTTGTCGGGTAATCCTGACTCGCTGTGTTCGTTTCCCCCTCTCCTTTGCACTGGGCGCACGAGCAGTGAACGGTGGCTGGTCCACGTGGGCCACATGGTCGGCCTGCAGTGCTGTCTGCGGTCGGGGGTGGCAGAAGAGGAGCCGGAGTTGCACCAACCCCACTCCCTTGAACGGCGGGACGTCCTGCGAGGGCCAGAGTGTCCAGAAAAGTGCCTGCACTGCCACCTGTCCAGGTAACGTCCACCGGGCGTCGCTCACTGCAGAGTAGAGCTAGATTAGCATTAGCACACAGACCCTTGCACGGTCCCCTTGCTCTAAGGCACCAGTAGCCCCCTCTCTGTAGGATGGCTAGCTTGATTGGCATTCGCTTTTTTGTGCTTAAGCAAAACTTTTTCATGTTTTTTTTGTTTCTTTTGAATTATTCATAGCTAAACCAGTGCTTGTGTGTCCATTCCGACCATCATGTTGATTTTGCTGTGCTCTGTGCTGCTTTCGCTTTTGCTGCATGAGGGCTTTTTCTGTTCGGTTGTAAGCAGGGTCCAAAATTAACTTGCTTGCCATTATGGCGAAAACATATTTTTTAGTTTTTTTCTTTCTTTCTTTTTTACGTTTATGTTGTGATGTTGTTTCTTACATTTGTCCGCAGATGGAGTTCTGGAACTTATTCTATACAGACTTGAATTAAGAATTAAGTCTTCAGTGTTTACGTTAAGTCTTTATCCAAAATTCCAATTCAGTTTATTTAAATTTAATTGGATTTAAGGAAGCAAACAGGTTGCAGAATTGAAGTACAAATTTAAATGTACACTACTGTTTAAATATTTTGGGGTTTGTATGAAGTCTCTTGCTCACCACTGCTACATTTATTTGATCAAAAATACAATAAAAACAGTAATATTGTTAAATATTATAATTTAAAAATAACTGAATTATTTTTTATTATATCTTAATATGTAATTCATTTCTGTGAATTTTCAGCAGTCTTCAGTGTCACATGATCCTTCATTTTAATATGTTAATTGGGTGTTCAAGAAACATTTATATATATATACATACATAAATATTTTTCAGCATTCTTTGACAGATCATTATATTTTGCACCATTTTTTGTACAGTGTAATTTTTGACCAACTTAATGCATCCTTACTAAATTAAAATTTTAATGAAAAAAAAAGGTTTTAAATGTAATTAGAAAAATTAAAATAAACTAAAATGTTAACTAGGAAAGCAATGTTTTAAAGCTGTTCAAACTAAATTTTACAGAAAACAATATAAAAATAGTTCATTTTGGTCCCTTGTTCAAAGCTGGCGGCAGAAAACTAAAAAGGCTTGTCTTTTAAACAGTCAGACAGTCAGCACAGAGTGATATTTACACTACTGCACATTTTATAAATTCAAAGATTAGCAAATGATTTGATGCTAGCGTGCTGTGTCACTGCTTAAGTTGTTTCCCTGACCTCCTTCACTGCTGTTAGTAGTACTTTCAAGGCTTGAGAGGGAACAGAGAAAGGAAGAGGAAGCAGCGCGGCTGCTTTTCCTCAACACTTATCGATCGCATGCAGTTTGAAATGAAAGTCAGGCTGCTTCATTTACAGGCTGACATTAGACTCAGGTAGATGGGGGAAGGGATTCTCCTGATTACTGCGATAGGCTCGTGAGTGTATTTCAGCAGGGACAAAAATGGCATTATGCAGGCGCTGCTGACCGGCGGAAAATATCCACGCTTAGTAAACAGGAGAGGAAATCGAAGCTTTTGTCAGCTGCAGCTCGTCTCTCTCGCTCACCCCCTCTCTTCCTCCTCTTCTCCAGTGAGAGGGTTTATCTACTTAAGCCAATCTCCTGTTTCATTACAAAGCATCCAGTGAAATTTAATAAGACACTGCTCTGTAAGTAACGTGCTCTCAAAATATGGCGTTTTTGATGAGCAAAGATACAAAGCATGGGGGAACGCCTCTGACAGAGCTCTGTGGGGATGGATTTCACATGATTACAACTTAAATAGCATTTCTTTGGGGGAGAAGAGAGACGGGGAAGGAAATATAGGCATGAACACTGTTAAAAAGAAACACTGGAAGTAGAATTTTTGAAAGCAGTGATGAGAAGTAGAGAGTGTACTATAAAAAATAATCCCATAAAATTTACTGTAAAAAATGGCAGCACATTACTGTAAAAATAAGATGGTATTGTTTTAGGTTTTACAGGGCTGAACTTAAATTTATAGTAAAAACTAAGTGGTATAATTTTTATATTCTATGCAATTAGTGATCAAACTCCATCGAACACCTGCAAGTAATAGGTGCGTAGGACAAAGGACCAACCAGGTGGATCGCCTCAACAGACAAGCAATTCCCGCACACTATTGTAACTTGCAAAAAAGTAATATTTATTAACACGTTTCGGTCACACGACCTACATCAGGAGTCTATGCAATGAGTCATATTCTATGCAATAAAATCAAATATATTTCGTACTTTACTTTCATTTTGCAATATACTGATAACCAGCAGATTATACAAGTTGTAAAAGAGGCACGTGATGAATCAAATTTCATCAAGTAGCCTTTCCACAATAATGGGAATGTCATTTTACATTTTTTACTGTAAACTTTAAGATGATTATTCAAACTGTACATTAAATAGTATTGTAATGTAAAATTACATAAAATATCCTGTTAGATCTACTACAGTACTATATACAGTTTCTCATTGTATATATTAAGGGAACTTACTGTTAACAAATTAAAAGTGTTTTTTTACTGTAAGGTTAAAATTAGAAACTGTTAAAATTACAAACCTTTTTCTAGTGTACAACAATTATTTGAGAAATTGGTTTGTTTGTCAATAATTCTTTCATTATTAAGATATTTTTCATTCAAACAAAGTGCAAATAGAAGTTTATGAAACTTAATTTCTGATGTGCCTCATTTTAAGCTATTCTATAATCGATGACACTTTTGCTTTGAAGCCATAAGGAAATGAGCTATATTTCATCCAAAATAATTGTTTATTCCAATAACTGTTAGTAATAAATGTAACCTGCTATCGAAGATTTGTTTTCAGTCCTTTGTTGAATGTTGAATACATTCTGATTGGTTCTGATTGTGTTGAGTCACGCCTCGGTTTTGTTCAGAGCAGATAAATAAGTTGCTTATTGCTGTAAACAGTACAGAGAGAGGGAGGCTGAAAAAAATCTGTGAAAAATAAAAATCGGAAGAAAAGAGGTTCACAGTGGTGTCCAGTGCAGGTTTTTTTTTTTATAAGGGTCATGCTGAGCGAGCGAGTTGGACGTTGTTCCCGTGGTGGTTTTATTCCCCTCGTGTACCTCAAACTCCCGACTGATTAATCCTGACATGGGTCGCAGCGAGGGAGCAGTGGTGTCCTGGCCAAGGAAGACTTAGTTGTGTTCCCAATCAAAAACAAGCACCTGCCTGCTTTAGTGTGCTCACCAGAGGACCGCAAATCCTGTCAGCGAGAGAAAAGGAGAAGGAGAGAGAGTGACCATCCTGTTCCATTTATCACCATACAAAGACACGCACAGACAACTGCAGGCCCTAAAAATTACATCTGAGACTTCATCCCGATTTATCAAAACGTGACTTCTGACTGCAGGAGGTATAAATCATCATTTACTGACTAGCTGCAGGTAGAGGCAGCGTGTTCCCAGAGCACAGTCAGACAGCAGGAGACAGAAAGAGAAACAGCAGAGCTTTGATAAACAACTCTGTATGTGAACACAGTCCATCGCCGCTGTTCTACTGATCCTCAGGACAGGGCGACTTTAAAGGACGTGACGTGATTCTTTGTGTAATGCGGCGAGCGTGTGATGCCGTGTGAATGCTGATGAAGCTGGATTCTTTTTGTAATGCGAAAACGTTGGACTAATGTTTCCAAGGCGCTCAAAATGTTATCCTCAACACCAAGGCTGCACAACCAGTTGAAATAAAATAATGTGATTATTATTACCCGCAAAAATGACATTAGGCTGTGAATGTAATTTCATATCTATGGTGGTGTGACTATATTCTTGGATTAGTAGTAGTAGTAGTAGTAGTAGTAGTAGTAGTATTGAATCTTAAAAAGTTGTTCAGTAAAACAATTTAAAGGGGTTTTAGAAAATAAATTTAAAGGTATATTAAGTACAATAATTCAAAATTGGACTGAAACACTATAATAACTAAAGTAGATCAAAAAGAGATAAAAAAAAACCTACACTCACAAGTCCAAGGACAGTGTGAATGCAAAGAGAGCCTTTGAAGTGTAAGTCTTTCTATTGGCAGCAGAGCAGAACCTTATTGGGAGTTTAAGTGTTTTGCACATCCTATTCAGTGTGTTTAAATATGATTTTTATGTCTTTTTGTACATTTGGCCTTGATATCTTAGCATGAGAAAAATAAATGTTAAATGTTTATCATATTGCCATTTAAATCACCATTGCATTATTTGTCCATATAATCCCAAAACCAAACTGTACAGTTCAGTTCTGAACCTGAGGACTCATCTGCATGATGTGCTGGCTTGCCATTTCCTCCTCTCTCTCTCTCCTTCCTTTTCTCATGGAAAATGATTACCATAGTCTCAAGAATCAATAGTACTACGTTTTTTTTTTCTTCTTTCCAATCTTTTCAAAAGGAACAAACCAGTAACTTAGCACAATTGGCCAATCAACTGGATGAGTTCAGCTGTGAAGAGTCTAATGTAATAAGTGGGCTTAAAAGGGCTAATTGACCCTGATGAGCCTCTTGTACCAGCTCTTGTTGAATCACTGGCTGGTTAGACCTTTAACACCGTGAAGAGGCTGCTTCATCTAAACCAGACACGTCAGAGACGTCAGACTTCTCATCTAACACATACACACACACAAAGACAATCCTCACCTATGACTGGAGAGCCTTGTGACATTAATGGACTCTAAGGAGCAAATCATCTAATACAGAATGCAATCCCTTCACATTTCTCTAAAACTTTTCTCTTTTGAGTACTTTTAAAGCTCAGAGCAAGTGCAGATTAATTTGGATTCTTTATAGCATTTTTAACATGAAATTGAAATATTAAAAAAGGGGGAACAAAACAAAAGTTAACATCAGAAAATGCTCCATTTTTTTCTCTTTCACTGATGCATTATCGTTAGTCTGATATGTTCAGCATGGAACCATACCAGTGTCTTAACTGGTGGAGAACAAACAGGCCTTCCAGCTTATGTTGCAGTATGTTTTCAGGACTCACACCAAATGTTTTCCTCTTCTCTGCATGCTAGCCTATTCCGCTGCTCTTTATCTCTTAGTAACGCCCACCCCCTTCAAGTTTTTTAACAGATAAAATGTTGGCTTATATAAATATGAATTAGGTTTGGAAGAAGGCTCAGTGCCAAAAAGATGAAAATCTTTCTTTTTTTTTCTTTCTTCTTTTTTTTTACCATGTTATTTTGTGCAAGTCTTTGCTTTCAGTGGCCCATTTGCTTTTTCCTCTGGTTTCTTTTTTACTCTTACCAGTTTATATTACTCTTTTTTTAAAACCATACTTAAAACTAGAGCTGGGCAATAAAACTAAAATAATGTTCTATCTTGTAAAATGTACAGCCTTGTGATGACATTTGAAATATATAGTTAAACTTTTTGCTCAGAAACTGCCATTGTTGCTGAAAATCAAGTTAAAAAAACTGGCAACACTTTAATATAGGGACCAATTCTCACTATTAAGTTGCTTATTAGCATGCATATTATTAGCATATTGGCTGTTTATTAGTACTACATAATATTAACATATATAACATTAAATACTAAATCATTTTAAAATATTAAAAATATTTTGGTCTCACTTTATTCTAAGGTTCAACTCTCCCTATTAAACAACTATTAACTACAAATTTGCCTCAATAAACTCCTAATTCCTTTGAATGAAGGACTCAAGGACTCACTCATAAAGAGTAACTTTGAGTCATTGTTTCTGAATGAATCAATTGAATTGATTCAAAGCTACTGTGTAATTTGTAAGAGAATGCACATGTGCAGACTTAAGTCATAAGTTATATGACTATAAATGTCATATAAATGTCTCTTTTGTCCCTTTTGTAATAAGCCATGAGTCTAGGAGGTCTTTGTGAAGGTCCCAGTAGGACCCGGCCCTACTTCATAGATGTAAGCATATAAAGTTGTCCAGGACACTTAAATATTGTGTCAAACAATACAAAGGTGCAAGACTGCTTAACCTCTTTTTGGTGTGAAGTACCCTAAGCCCCTTTTTGGCAGGCACTTTGGCCAAGGCAATATTTCGCATGAAGTATGCTTCTTAAAAACATCCTTTGAATCCCAAAACCTTTTTAGATTTCTGCAAGACCTCTTCTTTTTGTTAATGATGCATTTGAATACAAGATAGAGGCAGGAGAGCATTGTGACATCATTCAGACACTCTCAGGCCCCACCCACTCTGGCTCAGAGCCCACGAATCACCAGTAATCTTGTTGTCTCTGTTTTATTGAACATGGAATGTTTAGGTCCAGGTGAGATTACAGATGTGGGTGTTGACTCTGTCTCGTCCCTGCTGATCTGAAAGGTAATTGTGTGCCTCTCCTGCTCGGTTCCTCCTCCCTGCTCAAGGACGAGGCAGCTGGAGGTGTCCAACATTGGCCATTGCGATTTCAAGCAACGGCGAGTGGAAATGGGGCTTCCTGCAGCCCTTGTAAAGAGCAGTTGGATGCCCTTTAGATGTGCCCTTGACAAGACGTCCAAATAGACCTGCCACTGTGTTATTGTGTTACAGGCACCCTACACTGACACGACACACATGCACACACAAATCAAAGATATTATCTTAATAGCAGGGAGTCTGAATGGACAATTGTTTGCTGGCTTTGGTTTCTTATTATTGCATCCTTCACTCATGTTAAGCAGGTTTAAGATATGATTGTTGCATCTTTTGAAGGGGAAATTGGCCATCACTGTCTATTTCTGTTTCTCATCACTTCATGTTTAAAGTCAACATGAAATCAAAATTGACCCTATTTACTTTCTCAATAAATGTTCCTGCTCTTATTTTGCATGATTCATCAGTACACGTTATTACAAAGGAAAAATATATTTGTCATCTTTCATCAATAACTTGCAGTGCCCTATGAAATTAATTTCCTTTTTGGTAGACATCACTTGGCACTTGGCAGGTTATTGGTCAGTGCTAACCAACTGGTAAATATTAACTAATAACCAAATTGCTGTTTAAGCATTGTTTTAGGCTGCTGCTGTAGATCTAGTGATTTAATATAGTTTGATGTAATAAAGTTCACTGTAAAATATATCATAATTTGCTATTGTTGCAAAGAGATGTTCAAGAATGCACTTTTAGCTTTAGCTTCAATGTACCAATCAAATAAAACCCTGTCTCGTTGGGACAGTGTTGGTACTCAATTTTTAGGTGCTTTACATAAAAGGAAGTAAAATAGTCATTAAAAATGTATAATCACAACAATAAAAACAAGGAATTAAAAAAAAATTATAATCACAATAATAAAAACAAAAAAATTAAAAAACAAACATTCTCAAACTTTGTTCAAACTCTTCCTCACTGAAAAAAACCTTCCAAAACTATTCCACTACTTCACCCCCTACTTACTTTGACCATCATAAACCAAACAAATAGAGGTCCTACTTTCAACTGATTAACCAACACAATTATCTTTCTTTGCCCACATTATCTTTACTATCACAGCACTTACTTTAGCCTTCTGTTTAAACTTTTAAATTATATAAAAATTTATTTAAATGAATTTAAAACAGTTAAGAATAGAAAATGATTATACATAAAACAATCAGTTCGGACATAGCACAGTGTTCATTCAACAAATGCACAGCTAAACAGATGAGTTTTGAGTCTGGATTTAAATGTGGCTAATGTTTTAGCACATCTGATCTCTTCTGGAAGCTGGTTCCAACTGCGGGTGGCATATTAGCTAAAAGCAGACTCCACTTGTTTTGTGTGAACCCTTGGTATTTCTAACTGACTCAATCCTAATGATCTGAGTGGTCTGTTAGGTTTATATTCAGTGAGCGTATCTGCAATGTATTTAGGTCCTAGGCCATTGAGTGATTTATAAACGAGTAAAAGTACTTTAAAATAAATCCTAAATGTAACTGGAAGCCAGTGTATGGACCTGAGGACTGGTGTGATATGCTCAGAAATTCTGGTTCTAGTCAGAATCCTGGCAGCAGTGTTCTGGATGAGCTGCAGCTGTCTAATGGTCTTCTTGGGAAGGCCGGTGAGGTGAGGAGACGATTACAATAATCCACCCTGCTGGTGATAAAGGCATTAACAAGTTTCTCCAAATCTTGACTGAAAACAAAACATCTAATTCTTGCAATGTTTTTGAGATGATAGTATGCTGATTTAGTTACTGCTTTGACATGACTACTAAAACTAAGGTCTGTCTCCAGAATCATCCCAAGATTTTTTACTTGATTTTTTAGTTGTTTGACCCCTAGAGTCAAGGTATGCATTCACCTTGAGAACTTCATCTTTGTTTCCAAATGCAATGACTTCAGTTTTCGCCTTGTTTAACTGAAGAAAGTTCTGGCACATCCAACTGTTAATTTCATCAATGCATTGGCAGAGAGAGTCAATGTGGCTGTAGTCATTTGGAGATAAGGCTAGGTAAATCTGGGTATCATCAGCATAGCTGTGATAGGCAATTTGGTTCTTTCTCATTATTTGACTTAGTGGGAGCAAATACAGGCTACACAAGAGCGGTGCAAGAATTGAGCCTTGTGGGACTCCGCATGTCATGGACGTCCACTTAGACTTATGCTCTCCTATACTCACATAATAACATGCAGTTCCTTGCACAATGTTATGACCTCAAAACACTTTTATCATAGCGTTTGATTTGTAATCTAATACATGATGTTTCCATTATAATTAGCTCCATATATATGGCTTTTCTGATGTAGTAAACTTGATCAGTAGCTCACCTGGTACAGCATTGCACTCGCAAAGAAAAACTTCTGTGAAACACAAAGTGTTCAAAGAATTGCTTTAACAAATGTGTTAACATTATTGGTTAGATTCAGAGTAGGGTTTAGTATGTACTGTAGTATGTTATGTTCAAGTGTGATAGAGCATTAACCTTTTAGTGCAGTCAGCATAATAAAACATAACCAGATTCACGTTGATTGGTTTTTGATAAAACTGAATGCAATTTTACCACCACTTACTAAACATTTCACTCTGAATAATAAAACATGCTTTATGCAAAAAATGTCACTGCAGGCATGTTTTTCCAGTAGGCAAAGGTTGCTTAAAAGTGGTCAAGTAGTCCTTCACAATCGACTGCAAGCTTGTCCAGGTTTGTTCTGCTCCAGAATGTCCACTTTTCATAATCCAATCAATTCCCAAGGGATTAAATAAAGCCCTACTATTTTTTTAGCTTCATAAAAATCCTTTTTATTTGAAAATGTCATTATCAAAGTCAAATGGGTTGGGAATGCCGTTTTATGTTGACTTTAATGTCTATATTGCTACTAGTGTTTTATCCGCAACTCTTTTCTTCTCAGATGAGTCAAAAGACTTCCTCTTAGTTGCTTTGTGCAGTTTTTCCAAGAGAAGAAAGAGAATCTTTTCTCCATCTCTTAGCTGTTGATCTCTCATCACCTGCCTTTTAAAATTCATGCGGAGAATCAGAGACAGGAACACGCTTCTTATTGTTATGTATTCATTAAGCATCAGTTCCCTGTTCATTCAGGCTAGTGTGATGATATAAACCTGCCTTGCTCGCAAATGAGTCCACTCAGTGGCAAACAAGGACAATTATTTTATTGCCTCGCCACTCTCCCTGCCAAATGTTTGATCAAAAGCTGTGTCAGCATCTCTTTTAGATGCACTCCACACATTCGCTGTTAGTCTGAATATTATTTTGTGTCACTTAATAATCTCTCTGTATATTTAAATATGAAAAACCCACTCTCGTATGGCAGGCTATGACTAAATATTGCCTTTAATCACAGCCATTTATGATGGCCGATTCTTCATTTTTCTTATCGCTCTCTTATTAGGCACGCAAGTACTTTATTAGCTGGTTGTTTGGCCAAGCAGTGACCTCACTGTACTGTCAGGATCAGGTTAGCGGAGCAGAACCACACAGTGAATATGCTATAAAGCCAGGGGTTAATGAACAGCCCTGCGTGTCTGATCCTCGGTCTGTCGAATGGAGTCATCAGTAACTCTGTATCCAAGTACCATAATTCACCCCTGCTCTTGGTCCTGTGAGGGCGCAGCTAAGCGCCCCTAGAGAGCTCATTACAGAGCTGCTCACATTAGCCCTGTAGTAACCTTCCCCAACCTGGCACAATGTCAGCCTGAATAAGACTTCCAGAATGGCCTCCGGTCCAGCTGACGAATAACACGGCCATGTGAGAATGAGAAATGGAAATAAAATGCTTCTTCCATGGCTTGGGAGGAAATAGGACATTTGAGTGTCGTTAGACTGGGCACAAACACACATACAGAATTTTCCACCTGCCTTTTATTCTCCTATGGCCTTTTCACACTTGAAATCTGGTTATCATAGACGTGCTTTAAAATTGTGAATGCAAAGCTGTTTTTGTTCCACGCAGAGCATTCATGGACTATTCTTGCCCAACCCAGATGATTTAATATTTGTTTTATTAATATTTTCATTCAGCAAAGATGCATTAAATTGATCAAATGTCAAAAGTGACAGTAAAGACATTTATAATGATACATAAAATTTGTATTTCCAATAAATGCTATTCTTTTGAACTTTACTTTTAACAGTGATATTGCTGTTGTTTTATTGTATTTTTATTCAAATAAATGCAGCCTTGGTGAACATAGCATTACAAAAATGTAACATCCCCGAACTTCTGAACAACGTTAGTATATTCCTAAAAGAAGGCAGAGTAGCAGAACTGTTTAATACCATAATTTAACTAGATTGTTTGCTGCTGTAGTTTTAAGACCTCCAACTTTAGTGAGAAGGTGGAAAATGGTCATGTAAAACAGAAATGTGACTGTTTTTTATGAAAAAAAACTGTACTTACACATAATTGGACTTCAGGGAAAGAAATTAAATGTCACATAAGTATTAAAAAATGTCATACTTCATAACTGTATTCAAGTCTCTAATGCTTAGCTAAAAAGCTAGGAATAGTGTTTTTAAATGTGGTGGTTGATGTGAAACTGCAGCTGCAGAGGCGGCACGTCTGCATGTAGTTGTAATGTATCATAGAGACAGGCATTGCATCCATCAGTATGACAGTACTCAAGTTGCCTAAGCTGCATTATTTAATATAACGCAATGTGGAAAATTGTGACTGGCATGAGCAGAAGACAGGAATGTACATGTTATACAGCACGTGTGTTGCTGAGATAGGTTAGCTAAAGTTGAAATATTTATATAGCTACCTGAACAACAACAGCTAGTTGAATGATATCTCCCCTTCGAGTATTGAGATACTCTGGCAGCCAAAGGTTTGGAATAATTAAGATATTTACATGTTTTTGAATGTAGTCTCTTATGTATATCAAGGCTGCAGTAGTTTTTGCTGCTTAATATTTTGTGGAAACTGTGATACATTTTTTAGGATTTTTTGATTAATAGGAATTTTGTTGATTTTTTTTATTATTCTAAATGTCTTACTGTCACTTTTGATGAATTTGATGCACTGTTGCTGAAAAAAATAATATACTTAACCCAAACTTTTGAATGGTAGTGTATCATCCCAGCAGGCACAGGACGTCAGTATATCATCAGGTTGACATTGGACATGACGTAAGACAGATGTTGCATTTTGGTTAAGAATGAGATCGGGTTGACGTGAGTAATGCCAATTTGACATTGATTTTGGTTACACAACCTAAAAACAACAAATATCAACATCAGCTGACGTCAGCATTGGACATCAAATTAGCATTGATATTAAAAGTTGAATTGGCATTACATTTTTATGACGTCTTATGACGTTGTGTGCCTGCTGGGATTGTTTCCATAAACATATTAAGCAGCAAAAACTGTTTTCAACATTAGTAACAAATGTTTCTTGAGCACCAATCAGCATATTATAATGATTTCTGATGGATCATGTGACACTGATTAATGGAGTAGTGGCTGCTGAAAATTCACCTTCGCATTACAGGAATAAATTAAATTTTAAATATATATTAAAATAGGAAACAGATATTTTAAATTGTATTATTTCGCAATATTACTTTATACTCTATTTTTAATCAAATAAATGCAGACTTGATAAGCATAAGGTAAGAGACATCTTTCAAAAACAACTTTTGTCCTCCAGTGTCGTTACTGCACATACAGATATTTGAGGCGTTCGCATTTATGTTTGTGGACTTAACTTTCAGCATGTTTGTAACCTCATGTGTGATAGATTGCTAAATATACTTCCTCTGTGTGTATATGTATGTTTGTGTTCAGTGGACGGAGGTTGGAGCGAGTGGAGTAAATGGTCGACATGTGGAGCCGACTGCACCATGTGGAGGAGCAGAGAATGTACCCAACCTACACCCAGCACGGGTGGGAAAGAATGCCAGGGGCTGGATCTCCAATCTCTCAACTGCACCAGTGAGCAGTGCCCACAGAGTGAGTACAGCCATCTCTGTCCTTTGATTAATCAATCGATTAAAACACAGACTTCCTTTATTGATCACTAAATGTGATGTGAAGCCTGGGATGCATCAGTGAGAGTCCCATTAACTAGTACACAACAGGAGGGAAGAATCTGGGAAGGGCAGCTTGGAGATCTACATTAACACCACGCTTTGTTTAGTATTTTAGGCAGGGTGTGTGTATCGTTGAGTCGTGTGTTTTTTCACAGGAAGGTCACTTTTCCAGATCAGAGAATCTTGAGTTGTCCAAGGTCTTGATGTCCCCTGGGTTGCGTTCCCTCTGTTTGTTTTCCAGCTTCTCTTTCCTCACCCAACCTTTCCTGTTCCTCTTGTTCATCTGTTCTTTTAATGATTTTAAACCTCTCAGTCCTGCAGTCGCTGTTGCCATAGTACCACAGCAGTACTGACATGGGCGTCCTCGGAAGCGGCTGCGTTATTGCCGCTCTTCCGATGATTGTTTTTGATATCAGAGCTTCTGGTGGCCGTTATCAACTGTTTCCATGAGAAACGATTGATTCAAACAAATGCCAGAGGGCAGACTATGGAGAAATCATAGCTTTGTGTGATTTCAGGATGGTTTTGTGTGACTTACTGAGGGCAGAAGAGCTTCTAGACCAAATGGTTTAATGTGCTTTCACAGCTTTACAGTCTTTATGTGCTAAAAGTGTTGCAACTAGAAAAATCCTGCTTGAAATATGACTTTTAAATCTTAAAATGTTTGCGTTGGCCAGACAGTGATTTAAAGTGCTAAAATTGGAATTAATTGATTTGTTTGTGTACTATATTTATAATGCATCACCAAAAGTTTAGGGTTGGTGAGATTTTATGTTTTTCTCTTATGCTCACAAAGGCTGCATTTATATAGCAAATGCAGTATAAAAACAGTAAAAATGTAGTTTATGTAGTTTATTATTATTTATTTGAAAGCCAATTTCTCCAGTATTCAGTTTCACATGATCTATCGGAAATCATTCTAAGATGCTGATTTGCATGTAACTTTTGTGCTGCTTAATACTTTTGTGGAAACCATGATTCTTTGATGAATTTGAGAGTTTAAAAATCACAGTATTTATTTTAAAATTAAATCTTTTGTTACATTATAAATGTCTTTGCTGCTGTGGTTTTTGATCAATTTAATACATCCTATTAAAAAAAAAAATTACTCCAAACCTTTGAACAGTAGTGTATATACATATTTAATAAATTAAAATAAATTGTGCAAATAAATAGTTCAGCAATATTATCTAGGGTGGCTTGGATTGTGATAAACAGTTTGAATTTGTTTTAGTACATCTTTCTTCTTCTTCTCTAAGGTATTTTAAAAATCCCTATAGGTTGTATAGTACTGTATCAAATTGATTCAGTGTAAATCAAAAATCACATTTGAAGCATATGCGTCATGGTACTCTCATGAATGCACATCAAAGACTGACACTGAATAGAAGAAATTGTTGAATGAAGTTATTTTTGTTTTCTTTGTGCAAAAGGTATTCTTGTAGTTTCATAAAATTAAATTGAACCACTGATGTCACATGGGCTATTTTAACAATGTCCTTACTACCTTTCTGGGCCTTGAACATGGTAGTTGTTTTGCTGTCTACGCAGGGTCAGAAAGCACTCGTATTTTCAAAAATATCTTAATTTCTGTTCCAAAGATGAACAAAGGTCTTATAGGTTTGGAATGACGTGAGGGTGAGCAATTAATGACAGAATTGTAATTTTGGGTGACTATCCCTCATATTCAGTGTTGAAGTGTTTGCATTGATTTACATGCATATGTTTGGCCATATCACAGTTGAATTATTCACCCTGTCTGTCATCCAAAGAGCTTTGTGTGATATCAGATATCAGGAACCGCAGTTTAAAGGCCTCCCATAGAGACAGCAGAACAACAGAAAACGGCTGCTCTTGTAATGTCTCGCCCTGTAATTTACCCACTGGTTATCATGAAATGTCGTGAGCCGAACACTTGTTCTTTATTAACAGTCAATTTGGGTCTGTTTCACTCCCAGCAGAAATCAGGGACTCGTCTCGGCAACTCGCTTCACACGCTATTCCGTTTAATCTCGCTACGGCCACGACTGTTGCTGATACGGATTGTTGACAGAAAGAGACAAAGATGAAGAGAGGCAGAATGTGAGCAAACACTCCCATTAGTATGTGCACAAGTAGAGGTTAAGAGTGAAGAGTTTGTATTCCTCATGCTGTGAGTTGATACAGTTCTAGAATCTTTAGCTTTTCTACTAAGGGCCACATGGAGGCATGTCCAATCATAGCATCATCTCAAACCTCCCCAGCATATCTGCAGCATTGAGATTTTACGTGCAAAAAATGCCAATGTTGCAAGCAGTAACAACAAAAGAAGGAAAATACTGAATATTACAACCCACCAGCCGAGTCCAAGGCCTAGTTGTTATCATTAGATGTTTATGTTTCTCTGTTCTGGGAGGTTATTAATTGGCCCATATTGCTCAAATTAAAAGCACAGAAGCTGGTACGATGGCAGCCATGGGGAAATTTGCTCAGTTGGGGGTCCGGCCAAGCAGATGGGCATCAAAGTGTTGTATTCGCATTCTCTTGGATCAAAGTGTTGGGATTGGCATTTAATTTCAGGGTTTTTCTGCATTGTTAACATACAGTACAGTAGTCCCCCTCCAGGTTTTTTTTTTGCACTGGGGTCAAATGAGAGTCCTTCTGCTTGTTCTTTAGGTTTTTGCACCTTTCAGATTTTAATCTGAGCCCTCCCACACGTCATTTGCAAGCTCAAACTCTTTAAAGCCCACACTTACAGGCACACTGAATAGCAAAAATCATTTAAAATTGGAATGCAGGCAGCAGAAAAATTCTTGTCCCAATCTGTTCTCAGCAGATGTCTCTCGCCAGACAATAGACCCGTTTTATACAGTAATGAGCAGAAAATCCTGCCTGCTTTGGCTACTCTGCTGCGCAGGAAATGTTTTTTTTTTTTTTTTTTTTTTTTTTTTTTACCCTTAGGGTTTAATTAGTTGTTAGAGGAAACTCTTGTTGAAATAAAAGTAGCATTTAGTGTCCTCATAATTCAAGGTGAAGATTAGCCCTTGAGCACCTGCTGTGGGTTAAAAGTAAGTTAAAAGCACAGAAATCCAAAGCATCTGTGTGATTTGACTGTTTACTTGAGGATGTGGATATGGTCAAGGAGGACAGGTTGATATTCCTAAGATGCTCCTCTAATAGAATCACTGTTTTTGTTAGGTATTGTACGTTTCTAAATCAAAAGTGTCTTTTAAGTTGGTCCTTGAAAAGTCATTCCTGTAAGAAGTGATTAGCATTTCAAACAGTCATTGAGTTCTAATTGTTAGTGTAATAATAATCTGTGATTTCATATACTGTTTGGGATGGGGTGGGCAAAAACATATAAATCTGTTAATGCAGATGCACCAAGCAGCAGAACAAGAAATGCCACTTTTTACCAGGGAATGAAAATATTTTTAATGGATGTATCTGTTGGGGCAGAGTTTTTAATAATAAACGTCTTAGGTCTAATTTACACCAAAGCACGCTGTGATGTTTTTGGACTGAATTTATTTTTTCTTCTAACCATATGTATATACAAGTACTTTATAATAACATTCCCTTCATAACAATGACTCCATAATAAAAAATATTCATCATTATCAATAAATATTTTTATATGTACACTCTAAAAAATGCTGGATTAAATACAACCCGGTGCTGGGTAAATATTTGAGAGAACACATGCTGGGGTATTTCCAACCAACAGTTGGGTTAAATGTTTAACCCAATCTTCTAGGCAGTAAACCCAACCGCTGGGTCTAAACATATTTAACTCAGCGTTGAGTTGTATTTATCCCAGCATTTTTTTGAGTGTGTGTGTGTGTGTGTGTGTGTGTGTACAGAGTTCTGGCATGAAACTCTAGATGGCTCAGTCCAATCGGTCTAACTCAGTCTGAACTAATGACATCATTATCACATGGCACAACTGATTGGTTCTCTCCTGTATCGGTAGCCAATGAGCTCTCTGCTCAACATTCAAATATATGATTAGTGCTTGCTGTAGCAGTTCACAGAGTGCTTCAGAAACCCTTCACCTTCCCCAGCTCCACCTGTATAGATCTGCTACGAAGTTATTCATGGGGGTTATTTAATGTATGTTATATGTGCAGCAGCAGTATTTCTTACATGCTCACAGCAGCATGTTGTGGATGCATTGGCAGTAGCAAGTCTCAGTACTTGCTCTGCCACAGCAGCAGCAGCGTAGCAGATCTATTCCGCCAAGACCAAATACATTAACATTGTCATGTACATTACCATGCCAATCCCTCCGAGAGTTGTCATAACAGAAATATATGCATGTAAATGTATATGTATGTATGTAGGGCTGACAACGTTAACGCATGTAATATTTTTTTAATGCAAATTAATCGTTTGATAAGGTTTGACCCCAACTTCTTGCCGTCATCGCAGCGCGAAAGGTAATCTATGCCTGCG
The DNA here is from genome assembly GCF_936440315.1 of Barbus barbus. Classification (NCBI taxonomy): domain Eukaryota; kingdom Metazoa; phylum Chordata; class Actinopteri; order Cypriniformes; family Cyprinidae; genus Barbus; species Barbus barbus. The sequence goes on from NC_136761.1 coordinate 13,267,529, forward strand.
TCCTAATGTGCACATTATACATCCTAAATTCTATGTGATATTAGTCATTTTCAATACTATTTAGGGCAGATGGGGAGGATAGTATGCACATTGGGATGCAGGGATTGTGTGATTATGAGGCGCCGGGCTTGACAAAAGTGAAGCGAACACGGAGAGATAGATTGAGTGTGTCCGAGAGAGAGGCTGCATCCGAAAACTTAGGCAGCTGACTTGCTGCCTCGCAGCCTTATGAGGCAATGACTTTGCAGGCAGCATTTTTGCAAGAAGGCACCTCACGAAACTGATTTTCGGACAGGCTTCTAAGGCAGTTTAATGGTTTAATGATCTAAAACAAAATAGAACGAGTTTTGGTGATAACTACACAAATATTTAACTACTATAATAGTAATTTCTCGCTAAAAATAACATCAAAAGTTTAAAAAGTTCATCAGAAATACACATTTACACACAAACTAACCACCAAACGCAACTTTCAGACGCCATATTTATTTTTTAGCTCAACCGACACGGAATGGGACGCACAGGATTGTGGGATATCAAAGGCAGCAAAGGATACATCTATGCTGCCTTCAAAAATCGATCAGATGAAGGGATCTCATGAAACAGGAAATGAAGCTAACTTTGGATTCGGACATGCCTTGATGCCTTCCTACCTTGGAATGCTGCCTCCGAAGGCAGCATTTTTCAGTGTTCGGCTGCAGCCAGAGAGAGAGAGAGCGGGAGAGATATCATATACGATAAGGGTACAGCGAACCAGTGTTGCCAGGGATGCTGTTTTCCCACAAAATTGGGCTATTTTGAAAATAAAGTCGTGGGAAAACTTACAGAGCCGTGGGTTGCGGTTTTTTGTACCGCGGCCACCCAAAGTGGCAAAGTTATACACACGTGATCGCAAAAGGAAGTTATTACAAACACTCGATGGTGGTTTAAAGTGAGTTCTGAGTAAAAGTGTACTATTAATCTCATAAACTGTCTTATGTAGCATGATGCTAATGTTAGCTCTAATGCACCTGCAGAACAGGTCCAATTCTTCTTCATAATACATTTTGTCATAATACTTCATGTAAGGTCGCAAGAAAATGTTCTGTTGTATTTATTTAGAAATACTTTCGATAATATTTGGGTAAATGTATACTGGGATTGAAGCGATGTGGCTTGTTAAACGTTTAATTGCCAGTATAAAGGCTGATAATGACTGAAAAAAAAAAAAAGAATAATAAGGATTATGTCTCATATCTGGAGGAGGTGTGAAAGGTTCTGTTTCCTTAAACTAGTTTGTCATGCATTTCTTTATTTCAACAGATTTACAGGTAAATCCTAGTATTTTAAATTTGCGATTAATCGTGTGATTAATGCAATTTAAAAAATTGAATCGATTAACAGCACATAAATTTGTCAAGTACATTTGGCAAGATTTCAAGTAAACCTGATGTTAGTATTAAATACATTTATGTAAATTATATTAAATAAAATTATATAAAAAAGTATATTAATGTACTGTATATATATATACATATATATATCATATTCATTCCATGGTCTGTCTAAATACTGGATTCTGTTTGGCTGTCAGGTATGCAGTAAAACTGTTTAATGCACAGGTAGTTCCCATTTTAATCCAAGTTTATTCACCATTCTTTAGTAATGCGCTGCTTTAATCGATGCACACTAACCAACACACATTACTCACACACACACAGAGAGAGAGAGAGAGAGAGAAGTCAGAGATTACAGATTGCACTGCGCACACACACAGACCTGTTGTCAATGCTTCTCCGTGATTTTTATTAATAAAATAGCCTAGATAGATTGCTACATTATATTCCTCAGCAACGAGGTGGTAAAATTGCTGTTTTTGAAGTAATTAATTGTTTGTACAGAGACAATTGAAAATTGAAATAAATGCTATAATTCATTCAAATAAATGTGATCTTTCCGCACTACTTCATCTCTGTGTCTGATTTGAAGCGGGCAGAGCTAATGTGCCATAACTGACGAAAATAACTGTAATTTTTACCCATTCGGTCAAATATTGCGCTGCAAAGAGCAATACTAGTTTTAATTTGTCTATGACTTGGCAAATGACCATAGAATAAGCGGGATTCCATGGTCCACATGATTCCACGCTTCGCATCGAGTGGTTCTTTGCCTCTGCGTCGTGCGTTTAAAATCCTTTAATGCACGGCAAACCATTGATTATCCCTTAAGGATACACCGTTATAGCAATACTGACTATTTTATGTAATTATCTATTTTATTTACACTTTTATTAAATATTAAATACTAATAAATAGTTATATTTTTATATCATGATTACATGGATATTTGTATGCCAATGCATTGACAATACAAGTAATTTTTTATACCAGTAAAAGTATACCAATGTATTTCCAGTGAAAATAAAGATGCATAATAACTCATCTATTTTAATATTTCTAAAGACTAGCATTGAGCTTACGGATAATTAGTTAAAAGGAATATTTTTCCGGGAAGTACAAGTGTGTTTTTTTTTTTCAAAATTACGGTCACCAGATATTATTTTATTAAAGGGGTCTCTTGTTTGATTTTCACGAATCAGTGGATAACTACAGTGTGGATGCTCATAACCTCCATTCATCTAGACAGGATAATTAACAGTTTGGCGCATCGCCACCTGGTGAAATTACACCCAGGTGTTGCTGGGTAAAAAGTGATGATAGGAAGGAAAAATCATGTTGCTGAATTAATGAAGCCTGCACTGATAATCAGGCTAATTTGTGGAATAGAGTAAATTAAGACATTTAAAAGCGCCTTGTTTTTAGCCATTTAGCAATAATGGAAATAACATTGTAACACTTGAGTTCAAATCAGCTCTTTGTCTTTTATAATAAGGGACTAATTCTTTAATACCTACTTTTTCCATTTTCAATTTTTACAGTTGTTATAACATTCAGCAGATTCAATTTTAGACTTTTTTGATGACCTTATGACCTCCACATTTTTATCTTCATAAATACAAACAACTACCAATTTTGCTATCAGTTTCCACCTTTACTTGATATACGCTTCCCTATAACACCAAATACTAGTGTTTTATCAGTACTAGCACAACACAGACAGAGACCTAGCATAAACTTCAACACTGGATCTACCTGACAGAATCACTGCCGTCTTAAAATGTCACTGTTACAAACCTGTTTCTGTCAGCCATGATAGGAGAATTGCAGGTTGTCGGCTATATCCCACCGTGAGAGGAGGGCAGGAACTCTCTTAGATTTACCCACAGGCGGAGTTTGGTCCCCTCAGGCCAGGCCTGACACCCCGCTGTTAGACAGCACAAGATGTTCGGAGCCCACTCTGTTACACCTCCAGAAACCCGTGTTTCGACACACCTTACATCAGCCTCTGGAACAGCAGGAACATCGCTCGCGCTGTTTTGTGTTGATTACAGCAAAAAGGGAGCAAAGGTGGGGGAATCTGATACCGAAAGCAGTTCGCCTGCCTTTCTCCCCACCGCCTCCACATCAAGGTGCTTGAAAGCGAGGCAGAGATGAGGTGCTGTGGAGGCAGAATACTGTCGCGCAGAATCCATCCAATTATAAAGCTGATTAACTGTGTCAATTAAAGCGTGATGGATGTCTGTTTATTTATTGAATTTATTGAGCGGGGCAGAGGGAACACCAGCCCGGTCTATAGGCATCTGTTAGACCTGATAAAAAATTGCACAAGGCGGCTCTGATAAGTGCAAAGAGGTTACCGAGTGAAATAAAGCAGGGAGGGGGTGAGGGAGATCGGTTCAGGTGGATAGATGGGGAGAGAAACTTAAGGGACGAATCACATCCAGCACTTTGTAGGAATCGTGGCCAGTGGTTTGATCATTAAGATGTGGCTAATTCAATATAATATGCTATTTCAGCTTATTTCTTTAAATATATCAGTTTTATAGCACTTCATTATGTTGTGAAGAGGGATATAATTTAATATAGTAAAAGTAAGTATAAGTATAAAGTAAGATATTATCCTCTATCTTTCACAATTGAACATTTAAAAAAATATAAAGTGGAAATTGTTGTTGTTGTTGTTGTTTTTCTCCAGCAAGTGTAGTTAACTGAACACACACACACACACACACACACACACACACACAAAACATATATAATTTAACCATTTGTAGCTGTGGTTGGATTAAGTGATATAACACACATCAAGTTGTATATTTTATTTGATTTATATTTTTATAATGGGTTTCCCTGAGCACTACAGCTTAATGTGTTTGATCATGCAACTGCATTTAGAATATTTTATATTTAAAAATGGATTAGGGTTTATATTTATATATTTTGTTTGTTTATTTGCTTGTGTATCAGTAATTATTAGTAATTTGGGTATATCAATTGACAAAAAAGTATTTATTTAATAAATACAATTTTAAATTTCACACATTTATAAGTATGTATGTATGTATTGCCATGTACACACTGCAGATAAATTCAGTTGTCAGTTCACCTTTTACTCCTTAATTGCATTCTGTACACACAAAATTCACTAAAATACGGGAGTGACAATCGCATTCGACAACCGCAATAACTCCCGAAAAATACAGGTAGTGACAACCGCATTTACAGAAATTCTACGCATTACGTACGGAACCGAACTGAAGAGCTCTCTAAAGCAGCCTCCTGAGCATACTGTAGCACATCTATCAGCGGTAGTTTCGTTAAAATCGACAGACAAAAAAAGAGACTTTAGCCAAAAAAAAAAAAGACAGATACCAAATGGCTAAATTCCCACAAGACGCCAAAATGTTGCTATGGTTACAAATGCGGGAGTGACTGTTGTTCCATACACACATGGAATGATAATTTACGGGACTCACTCCCACATTTAAATGCAGTTGTCACTCCTGAAACTTGGAGTGTGTACGTGGAGAGTAAGTGGAGAGTAAGTTTGCTTCCACTCTAGAGGGTTTTACTGATTTACAGACTCTTCAGCCTGTTAATCTTCTTTTTTTCATGCTATTTTCAGCACCTGGAGTGCACACGCTACAGGCAAAAACCCAGCCCCTATTGTGTTTTGGTGCGTCGACTGTCAGTTTATGATATCATAAGTAAACCATGACAAAGTCACTTCCCGCAGACATACTTAATGCATCGTCGATACAGAGACGCAAGAGCAATTCCTGTTTGCATGCGCTCAGTCATTCACCATTGACCAGCTGTCACAAAACAAGCCCTGATGTAATGCCACTTCCTGGAGCTCGGCCACCCTCCTGCTTGCACGGTATCATGTCGTATTGACAGAGTCATCAGTCAGACGTGTTCAACAAAACATGTCAAGACATGTTGCCGATGACTCCCGAGCAGGATTAGCAATACTTTGTAGTCACGTCAGAATAATGGAGCTATATTTGGATGAAATTAACTGGACCAGGCACCTGTAGTCCTGAGAAGTGTAGACTGCATTAAGTAACAACTCTGCTGATGGCAATGAGGGTGTTTATTGCGACTCTGGTGATTAAGAGTGTGATGAACAATTAGAAGACAGCGTAATTAGAATGACGTAGACTGGCATAATGGTAATTGACAGCCCTGTTTTAATTGTCTGTGTGATTTTGGGCTTTGGGGTGATTCTAACTGAATCATTTCCTCTGATAATCTCACTCTTGTTTAGTCCAAACAAACCAAGCAGAGAGTGTGAGGATGTACGTAAGTGTGATTGTGACTCTAACTTCCTGTGCAGTTTTGTTCACACTAATGAAAAGTAAATAAAAGGCTAATTAAGGGCTGAAAGGGGGGTTTCAAATGTAAATTTTAAATTAAACACAATATACACAAGAATGATTTTACAAGCTAACACAAATTTCGTAAAATAGATCTTCTGTCCCTTTTAGATTTGGCTTTCTGTAAATCTAAACAAAAATACTTGTATTATTAATTAAAATTATTCTAAAAAGGTAAACAAATCACTAGTAACCAAACAAGGAATGTTTTCATTCATAGATAGATAGATCCTGGTCCCTATACTAAAGTGTTAACCATAATGCTTATATTTAGAAAGGCAAATAAAGTAAGCCTAGCTTGTAACTTAAACACTGGAAGTGAGGGGAGTGAATACAATACAACATTAACTGTCCAGAACTGAAAACATGAAATGACGTTCACATCATTCAATTTTTTACCTCCAAAGTTCATCTGAATGCAGTGCTCATCATGATGTACGTTGTTGGGTTCTCCAGGGTTCCAAAGTTTGACTTTGAACTTGAGATCATGCGCTTTAAGAAGGCATACTCCTTGTTGCTGTGTACAGAGGCAAGGTTCCCACCATGATTCAAGCACGTCACCTGAGGAGAGTATGACATGAGGAGAAACAGCTATTAGATAGATAGATAGATAGATAGATAGATAGATAGATAGATAGATAGATAGATAGATAGATAGATAGATAGATAGATAGATAGATAGATAGATAGATAGATAGATAGATAGATAGATAGATAGATAGATGGATAGATAGATTGATTGATTAACCATTAACTACGAATTTTGTCTCCATAAACTCCTAATTTGCTGTTTATTAATAGTTAGTAAGGTGATTGTTAAGTTTAGGTATTAAGCAGGATTAGGAATGTAGAATATGATCATGCAGAATATGTGCCTTATAAGTACTAATAAACAGCCAATATGTTAATAATAGACATGCTAATAAGCAACTAGTTAATAGTGAGAATTGGTCCCTATACTAAAGTGTTACCATAATATTTGTAGATGTGTTATTTACGCTAAAGCACTGGATAGCAGACATAATTTCTCATCAATTTCTCTCTGAAGTTTTGAGACTGTTAAAGTCATGCACATTTATCCTTGATTTGCCCTCCCGTTGACCCCACTTGGAGGTTGTACTATGATGCAGTGTGTAGTGCTCAGTGATATGGCCCATATGCACAGCTGTGACTCTACTCGAAGAATTCAGGAGCTTTGGCTGAGCGATTCCTCGTAGCTTTTAGCTGTCAGTCCACGGAGCATCTAAATAGGCCTGAATACGCCTCTGCAGCCTCTCGTCACAATACAGAGCCACTGGGTCTGTCCCAGCGGTGAGCGCAGGCACCTCTCCTACCCAACAAATCAGCATGCCACAGAGACAACCTTCACAAATCCCATTTCCCACCGACACAATTGATTAGAATAATTTTGGATGTGATTGTCTCTGGGTACTTAGCCATAAAGCTGCAGGCCACAACGAGAGAGGGCACATGAAATTATGTGGATTCATAAGGAAATCTGCTTTTGTGTCAGAAACACACACACTCTCTTTCCCTGTCTCTTTCTCTCTCTTTTTGGAAGGAAGTTTCTTTTGAAAATCGCGGCCATAAATTCAGCAGCTTGAAGAATGCTGATGTAGCTTGCTGCCAGCAAACACTCCCGCCTTCCAACTACAGAACAACCCACTGAAGCACAGATATGATTACCTTTTTAAGGAGGCGGTGGTAGGGAAGCTGCACATCTACTGAAATGTTTTCCCAGCAGTTAATTCCCTTATGCACAATGCAAGCCAAGTCAGGTTTAGGTAATTCTGTTTGCTAATAATTTTACGCTTGGAAAAGAAAAAAAAACACTGGCATCTGGCAAAATTTGGTTAACGTCAGATTACAAAGTAATACACGGGAAGAACAGGTATTTCATTCTTAAATTGACATTGATTATCACTTTATCGCAGCTTTAAATCATCTATTCAGGCAAATGTTTGGAGTGCAATACTGCATGGCAAGTACAGTATGCAATGCATACATATTACATATTTAGAATGTATGTTGACCTCATTTACCTCTTTGTGTTGTATGCTTGTTTCAAATGATCATCCCCAGGTTATTGTTTTTTTCCCCCAGGCAAGAAGAGAAGGTATTTTATGCATTGTTCTCCTTAGTTTACTGCACAATATGGCAATTTAAGTGGGCCATACAGGAAATTAATACTTTTATTTACTAAGGAGAGATTAAAATCGATCAAAAGCGACTCTAAAGACATTTGTAATGTTACATGAGATTTATATTTCAAATATATATTTTTTTACTTTCTGCTCAAAGAATCAAAGATCCTGAAAAAAATGACCACTGTTTCTGAAAAAATATTAACATGACATTGATGGTAATAGAAACATGCTTCTTGAGCACCAAATTAGAATGATTTCTGAAGGATCATGTGACACTGAAGACTGGAGTAATGTAGTGCTGGGCAACGATTAATCGCATCCAAAATAAAAGTTTTTGTACATAATATATGTGTGTGTACTGTTTATATTTGTTATATGTATATATAAACACAAACATTTGCATGTATATATATATTTAAGAAAAATTTTATGTTTAAATATTAAATATATTTATTTACAATATAAATTATATGAATATAAATGTATACATGTACATAAATGTAAATATTTTCAAAATATATACTGTATATGTCTTTATATATGCATAATAAATATGTAACACAATTATGTTAATGTTTTTAATAAAAATAATGAATTTTAAAAATATTTTCAAGTGTTACAAAGAGAACCTAGCTTCTTTATATATCTGTCTTAACCAAAATCATTGCTGATATGCTAAATATTATGACTGTAAACCAGATCTACATTCTGTGCCAGATCTACAATCCAGAAGTTAACATGCTTTAAATAAAATATTTTAGTTATGGTTTCCTACTCATTGCTGACAAATACAAAAATGCTAATATTCACAATATGGTAACCAATATTTTATGTGACTGTTACTGACACGTGTGTCTCTTTTTCTGTCTCTGCGCAGCGGCATCAGGTGCTGAGGATGTGGCCTTGTACGTGGGGATCGTAGCGGTGGCTCTTTGTCTGACTCTGCTGCTGATCGTACTGGTGCTGGTCTACCGCAGGAAGAAGGAAGGTCTCGATGCAGATGTGGCCGACTCCTCCATCCTCACCACTGGCTTCCAGCCCATGGGCATCAAGCCCACCAAGCCAGGTGTGTGGGCACCGCACAGGGCAGCCCGCAGCAGTAGGCTATTGTTTCTCTAAACTATCCACCCTTCGTCACGGTGTTTCACACCCATCCTTTCATCCCAGTGCCCGTGTTCCTGTGCCACCTGTGGATATAGCAACTCACAGTCTCGTGTGTGTGCGGTGTTTACATTAAATGGCGGTAGTCATAGTTTTGTGTGTCATCTTCACAGTTGCAAACGATTGTGGTGGTTTTACTTAAATCATCTTTGAAGTCATAAGTGAGAGGAGACCTTCACTCGTCCGCCTGGTACCGTGGGAAGTGATTTGGTAATAGTAGCATTAAGCTGATTTCCATTGATCCTCCCACGAAACAAATCTGCCTACTGCTGTGCACTTTTATTTTTACATATGTAAAGTGTTTAACGTGGAAAATAATGAGAGCGGTTCTGAAATCGCAAAAGACGGAGTTGGATTTTGGGGATTTGAACCTGAAAAAAGCCACACAGAAAGTGTGAAAAAATTTCAACCGTGACTGTCAGGCTTTCTTTAAACTCTGTATGGAATTGATTGTGGCTGTTAAAGAGGAGGAAGAGGAGGCATTGATTTATTTACGAGCGAGTCTCTCTCAGCGCCGAAGGCCCGGCTACATCCATGGATTTGTGCATTTGTGCTGAATTTCAATTTGTGTTGTGCACTTTTAACCACTGTGACCTTTCGAATCGTTTTTCACTTGTTTCTTTCGCTCTGTTTCTACAGAAAACTCTCATTTGCTCACCATCCAGCCCGATTTGACCACCACCACCACAAGCTACCAGGGAACGCTGCGTTCTCGCCACGAAGTCACTGGAAAGTTCTCCGTGAGCAACGGCCCCCTCCTGGAGCCTCTTCCTAACGGCTCTCACACGCTGCACAATGGCAAACTGCCCAGCGACCCCAACGACTTCATGAACCGCCTGTCCTCTCAGACGTATTTCAAAACACTACCGAGAGACGTCAACACCTCCTACGGCACTTTCAATTTCCTGGGTGGTCGCCTAACCCTCCCCAGCACTGGTAATATTATTTGACTGCAAACAGTATGTTTTTTGTGTTTAGTCAGGTGTATTGTGAAAGAGCTCTGGAGCTTTGTTAAACTGCAACGTTATTATACCGACATGGCCCAAAATGGAAGGGTGAAGTGATCCAATTACACGGTAATCCAAGCAGTTTTATGTAAATCGGGACACGAGCGAATGCGAACACCTTCTAAAGAGGTTTTTTTTTTGAGTAATGAGGCAGAGATGGCAAAGAAGCGCTTACATTTATATACTAATGATTGTGTTATGAAAATGACGACCATTTTCCTTTTTCTGCGAAAATAGCTGTAATTGCGGAACGTCTTGTTTTATTTTTCCCATTCTTATTTTTGAAGGATACCTCACTGCATCTTCCCTGAGCTGAGCCAGTGACTTAGTTGTCAGCCATGGCACTGTAAGCCGATATGCAGCGTGCGCATTCATAGTGCCTGCAACTCTATCCACTCCAAGGACACCACCAGAGTATATTCAAACCAATTAGTCTCCTTAATCACAGACAGAGGGTTCATCAGGCTGTCACATTATGAATCACTCGCGGTCGAAGAGACAGCTCACAAGGCAGTGGAAATGAAATAACCAGGGCTCCCTCGACTAAGAACATTGGCCTTCAAAATATAATGCCTGATACTTGTTACCCGTGACTATTTTGAGGATGGTTTATGGCTTATGTTGCTTTTATGCGTTCATCTTAAATGCGATTATTTTAGACTTAGACAAGTTACATGGCAAAGTTTATTGTGTAGAGTTAAGGGTTTACTAATTATATAATAACTACTAAGTGCAAATAGCCCGCCTTGTTGGCAAATGCTATTTACACTAACTCTGGCCACTAATGTGTGATTGGAATAGTTAACACTAAAAAAAGACGTTGTTTCTTATCAGTCTAATGGTGTAGATGGTAAGGCGCGTGCTTTTAGACGTGAGTTCGAATTCGCCTTTTGCCTAACTTTTTTTCTCCTTTTTCAAATCTCATATCGTATCAGAAAGGCATTTATTTTCAATAAAAATTAAGGAAATAATCAAAAAGTTGAAAATAAAAGTATCGGGTAGGGTTAGGGTAGGTGTAGGGAGGGCTTTATTGCCCCAATAAGGTGGCATCCATTTAATAATTTGAATTAAAACTATAATTTGCACTCAATACGTTATTATTGCATACTGTTTTGTAATGTACTACAATACTGAGGTGCAGATAATTGCCACTATTTGCAATAAGTAGTATATAAATAGCAGAAAATCTTGCTATTTTAACATAGTGTAAATAGAACCTATAGCTATTTGCACTTAGTGTAAATAGCATATCGTTAAAAAATAGTGCTATTTTCACTTAGTGTAGATAGAATTCATTGCTATTTGCACTTATTTTTTAGCGATAGATACTATTTACAATATGCTATTTGCACTTAGTGTAAATAGCATCTATCGCTATTTACACTTAGTGCAAATAGCCGCTGCCTAATTATAATTGCATAGTTTTTTTTTTTTTGCATGTATGTCATCTTCACAATTATTTATTTATTTGGTTAGTCAGTCACTTTGGAAAACAATTTAATATAATTTGAATTAATTATTTGAGATCCAATTCCAGTCAAATACAGAAGTTTAGATAAGACTATATAGGATTTATTTATTTATTTTACAAGGTATTTTGCGAAATAAAAAAAATATCATCTATATCATCGTCACTGTTACAAATAGCCCAGAGTAACTTATTTTTCTTTTTTCTTTATTTGTTTGTTTTTATTTATTTATTTAGGAAAATTATAATTGTAATTTTTTGAATTTACTAAAATTTGAATTAATTATTTCAAATCCAATTCCAGTCAAATACAAGTTTAGATAAGACTATTTAGGATTTATTATTTCTTACTTTTATTAAGGTATTTTGTGAAAGAAATAACTTTTTCTGAAAGTAAATTTACAATACATTTTCTGAAAGTTTGACATTGACTCATGAAACAATGTAAACTATGATTGTTTGGCTGTTTGCTGAAAAGGAAGAGACTGTCTTGTAACTTTAATCGAATACCCCTGCTTTAGGTACTTCCTGCCACTGTCCACATCTCCAGGGCATAAAGTGAAAGAGTTTTGGAAAGTACATATGTTAGATGACGTCTTTGACCTTGACAGTGGATTTGTATGGTGTTAACCACATTTACTTTGGTCACATAGAGGCCCGCTGTGAGCTGTGACAAAAGCAGCGTTCAGACGGAACAAATGAGCCTACCTTGTCTCTTTTGTTCCTATTTACATTAGGAATCAGCCTGCTCATCCCACCAGAGGCCATTCCCAGAGGGAAGATTTATGAGATTTATCTCACCATTCAGAAGAAGGAAGACATGAGGTAGGTCCCTGGAACCAATCTGAGGATCTGCCTCACAAAGAAAAGGTGCACAGTTTGAATCAGATTTTAAAAAGGCCTGGCACAGAGCGTCGAACGTAATTAAAGTCAATCTCCACATGCTGACGTGCATGATTGTGTGTGTGTGTGTGTGTGTGAGCTGTTTGCTCAGTTTTATGACTAATGCTGGCTTGAGATATCAAAAGCTTGTGTGTATGTGTTGTGTCTTGTCTGTTATATGTAAATGAGCCATGGGCCGCAGAGAGGGAAATGTTCTCCTGTTTTAGATTTTCCTGTTGGAGTGAAGCACCAGGTAACAGTCTGGCTATTTTTTGCTCTTGCATTCATGCGGTGTTCACGACCAGCTCCCTACTGGGCTTGAATGTAGAGTGTGAAAAGTCAGATCAGAGCACCAGAGACCTGATTAATAGTGGAACCTCATTTTGTTAAAGGGTCTGCTCTGGGCTTGACATTGGCCATCCATCCAGGCCCTGTTAGTTGAATCCTGACCATGTGCTCCACCTCTGCCTCTCTCTAGATTGCCCCTGGCTGGGTGTCAGACGTTGCTGAGTCCCGTGGTGAGCTGCGGACCGCCCGGTGTGACGCTCACCCGGCCGGTCATCCTCAGTATGGACCATTGCTCTGATGCGTGCCTGGAAAATTGGGCCATCCGTCTCAAGAAGCAGTCATATGAGGGAACGTGGGAGGTGAGTGTTGGTTTGCGTATTTATGCGTTTATGTCCAGCTATATCATTTTTATGTAATAATATATTAGTAAATAGTGTATATAATTTATATATTGTATTATATTTATATTATATTTATATATGTTTTTATTAAATGTAAATTTTTATATTAAACATTAAATTAATGCCTAATATGCAATTGTCTTCTATAATGCTTTTTATATATATATATATATATATATATATATATATATATATATATACACATATATTATTGTATTTATATGTATTAAAAATACATTTTATAAAATGACATACAGTATAAATTAAACAATTCTAAACTATATATATACAGTGCCCTCCATAAGTATTGGAACAGTAAAGACATGTTTTACCAAATAAAAAGAACAGCACTTTTAGAGTTCATCCCACTCATTGATGTGAGCATAACTATTGGGACAGTTGAACATAAGGCAGATATAAAAGATTAAAAGCTATTATTTAGTTGTAGATCCCTTGCACACAATCACAGCAGTGAGTCTGTGACCCATAGACATCACCAGACTCTTGGTCTCATCCTTTGAAAGACTTTTCCCAGGCTTTAATGCAGCCAATTCCAGTTGTTGCTTGTTTTGGGGAGTTTCTGCCTTTACTCTCCTCTTCAGCTGGTGAAATTCATGTTCAATTGGATTTAAATCTGGAGATTGACTTGGGAAATCTAAGACTTTCCATTTATTTGCCCTTATAAATTCCTTGACTGAACTGGCAGGGTGTTTTGGGTCATTGTCCTGATGCAATATGAAGCACTTCCCAATTAATCTGGTGGCATTTTCTTGAATATAGGTAGGCAAGATGGTTTTGTACCCTTCCAAATTCATTCTGCTACTGTCATCATACATTGTCATCAGTAAAGTTGAGAGAGCCTGTTCCAGAGGCAGCCATGCATGCCCATGCCATGCCACAACCTCCACCATGCTTTACAGATGAGGCTGTATGCTTGGGATCATTTGCAGTTCCCTTTTTTTCTCCACATCGAGCTTTCCCATCACTTAGATAAAGGCTCATCTTTGTCTCATCGGTCCATAAACACAGTTCCAAAACTCTTCTGGCTCACCTTTGTGCTTTTTTGCAAACTCTAATCTTGCCTTTCTATTTTTGGTGCTGGTCAGAGGTTTGCATCTTGCTGTGTAGCATCTGTAATTCTGTGTCAAAGTCTCCTGAGGACAGTAGATTGTCAGAGCATCACCCCAGCTTTCTGGAAGTTGTTGGAGATTTTACAGACATGTCTTTTAGGATGAATTTTCACAGCTTTTATGATTTGTCTGTCTTCAACTACTGTTGTTTTCTCAGCTGATCAGGTAGTTGTTGGTTGCTGGTGGTTTCCAAACTCTTGATTTCTCTGCCCTTTGTTTTTGCTAGAGCTCTAATTGACTTCCTCTTTTCTTTTAGCATCCAAATTGCTTGCTTTTCTCTTAAAGTCAGCTCCCTCATCTTCATCCTGGTTTGTGTGTGTCATCATCGCATGCAAGATTCAGAATGCAGAAGTAATGGATATAACTGATACGACACATTCCCTGCTTTTAATATCTGGAGAATTAATGCAACAGGACACAGCTGATCACTTAGAAAGTCCTGTGAGGCAACTGTTCCAATACTTATGCTCACATCAGATAGAGGGATGAAACTCTAAAAGTGCTGAACTTCTTAGCTGGTAAAACATCTGTGTGTTGAATCACCCAATAATAAAATGTGACATTCTGTAGTTTTGTCTCATATTCATCTTTTAATCATATTTGTAAATGTCTTGACTCCATATATATATATATATATATATATATATATATATGTATATATGTATATATATGTATATATATATATATACAGTACATTAATATACTTTTTTATATAATTTTATTTAATATAATTTACATAAATGTATTTAATACTAACATCAGGTTTACTTGAAATCTTGACAAATGTACTTGACAAATTTGGTATTTTTACAGTAATTACTTTTCTATAAATTGCTTTACAGTAGAGAGTGTGGGGAAGAAAATACAGGAATATAATATCACAATGCAAAAATAGTTCTATCAAAAAAAAATTGAAAATAGGCACCATTGTCTTTATATAAAATATAGATTTAATTTGTTCGATTTTGGAGTGAATATTTCTTGAAAATTTTTGCCAGATTTACGTACTTGAGAACAAGTTTCTCCTGTGAAGCCATAAATTCCATCATAAATAAAGATCCTGCTCTATATGATCGTGCCTCATTTTAATTAGTTTTGAACTGTATGTAGGTGGAATTCATGCTCTACATTCACCTTTCTTGCCCTTTCCCATCTCTTTCTCTCCGATCATCCTGCTACTGAACTGAATATCTTATGGAGGCAAATGGGCTGTATCGTCATAATCATTTCAAATAGCCTCTCAGACAATAAAGCCCTGAAGTGTCTCCATCAGCGTACTCCTCATTTCAGCTATCTCTCATACCTTCACATTTAATCTCCATTTAATTGTATGGATCTTTTGCTCATTCCATCCGATGACCATCAGCACCCACCTTTAAACTGAGCCGGGGTGAGTCCTTCATTACGCCTGATGGCTTTTCCAAATCTGCTCTGAAGCGCATCGGGTCGGTGCGAGATACATCAGGCACAAAGACGAGGAAGAGGATGAACCTAGGGAGGAAGGGCGGAGGAAGAGAGTGAAGGTCTTCTTTCATGTTTGATACTGTGCATAAATTATTCAGACTTCTTGGTGTGGCAGCAATGGGGCGACAGTAGAATGAATAGGCCTGTCTTAGATAGAGGGTAGAGCAGAACTTTTAATCATCCCCTGCCCCAAATATAGCCCATCGGCGTCAGGTCGCTGTTCTTGGCCAGGTACAGCAGACAAAAGAGGGAAAAAACACAGGGAACTTTGTCCTGGAAGGAGCCTTGGCAGACAGACTCGCAGCAATTAATTTCTCCAGAGGACGCAGATCAGCAAAACGCGAGCAGAAGAGAATGAAATATAGTCTGTGTCGTTATCGAACCGCGGGAGGATTTTTTTTTTTTTTCTGAGTCATTTAAAAAAAAAATTATAATGGAAAAAAAAAAACAGACTTCATTGTGGTCAAATGGAAAACGGCTAGTGCCAATACTAATTTCACTGATGAAGATAGCGGCTTATTTTATTGATTGCTGGATGTAATTTCCTGGCCTGGATCCCGAGGTGCATGACAGTAGGGCCACCTCTCTGTATTTGATTAGATAATGGTGTGAGCGAGAGAAAAAGAGAGAGACGGTGTGTGAGGAATCTTTCTGATGAGCTTCCTGCAGAAAGTTCTGTCGCCACATATCCCACTTGCCTTTTCTCTAATTAAGTCCACTCTGGGGAGCCATTATGTGATTGTATCTGACCGGAGACGGTGAGAAAACAGTACGTTTCCTCACAAAAGCCTTGGCCTTTGTTAGTCAGGTTTTCTGACAGAATGCCTTTTCTCCTGATTTTAGGATATTTTTCTTTGCATTAGCCCAGGGGTAGGCAACCCTGAAAAAACCTCACCTGCCTGTAGCCCTAGTAATTCTGAAGACCTTGATTAGCTTGTTCAGGTGTGTTTGATTAGGGTTGGAGGGAGCTAAACTCTACAGGACAGCGGTACTCCAGGACCGACATTGCCTACCCCTGCATTAGCCTATACGAGGCAGAAGGCATCTCTGATGTCTGTCAGGATTCTTACATACAATTAAAGTAATTATCTTGCCATGCCCTGACAAGCTCCATATTGTGCATGGCAACCTGTTAATTAGTTTATTATCCTGGTTATTAGTAGAGAAGCACCTCAAACTGTCAAAATCACAAATTGATTAACACAAAACAGTGGGGTGCAAAATGACGTAAGATTGATTGTGGCTTTGCAATGGATGAAGTAATGGTGGATGTGGCTTAAAATTAGTGAGGGGGGGGCTAATTATTAATGGTCATACTTAATTATTTGAAATTTGAACAAACACCCAAAGTATGAAACTTATTCCACACTGAACATGAACAATACTTTAAATAATACAGCTTTTTGTGGCGAAAGTTAAAAAATTTAGGATCAGTTGAGGTCAGGATTGATTGATTGATTTATTTTTTATTTTTTTTTAAGAGATTGTTTATTTATCTATTTTTAGTTGATTAAGATATTATTCAGCAAAGATGCATTAAATTGATCAAAAGTGACAGTAAATCTGTTTTTTCAAACAATCCTTAAAAAATTAATCATGGTTTCCACAAAAATATCAAGCAGTGCAACTGTTTTCAACATTCGTGATAAGAAAATACATTTCTTGATCACCAAATCAGCATATTTGAACAATTTCTGAAGGATCATGTGACACTGAAGACTGGAGTAATGATGCTGGAAATTTAGATTTGGTATATATAAGCTTCTGAATGAAATATATAATTATTTCATTCATTCATTCATTCAATTTTATTTTTATTAATTTATATTAATTTTAATTGCTCCTATTCCTGTATTTAACTTTTGGTATTTTCACATAAGAAGTAAATCTGAGCTTGAGAAGTAAGAAGTAAATCTGAAATTTCAGAAGATTTATTCCCTGCTTGTAAGCAGAAGAACAGGAAGCCCTGATCACTTAGTGGGCACTTCCACATGTAAGCATTCAGGATGAACTCCTGCTATCAGTGTCTCATTAGAGCACAGAACACAGCTCATTATGCAGATCTTTCAGTTTCTGCTCAGCCAGATCGCTTCACTGTATCTAAAATCTGACACAGAACATCCTCAGGGCAGGAGTTGACCATCTCTCCAATAACTCCACTGACACAGCCGCTCTCTGCCCTCCCCCCTGATCCCTGTGTCATTGTCTCATTGGCTCCTCAGGATGTACTTCAGCTTGGTGAGGACGTGGTTTCAGAGCCGTACTACTGCCAGCTGGAGGCGGAGACGTGCCGGGTGTTCACTGAGCAGCTGGGCCGCTTTGCTCTGGTCGGGGAGTCCCTCAGCATGGCTGCTGCTAAACGCTTAAAACTGCTGCTGTTTGCTCCCGCCTACTGCTCTACACTGGAGTACAACATCCGCGTCTACTGCATGGACGACACACAGGACCTGCTAAAGGTGAGGCCTTTGACTCAGAATATACAGTAGTTATATTTATGCCAATTACCCAGTTTGTGTTAACATTAAGGAAACATTCCATTTTATCATTTTGCAAACATTATGGGAATGTTAATATTAGATGTTCTCTGAACATTTGGAAGTAAGCATATTTGAAAAATGTTAGACGAATGTCCAACAAAAAAAGTTTCTGAAAAACATTCCATGAAAAATGAATAAATTATGTTTTTTGTGCTAACGTTTTAAGAACCAGATAACTTTGAACGAACATTCCATTTAGGTTATTGGAAGACAGTTTTTTTCATAACTTTGAGAGAACCTTGACAATACCCCTTACCAAAAAGTAGTATACTTCAAGTTTATTTTATTAATTATACTTAAGTAAAGTTTTTAAGTATACTTTATGTAGTAAGTATACAAATATCAGTGTACTAGTAGTATACTTGTAAGTGTACTATATCAGTACTCCTTGAGACTAAATTGGCCCACTTTCTAGTATATAAAAGTATACTTTTAAGTATACTTTAAGTATAACAGTAGTAAACTTTGAGTACACAACTAGTTTACATAAATGTTTTTAGCTTGTACTGCAACTATACTAAAAGTGAACTTATAGGTATACTGATAGTTTACTAATTAAATACTTGTAGTAGCATTTTTAGTACACTTTGAAGTATAGTCTCAGTATACTACTAGTTTAGTAGTTTTATACTGCACGTATACTCATAAGTTTTCTTTTAATGAACTTTACATCATACTTTACGTATAGTACTATTGCCCTATTTGTTGGTTTTCATTTGTATATTTTTTGTTATATGAATATCTGAACATACAAAACATCAAAAGAAAGAACAGGGTATCTGCTTGTAAATGAAAACATTTTATTCTAGCTTAATGCATTCTTTTTTTAAACAGTTAAATATAAGTTCCATAAATAAATAGAAAATAAAGAAATAAACAACATTTTGAACAAAAACCTGAAAAAAGACTAAGAATTAGATTCAGAATGATAATCAAAGCGTAGATGGAGTTGATCAACACCCCAAAGCTTGACAGTTATTTTTACGTCTTCATTGATTGACATTTTATTCCATAACGTTGCACGGTTGCCATGCTGTTTTATGTCAGATGATCGTGTTAGATTACATGTGGAAGTATGTGTTGTTTCGGTTTCTTCTTCACTTTTTTTGTAAATTCTGTACAGAAGATGTGTACTACCGCCCCCCTACCTTATAACAATGAAAACACGGATTGTAGGAGCACAAGTATAGCTCAAATATAGTTTGACTTTTTCGATGTATAAGTCAAGTATACTTAAATGTCATTTTAAGTATATTCCTGAGAAGTACATAAAGCCCATTTTTGAGACGTACATGAAAAGTAAGCTAAAAGTATGCTTTCCTATTTTTAGTTTAAACGAAGTATACTAATAGCACACTTGAATAAACTTCTTTTTCATAAGGGACATTATGAAAATGTTTACCTAGTTTTGTCTTCTCTTTCCCTTAACCCCAGTCCTCTTGAACCCTGCTGAAAGGACAAACTTAGACAAGTTCATTTACTCACCCTCATGTTGTTTCTTTCTTTTGTGGAACACCAAAGGAGAAAATTAGAGGATGTTTTCAATGACAATTTAATGTTTTCATGGAAAAGAGCATGGCATGAAAATAGTCTTTGAATGTTTTTGTTTTATGTGAAAGAAAGAGTCAGACGTATTCAGATCAATTTGTAAATTGTATGATGACAGAATTTTCACTGTTGGGAGAACTATCCATTTAATTGCTGGTTAACCAAAGATGTCTTGCTGTTTAAGAAATAAAAATAATAAATAAAATAAATGCTGATTTTTCTTTTTCTGTTCCCTTTTCTTTTTCTTTTTTTCTTCTTTCATCAGACATTTTTTAATTTTTCAGTTCCTTCTGGCTTGCACTTATTTTTCTTCTGCTCCCCCTCCTAAAAGATCAGGAATAATCAAGAGCTAATGCCAAAGCAGCCTCCCTCGAGGAGCACATCTGAGCAGACTGTTAAGATTTCATTTGCATGCTTAATTAGTAAATGAAAAGGAGAGACTCTCTGGCTGTGGCCCCTGAGCTCCGCTCGGCTCTCACTGTCAAAGTAAGAGGGTCCGTTCCCTGCTCTGCTCACTCCAGCCTCTGAGAGCCTGCCAGAAAAGATGACCTGCCCTAACCAAAGCTGCCCACTGCGCCCCACTAGGGTGGGCTGTCGGGGGAAAGAGATTATGAAAGAGATGCCAAGAATTTGCCCGGTTTGTTTAAAATGAGCTCTTAGCCATGCAGAGATGAGAAGTGCTTCAGTGTATGATGGATGTGAACACCTCCCCTTCAATTCTCTCCAAAGGGTTCACGAGAACGCTGACTGTTCTGTCGTTTTGAAGTGAAGTGTTGAAGTAGTGGTTTGTTGGCCCCCCAAAACAAGCCCTATTTATTTTTTTATTTTACAGCAGTTGCTGTTATTTAGAGATTGAAGGTGTGGATGTGTGCTTTTATCTATAGCTAGGGTGTTGAGCTTCTAATATAGAGGCTTTTTTAACCCATGACCTCCTTTCATACTAACCTTGCCTTTGATCAGGAGTGGGCCGCTCCAAGGGAATCTTCATAAGTGGACAGACTCAGTCATGCAATGCTCTCGTATGGTCCTGCTTTCTATGAATCTGCATTTTTCACTCCCCTCAAATGCACAGACTGCTGCGGTGAGCCACAATGGCCTTATAGGATATGCAGTTTTTTTTTACTCTGTGGTTTAGCGGGGAGTCGAGTGAACTGTATGCTGATCTTTGTTCATATAAAAAGGGAGAGTTTTGTTCCAAAGGCCAGAAACATACTGTATGCAAGTACATGAATGCAAATGTTTCCTGAACATCATGTTAAACCAGGAAATGTGCATTTTTAAATTTGTAAAAATGCCTATTCTGCTTTGTACTTCTAAACAATCTTGGTGTTTTGAGTTGCTGCACAAATTGTTTAAGTTATATTCTTTATACAACATTTGATTTGAGTTGCTTTGGATAACAGAATTTGCTAAATGAATTAATGTAAAGAATTCTAGTTTACTCAAACTATAACGATAAAGTTTTAATAATCGTCAAAATTCTATGAGAATAGGAAAGTCCACACTACAAATCCAAAGTTCTGTCATGAATCTCTAGATAGCGCAGGCTGATAGGTTCTGCCTTAATCTCACATAATGACACAATTATTCACATGGCGCAGCTGATTGGTTCATTTTTGTATCAGCAACCAATGAGCTTGCTGCTCAACATTCAAATACTCAGCTAGTGCTTGCTGTAGCAGGTGCAGCACACTTCCGAAACCCTCCACCTTCCCCAGCTCCACCTGTATACATCTCTACTACGGGGTGGATTCATGTCTGTTATATATAGGGGTTAATTCATATGTTATGCGTGCAGCAGCAGCAGTATTTCCTACATGCTCACATCAGCATGTATGTGGATGCATTGGCAGTAGCAAGTCTAGCAGATCTATTCCACCAAGACTAAACTCTCAGAAAGTTGTCATGACAGAATTATAGTAATAACGACAGAAGAATATTATTGTTGGAATCACTTCTTTGGCAAATCGTTCTGAAGCAATGATTTATGAAACTCCCTCATACAGGAATCATGAACCAACTGGAAAACTCATGAACAAATCATGTTACATCATCAATCCAAATGTTTGGGACCCTGCTTCTCAATACAACAGCACATTTTCTCATGTCATTATATTCTACAATGTTTTAAACCCTTACTCATTGCACTCTGCATTCTTAGCTCTGTCGCAGGGGTCACTATATTGGATATTAGCTTGACTGCTGTTATTAATAAGGTTTTTTAAAGAATGTTTGTAAAGCAATGTGTTTGCAGTCTTGCCATGCATTGGCCAAGCATTTGTGAACTTGTGTAGAGTATGTTTGTGGTCTAACAGGTGTTTCACCCCCTGAGAACCACATCTGAGTCCCTGATTGACTTTCCTTCAAAGATGTAAGGCTGATTTATTGTGATGGAATTATTATGCTAATCGTTGCTGATAACAGAAGAGGATTTCGGAATTAGCATTGCATTAGATGTGTCGGTCATGACAAAGATGCATTGTTTTTTTTTAATGCATCTTTCTCCACCATCATCTTGGGTGAATATTAATTGCATTTTGATTGCCGCAGGGCTACTACATTACTTTGAGAAACGGTAATGCGCCACAAATGAAAGGGATGCCTCTGTTATTTTTGGTGGTTGTCTCTCTTCCGTTGAGCTAAGAACTTGCCACACTGTACAAATACTTTTTCTCCTTTCCAATTTCTTTCCTATTC
Organism: Barbus barbus; assembly: GCF_936440315.1. NCBI lineage: Eukaryota > Metazoa > Chordata > Actinopteri > Cypriniformes > Cyprinidae > Barbus > Barbus barbus. Next base: position 13,290,017 of record NC_136761.1, read on the forward strand.
ACTCTTTCTTTCTCAGTCATGAGCTTTGCTTGTGCCTAAAACAACAGAAATCTTTAATCTCCCAATTAAGCCACATTAAAACAATGTAATTGTCTTTAATCATAATATGACATTTGGGTGTCAGTGACATTTCAGGAAAGATGCTTCCAATATGTTTGTGAGTCTTATGGGACGAATTAGATAAATATTTAATGTACAGCTGCCTCTTTCGGAACTGCTTCCACTGCTGGTTTTACTGCTGGACCCATCATAGCTGCCCTTCCTAAAGCTAAACTACAGGACCTGTGAGTGACACCTCCTTTGAAATGGTTAATTATAGTGCTTACTAACATGCATGACCTCCAAATGTAAACCTGACCTTATTAGGCCTTGCTGACCTTATTTGAGCCTCAATGTTGGACACGCACAAAGCACTACGCCTAGGCTCTGACCCTTTCATTCGTGATGTGATCTCACCATATTATTTGACCTTTCAACAAAGCAAGATTGGCAGTGTCTGCATCCACTGCAGAATGAGCATTAAGATCCAGATTATAGTGCACTAGCATGTTGCTAAAAGATTTGAAGCACCGGCAGAGGAACGTTTTGGGTTCACTAGTTTATCTGGCTTGTCACCAGGCAGTGGATTGTAAAATATTCTCTCGTTTCAGAGATGAATGAGCGATGACCTTTGGTGCCTCTTTCCAAATGTTGTTCACATTTAATCAAGACCCGTGTGATATTCTCTTCTCCCTCCAGACCTTTCAACCCAGCAGCCAAGTGTCTGAGGAGCCATGTCTGGTGTTTTCTATCTGCTGACTGGGCTAGAAACAAATAGAAAGAGAGGAGAGCAAGCGTTCTCATATTTGACCTTTCGTCTAACGTCTGAGCATAATTTGCGTGTATATGCGTGCATTCACGTTGTCGGGGGGAGAAACCAAAAATGGTGCATGGCTTTTATCACTGACGTAACATTTAACTAGACAGTCAGCTTCATCAACCGACGATGCGAGAGAACGAGACAAAATAAAGCCTGTATGTTGCTCTGATTCGTCAAATTAATTTCGCTGGATTGCTTATTTGGACAGCTACTCATACATCACTTGTGTTTTAAGTTTTTAATCAGAAAGAGGAGACAAGGGGGAGAAATATTTGAGGTGTTGGGTGGGAAGGAAAAATATAACCTCGTCACCAGCTGGAGAAAACTCACAGACATATGTCTAGATGATTTACATCTGTGAAATGTTTGCCTCCGTCATTCAGATCACTTTTCTGACTTGCTCATCAGCTCAGAAAGTGCAAGGTCTGTTTTCTCACAGCTGAGAAGTCGCGGAAGACGCCATGCGGAAATTAGTCAATGTCAGTCATTTTGTTATGCTCTCATATCTTTATGCGCTGTGAGACAGTTGAGATTAAGTTGTAAAACAGACTGAAAGAAATCTTCTATTACTGCGGATCTATACTGTCATTAAAATCAAAGCCTTTTTATTTAGTTCACTGATTTAAGATGTTGCGTAACAAACTTGTCTCGGTAGTTGTTAATTTATGGCATGCTCATTTTGATTTTATACGGTATGATGGTTATTTCTTGTACCTTATTACTGGCAAGCCGGTGGTGACAAAATGGATAGAGCCCACTCAGCATTCATGTTTAATAGCTTTTTATTTGAATAGCTCTGAGATAGATTTACTAGAAGGAATTTAAGGCATGCATCTATTGCTCATACTTAGGGGCTTGGACTTGAACAAACCCATAACAATAAGTACTAAACTTGGCCACCGTAACAACTACCCAGAACACCCTAGCAACCTCACAACAAAATGCAAAATAGATTAACTTTTGACCGATGCGGTTCAATCTTCTGAGCTGACATTAAGTGTTTTATCTTAATGGAAGTTTGGGCCACTGTAAACTTTGTAAACACATTGCCCTTTTGCCTGAATGGCTTTTAAATATTTAGCTTGTGTGTGTTTGGTGGAGGAGTGTTTGTAGCGTGTGAGTTGTAGCAGAGCATCTAACCTCCTTCTGTCAAAGATGGCGAGGGGAGATAAACTATAGAAGAGTCTCTTGTATTCCCAAATGGAGTGCAGCAGTAGTCCGTCAGAGCCCCCGCTCAGCACACCACAGGAGCTGTCCAGGCCTGTGAGGATGAAGGGTTTGTGGGCTCCGGAGGACTGTGGCCATGCTTCCCATAATCCTGCTATCTGTCTCTCTAAAGCTTACCACTCTTCTGACCCGAAGACACCAGTGTTAAGTTGCCTCTGTCTCCTCTCCATTCATTTTTGTATTATATCGCTCACTTGCTCGCTCTCTTTTTCGCCCTCCAGTTCTTAGTTTTCCAGTGAGTAGAAAAAAGACAGAGGGTGGGCTTCATCATATTTTTTTTTTTAGTCTAAAGTCACTGTCAAAGAATAGAAAATCTTTTTTTTCCCCATATGGCTAAGTCATCACCATCTTGTCTTCATCCATGAAAACTTCACATTGTCTTCCCCTTAAATACTTTAAAAGACTCTTTACAAAAATACAGTGGCGACCAGTTTCTACCAAAACGATGTAGTTACTATAGTTCTTGTCAAGGGTGTCATGCACTTATTTTTTGAAGGGGAATAAGTGCCAGTTCTGGCTTTCTTGGTGCCCCAGGCAAGAAAAGACATTACCAAAGAGAAAATAAATAAATAAAAATTAGTAGTTATTTTTGAGCTCAAATCACAATAATATATTTATCTTGCTGTGTTTGTTTGTTTATTATTTTAAACCATATATTGTAATTATAAATAATATACATTTTATTTGTACTAAATAAAAAGTGATGTATAATTTTGTATTATTATTATTTCTATATTCATTTATTATTATTATTATTATTATTATTATCATTATTATGTTTATAGTTTTGACTAAAAAAATACTACTGTAAAGCAGATTAATTCATGTAGGATCCTTTTGTGTAAAATGCTTAAATTTATCATTTTAGTTTTATTTATTTTTACTGTGTAAAAATATCTATATTGTAAGATATATTGTTTTTAAAGTATATTTTGGATGCAATTAAGTGGTTTTTCATTGAAAGAAGTCATGTTTGGATTGTTTTAATTAAATTCTGTGACAATTTATTAACAAGACAATGGGGTGTAAACAGGGCCAATATTGGCTCAGCCTGAGACATATGTTGAAAGCAAACACACAAATGACAAGCTCAGTTATTGGCTGAGATGCAGGAGCGGCGGGCCAAGACTGACATGTTTATGCTCATCATTTCGAGCTGGCCTTGTTAATATAAGTAGGGTGGAGAGGCTGGACTGTGTCTGCATTGGTATGCACGCTCTTAGTTATTCATAATGGGATAATTGGCGTGCTCTTCTGTGTCTCCTATTACTAGGTAGCTAGATGTGCTGATAGGTCAGAATCAGGATCAAAGTCCATAAGCAGCAATTTGCAATGCTAATTTCTCCCATAGAGTGATTGTATTTAAGAGAACAACGTAAAATGAGATGCTTGTAGCCTAAATAAAGTGTCTTTTGTCGTGAAGGAGAGATTATATTCCTCTTCTGATTGGAGTGCACTTATCCATTGACTGACATACGGCCTAATGGCATGAGATAAATCTTGACCTCTAACCTATTCAGTTCTCTTAAAATTCACCTCAGTGGTTGGGCTGAAGAACCATGAAAGATTTTAACGTCTCTATCTTTGCTGTGCTAATGGAGAAAGACTGTAGCTTGACTTTCCGACTCTTGATAGTAAAAATGTTTAAATTATCTCCCATGAAACAACTTGTGGTCTTTAAGATAAAAGGGTTTTTTTTGTGCCTGAGACCAGAGACAAAACTCATGTGTTGAATTTTTTGTTTTAGCTTACTTTGTTATATAAAGATACTTTGTTCTGGCCTCATTCTAAGATGTAATGCATTGTGACAAGCTCAAAATAAGTAAAATTTGATCATAATTATAGATAGACAGACAGACAGACAGACAAGACAGACAGATTTTATTTTATTTTATTGCGTTGTATTGCATTTTTATTTTAGTTTAGTTTAGTTTAGTTTCCTCAAAGGCCTTAAGTTAGAAATTGTCTCCTTGTAAGAAACAGACATTGGGAAGCTCACTTGCTTTTGAAACTGTAGTTAAGTGGATAATATGGTACTTTTACAGCAGGTAATGCAAATAACAGGTTCTATACCATTTTAATTGAAACTGGGCCTGACGATACTTGGTAAAGAGTGCAGAAAATTGAATCGTCCATGTGCAGATAAAAATCACTGAGATTCTCCATCTTAATTAGAGGCACTCTCAAACACAGTTCATGTGCATCCACATTCACACAGAAAAGAATCAAACATATGGTAATTACTGCACCCCCACCTCTCTCCTCCATTTGTTGTCTATTCGTTCAAGTAGCTTTCTTTTATACACACCGCAGCTCTCTTCCCGGGAACGCTTCACCTGTTTCGTTTTCCTTTAGTCCTTACATTTGTGCTGTTGTTTTGTTAGCAAGTTTGAATGTTATGAAAGATTGCCGTCCTGATTGGGAAGGTCTGCCAGTCCTCTAACCTCGGCGTCCAATTCATCATGCTGTTTGAGCTGTAGTTCCTCTGTGCGAGCCGAGGTCTTTGATGGGAGTCTTTCGGCTTTCAGAGACCTCTGCTCTGCGCACTCCTTTAGCATGAAAGATGTGCCCTGAAAAAGAATTGATAGATCAGCCAGGATGTGCGTGGATATTATTACCTAATTCCAGATGGCCGTTCTGATGGCAACAAATGGCCTTGCCGTACCAACCCCACTGAGACGAAAACATTAGACGTGCGAGTACAAATTTCTCCTGGCACAGCCGCAGAAATGAAATTAAGCGGATCTTTGATGCACGAACAATGAGCGCTTGACAAATAGCTCAGCCCGAACCTTCATTACCCCAGCACTCTTGGAACTGGAGTGCATTCGCCAGAGTTGCCGTGACCTTGGCATGACATTAAAACAGCGTAGGGGAAAAGGAACCGGGTTACGAGGGCCATGGTCTGACCGACTGTGCTGTGCCGTGTTGCTCCACAGGAGGTGATGCAGATGGAAAGACAGCTGGGAGGTCGACTGATTGACGAGCCTCACATCCTGCTTTTCAAAGACAGCTACCATAACCTGCGCCTCTCAATTCATGACATGCCCCAGGCACACTGGAGGAGCAAACTACTCGCCGGCTATCAGGTGGGTTTCTATAAAACACCTTCTCTCTCTTGCTGCAGCACTTCTTGTATTAATGATGTTTGCTTAATAGTTTGCTTAGTTAATACTTAAAGTTAGCGGTTTTTCAAAACCCACAACCTCAAATATTAAATGTATTTAACATTAAATATAAAAAAGCCTGAAAGACAATAAATATACTCTCAGAAAAAAAGGTACTAATGATGTCACTGAGGTGAAACCCTTTCAAAAATACATATTAGTACCTACAAATAAGAGGGCTTTTCTATTTGAAATGTGCACTAAGTGCACTACTAGTGTCACCGGAACTACAAAAATAAAACATGTTTTCAAATAACCTTTGAAAATGTTCCTTTCACGTGTCATGCCTTCACCTCTTATGAGTCTATTACAGTGGAGGTATGTCTCTACAGGTAAAAATAGATGATTAGACTACTATTTTCAGTAAAACTTCAAGTTTAGCTTACCTTTTGAGAACGAAGTTCATCATATCAATTGAAACCTAAAACATTTAATCCAACCAAATGTCTGAATGATTGAATGCAATGATTGGACAAACATTTTATGGCCCTGAGACTTTCACAGAAGATATATACATGTATGTATATGTGTGTGTATGTATATATACATATATAGACCACTTTATTGATTGTTGTCAGACCTTTTAACCAAAACAACAAAAATGTTTCTGGAAAAATTACCTACCATATCTTTAATCCTGGGTCATTATAAACTCAGGGAAGGCTGAATCCAGGGTTATCTTGCTTAATGTTACACATTGTTTATAATTTACCTGGGGTTAAAAATTGATCATGGACAGTAAATGGGTTTTCTGTAACCACTGGACAATTTTTGCCTCATGACCGTTTATACAATGTTTTTATACAGTTCTCTTTGACTGTCTAAAGCATGTGAACGTGAGGCACATGATTGGCTGTCTGTTGCTAAGCATCTAGTCATAGCTTTCTAACACCACATCGTTTCACACTGTACATATTTGGCACCACAATGCGAGGTTAACAGAGCAAAAGCAGTGCTAAGCCTGCTCTGGATGGTAAATAATACCTTTTGAAAGAGTACCCAATGACAGCTTTTATACCTTTTTTACTGAGAGTGTAGGCAAATAAATTCATATTTAGAGAAACAATCACTCAAAGTCCTAGCACCCACATTGACTATCTGCTAACATCCATGCAGAACAATTTTGCAAATACATAACGACACCCTAGCAACCGCCCAAATTGTTCTGGCATTGTGACAAGAAGTCAAGGGTAAAGTAGCTGCAAAAATTTTTCTGTTTGAAATTCTTTGCCTCTATGATGTGTACTGCGGATGTTATGTTTGTCTTCTTGATCTTTGTTGTCAAAGTCTTTTCGTAGCGTAATTGAACGAGTTAGAGTTAGCTAGCCAAGTTATTTTTTCTTGGGGGCAAATTTGAAGTGCTGTGCTCTGTGGCTGCTCTGAGCTTTCTAACAGGGTGTGTGATCTGGTATGTCCTCCGGATTGCTGTAATTGGAAATTTCTTTGGTTTCGCCTCATTAGAGTATTTCTGAACGTGCGGGAATGCTAAAGAAGCCCATTATAGAGTGAATTGGCGAGCAGGGACCCTAGAACATCTGCTCTTAATAACATGCACGGCCTTGGCTACGAGTTAACGTCTTCTTGAGTAAAGAAGGATTGAGAGCGCTTCGGTTTTCTCATACGGCTTCCACACCGCTCTGCCCATCTCAGGACTCTTTCCCACTGGAGGAGATTAAATATAGACCAATATGTAAATGTTCAAGGCTGCAACACCTGATTTTTCTCGTATTTCCCTTCTTGGATCATGTATGCTGGGCCTCAGAAGAACGTCTCTGGATTCTGGAGGAATCTTGGCGTAAAAAGCTCCTCCGAGGATTTGGAGATGTCAGCTAACAGTGTTACAGCACAAATGTGCATAGAGGAAACATTTTCTCACCTGAACGTCCCCTATTTTTTAGATAAGTATGTTGCTAGGCTTGGTTTTTCAGTCTGTGTAACAGCTCCCCCATTGGAGTAAACTGAGGTACTGCATATTTACTAATAACCCTGCCTTTTATTGATTTGCAGTTTGATTGGTTCATGATTGATGTGTAGTCTTAAATGACGTGCGCTTATCTTTGTTTTTTGTGTCGCTCTTCACAATTAATTAGACAGTTTGAGACGAGAGCATGGTAAAAAGCTAAATAATTAGTCTAATCAGGCTCTCACAATGAACGTGTTGTATTTGACAGACTAAATGTATTGTTTTAATACGTGTTCTTATTTTATTTGACTGTGGATATGCAGGCATATCTGCTCTATCTACTGAATTGTGCTCGTTCATAAATTAAATCCAAATCCCCGGTTGTGAACAATTAGCTTTTAAGGACGTTCTACTGTTGTCAGAGACAAAGAAACTATTTTGCTGCTTCATTTGAAAATGTTGCCAACAATAGATTTAGAAAAGCTTTCATAGACTCGCACCGGCAGCCACAGCATCATAAATCATCAGGTGTTGGACTTTTTCTTTGCCTGCATCTCTTACTGACCGTCAAATTCAGCTGGATCTATTGTTTGCAAATGGAACACTTTTAATGAAAAGGAAGCTGTGGATTATCTACCAAGTGACAGAACTGTTGTCTCTAGTTTATTCATGTCAGATCCAAAGTTTGCCGAAGATTGCCAAAATGTGGAAACTCTTGCATAATTCATGTGTTGAAAAAATTTAACTGAATTCTTCTACGGCACTGAAATGTGGCGATGCATAAAGCTATTCACTTAACTCTATATTTTTATATTTTGCATTGTCTCTGTTGATTTTGAGGAAAAAAATAATTATAAATGAGTATATATAAGAATATATTTTATTGATGATTTATTTGACTTATATTTTTTAAACAATCAGTTCTGACAAGGCTGAGAGTTGATTTCAGAAGTGATTTGTTATGGACAGTAAGAATTTAGTGTGACATGTCTTTGGTCCTTTAGGAGATCCCGTTCTATCACATCTGGAGCGGCTCTCAGCGGACCCTGCACTGCACCTTCACACTGGAGAGACAGAGCCTGAGCACCTGTGATCTCACCTGCACGCTGTGTGTGTGGCAAGTAGAAGGAGAAGGACAAAGCTTCACCCTGGACTTCAACATCTCGAAGGTAACTGAGACCACCTGCAGTATGATATCCCAGTAAACAGTAGAGATTAGTATTATTAAAGCTCCTTTACGATATGTTTTGTGATTTTGAATTTGGTTTACAAGGAGAATTGGACTTGAATTTAAATGATTTGATGTTGTATTGTGTGCATACTTAAGATTCTTTTTTTGACATTCTCGAAAACCTAGGTCAGTTGATTTGGATTTAGAACAGAATTTTAAGTGAAAATGTTGAAAATGTAACTAAATTGAATAGATTGATACTGTGGTCTATACATATGCACAAACATATGCACACATTAATTTTGTATTACAATTAGAATTTGGAGTTTTAATGGGAACTGAATGTGAATTGAATGTGAATTGAAATGTAGTCTACACATGCATATTTTAAACATTTCTCAAAAACCTATGAATGTTTATGAATGTTCTCTTTAACTATTTTCCAAACTGATTCTGCTGCAAACAATTAGATTTTGAATTGGGTTTATAATAAGAATTTAAATTGATTTTGGAATTTAAATTTCACTTAAATTTAAATTTAATTTGGATTTGGAATAGAATTCATTTATTTCAATAAATGTAATTGACTTGGTACTGTGGTCCGCACGTAGACTGTTTTTGAATTACAGTCAGAATTTGGAATTTAATATGAACTGAATGTGAATGTGAATTGAACTATAGTCTACTCATGCAACTTTTAACGATTTCTCATAAACCTTTTGAATTAAGTTCAATTTAATTCTCACATTCTACTAAATTATTTTCCAAACTTATTCTCATGCAAATGTAGATCTTCTCCATAGATCTTCATATTAAAGTCTGTGTGCAGTTGGAATGAGTAACACATGAGGTTGAAATGTTCTTGGTTCCAGGACATCAGACCACTGGACTCTGATTTCCTGTTAATGGACAACTGCACCCCTGCCCTGGCTGGTCCGAGCGCATTCCAGATCCCTTACCTCATCCGACAGAAGATCTGCAGCAGTCTGGACACCCCCTGTCCCAACGGAGCAGATTGGAGACTACTGGCCCAGAGGCTGAAGCTTGACAGGTAAGATCTCTCAGTGCTAGAAACTATTATATCTCAAGTCTGGAATGGATTCTGTTTAACAAAATCTGAGGATTCTTTTTGTGAGTTGTGGAAACTGATTTTTGCAGAGTGCCGATATCTAGAGCAGATTGTGCGGTTCTCCACTTGCATATTAAATATAGACTTCCACAGGAAATTACAAGGCAGTGATTTAATTACTGTCCCATTGAACTTCCTCCAGGTAATGGAACATAATGGGCAGACTTCATTTGTCCAATAATGTTTACTTGCTCCAATTAATTACAATTTGAAGTGTTGTGGTGTGTGTTCAATTAGCACACTAGCCCAAAACGATCAATTTTCATTTACTTAGTTAAGGAAAAGCACAGAATCCACACAGGTGGAAACTTTATTAATGGTTTTTTACTCAAGACACTGTCCTCAGGAAATGTTTTAGGACTTGAAAGCAGCGCTACTAGTGAATACAACCCCAACTGTAAACCTTTTCTCACTGAGAACAGAGAGCATGTAGAAAACAACACTTAAAGCCCCAGGCATTTGAGGTACTGAAAAAGGCCGTTAGATCGAACAACCCACTTCAGCTTCCTTCGGGAGATGCATCTCGCAACATCTAATACGCTGCAAAAAGGGGTTGCTTTGTTCTTATTGATCAGCTTTGATCTGAAAGGTTCAGCCTGGTCAGTGGAAAAGGTCACATGCAACCTGGGCTTTACCCTTTTAGAGGACTGAGACCCATAGTAGATAATTCATCAAATGAAAATGCAGGGCTGCTTTAGTCCAGGAGTTAACAAAAGGGTATAAAGCACGTGTTCGTGCATTGGTTTAGTATATTGGAATGGATAATATTGTTTTATATTCCTCCGTGGAACACCTATGTCCAGCTAATGTGTCTCCCTGGACCAGCATGCATAGATTTTCTTCTCTCGCTTTGAATGGAGTGACAGAGAGGTTGATGTATTGGTTTACAATGCAAGATAAGCTTCTTGATGTTTTATTTCATTTCAGAGAGTAATAACTTATGACTCTCCTGCAATCCTGATTTACTTCTCACAATGAAACAAACCATGCATTGTGAAGCATATTCATTGCATTTCTAATATGGTTTTTATTGTATCTGGTTATAAAGCAAAAACAGAAGAGTATAGCTGAGTGAATCTCTCTGAAAATGTCCAGATCATATTTCATCTTAAAATGAAAATATTTTGTGTGTGTATGTGTGATTTGCATAAAGACGCATTTTTTTTGTGTGTTTAATTTGTATATTCGATTTAGTGCAACACATAATGTCTCATTAGCACTGTCATTACAATAATGTTTAATTTGTTAGCATTAGTTAATAAATAGGTTAACATGAACTAACAATGAAATATTGTGCATTGTAAGTTCATGTTATATAATGCATTAACTATTGTTAACAAATGAGACCTTATTGTATTGTTAACAATATAATGATGTTGCAATGTTTTGTATCATTTTATTGCATATGCTATGATGCTTAAAAGTCAGACATAAACTGCAAGACTTTTTAATATGATACAAGACTCGCTCTGTCTATCCAGACTACGATAGGACTGACAATGTCCTTTCCTCTATTTTCCTCCCCAGGCACATGAGTTTCTTTGCATCCAAAGCAAGCCCCACATCAGTGATTCTGGACTTATGGGAGACCCAGCACTTCCACAGCGGTAATCTCAATCAGCTTGCTGCTGTGATGGCTGAGATTGGCAAGCAGGAGGCCATGATATTCCTGGTGTCAGACGGGGAGTGCTGACACATTAAAACTGGAGCATGGCGGCCGTCTCTGACTGATGGGGTGGGGGAAGCACGCGACCCTCTGCCTCCCCCACCATAGATGAGAAACAAATCAAAGAACAGGGTTTACCCAACTATATGAGGCTACTTCCCCAGTGAATAGGGAATAAAAGAAAAATAAAGAAAAAAAATAAAACAAGACCAGGCTCAGGAAGAACCTGGCAGGGCATTTAGATGTACTGTGACTGAGACAAATGCCCCTTTCTCTGAACAAAAATCCATTTGTTTTGAAAATAATGGTGTATAGAAAATCCCAGATTCTATGATTCTGGTCCTGCCCTCAATCACTGACCAATATGTACTTTCTAACCACATTTGTGTTAGGCACATTGATATATTAATATCAAACTGGAAACTAAAACAAATCGGTTTGAAAGATAGCAAGCAGAAAACGTACGCTATGTAGGTAAGGTGAATATTTTGCAAACTAGTTCAGATTTGTGACATGCATTTTGTAAATGTGTACCATTTAGCAATATGCAAACACACATATCGATGACAATTTCCTTTGGCCGACACGTTTCTTACCTCACAAAGCATTTAAAATTTTAGAGCGTTTGCTAAATTTCAGGTCGAAAACATTAAGGAAGTAAAGCGTTTTTGGTGAGAGACATCACTTGTTCCTCTGCCCCTGTGCACTTAACGTGTGTGTTCATGAAGCCATAAAGTCCAAAATTCACCTCAATGCAATGATATATGTTCTGATCCGGGTGGATAATCGGTAAATAAGCATAGGATTCTGTGGATGTTTAGCTGCTGAAGGATGGGTGATCAGGGACCTCAAATGTTTTCCTAGCTGTTTCGAAGAACATTGGACTTTTCAGAATAGGGGTCAGAAGTTCTGCAAAGCATTTTTCCATGGCCGTCTTATGTCAATGGAACCCTTTCGAGACTAGAATTCTCATCTGAGTCCATAGAATTCCTCGTTTATGAAGGAGGAAAAAAAAGTTTTCTTCTTTTATAAACAGAAAATGCAATACTACCAAATGTTTCATTGCTATTCTCCTTCATATTTAATGAGTCTGTTTCTCTGAAAGCCATTTTGGCTTCAGGGCAATTTCTTAATCGTAGGAGAGAGAATATTTCCATCACCCCCCAAAAAGCAAATGTTCCAAGAAAATGTCATCGACACTCAGCAGCTGTCGTATTTTTCTAAATTCCTCCATCGCACGTGTGCTTTGTTTCTGCATTACTGTCACACCCTGTAGAACGCCATGAATGTGCATTACACAGTTTGAAGATTGTCAGATTATTGTTTCGCGTGTTTGAATGTGAGAGTATTTCATTCCAAATGAAGGATGATTTGTGAGAAACTGTGGATCACAAATTGGCCGCTTTCATCTCGACGAGTAATGACGGCCACATCTGGAGATGATTGGAGGAGTCCTGCACGTTCTCTCCACAGCAAGTGGAAATACACAGGCCTGTTTCACTCAGCTGACAGAGAACTCAAGTTAAAGGCCAAATTGTGCACACAATGTGTTGTTTTTTTTTTTTCATGCTTTTTTTACCATATGTTTCCTTAAGGTTTCACTTGGTGATTTTTGTTAAACAATTAACCAGTCAGCTATTTTCTTTTCTTTGTTTTTAATCTACAAAAGTCATATCTTGTAGATAAGTACTTTTCATGTGACGCATCTTTGCGCAACCAAAGTGTATGAGCCATCTGGAGCATTTCTTTCATATCTATGCCGATTGTGATTTTTGTTTGGAGTACAAGCAACACGTTCCTAAATTCAACATGCATCTATATTTTATTATCTATTATCTCATGACTTGTGCAAACTTGTTCCTTTTGAGCATTTCACTGGTAAAACAATTTAAATATTTAATACAGCACTTTGTAAAGTAATTGTAAATGATATTTTAATAAGCCAAAAAAGACAAGACAACTGATGTAACATTTGTCAAAGTATAACCTGTGAAGTGTTTGCCTACTGTTCATTGGTTATATAGCACTGAGTTCATTCTTTCTGCAGTGTTTGCGGTTTAGACTGTTTTCGCCATAAGTTTGTACACCATCGTTTTGTTTTCGTCCTGAGGCTGTTGGTTTATGGGAAATCAATCCTCAACACTACGTCATGAGGAAACAGATGCACCAGTAAATGCTACTTCTGTCAGAGTATTTGGACAAGGATTTGGTGCAAATTTGTCAAATTCCTAACACTCAGGTTTACAAAGAGTTCAGTTGAAACAGAGACGTTACGCATTTCTGAACATTACTGAGTGCGCAACGGATTTCTCATCAATGTTGTTCTTTTTCACTGACACAAAAATCATTCCGACAGCCTGCCATTCTGAGCTCACAAAGTCAGCTTGTAACACCGAATAAAGCAGATGCCATGATATTCACTAAAAGAACCACCGATCTCTTTATGACTGTACATTTTGTCAGCCTCATTCATAGCAGTTCTGTGTAAATGAATGTGTGAGTGTGCTATTTCTTTCCACTGACTTTCTTTTTGAACTGAAAACCGTAGAATTGTGTACCTGTGAATGTTTAATTCGATTTCTTAATTCAATGTTCCTTGCCTTTCTGCAAGTCAAAATGCTGTATTTATTACATGCCACAGCGCTTATGCAATTGTACAATTATTTTCTATTATTCTTTTTCGTTTTCTTTTTTTGGTAAAGTTACTTTTGATTTTTCTCGTCAATGTAAATTGTCGTCGATGAGTTTGTGGTAATGGGAAGCCCTCTTCTGCAGAAGGTTTTCTGTACTTTTTGGACAATGGTATGGATTTGTGGGTAGAATTTTGGAAATTCGTTTCTAAGTGCTTTCAAGTATTTACTTGGCCTTATGTATATATCTCTCTATGAAATTTCAGAAAAGGTATGTATAGTAATTGAACCTAAAATGGATGTAAATAAATTATATATTGTTAAAAGAGAGTTGAGTGATTTGTGCTCGCAACATCTACAATATTTCATCATGACACATTTTACATTTGGATACAATCAGTAGCCTTGGGAATAACCCAGTTTCTCCACCAGTCGTATGATTCAGTAAGTCAGCACACAACAACATGACTGCAGGTGATTTATTGACTAAATGTCTCTAGCACAATTTCTTTCTAAATGATTTGCGTCATCTGACATAGGAAACCTCTCTATAATATGCACAAGAATACAGCAGTTTACCGTTCTGAATGACACACAATAGTTAAAGGCTGCAAGGCTATAAAAAAAGGCACTTGATAGTTGATATATAACACACTGTCAATACAAAAAAGTACAAAAATTTAGCTGTTGGCTCAAATATATATAGCTTTCTAAGAGCAGGATACTGGAGTGTTGCGTTTCTTCTGATTAGAGCGCAGGAGATTGCGATAAGGGAATGATGTTCTGGGAAGCATCTGGTATGTAGCCATTATGTTTAGAAATGCCATACGATTACACATATATATCGGTGATATCCATAATCAGGATTGCGCAAAACCTTTGGCACACATGCGCTTTGCTCACTAGCTTGCGGAAACCACAAAAATGGCCACAGAGCTTTAAATAACACATCAAGCAAATACGAACAAAGGCTCTAAGTGAATCTGGCCATATAATATTGCAGGATTCATTTGCACTAACGCAGAGCGTTTTTATGGTATCACAGGCTTTTCTTTAATTAGAACTACCTGTCTGATTAGAACAGATGAATGTGGCGTATTTAGTATTGAAGCCATGTAGAGACCATTGCTTGGGTCAGGATGAAACGCATGCAATCAGTGCTAATGTATTTCAGTGTAGCTGCCAGGGGCGTTTTATTCCTCTGTGGTTTGCCATTACCTTAAGTACCCTGGCACAGCAAATCAGGCAGAGCAAAAAAGTAGGCTGCACTGCATCTAGAGGATTGAGGGGCCACTTTAAGATCCTGTCTGAGTAGATCACATGCTCAATGCTTTAGCCTACAAAATGGATTGTATGGATTGGAGTACAACTAGATTGCTTCACTCATTACATGGGGAATGCTTTGTCCTTATTTGTGACAAGAGTGGATCGAATTTTGGATGATAAATATGCATCCGAGTGCAGATGAGATGAGCAAAACTAAAAAAAAGGGAAGAATATTTTTCAGTTTGACAATATTTTCATGCTAATCACATTTTATTTTTCATAATTCCCTTTATTTTGAATGGTGATATTTTACTATTTTTTATTATGTTTTATATTTTTTTTATTTTATATATAATAATTTTACTGTATTCAAATCAGCATAAAGGCAGTACAACAAACACTTTTATTTTTTTTTTATTATAGTAATTAGAATGCATTTGGAAGGAAAATATGCTCAGCTGTCAAGAGAAATAGTCACACAAAAAATCATATTCTTACATATGGTTAAGCCATATTCTTTATGCAATATAAAATGTGGTGTAATGTGAACATTACATGTTTTGTGAGATTCACTCAGGTTCCAAACTGACGAATATGAACATCTAAAACGTATATATACTATAAGAGTGTACTATGTTCATTGGATTGACGAATACTGCAGGTGTACTTTTGGAGGTGGAGTGGGATGAGGAGGGACAGCTAAAATACTTCATCCAAATACCTTGTTATCCATTCCGACATCTGGCATCGGTGGATGTAACCGTTCACAAGCTGTTTCCAGTTGAATGACTGGCATTGTAACACAGCAAAACTGAGGCCAGTCTGTCAGCTTACTATAGCAAGCTACCAAAAATTCAGGTCCGTGCTTTGCTGAATGACACATACTTAGTAAATGCTAATCGAAGCTGCTATAACAGCTGGTGAAAGCCAGCGGAGCTACTATATCCATCACTCTGTCAGTCAGCCATATGTTACAGGCTTCAAGTAAAGTACTTGGTCTTGTTTGGCATAGCTATAGACCCCCCAGTCTCCGTTCCGGCCCCTCCTTGACAAACAGCGGAGCCTCACACTGGAGAGAAAGCGTGACTTTTACATAGCGGCTTGTCCTTCTTTGAATAGAACGTCTTCCCCTCCAGATTGATTTGACAGATCTGAGGAGATGAAAAAAGGAGGATTAAACAGTAGAATCAAACTCTTATTCAATCATGACTGTTCAACAGCGCTTTTATAAAGCTGTGATTCATTATTTGCTAGAAGCCAATAATGTTAGGGGGAGAAACATAAGCATTCCAGAGAGCATTTATAATTGGATACAAGTTTGGAGTGAAGCATGAGCCTTTATTATTTCTAGTAGATTTAGATTAAAGAACCCCACGTTTATTCATTTAGTAGACATTTTTATCCGATTAATCTTATAATCCCTTTTTATATTTTGAACGAAATGCAAGGAATTGAGTGACACTAATGACATTTATCTTTTTTTTATGATATATTTGAAGTGAGATTTCCATTTTGAATAAATGCAGTTCTTTTGAAATTTCTCTTCATACAACAATCCTGAAAAAAATATCACTGTTTCCACAAAAATGAGGCAGCACAAAAGTTTTAAAGTGACACTGAAGACTGGAGTAATGGCTCCTGAAAACTCAGCTTTGTCATCACAAGAATAAATTATATTTTAAAACGTATTAAAATAGAAAACAGTTATTTTAAACCATAATAATATTCAACAATATTAGTGTTTTTACTGTATTTTTGATCAAATACATGCAGCCTTAGACCTTGAATAAGACTTTTAAAAACATTAAAAAAAATATTACCAACACAAGCCTTGAATGGTAGTGAATGCCTGTATTAATCTGTCATGTGAATATAATTTGTGGGGTATATTCACTGTTAATATCAGTGCATGTCAAAACTCAAGTAATTGCTATCTGACACAGACAGCCAAGCTCTCATAGAACCCCATTTTTGGAGACATAAAGATTAAAGAAGTGAACTTAAATCAGTAGACAGGCGAGTAAAAGTACCACACAATTTTGCTATGTATTGTGTTCTTGTGTGCCGCTACGAGGAGCATGAATGAAAATGAACGAACTGCTTAAATTCCTAAAAAATGAAATAAATGGCAAGAGCACATCCAGCATTTCCATAAGAGAAAATAAAACGGATGTCTTAGTTTATCTGGATTATGAATAAGAAAGAAGAATATTCTAAAAGCTGTGAACCGCATTAATTAAAGACATTAATCCAGCGCATGCAAACATGGCCAATGTATGAATTTTGAAGGGAAATGTCTAGGTTCTCAGGCGCTAGGGTACTATTTTTTTATATTGTTGTGTGCTGCAGAAAGTTTAAGATGGAGTTTCGGGACAGGTCCCAATGCATCAAAATGACTTACGGCACAGACAAAGCAAGTGTCATGCCAGCTGTAGCCCAGCGCCTCAAGGAAACGGTCTCCTGCATCAATCTTGAAGTCACAGCCATGGCATTTGGTACCAAACATCTTTTCATAGTCTGCAGAGAAAAACAAACCAACCGAAAAGGGCCTATTAAGACACCGAGAAGGAAATGCTTGGTCAGAAATGAAGAGAACGTGACAAGAATGAAACGTGTTATCGGAAGGAAAAAGAAAAGGGATTATATTTTCTCAGCCCTCACATGCTCAGTGTGTGATAACAGACACTGGTCCAGATTTCTACATGGATTGCCCCAGTTTTACCCATTACGGAAAACTTAAAAGTGGCAAGCTTTACATTCCATACACAAGGCAAGTAGTTTAGAGCACAATCCTTTTAAGGTGCTGAGACTGCAGCTATTTTATCAACACTAGCTCTTCATTTCTAACAGAAACAGCTGCCCACTTGCTGCTGACACAAGACCAAAACTCTTTAAAGCTGTAAAGCACCGGAACTGCAATGCAAGCCTATTTACATAATAAGGACATGCACTCCCTTCAGATATCTTAATGTCTGTTTATGTAAGATTAGGGGCCCAACAAATGTGACAATGTGATCAACTGCACTGCATAAATATAAATTAAACACAGAAGGTGGCTGAATTTAGCTACTTTTTACCACTCAGGAAACTAAATGAATGAACAAGCACAGCTTAACATGGCAAATTTCATGACTGAATTCAAATCAATTTAATCCAATCCACAATGTGTCCGAGCCCCTTCTCCAACCTGTTTGCTAAACTCTGATTAATTGGTCCTACAAAAGTGTCAAAAGATCCAAAATAAAAGAACTGCTGTAAGAGCTGTGGCCTAGTGGGTAACACACAAACTCTGACACTTAGAGATGTGGAGCTCATGTTTGCAAAACAGTTTGGATCTAATGCTTCCTATATCTCTTCCCAATAATTTCCTTGTCTAAAGCTCACTAGTCCATTAAATCAAAGTGGCAAAAAGAAAAAAAGAACACTGGCAACACTGGTTTTCTACTCCTCCCAATAATTTCTTGTCATAATTCTCACTAGAAAAAAAAAAAATAATAATAAAAATGTTTGTAAAACAGGTTTGAATCCAAAGCTTCCCACTCCTCCTTTCAATAATCTCCTGTCATAAACCTCACTATTCCCATATCTAAAAAGTGTTAAGTTAAAGTTAAAAATGTTGGCGCTGATATGCCTCGAGTTCGAATTCTAACTCCAGGACCTTTCCCGATCCCACCTCTCTCTCTCTCTCTCTCCCACTCTACTTACCATCTGCTCTACATGGTCCTATCTTAAAAAAGGTAAAAATAAGTCTTTACTAAAAATATATATAATAGAATAAAATGTAATAGTAAAATTAAATATATAGTAAAATAAAACAAGACAAAATAAAACAAAACAGGTTTGAATCCAAAGTTTCCCACTCCTACACCAAAATTTCCTGTCACAGTTCACACTACTATAAATGAAAAAAAAAAAAGTTCAAAGCAATCTTGCAATGTTTCCGATAACTTACAATCATTAAACTGTTTCTCCTATCATTCTTATATAATAAAGTAATAAATTAAAAGGTAAAACAGGTTTGAATCCAAATTTCCTACTCCTCCCTAAATTTCCTCCACTCCCCAAATTTTCCTGTGATAATTCTCACTAGTCCTATAAATAAAATAAAATAAAATGCATGTTCAAAGCAGGCTTGCAATGTTCTCGATGCCTTATCATTAATTTGTATTTCTTATTATTCCTATAAATTGTCCTATAAGTATCAAATAGGTTGGTAAAAAGTGGACTTTTATGTGGGGTGCTTACATAGTCAACATGAGTTTGAATCTGTTCTGTGATTTCAATCTAATTTAAATAAAAAAAATACAAAAAAATAGAATAGTATTAATGGTTTCACTGAGCACCAAAGCACTCTCAACTAATGGCGTGTTTAAAGTAGATTCTCAAGCATAAAAGTTCTCAGCAAAGCTCCTAATCAATGTGCAGGGCTGGTATGGAGCAGGTTTGATGTCTGAAGTGAAGTGGCAGCATTTGAATGATTAAACACCGCAGGAGCCCGCGCTCGGCTCTCGGCAGGGGCTGTCGATAAGATGTGTGGCCGAGCGTACGAGATTGGCCGTGGTCGCTCACCTCTCTCACAATAGGGCTCTCCCTCCTCCATGTAGAAGGCCTGGTTCCTGATGGGCATTTTGCAGGCAGCACACAGGAAGCACTGTACATGGTAGGTCATCTTCAGGGCGTGCATGATTTCCTGCGGAGAGGACAGAGGGGTGTGAGGGAGCTGCACACGCCATCTATGAATTTACACTTTGAAAAACAGTCCACGCTCACTTTTAAACTCTCACTCACTTTACACACTAAATACAATCAGAATCAATTTACAGATTTTGTTTTGAGGTTATTATTATATTTTGATGTACTGTCATATTATTATACTGTCATAAACTTAATTTATGGTACTTGTTTTGTATTGTACATTGTATTATATATATGTGTGTGTGTGTGTGTTAAATTCATATATTCATACATCATATTATACTGACCCCAAACTTTGTAACAGTAGTATATCCAAAAATGGTACCAGCATCCTTAACAATTTTATAAACTTTTCCACCACTCATTTTGAATCGATCAGTAACTGCATTGTGTAGTTGTGTTGCAGAACAGTAGGAAATGCAGTTACCCCAGTTATCTTCTTCTTGCATTTGGCACAGTTGGGTGAATAACGGTTGTCGTAGCACTTGGTGCAGTAAATGGATCCTTTTTCCTCAAAGAATCCCCCCTCATCCAACACCCTTTTACACTGACAGCACGTGAACTCCTCTGGGTGCCAGGAACGTCCAAGTGCCACCACATAGCGTCCCCTAGAACACAGACACACAAACACAGCCTTACAACAAAAGCTTTTGAACTGAAGGGTCAGCTGGGGCATCAACAGCTAGGTTTAGCACTCTTGAGTGTTCAGTGTGAAAAGCCATTCTAATGGAAATAGTAAGTCAGACGCAAAAACCTACTCCATTCTGTATTGATTCTCCACGGCAGAAAGCCCAAGGACATGACGCTATTTCTGTGCTTGGCGTATTTTAAGAAATATTGCTGCCTTACAAAGTTTGGCAACCTTTTTTCCCTCCCCATGTTTTCTCTCAGTTCTGTAAGTAATAACATTTAGCGCATAGTCATCATTGATTTGGAGATATTTTGGGCTGTCTACAGTGGTTAGCTTTGGGATATCGAAAGGAACAGTTCACTCAAAAATGACAAACCATTTGCCGAAAATGTCCTCATGGAGGCCATTTGAGATCTAGATGAGTTTAGTTCTTCATCGGAACAGATTTGGAGAAATGTAATATTAAATCACTTACTCACTTAATCAATGGATCCTCTGCAGTGAATGGATTCCATCAGAATGAAAGTCCAAACAGCTTATAAAAACAATCACAATAATTCACAAGTAATCCACACAATTCCAGTCCATTAATTACGTCTTTCGAGGTGAAAAGCTGTGTTTATTATAAACAAATCATTCAAACATGACTAACTGTTTAGAACTGTTTTTAAATGGTTTCGATTTGTACATTTGGAAGCAATGGCTTAAAGTTTAAAAATTTCTGGATGGATTTGTTTCTAACAAACTCACAGCTTTTAAATTTTAAATTTCATTCTGACGGCACCCATTCACAGCATAGGATCCATTGGTGAGTAAGTGATGTAATGCAAAATTTCTCCAAATATGTTCTGCTGAAGAAACAAACTCATACTGGATGTATTGAGAGAGAGTGAATTGTCAGCAAATGCTGAATTTTGGGTGAACTATTCCTTTAACTGCAAATTTTGAGTCAGTGCTGAAGTTTGACTCCAAAGGGAAAGGTAAGGGAAGTGGTGTGTGGCCAAGTATGGTGACCCATACTCGGAATTTGTGCTCTGCACTTAACCCATCCAAATGTACACACAGTAGTGAACAAACACCCGGAGCAATGGGCAGCCAATGCTACGGCGCCCGGAGAGCAGTTGGGGGGGGTTCTCACCTCAGTCGTGGTATTGAGGGTGGAGAGAGTCTTGGTCATTCACTCCCCCACCTACAATCCCTGCCGGACCTGAGACTCAAACCCCCGACCTTCGGGTTACAAGTCCAACTCTCTATCCATTAGGCCACGACTACCCACAGTTAAGGCGGTAAGAGTTCTAGCCGTACCTAATGATCTTGTTGCACGCGCCGCAGAGTGGGGTGCAGCCGCTGGAGTCGGCGGGGTTCTGCTGTGCTGCCTGCATGATGGAGCTGCGGTTCTGCATGGGAGTGGGCTGGACAGGTTTCTGATGCTGCGTCACCACCGTGCTGGTCTTGTCTGGATGGTAACGGTCTGCGA
This sequence comes from Barbus barbus, assembly GCF_936440315.1. Taxonomy (NCBI): domain Eukaryota; kingdom Metazoa; phylum Chordata; class Actinopteri; order Cypriniformes; family Cyprinidae; genus Barbus; species Barbus barbus. The sequence goes on from NC_136761.1 coordinate 13,311,838, forward strand.
AACCGGGATCCGTCACCCATGGCGGCCGGCAGGCTGGACTGGAATCCGTTTGCGCTTTAGCTGGCGCTTAAAAAAAAAAAAAAAAAAAAAAAAAAAAAAAGTACAATGAAACTCAATACATATATTTTTTCAGCACTTCTTCACTATGGGCCAACAGAGGGCTGTTACAAGTGTGTACATTTATGGGCTGCTATTAAAATGAGTGCAATTGTAGTCTAAAATGGCTTGCTTTTATCCAGGGACCAACCGATAACACAGACATCTATCGAGATGCTGCTAACACCATGAGAGGAGAGCATTAGGAGTGGCAAGGGTTTAATTCAGCTTATATAAACCACATCTCAAGAGAGTGATAATTGACTCATATTATCATCTTTGACTATAAACACATCAGTGCCACTTATGTCTTACTTTTCCCATTAACAACAGGCCTGTCTGAGCCAGCCGGGCCGCTCCGTGAACAAGTCTGTGTTTTATGGGAGTTAAGTCCTCCCCGTGGGAGCGAGTCTGGGCCGTGAGTCAGTGTGTACTGTTAGAGTCAATCTATTCTGTCTGTTCTGAGAGTACTTACCTTGAACTTCATCAGGTTTGTCTGCTGGCTTGGTCTTGGCAGGACAGGGAGTTACTCCGTGACTGTAGAAAGAAAATTTCCCTTCAGTACACATGCCTTGATAAAACAGCTTTAACCAATGAAAATGTTATTAAGCTACACAACACAACCTCTGACGTCTACTCCTGAACAAAGAGATGAGATTAAAACTACTTCACGCCATGTATTTACATGCAAATTAAAATAAAGGATGGGTGTTTTTTTGCTTTAATTGTAAATAAAAACATTTAATGCATTTACTGTTATTTTTTCACTGAACATACTTGGCATAAGAACAACAAAAAAGTATATTCTTTATATGCTCATGGTGTTTTAAGATTTTATTCATTTACGTGATTTTTCCAAAGGCTAGGAATCACTTCTTTTCAATTAGGCTACCCAATTATCCAGGTTTATTTTAAATATATTTTTAGCTTCTTTTAATGTTTTTTTATTCTTATATTAAACAATTTTCTGTCATCTTGGGACCCCTTTGGAAGTCAGAGTTGAGATTGACCTGTGTGGTTTTAGCTTGCATACTCCTCTTAAAAATAAAAAAATAAATAAAATAAAAAAATAAAAAGTTAGCTGTAGCATTTATGAGCTTTTCATCATACATCATCGGTATGAAATGAATAAGCATATCCTGATTCTGTACCTTAACATAACTACAAGATCACACAAGAATAACACAGTCTTCAAGATGCGTGTTTGTGATTATGTGTGCATGTTGTTCCTCATGTTTGATAGCTTCTAAAATGAATCATGTCCTGAAGTTCCCTGGGCGTAAACATGTCATTCATTTATACAGAGTAAGCCAAAGTCAGTGTCTTGTGTTTTTTTTTTTTTTATTGCCAAACACTGCATTAAAATGATACCAGCTGGGCAAAGCAAGATACAGAACGATTAAATCGTTATCTGAAAATCTGAACAGAATTACAATGCATACTGATTGCTCAGTTCTGTTCCAAATCCTAGTGAGCTGCCCACCTAGGCAATATTTTTAGGCACCATATGCCAACCACAACAGGAAGTCTGTTCCAAACAGTAGGCTTGAAAATTACACTGATTTCTCACCTTGTTTTTGATGAAATCTAAAGTAAAATTGCCAATCCCAGAATGCACTGTGCTGAATTGTATCCAGAAGCTACAGAATTTGATAAAAATAAATCTGTTTCATCTATTTAAGACATGCAGTATTTTACGTAATACTTAGAATACGGAGTTTAACTAGCAAGATCTAAACCCATAATCTATCTGCTGAAAAAAAAACTATTTAAACCAGGTTAAGTTGGCCTGGGGTGAATTAAAGAGTTTAAGGTTAGTCATTTTTACCATCACTTCTCCAAACAACTAGGAAACAGCAGTGCATAAGATGCTAAAAATGTTGAAATGAAGAAAAGAGAACAAGCATAGCTTGAAGAAAATAAAGGAGGACAGCAGAGTGTTTCACAATGTTTTATGTACTCGGAGACATGAGTCAACAGAATCTTTCATCTTATTGGAGACAGATCCAGAGGAAGTGCGAGCAGATGACATCATAATAGTGAATTATGCTAAATTACAGTCAGGATAAAAAGAGAATGAGAAAGAAAGAAAGAAAGAAAGAAAGAAAGAAAGAAAGAAAGAAAGAAAGAAAGAAAGAAAGAAAGAAAGAAAGAAAGAAAGAAAGAAAGAAAGAAAGAAAGAAAGAAAGAAATCACAAAGGGGGGGCTAAACAACACAATCAGAAAGAAAGAAAGAGCAATAGTAACAGTCCCGTGATGGATAACGCCTCTGAACAACCACAAAAATAATAACAATAAAATAACATGATTATCAGTTTGTAGAAACGTACCACTTGAAAGAGACTATGTCACACCAACAGCATTCAGATATTCCTAACGGGAACTTGACTGTAGGGCTCAGTTTGCATGGTTTTTCCAACTATGCCTGCATTTCTTCTCACATTTGTTTTTGCTATTTTTAACTTGTATTTTTTTTTTCATTAATTTGACAATCCCCCCCCCAATCCACATTTTTTTTGTCCTGGTATAGCTGGGGTCGGTGTTCACCCATAGCTGGCACACGGTGGTGCATTTGTATCTAGTGCGGCTGTATGTCAGCCACCTCGGCCGTCTGATGCCCAGGAGGCAAAGCGTTCAGGACTTGATGTTGAGGGCACGGGCGGATCTCTCGTGATGCCAGTCTCTCAGCCTGGCATAGCGGGGACTCTGAATCTCAGAGAGGAACTTTTCCCTGCCATTCAGTGCACCAAAGAGGACAGGAAATTAGGAGAGCGGTGAGGACAAAACAGAAGGAGAGAAAGACATGCCAGCACATACACAAAAACAAAAGAAGGGAATGAATATGAGGTTGAGAGAACAGCAAAACAGAAGGGAAAGAAGTAATAAAAGATGCAACATATGCAAGTAGTGATGAATTCAGAAAAATAAAATAAAAGTCAGGGTATCTGTAGATAACCAGGCCCAGACAGAATCTGCAGACTTTTTTCTCACATTTCCGTTTTGATTTTAATGTAAAACCTGCTAAATGGATTTGGAGCTGAGAGTACTACACGCTTACTGGCAGCACAATCTAATGAGCCAAAAGTTTTAAGGGCGTTTGCACACAAGAGAGAGAGTTTTGATGGAAAGCAATGCACAAGATGCTTTTTTAAGGGTGTGGAAAGAAATGATTTGGTATGAAATCAAGTAGGAATATAGGAAAGTGCATTTCCGACTGGGCTGCGTCCAAATTCTTGTGCTTTCATAAGTGTGCAGAATGATTTAGGTATCAAAGCTGTAAAATTCTCATTTTAACTTTAAACATTCACTGTGCTTAAAATTAAAATACACATTTGAAGGCAACGACTTTATTTTTATAACACTTATTCACTACCAGTCAAATGTTTGGGGCTTTTTTTTTTATTTATTTAAGTCTCTTATACTCACACTAAGGTGCATTTATTTGATCAAAAACTCAGTAAAAACAGTAATATTGTTAAATATTATTACTATTTAAAATAGAAAACCGCTATTTTTATACATTTTAAAACATAATTTAATCCTGTAATCTTACTTATTGTTATCAGTGTTGTGTTGCTTAATATTTTGGTGGAAATATCCGATTTTTTAAAAAGGAAAAAGAACAGCATTTCTTAAAAATAGAAATTATATGTAATATTATAAACATCTTTACTGCCACTTTTGATCAATTTAAGGCATCCTTCCTGAATCAAAGTACTCATTTCCTTTCAAAAATCTTACTGACTCCAAACTTTTAAAAAGTATCGAACTTCTAGAACTTTTCAAAATCTAACAACTCCTCTGCCCTTGTGGCCTTATGGACTGATTTCTCTTGGGTTATGGAACTCCATAAACCCCCGCATTTGTCCTCCACATGAGGCATCATTCGCATCAAAAATCAATGAATTTGAATTGGTATCTGACACGGTGTAAACTATATTGATGAAACATTTTATGCAAGAAAGGCATTTATATTCTGCAGAAATCTGAGGGCATGATTCTGTGAAGGTCTGATTATAAAAGGCACACAGCACTCGGCGTATGAAGCTATACTGCAAATGCACAGATCAGACAACGGCTCATAATGCGGATCAAAGCATATTTTCAGCATCTCTCCGCAGAGAGCTGAACACCGTGATCTCATAATGAGGGTGGTAAAAGGTCAGAGCCAGCGATTTAATGCTTCAAACCACACTTCATTAGCAAGTTCACACAGTTCTTTACCTGGACCTTTTCATGTTCTCATCATCCGGGTCCTGCACTGAGGGAAGCAGGAGAGATACAGATCAGACCAACCATTAGACAAACACAATATAAAATCCACTGCCAATATCCGAACAACTCTACAACACACTTGAAGACCGCTGCCTTTAAAGGGACTCCCCATCACCTTTTAACACGAGTCAATCCCGTGAGATGTACAGGTTCAGTACAGCAACAATGGCTGACTGCACAGCTCTTTCCTACCACTTACTTGAGAGCAAATCAAAGCCACTCGGGCTCTAGATCACATAAAGGAGAAAATCTCAGCCATAACCCTTTAAGCTATAGATGGATGACATTTCCCACTTCTTTATGATCTCACTCTCAATATCAGATCAGCGGTTGGGTCCTCTAGGACATGCTTTCATGCCCTCCTACACTCAGATTAGTCCCTGCCACTAAGTAAAGATGGGATTTAGGAGAGGGAGTTTTTTAGGAACTTAGGAACAGGGTTGGGAGCTACAACTGTATATACTGTGACACTAAAAATGTGTCAACCGGAAGACCAGTTTATACCACAGTAAATACACAACGCAATTGTAAAAAATCTGACACAAAGCAGAAAAATAACGATTACTTTGACAACTTCACAGAGTAGTTTTTTCTTATTCTTAGCAATGTGTCACTTCTACATCAACATGAGTTAATCCAATTAACTAACAGTAGCATGAAATTATAATGAATATAATTTTAGCATAAAAATTGTATAGTTCACAGGTGTGCGTGAACCAGCTATTTTACATTGACTTCAAATGTAACGCATTCATTATTTCAGCTCAAGTAAAAATAAAATAAAAATATTTAACATTATATCATGAATAAGCTTCTTTCGGTTTGTCAATTAAGTTCCAAATAAAAGGAGACAATAAAAATGGCTAGTTTAACTAGATTAGTTAAAAAAATAAAATAAAATAAAACAAAAAAGCTAAATAAAAGTAAATTACAGGGGAAATAAATAAATAAATAGTATTGGTTGAATTTCTGGCACAAATGACGCTCTTGTGATATACCACAGTATGAAAAGTTTTATCATGATTGAAGATTTTGGTCCTAACTACCTCCCCTTCTTAGGAATGTCTTTTTCCACATTACTTCACAAAATACTGAGTCTTTGAGAAATGGTCTTTCCAAAGAAACCCGTTGACACAAATGAGCTTATGCTGAAAACCCCAAATGAGAAACAACTGCTCTGAGAGGAGTACATGGCGCTGACAGGCTGCGGTCTGAACGTGTCTGACTTACTGAAGTCAGTGCCTGTGAGCTGGGCCAGGATTCGGAAAGAGCGAGACTGGGTGGTGCCGGTGCGTGGCTGCCAATCCTCCGTATCCTGGATCAGTCTCTTCTTACTGCGATCGTTGGGGATGAAGCAGGCCATGTTTTCCACCCGCAGACCGTGCCTGGAGACATGAGTCCTTCGTGACCTCTCTCATTCACCACAGCAGCACAGCACAGCACACCACGAAAAAATTAAAGCATCAGCAAATGGCTTCACGTAATGCGTGCATCACAGCAAGAGAGACCATGCCAAACACAGCGAGGGAACGTGCAGTACATAAGGATCCAAAAAAAACAACAACCTGGGTTACATGAATTCCCTTACAAAATAATCTTATCATGGCAATCAACGTTTCTGACAAAACACTTACTACAGGTATTGTTGCTACAACACCATGCTATCACAGATCTATTAGAGTAGCTATATTTTTTGTGTTGCAGAAACTAGAAGCACTATAAGGTTTTCAACCATGGGGCCTGAAGAGAGGATTTTTTTAATTATTTTGATTTATTTTCTATTAAATTCTTTGTTTAATAATACTTTACTTAATTTATAATTTTATTCCATTTAATTATTTTATTTAGCAATTAATGTTCATTATTTGTATACATTTTAATTATAGCTATTAACATTAATTTATTAAATTACATGTATAATTATTTTTATTAATTAAATTAAAGCTATGGTCTACGATTTCAAAGATTGTTCATTATTAATAACCTCGTTTAGATGCTGGTTATGGTTCTACAGTACAATCCTAATAATATGAAGAGAAAAAAGAATGAAAAAAATCCATTCACTCTATTGGGTGTACACCCGCAGAGAAATTGACCAATGTAAGCTGTCCGGCCGGACAGCTTACATTGGTTAACTGCTCTCATCCAATCCCCTGCTCCACTCGCGTCTCCACCCACCGCACCCCACCCCGCCCCCTCCTGCGACATGAAATTTTGCGCGAAAGTAGGCAGCATCAACTCAGCAATGGAGAAAAACCAACAAACAGACAGCAGCAAGCGGCCCCTGCTCGCCCCAACAGTCAAGGTTGGAAGAAAGAGAAAGTCAATTGAGGAAAGAGCAGAGATTAAAAAAAAATGTGAAGAACGCCGGACTCAAAGCCGAATCAATATAGGGTCCACCATTGCCCGTTGGAGGAAGCTTCAGAGAAACCTTGGACTTAAAACCGACGCTGACATGGCTGACTTTTTGTTGAGCAGGTAAGCATTTATTTATACTTTTATGGTGTGGTGTATTACATAAATAGCTTTTTATCAGTCTGACAACATGATCATGCTACCGGTCGGCATTGGAATGTTAGCCGTTCAGCATCGCCTATCACGGGTCAAAGTAATTATATTTCTTGAAATCCGTCATCGCACATGGTACGTCTCTGTTCCATGTTTACTCCTGCTTGACTGAGTGACGTTGTTCAGGTCGTTTCCCGGTGGGAGGGATCAGGTAGCACAGAGGGGAGGGGTGTGCGTGTGGAGGGGCGGGATGAGTTTTTTAAAAATTCAGGCTTTCTCGACTGATTTTCAACATCGTAGACTACAGCTTTAAAGCAAGAAGTAACCACATTACCTTGATTAGTAAGGAAAGGAAATAAGTAAATAAACAAGCAAATAAGTACATTAATAAGTAAATATTTTTTAAAGCAATTAACAAAATAAATAAAGTAACAATTAATGTATATAAACAATGCTTATTATTTTATTTACTATTTATCTGTTAATTATTTATGCATTTGTTATAGTTATTAATTTTATTTTTTATTAATTTTATTATTTAATGATGTAATGTTAATGGTGCTCTAGCTTGTTTCCTTTTCCAGCTTTCTAATAAACATTTACATTACATATTGTTGGCTCGATCACGATATGTTTCTCCACTGAAAGCTGCTTTCTGCTAAATGCATTAATGCCTTAATAAATTAAAAAATTCAGTAATTACACAGACAATCGTTATTAATTTTATCATGAAATTATATAATGTAATGTTAACAGTCTCCATTAAAGTTATTTACCAATACTGCGGTGAATTATTATTATTATTATTATTTTACTGGGGTCCATGGGCTGGCTGAGAGTCTGGTGAGGGTCCCTGGGTCTGTAAAGGCTGAAAACCCTGTTTTCACACATCAGATTCATAACTACATTCACACAAAATAATAAATCAAAACACACCCACGAAATGTGATTTCAGTACAGGCTCCACATCATTGCTTCATGCTCTAATGAAGTCACTCAGAGTGCACGAGTACATTTGCTAATAGTTTGAAACGACCCAGCTAAAGTGCCGTTTCAATACAGTTCAACTCCGAGTGAAAAAGCAATGAAACATGGTCTGATGTCGTTGAAAGCAAGAGTTTATTAGTAAGGTCAGCAGCAGGTCTACGTTCTTTCAGCAAGTGCATTAGAGCCACAAGCATTCAGCACTTACTTCCCCTCAGGGTACAACTCCTCATAGAAGGCTTCTCCTCTAATGAACGGGAGAGTGAAGGAAGACAGAAAAAAAAACAGGATGGAGAAAAAAGGAAGAGGAGCACAAATAACAATAGAGAGGAAGAGTGGGAGCAGAACAACAAAGAACACAACAGTGTCCATTAAAGCAGCCTGGCTGTAGACCGAGTGAATGGAGGCTGCCCATGCGGTCTGAAATATCAACCCTGGAATAAAGTTGTACATTTACAATCCCTTAGAGAATAATTACAGAGCGAGACGGCAGCTTAGATGTGAGAAATCTGCTGTCTCCTAAAGCCAGTGCTGCAACAATGCAGTCTTGGGAATTGGGAAAGATAAATTTGATTTAGGAAAAAACATATGAAAACAGATAGAGGCAGAGCCACAGGGCTGGGATTTGATAGCCAAAAACAATAATTGCATACATTTCTCAGAGCAGGAGGGAAATACGGAAAGGCATTACTAACTTGTCAAGAACTTCCATCTGTAGAATGACAAAGGAGACAAAAAAAGAGAAAGAGAAAATAGTTTAGAAATAAATCACACAGAAATGCAGAGAAGAATAAATAGCATTTAGAAAGACAGGATGCAGACACAAACAAAGCAAATTGTGGGGTTTTTTAGAGGGGAAAAGAATCACAGTGTGCTTTAAGTAACACAGCGGAAAACTTGAAAACATGAGATGCACTTCCTATTAAATCAGTTAAATGATTTGGTTCTTTTAATGTGCTTTTATTATTAAAAACATCCCTGAACCTTCAGCCAAACATTACAGCCACTAGATCTAACTGACATGGAGGCTGGCTTCATAGCAAAAAAAAACAACATTACCCTAAATACATGTTTCCCAAAATTTTGACCAATGATTTATGATTTTTCCAGTCATTTGTGACTACTGGATAAAATCATTTTACAGGGATTTTGATTTCTAGTCAACATCTCATTAAATATTTTAAAGTTGAGCAAATAGACGAACGATCTATTTATCAGGAAACATCATGAAAAGTAATGATTTTTTTTTATTTTATTAAATTTACACAAATGCCTAGGCCTGGGAAAAAACAAAAATACACAACACTGCTAAAAAGAAAAAACTATATCATTTACTTCTTAAAAATTTGTTTCATATTTTAAATTTATTTAAAAAAAATTTAATTTATTCCTGTAATTGCAAAATTTTCAGCAGCATTAAAATAGTTCCAAAGTTAGGTGTCAAAAAAGGAAGAAAGATTCATACTTTTTATTTAGTAAAGATGTATTAATTTGATCAAAAGTGACAGTAAAGACATTTATAATGTTACAACAAAAATCTATTTCAAATAAATGCTCTTCATTTGAGTTTTCTATTCAGAGAATCCAAACAAATATCACAGTTTTTACACATAATTTAACATAATTTGGCAAAAAACGGTTTTCATCATTAATAATATTAACCATTATTAATAACTGAGCACCAAATCAGCATACTAGAATGATTTCTGAAGGATCATGTGACACCAAAGACCGGAGTAATGGCTGCTGAAAACAACAATAGCTGTCATGACAACAATAAATGTCATTTTGAAATACATTCATATATACACACACACACACACACACAAACACTCAATATTTGCGCAAAAAATATAATACTTCTAATTTGAAATTTTTTTGTTGGTATCATTCTATCAAACACTGCAAGCAATAGTGTCCCTTGGTGAACAGGTATAAAAACAAGCTTGTAGGTGTGCGGTGCTGTGAATGATGACATGCTCAGAATGCTGACGGTCTCCACGTTCACTGGAGATCACACACACACACACACACAGATAGAGTGCTGGATCGCAAACACACTCGCAACACTCCAGCAGCTGAGCTCTGATTCCCTCTCCTTCCCTCCACTACACTCCAGAGCTTTCTACTCCGGTTCTTAACAGAAAATGTTCCCACAATCCAACTGAAGTTCAAGTCTTAGTTTTTTCACCTTTTGAATAAAACAAAGAGGACATCTATTTGAATAAAACATCTCCTTCATGCAATTTGTTTGTGAGGAAACTTGTTAAGGTGGATTCGTACAGGAGCCTTTCCAAGTAAGGCTGTTAAGTAATTCAGCACCGGGGCCGTAACGGCACTTTGAGGGCTCAGCAGATTTTACGGGAGGGTCTAGGCTCTATAAACAGCAACAGACATCATCAAGTCCTGGCCTGAAGACAGATTTCAACCTTCTCAACCCGGACAGATCAAAACCTTAGACCTTCACAGACTCCTTCACGTGTTTACGTTAAAAACCAGCACAATTTTACTGCCTCCGACTCCACCGGACTTGACTGCTAACATCTGTTGTTTTGATCATCTTCAATAAAAGTGCTCGTTAAAATTCAGGATCTCGGCGGAAAAAAGGTGCAGAACGTCCCCACGTAGGGATGGCGAAGAGAAAAACAGATGAAGACGGCCTGTTCGAGTGGATCCCAGAACAGTCTGGTCACCGGGGTGGCGAGGCAACCGCCTGTTCCAACAAGGAAAACAGACACAGCTGCTTAACGCCATATTGTTTATTACAAGCACACACAATAAATCCAGAAAAACACTGAAGGCCAGACTCTTCAACTCGCTGACCCCAAACCTCCTGCCTCACTATGTTGAAAAGCAACACAGACTTAAAGACAACGGAGGGATTCTGCAGATGTTTTTACCCATCAGGTATTGCTGCATCACGAGAAACACGCAGCCTTGGGAATGATGAGCTCGTTATTGTGAACTAAGCTCATCAAGCCCGTCCCGTGGCGATCAAAGCACGCTTTAAAGACAGAATATGAGGCTGAGTCTCTGTCGGAGACTTGGTTGGCTGGTCACCTACCCATTATGAGGCTGCGACGAGTTGAAGTTAAGCTTGGGGGCGTATGACACCGGCTTGATGACAGGCCCCTTGCTGGCATTGCCAGGGGCTGCGGAGAACGGCCGTGCCATCTTGTTTATGGCCGTGCTCGGTGCGAATGAGTACTTGGGCTGACTGGATGCAGGTGCGAGTGAATCCTGAGTGTGGAGAAAGACACAGTGCAAATGCAACACCATGCAGGTCAAATCATGCACACACAACTAGTGGCACCACAGGTAAATGCACAATCCCAGACACAGTTTTAAGGCTTAATCCTTTCCAAATGAGGAGGATTATCGGGGGAGGAGATGATGTGAATAGTCTTCATGCATTCTCACAGCAAATTGTGAGCACAGTGAGAATGAAGGGGGATTGTTTGAGAAGTGCGAACACACCCTGGTCACAAATATTTATCTTGAGATCAGGCCATGTTACAGCTAAAAGGTCCTCCTTCAATTTGGCTGAAGGTCCTCCTCTGCTCTTGACTGGGTTGAAAGTAAAACTATAACTGATATGACTAGGATTATAAGAGAGCTGTGCTATGGGCTTTTGCAGCCACATGGGGGCGCAGTTTCTCCCATTCAAATTTAGAGTTTTGTTTCAGTTTTCATAATGAAATAATCATCTGATTAGTTAACACAATTGTTTTTTATCTTTACACAAAACATATTTTTACATGTTCATAATTTTCATTAACCATTTCTTTAGACATTTTGAAATATATTTACCGTGCGTGTCAAATATAAACCTTAAAAACATATTTAGAAAAACAAAATGTAATATAATTTTTAATAATATACAAATGATATTGCATAAAATAACATTTATATAGTATGATATGATATGAATATATATGTATAGTTATAGCTTGAAATTCAACAGCTACAAATGTAAACGTGAAGGCTATAATTTCATTAACTTGCAGTTATAATGTGTTCAAATGGCCAACTGGAAAATGCAGATTCAGTCTGGGTTTGTGCAATCTGTGGTGATGCAAATTCAACCAAACCAAATATTGCCAAAGGGAGGTTAAAGCGAGATGTTTAACATTTGAATCAGACAAACCACCCAAACCTCCGCAATATACTGCAACCAGCACATGACAGCCAAAAGAGCCATGAAACTTACATGAGAATGAGTTATGAATGAGCTATGAAGCACTGTGTGTTTGAGTGACATCACACTAGTTGAAAGCTGAAAGCGGAGTCAACTTGGATATGCTTTGGGGACAAAATTATTTAAAAAAAATAAGTTAAATCTGAGAAAGGATGTCCTCAAAGATAAAGATTATTCATACATAAATATAAAAACATATACTCTATAGTAAAATATTTACTCCATATGTTAATTCATTCTAAGAGTGAAAAAGTTCTTTAAGGGGCTACATATAAATATATAAATGACCTTACATAAAAACAAAAACATCTATGGCAAGAGATTTAGATAGCTAGTGTGTGTTTGCGTGTTTGCTCAGTTCTAACGTATTCAAAGCAGCTGAGAACCGATCTAAATGCGTTTCTTCAGATATCAGGAGCTGGTTGAGTGGTCTTGCGAAAGCGTCGCAGTTCTGTCCGACGCAAGAGAAAAAGGGCAACTGTCTTACCTTCTGCTCTCCTCCAGCTGGATTAAAAGCTCTGCAGAGAGAAAAGTAGAGAAATAATTTGCTTAAGCTCATTCATAAAAATGACTCATTTCACTGCAGTGCTTAAAATGTTAACTAAGGACAGTCTAATGGACAGACAGATATTGTGCCAAACACAACAAGACTCATGGGAATTAAATCGGTTCTTTCTGGCTCCAAATCCCATTTTGTCGGTCTGAATGGAATGTTGCAGCTGTAAGAGTGAATTAATACCTGATGGTTGTCCAAATGATTTTGAACAGACACGTGTGACGTGAAATAGCAATGTATCAGATTTTGATCAAATTCTGGTTAATGAAATCGTAAGCACTCAAAACAGACTTTAAAAACACCTTTTCCAACTATGCTTTTACTGTTTTCTTTTAGCTCATCTTGTATTAACAATTATCAAAAACTTTTCAAATGCTATTTTGAAATACTCTAGCATCACATAAATACCACCGATTCATGAACATGGTAATCACACAATCACACAGTTGAATGCTGGGCTCCAAATATCAAAAGTACAGTGGTATTACCATCCAATACCATCACTATACTTAAGATAAGCACTGTATTCAAGAACATCTGACCTAAACTGGACTGTCTAGGTTCGTTTGACAAGCCTGGAAAAATAGTTGCATTCCATCTGTGACCTCCCCATGAGTCTGCATTTCCTGTGCCTATACACCACTTCCTGTGACAGCGATGGTGTCCTTTTGCACGGTGGCCTGCTTACAGACAGCAGCTTAGAGAGAAAATGTTGAAGAAAATAGCACAACAAGGCTGTTTTACAAGAGTTATCTATTCCAGGAAATGGCAGAGGAAATGAGCAGTGTCCAGTGCAATTGACAATATATACTGGCAGTTGCAATATATAGCGGAACTATATATTCTATTTTCAATCCGCTTTCCTGCAAGGTCGGTAGAAAGGTAAACAAACAAACAAATAAAGCTGGCAAAGTTTTCCTAAAATGCATTATACCAGCTTTCCTTCGCTTTGTAAGCAAAGATGAAATTTTCAAATCTAATAATAACTAAATTTGCAAGTCATTTTACATCTATTACATGACGTTAACAGTAGTTTAAGCCTAAACAACTATCTAGTAAACAGCCTGTGCAGCCTATGTAATGTTAGCAGACAAAGGAAACCTGTAACACGGGCAAAAGCAAGCTATTGCATTTTGATAAGATTACAACTACAAACACAGAGACAAATCAATTCTGATTTCAAATTAAACTTAATGCTTTAAAACAAACACTGACCAAAGCACACAGGAAGGGCAAACCGGGACAACAGTCTAAAGCAACAAAGCTAAAAAGAGACTTTGTGTTTCAAAGAACCATTGCAAACCACAATTAAAGAAGTTGACCAAATGGCTATCAAAGGCCATGTAAACCAAAACTATGCCACCCTCTGTAATAAAAATGTATTCCAGAATAAATACAGACCTGCTCAGATGTTTTGACGTCTTCAAGCATGCCTTTCCATGGGATGCAAACACTGTAATTTATCCGTGATAGACAACAACAGACAGACACATTGACATGTCTGACAACCAAAGCTCCCAAAACAATAGTCTGGATACTAGCCATCAGTATACTGGGAAAAGGGGTAATTATGAACTTGATTAACAGATGTTTTCACAGTTATGTCACAACAAACTCCACAAAAAAATGACATCATCTAACCATCAGCGATATGACTCAGGAGGACACGCCCACTCTCATTCACACCTCCAATCAGCTCATTCCGTCCCCTAGCATTCCAAAGATGTGGCCTGTGACAAAGAGCTGTCTGGAGAATCGGCAAGTCTCTGCATCAGGAACATTTTTTGACCGAACCGACCATTCATTCATTCATTCATTCATTCATTCATGTCCTCCCTCATTCCAGAGGACATTTTATAGAGAAAAGGACAACCTCTCTTTGACCTGACCTGACCCTAAGAAATGATGAGGCATTTAATCTCATGAAGAAGTGTCAAGAGAAAGTCATATTTCACCCTAAAATGACAAAAATCTATAAAAAATTATCAAAAAAAAGAAAAAGAAAGTAATATTGTGAAATATTATTGCAATTTCTAATACTGGTTTCCCATTTTAATATACTTTAAAAAGTCATTTATTTCTGTGACGCAGTGCTGAATTTTCATTAGCCATTACTCCCATCTTCAGTGTCACATGATCCTTCAGAAATGATCTGAATATGCTGATTTATTACCAGTGTTGGAACTATTGTGCTGCTTAAATCTTTTGCAAACCTGTGATACTTTTTATTTTGATTCTTTGGTGAATAAGTAGTTAAAAATAGCATTTATTCAAAATAGAAATCATTCCAATCACTATTTATCCATTTAACACATCCTTGCTGAATGAAAGTATTAATTTCTTTTTAAAAAATAAGAAAGGAAATTTACTGACCCCAAACTTTTGAATAGTACTGTATGTTGTAAAACAAAACTTTTATATTTTTAATAAACAGTGTTATTACAGGTCCCAAAAAAATATTAAGCAGAACAAACAAACAAACAAAAAAACAGTTTCCAACATTGAATATAAATCAGCATATCAGAATGATTTCTGAAGGATCATGTGATTATGAAGACTGGAGTAAGGCTGCTGAAAATTCAGCTTTGCTTCACAGGAATAAATTACATTTTAAAGTATGTTCAAATAGAAAACATTTTAAATTTCAATAATATCTCACAAAATTCTTCTGTATTTTTGATTAAATAGATACAGTCTAAGAAATGAGCATAAGAAACCCATTTATTTTTAACCTTTTTTGTAATTTTAGGCTAAAATTCTTGAAGTCTTGACACTTCATAAGATTTGCCAGTGCAAAGAGACAAATGTTTTGCATATAATCACTGGAGTCATGTATATAGGAGCTAAGCCCCATTTTTTCGAGGGAGACGCATCTCTCATAACTCAAGCACAAGTTTTTATCCCTCTTCGCTTAAACGGGCCATTACTAACCGCTACAAGCGCTTACCTATGTGATGACATATAAATGATTCTCGCACACCCAAAAAAGGAAGAACAACACATTCATAGCTGTGGTTTGGACCATTAAACAGGCTCTTTGTCTTCTTGTGTTGATCACAGGGACGGCCTAATGACAGAGCAGGAAGGAGTGCATCTATCACTCTGCAACTACGCTCATCTTTCCCATTACTCATCTCTAAGCTACAGACTTTAGACTCTTTCCACCAGTAGCTTCTGTTCTGTCTGAGGGCAGTAAGGTCCATTTCAAACTTTCCTTTTTTGGGCTCTTTCTGCAGTTTCCCAAAAGGAGTGCAATGCAAGCGATTTCAGAATTGCGTCCCGAGGCATTGGAGTTTACCCATCTCAGTGCTGAAAAGCGGAGGTCAGCTCAAGTCACGGAGTTACCACTATGTCTCCAAATGATCTGCTCTACCTTTAGCCCTGGGTCGTCTGAACCATTGGAGAGTTTTATTATGACACATTTAAAGATATGGTCTATGCATTTAGTACCGTCTGCACAAAACAAGAGGCCCAAAGATATAGAGGCCATTTAATTCTGCTTAAATTCCACACAAGGTACCATGCCAAGTTATCAGCATGATTGCTATGGCAACAAGCAAAAGACAATATTATTTGGAGTCGTGTTACTGCCTGTTAGATCAGCTCTCTAGACACAGATTTGAGCCAAATCAAATTAAAATTAGGAAATGTTTAAAAGTTAATTTTCAAAACAACAGACCAAAATTAGTAGCTAAAATATCACAAAGCGCAAGTGTGACTGCCCGGTTTTAAGTGGCCTTGGTTTTGAAGTTTTTGTGTTTGTTTTTTCCCCCATTCACTTTACATTTATGCATTTGGCAGATGTTTTACCCACAGCAGTTTTACTGTGCAACAATTTTTGATGTTCCCTGAAAATCAAACCCATTATCTTGACATTGCTAGTGCCATCCTCTTCCTACTGAACTAAATTTTCTCCATAAGCATTTAAAAAAAACAAAAAAACTTCAGTAAATGTTCTCAAGACATGAGAACATGAGTTGGTTTGGATAAGAACCAAACCAACCAGGCTCCAAGATGACTCATTATGTTTGATTAAAAAAAATCTAATTAAAACATAGGAAAGCAACTGCACATTTCATAATTATAATCTAATAATTTATAATAATAACAATTATAACAATTTAACATGAGCTTATATAATATATTTACTGCTATTTTTGTGTTATATATTATGGTATTTACAAAATTTTTTAGTTTTCAAGTGTTAGTAATTTTATTTATTTGCTTATTTCAGTTTTAGCTCATCCTAAACTTATTTTATTTCAGTTAGTTGCCAAGGAAACATTTCCAATTTATGTATATTTTTGATATTAAATAATCAGTATTTTTAGATTTTATTTTGTTTCATTCCAATATTAAATCAACCTAATTTTAGTTAACAATAACACAATGCATTTCACAATTGTTAAGCTACATGTTAATTAAAAATTAAAAATCCACTGAAACAGCTATACTAATTTTGAAGCTTGAGGTAGGTTTGTTTTAGATGTCATCACCATTTCAATATCTCTATGCAGAAAATAAATGGGATTTTAACTTCTGGACTGGACTGTTGCACTCTATAGGCAATGCTTTTGGCATTCTGAACAAAACAATAGTAACCCACCATAAACAGACACTTATATTAGCAGGACTACCAAAATACTTTTAACTATCTATTAACTAAAGTAAATAGTATCTAACAAATCTTTTTTCAAATCCAGGAATCTGCTCTTTGACATTTGTTGTTTCTAATGCACCACCTGTTGTAAAAATCACAGTCTATCTTTCAAGACTGTAATAAAAGGGTTAACAGTGATGCATTAACCAAAGAACTCAATTTCCTGTGAAGTCATCCTCTCTCCCTGTGATACTGACACTCAAAGACGATGTGCAAGTGTGTGTGTGTGTGTACCTGCTCAAAGTGAGAGCGAGGGAGTCGGTTGCGGCTCTGATCTTGTTCTGTGCTTCCACATGGGTCATCTCCTCTGCATTGGCATCAGAGATGGACACCAACCAATCCCCAACACCCACTCCAGCCTGGACCGCCTTACCACCTGGGGTCAGCTGAAACAGCCACAGAGAACAAACATTAGTCAGTCTGTATGTAATGAAGTGTCATGAGATGACTAACTCTAAATATTCCAAATCTAAACCAGATTTTTACATTTTTTGAAGAAAGTGCGAGTGGTCCTGATGACAAACACAATACAAGGGTGTTGTGAGTGGTTGCCAGGGTACTCTAAAATAAACAATGTTTTAAAGCACATTGCCAAGCGGTTGCTAAGCAGTTTTGGGTAGTTATAAGAAGGTTTCTTAATGGCCAAAGCCAAAAGTGTTCACCCCTAAGTCTCTATGACTATTCTGGTCTCAACACATGGCTCATCTCACTCCTTCTATAGTATTATCTACAGGAAACAGTAAGTCTCATAGATTAACGTAACAACACACAACTCCTTAATAAGCTGCATAATTTTAGGTATCATTCCATTCTGTAGCATGCAGGAATCATCATTGAAATCATCAATTAAAATTAAGACTTTAAAGAAAAATATTTTTTGTTAATTGAAACAAAGCTGACAGTATAAATGTTGAAAAATTGAAAACAATAGGAATAAAAATGTATACAAGTAATAAAAATTACAAAAGCATAAAACAAAACTACTAACTACTAAACAAAACTACTAAAAATTAAAATCAAAATGAAAACTGAAATCATACAATTAAAGCAAATTGTAATTAAAATTATAATAGCATATAAATAATACTAAATTAACACTGGTAGTATTGTGCAGGACAAGTACGAACTATAGCATAGTGATGCCTGCCTCAACACCACTAATATGAATCTCCAAAAGGAATAAACTAGTGTATTAGATATCTAAAATCTGCTGAATCTATTATTATTTGACCCAGATTCAGGGCTCTGTGTTTAAGTAGGCCACCAACAAAAGAGAAGATTAATAACATTTCTCTGAACCTGCAAACCTGTTCTATCAAGTCCTTTGTCACTATTTAATTAAGAAAAGAACATTACTTTACAAGCATTCAAAAGCACTTTAGTTTCATCAGCTTGAATAAATGACACAAGAATTAGATTTAAAAGCAAGATGAGCTAAAAATGGATATTATCCAACTACACCTCAAGCGGAGCTATTCATCTATTCAAAACCATGTCGACTCTAAAGCCACCGGTGTGAAAGAAGCAGCACCTTCCAATCAACCAAACCCAACCGCACAAGAAAAAACACACCTGAGAGGAAGCAAAGTCTACAGCACAGACAAAGAACTCACAACGTAACACTGTTGGTAAACCGTTCATCATAAAAAAAAAAGCCAGTCTAAAATAATCCAGCACTTTAACGCAGCATTGACTTTTACAGCCTCACTGTGCAGCGTTTTCAGATAAGACCGACTTGGCAATGAAGTGAGCCACAGCATATAAATCACTAAGAAAAACGCCCGAGGCATCGCCCAAAAGGGAAAGTGAAGAGAATGTAGGGAAATATCCAAGTGCCGGTGTTACATGGAAATGAATATCCAAATTTTGGAACATGGAAAATGTTCTACAGCTGTCTGGACTCTGTGTACCTTATGAATGGGAAATTATGTTCTGTGTGTCATGTCTAGGAACACATGAGTCACATTCACATGTATATCCATGACTTATGCTAAAGAAGTCACAGATTTATGCTTATTGCTTGTTCGGTATTGGAACAGCAAAACCAAAATGTGAACCTCTGAGGCTTAGTCAGCCTGTGTCTGATGTCTTCTGGGAAAATAAGACTATAGTGACAGTTTTATTTTACTACAGAGCAAAGTGTGAACAACTTGAATGACACACACTGATAAAGGCACACAACCCAGACCCAAGATCCTGCCAAACTGATCTGCCATGTACCATTTGTGAATATTTATTCCAAACCATGCGAGCTCTGCCAAGTCTTGGAGGAATGTTCTGACCTATTGTTGATCTGGCAAGCAGTTCAGCAAGATTTCCGTTTGCGATTAACATTTATGACTTAACTTTTCTCAAAACTCCCACAGAAACGTTAAATAGGAAAAGTTAGAGTCCCACCCTAAAGCTACAAGGTACACTCTTGAGGTTTCTTGACCCAAACAGGGAGGATACGTGTTAGCATTCCCATTCATTTCAACCGCAGTTGCTCTGCTTTTATATGACCATCGATGGAGAACGATTCTTTAGGAAACAGACTGTAGTTTTGACATCTACCAGCAGGGTTACCAAAACCATGCGAAACCTGGACTCCGTGGTCAACAGCATCACCACAACAGAAACATCACATTTGGCCACAAATAAAAGCAACTCAAAATGTAAAAGGCTGTGCATCATTAATAGCACTTAGTGTGTGTAATAACATAAGACATTTGGTGGTAACACCCTAATGAGATCCAGCTTTTGCTGCTGGCATGTATTTGAATGCAATGTCTATATAAAGCTATGCTCAAACCCTTAACATCTGCCCTGGACATTTCAGACTCAGCATCCCTCCATTCTCCAAGTTCTACCACATTTCCTGTCTCGGCCGCCTGCTATTTACTTCAACAAACATTTACAAGTCTTCTCTGCTGAGCTCTGAATAGGAAGGAGTTGGACAGCACTGGGGGAAGAGAACAAAAGTTATTGTCCTCGAGCCTCTGCCCTCAACAGCCTGTTTGAGACCATGCAAATATTTATGAAACATTAGAAGCATTGTGACGTCATCAGGACATCATGAGGAAATGGCTGGGGTCTGAATAACAGACAAGCAGAAAGTCCTCCACCAGGTGTAGCACTTTGGCAAGCATACAGGAAATAGACCAGACCACAAGAGCTAATTGTGATTTTCCTGATAAAAATTGTGATCTCGATTTAAAAATGTTTGCTGTGCTTGATGGTAGAGCTGCACAATGCTTTACAGATGAGGCTGTATGCTTGGGATCACTGCAGTTCCCTTTTTATTCCTCCACATTTTTGCTTTCCCCATCACTTAGATAAAGGTTCATCTTTGTCTCATCGGTCCATAAACACAGTTCCAAAACTCTTCTGGCTCACCTATGTGCTTTTTTGCAAACTCTAATCTTGCCTTTCTATTTTTGGTGCTGGTCAGAGGTTTGCATCTTGCTGTGTAGCATCTGTAATTCTGTGTCAAAGTCTCCTGAGGACAGTAGATTGTCAGAGCATCACCCCAGCTTTCTGGAAGTTGTTGGAGATTTTACAGACATGTCTTTTAGCGTTCATTTCATCAACATGTCATCAATTGCTGTTGTTTTCTCAGCTGATCAGGTAGTTGTTGGTTGCTGCTGTCGCTGGTGGTTTCCAAACTCTTGATTTTTCTCTGCCCTTTGTTTTTGCTAGAGCTCTAATTGACTTCCTCTTTTCTTTTAGCATCCAAATTGCTTGCTTTTCTCTCAAAGTCAGCTCCCTCATCTTCATCCTGGTTTGTGTGTCATCATCGAATGCAAGATTCAGAGTACAGAATTAATGGATATAACTGATACGACACATTCCCTGCTTTTAATATCTAAAGAATTAATGCAACAGGACACAGCTGATCACTTAGAAAGACCTGTGAGGCAACTGTTCCAATACTTATGCTCACATCAGATAGAGGGATGAAACTCTAGAAGTGCTGAACTTCTTAGCTGGTAAAACATCTGTGTGTTGAATCACCCAATAATAAAATGTGACATTCTGTAGTTTTGTCTCATATTCATCTTTTAATCATATTTGTAAATGTCTTTACTCCACAGCCGACAGAGCAATTTGGTCTTTACTGTTCCAATACTTTTGGAGGGTACTGTGTGTGTGTGTGTGTGTGTGTGTGTGTGTGTGTGCGCATGTTTATGTGGTTTATGAGGACACAAATTTGTATAATGACATGGGTATGACAGAGGTATTACAATATGAAGGTGGTTTATGAGGACACTGCCCATGTCCCCGTAATTCAAAAGGCTTAAAAAAAAAAAAAAATAGTAAATGGTGTTTTTTGAAAATCTAAAAATGCACAAAGTCTCCTGTGAGGGCTAAGTTTAGGTGTAGGGTTGGTGTAGGGCAATAGCACACACAGTTTGTTCAGTATAAAAACCATTACGCCTATGGAGAGTCCCCATAAACCACAAAAACCAACATGTGTGTGTGCATATATATATATATATATATAAAACACACACACACATTTTTAATTTCATCATTTTCAAAATGTTAAACCATCAAGCCTTTGTATTTTTATAAAAATATTTTATAAAAAACTTCTCATACAGCTTCTCTTTTTTTGACAACAGTCTGTTTAAGTGCTTTTTAATAGCCTTTTAAAAGTTGGGGAAGATGGTTGGTGCATGTTGTGTTCTCAAATCTGTTATAAGGAAAACAAATTGAGATGCTTGAATATTTAAATAAATAAATAAATAAATAAATAATATTTTAAAAAGTACCAGTCTACACTCTTCACTTCATGCTGCCTTTGCAATTTAACAATTGTACTAAGCAAAATCATGATTTTAGTAATATAGGCCTGCTTCATGTATGAATAAAAAGGAGATGCTAAGCAGAATATTCACACTGTTCTTTTACATTCAATGGAAGCAGATCAAAATACCCATAAATAGTGACTTCGAGCTCCAAAATAAAGTCAAAAAACACCATATGCATAAAGTCTGTGTGTTTTGGGGTATATTCTTTATAAATAAAAATAAACAAATTATTATTATTTTTTAAATGCTTAAATTTTTATTATTATTAATTTATTTATTTTTCATTTTTGGGAGCACTATCACTTCAGAAGTAAACACATGGAGGAATATGGGCATAACAGAAAAAACTAATTAAAAGTTGAGAGACAAAAGAGAAGGAAAGAAGACAAGGGAAATGTGGACGGTGGAGTATGCAGATAAAGCTGATGGACACGACCACCTGTGTTCCTGGCTCAAATTCAGAGCCCAGCTATTCCTTGACTTGAATCTGGTGGCAGTAAAGTGCTGTGCTAAGACCTTTTACAAGTCAAAGGGGGAAGAGTAGAGAAACCTTAAACCTTCTGACATCAATATACAGGACGACACAAGAAATTAAACTTGTATAAACAGCTAAAAACAAGGATGGCAGTCATAGATGTTTATGGGTCACAATCAACAATAAAATCAACAAACATTTCCTATGCATGTCCAAGATATCTGATGCTAAACAGTCTTTAAAATCATGGCCCATTAACAATTTTCTCCTCCAGACACGCAGCGCAAGTCCTTTTGTCCTTGATGGTGCTGAAAGCTTATGTGGTGACCCTAAAACCACCCTTGTACTGACCATTAAATCCTTGCCGTATTTCACTTTCCATTTCCTTATGGGGGGCTGTAAGACTCTGGGCCTCAGTGCAATTGCGTCAGCTGATATGAGTGAGCCATAAATATCTTGGATGTAAGAGCCAAGCTTCAAACCAAACCGTCTTCAGAGGTCTCCTAGAGCAGCCACTGCCACGCCTGCTAACAAGCACTCCAAAAGCAAATAAATATATATTGACAAACTTGTTAAAATGACTCTGACAAACTCTGATGATTAGGTCCACAGGCCAGAGACCCTGGGAAAATGATGAGTAAACCCAGTACTATTTTTTTTTTTTTACGCAATAGTCCAGCCAAAAGTGAAAGTTATGTCATTGTGTGCTTACTCCTATGTTTCAACCATATAGTATTTTTTCCTCCCTTGGGAAACACAAAAGCAGGGTTTTTTTAAAAGGATCTTCTAAATGGCAGTTCATGATAATGATCGATCACTCTGAATATGAAAAAACGGAATATGAACTTCTGCAGTGAATAATTACATTTTCTTGACAGCCATTGTCATCTTGAAAGTATAAATTAAATATTTTTAGCAAGGATACATAAAATTGATAAAAATAAAGATATAGTGTTACAAAAAATTCAAACAAAAGCTTTTTGTGTGAACTTTTCATTTATCAAGTAGGCTATCCTAAAAATCCTGTGGATTTCCACAAAAATATTAAAGGAGTACTCCACTATTTTTGAAAATAGGCTCATTTTCCAACTCCCCAGTTAAACAGTTGAGTTTTTACCGTTTTCGAATCCATTCAGCCGATCTCCGGGTCTGGTGGTAGCACTTTTAGCGTAGCTTAGCATAGATCATTGAATCTGATTAGACCGTGAGCATCTCGCTCAAAAATGACCAAAGAGTTTTGATATTTTTCCCTATTTAAAACTTAAAATCTTCGGTACTTACATCGTGTACTAAGACTGACGGAAAATTAAAAGTTACGATTTTCTAGGCCGATATGGCTAGGAACTATACTCTCATTACAGCGTAATAATCAAGGAACTTTGCTGCCGTACCATGGGTGCAGCAGGCGCAATGATATGACGCAGCGCCTGAAAGTAGTCCCGAGCTATATCATAACTAGTTAGCCATAACTAGTTACCTTTTTGTGCGAGATGCTAACAGTCTAATCAGATTAAATTATCTATGCTAAGCTACGCTAAAAGTGCTACCGCCAGTCCCAGAGATCGGCTGAATGGAGTTGTAAAATGAGCCTATCTTCAAAAAAAGTGGAGTGTTCCTTTAAGCAGTATAAGCATTATCAGCATTGATTATAATAAGGAATGTTACATCAAAAATAATAGGATCATGTGAAACCGAAGACCAGAGTCTTCAGCTTTGCCATCACAGGAGTAAATAACATTTTAAAATATATTAAAATAGAAAACTTATTTCAAATTGTAATACTATTTCACTACATTAATGTTTTTTGTTTTTGCATTTAATACATGAAGCATTGAGTATAAAAGACTTCTTTCTGAACCAAGTCATCAGTATATAAGGTTTGTTTTTCTTCAAGAAAAAGACTTAACTCTTATATCTTCATTAAATTGGATTAAGTCAACCCCAGGGAACAGATCACAAAAGAAAAACTCAAACTGTGCTCTAATCTTCTAAAGATTACATCATATATAATTTTCTAATTGCAGTTGTGTTTAATTTCAGCTGAATGGCATGTTGCCTGCTAATGCAAACCAGATGGTCATCCACTGAAGCAAATACAAATCATAACATTTGTACACTGAAATGATTATGGATTTCATAGCTAGTACACACAGATCCAGGCGTCTCTGTGCGCATCATCTGTAGGTTTCACTTTCATTGATTTCACCAGGAAAGTATTCTTTTGAGGTCGAAGAATCATGTCATCTGGTTTTGGGAATGATTTGAGACATTAATGGATAGTGGGTGCAAAAGTAGACAAAGGGCCGCTCTGTTGCCAGGAATAGGAAAGCAGCGTTAAAATCCCAGGAATGCTGAAGAAATGTGCCGATGTGTGCAATGGAAAGAGAACAAGAGGAGGAGGAGGAGGTGGAGGAAAGGAATCAAGGAAAATGCTCTGAGAAATATTAAGGCCAATCCAGCTTCCAACTACCATCAGCTGATGAACTGAATCACTACTTATGACATAGGAAAAACACAATCGCTAATGCTGCTAGACAGAATTAGTAACAGGAGACTGGAGTGGGTTTTCGTGCATTATGTGGTTTCTAGGGTGTTACTAGGTGGTTACTTAATGGTCCTTAAAGTCAAAAGAGGCCAAACCAAAAGACATGCACTAAATATAGCTTGAACCCTCATTTAAAGGCACCGTTCACCCAAAAATAAATATTCTTGTCATCGTTTACTCATTTTCATGTTGTTACAAATGTTGCACCTATGGTTAATCTTCAAAACACACATTTAGATATTTTTAAATGTAGCCTTAGAAGTTTATATTTGTCCATTTAATTTCCACGTAACCACAACCTAAAACAACCGAAAATCCAAATGAATAGAGTGGTTCAAGCCTAAATTAAATCTGTTCATAAAGCAATGGTATCTCTTCACAAGACTTGGATTAAACCTCTTGATTCTTATGGATTTGTTGGTAACACTTTAAAAGGAACACTCCACCTTTTTGGAAATAGGCTCATTTTACAACTCCCCTAGAGATAAACAGTTGAGTTTTACCGTTTTTGAATCCATTCAGCCGATCTCAGTGTCTGGCAGTAGCACTTTTAGCTTAGCTTAGCATAGATCATTGAATCGGATTAGACCATTAGCATCTCGTTCAAAAATGTCCAAAGAGTTTCGATAATTTTCCTATTTAAAGCTTGACTCTTCTGTAGTTACATCGTGCACTAAGACTGACGGAAAATGAGAAGTTGCGATTAATAATCAAGGAACTTTACTGCCGTACCGTGGGTGCAGCAGGCGCAATGATATTACGCAGCGCCTGAAAGTAGTCCCCAGCTAGGTAACTAGTTATGATATAGCTGGGGACTGCTTTCAGGTGCTGCGTCATTTCATTGCGCCTGCTGCACCCACGGTACGGCAGCAAAGTTCCTTGATTATTACGCCGGAACAAGAGTGTAGTTCCTAGACATATATAGCGAACAATTCTCACTATTAACTAGCTGCTTGTTAGAACACCTATTAATGACATATTGGCTGTTTATTAGTACTTATAAAGCACATATTCTTCATGACTATATTCTACATCCCTAATCCTACCCAATAGCTAAACTTAAATATTTTACTAACTAATTAGTAAGCAGTAAATTAGTATTTTAATTGAGGCAAAAGTCATAGTTAATGGTTTATAATTAGCAAGAACTGGACCTTAAAATAAAGTGTGACCAATCTGTTTTACATTTGCTTAACAACGGTTTGGTTACCTGGACTTTAAATGGAGAAACACTTACAATATGGGTGTGACATGGACAATTAGAATGACATGAGGGTAAGAAAATGACGACAGAATTTTCATGTTTGGATGATCAATCTCTATTGAATTACTGTGCATGTTTAGACAAAAATCATAAATCAAACTGCTTAATATCACCTATCCTCATCTTTCATGCATATTGCACAAACGATGCAGGATGTTACATGACAAAGTTTAAAACACAAGATTAGTGGTTTGTTCAAACCCTTAGCAAGCACCACTAATTATTATGTATAACAGCAAACATTCAAGCAGCCCCTATAAATAAACCACTGTTCCATTTCATCACTCTCCTGTTTGAATGGCCGGCCTTATGCGCCTAATCCCATAAAACCTCAATCTTTAACCTCTTTGTTCTCCCATTGAGGAGAAGGGGGGGAAACAGACCACCCGTCTTCAAATGACTCTACTTTAGAACCTGTGGACAGAGCATATCTCCATTGCCTCATGACCTGCTTAGACCTATTGTGATTTAACACTGCATAACTCAACAGTTCGGAACTGGAAGAAGAGGGCGTAGACTTCTGTCAAGATGAATGAACCGCCACCCTTCATATCAGACTAACAAATCACCTTTAACAGCATAGTGTAATCTCAAACGACAGAACAAACACACCTAGTGATTCACCACCTGTCACGCTAATGACTCGCTGATGTCAACCTGAACACAGGAAGCGTCTGGCTGTAACATCCCTTTGAAAATTCATTTTCACGTCTGTCAAGAGGTGAGGGCGACTGAGGAATGAAATGTTTATTTTACTGTGATGTGTCAAAAGCGGCACGTTCCAGTGTATGTCACGTGATTAGTATTAGTAAATGGGGACACAATAGGCCAGTTTGGTGCTTTACAATTGAGATAGGCCTTACATAGATTGCCACTGAACTATGAAGTGAATAACGGATCCATCTGAATGGACTTCTCTCTACTTTTATAAATTTTTTATTTTTCTGAAGCAGCGCTGAAGTGGCTCCTGTAGTTTTACTCAAAAATCAGAAGATAGGCTTCATTTTTAAAATGATAAGTATCATTTTTGCCATGTTAGCTCTAGCGTGAGACGTTGCCGGTTTCTGTTCAATCCTGTACTGAAATCATTCTTCATAAACACAACATCCTGCACTGTGCTTTATGAGAAACTAAATCAGGTTAAGAATGACACGCACAGACACGATCTTGCTATTGCATAACATCTGGCAGCAGCAGGAGGCTTTATGACCAGCTCTCACACTGACGGATGAAGTCACCATTTTGACTGAAGCAGACATTTAAGGGAGTGTTATTGCAAGTCATCAGCGCCGACAGATGTCTGAGAGCGAAACAGATGTACACAGCTGCAGGTTATACTACCATGTCAGACAAAGTGAGGGAAAAGGTGAAAATGTTGTAAAGTCTGGCAGAGCTAAAAACAGAGAAAATCTAGTCAAAATATTTAAAAAAATAATGAACCCAGAAAACATCCATTAAAGCTTTCAGGAAATTTTCAAACTTTAATGCTACTTCGGTTTACTTCTTCAGCCGAGTGGGAATAGTTATTAATCTCAAAATGGCAAAAAAAAAAAAATGAAAAATCCAAATAAGCATTATCAATCATTATTTAGTAGCACATGCAGTTAAAGAAAAAAACACATCAATTAATACTTAATCTAAAAAAAACTGAACACGTTTGGCCAAAAAAAAACTTTTGTTCATGCATGAAGACAATTGGTAAGGGTGAAGTATGTCATTTCTGCCACACCAGCATAACTGAGCGAAACTGAAGTCATTTTCATTTTGAAATAATTTTCTCAAACTCATGCTGAGGTGTCTTTCTTGTGCAATGACGTACTGTAACTCTTTGCTTAACCACTGTGGTATGATGATTTGTTGGAGAAATTAACCCTTCTGCTTCTACTCTAATGCTTCTAACTACAGGTCAAGACCTTACAAGTCTGTTTGCAAATGTTCCTCTATAGTGTCGGGAAATCCCAAATATTGGTAACAATGGAACATCATGTGACCACAACTGGCTAATGATGCTTTTGGGAAACGCACCACTGGTCAGAAGTCACAATAACAGTCACAATATTTACAATTTCTTATGCGTACTCAAACTACAAACAGTCTGTGCAAATTAATCTTCTATACATTAATCTAAGTATATCGGCAGCATTTTATCGAAACCAACGTCTCATTGTTTGTCCCTATGGTATTCATATACATATGAAATGACCTTTCAGGTCCACAAACACTAGCTACCAGAGCTTGCGTGTATATTAAAACAACACTGCTCATATATGGAATGGAAATTCTGCGTCTGGACCTGATCCGTTCAATATGCTCCATTGGAGGTGCTATTAAGCCAGGATTCAATGACCTTAAAGAGAGAACAACGCATGCTGGAAACTAAACAAAGCATAACATATCCTTGTGAGGAGACATCTGAATGGAGTTCTGAAGCAGCCTTTTTCTTACAGGGTTGATATCAAGCGGTGACATGTTTCTGTTGGAATGCAAGTGTTGAAATAGACCTCACGAAGCACTGAGCACACTTTTCTCATTAACTATTGCATTTCCTTATGAGGTTGTGTTTGATGCCTTTCTGTGTGCAGAGGTGGGACTGTAAACCGACAAAGAATTGGTGCAAAACTTCATTATGGCGATGAAAACACCTTGAGTGAGTGATGGGTTCACACTAGCTAAATAAAATCTGAAACGTCTTGTTCATTTGTCAAACTGAAAAGTTAAAGGGAACAAATGAGATTAACATATCATTTATAAGCAGCTAACAGCTTAAGCTGTAAACAAAACATGTCTATTACCCATCGCTACATCCAAGATGGAGGTCACTTACCCTGGACACGGTCAGGGGCATGTTGAAGTCCTTGCCTCCCTGAAGCCGAAAACCCCAGGGAGCAGGTCCGTTGAGCGTTACGCTATATATATTCATGGCCTGAAGAGGAAAACAAACACAAAAGAAAGATTATAGCCACAGTAATATTATTATAAGTGATTCAGAGCTCCTAACAAGGCAGAAACCAAACATTCCAGACCCACACACATGAACCGTGTCTGAAATGCTGCTGACGTCTGACTGTCCGTGACTTAAACCCAACAAACTTTTTGGATTGGAAGATAGCTTGAACAATTATACAGTGCAATATTAAACATATGGTTATCCAAATTTACCCTCAAATATGCAGTACACTCATATAAAGCTATATATACTACAAACGCTTCTAAAAATAAAGATTTTTTTTATTGGCATCTGTGGTTCCACAAAGATATTTCAACATCCATTCACTGCACAAAACAATATATATCGTATACATAGTTATCACAAAGGTCTCTATGTAAACTTAGATGAATAAGTATATCTAACTCGCATTAATCAATGTGGACTATATAGCAAACCTCAACTGCTTGATTGGTTATATCACCACAAAATATAATCTATATGATCGCCCAGCTCTAATTTGCTAAATGCAACTAGGCATAAAGATATTGAGACTTTTGTGATGCTGGTTTAAAAAAAAAATTGTTCTGTGAAAAGCACTATACAAATAAAGTTGACTTGACAGTTCAACAAACGTAAAAAGTACTGAAACCATTGGGAAAACACTGTTATTCCTGAGTGACCAATTGTTCACTGTTAAACGGTAGCATCCGTGGAGACATTTGAGAACCGGCTTATTTAAATTAATTATCAGGTAGGTGACAGAAATAAGCACCTATATATTTCCATGGTGAATTGCAAATTACCGGTCAGTGATACACAATGAAAGTGCACATTATCTACACTCTAGCAAATCCACGAGTGAAAATGCAATACATTATGACAACCCAGAACATTCTAAAAGCTCAACATACATTTATAGCATTCAGTGGCATTTATTAATGAGTCATTTTATGTTTTTAAAATACTAAAATAATCCACCGCTGGAACCTCCAGCACATCATTGCATCACTATATTGATTATGTTACAGGTTGGTACAAGAGCAAACAGTAACATGACATAAAACTGAAATCCAAGGACAAGCTGAGACCCCCAAATCATGACATTTCCCCCCTCCCTGTGACTTATAGTCCCCAAACTCCAGAGGCTATCCTATCCCACAAGGAGTTTACCTGTTACAGTGTGGCGTGCCGCACACATACCTTATGCCAAGGGCCAACTTGTCACCCAAACCTCCAGAAAACCAAGTGGAAATCTGGCACTGCAAGACAGCCTGACTTTCCCACTGCTGGCAAAGCTCAACTCCCTCCCCTCCTTCTTTGTGACACGGGTTCGCTCCACGTCTCTCTTACTCCACAGGCTATATAAGGAATGTAAAACTACACCAAACTATTTCAGCCCAACACCCACGAGTCACGGAGAGGGGAAAGAGAGACTGAGAAAGAGAGGGAGGGAGTGAAGGAAGAGAAAACATCTACAACCTCAGATCCTCTGGCTCTAGATGGAACATTTAAACCCATAAACTACTAGAAAAGACATCAGAAAGCAGGTTGGATGGGTGGGAAGCCAAATGAACATTCCTCTCAATGTGGATAACATATGTTTCATGGTTGCACCCACGGTTGGGTATGTGACAGCAATTTGAGAGAGCAACGGCACTGTTTTGCCCTGTGGTAAAACTGCAATTGAAAAGACATTACACATTCTGAATGGTCTTTTCGCACTGTGCAAATAACATATGTTTTACACGGCAAAACTATACCACCCAAAGCAGGTTTTGTCATATTGAATACAATTTGAGAGCACAAAACGGCTGCTGATGTTGTTGTACCCTGTGGTAAAACGGTAATCGAGAGGGCACTGTACTTTCTCAAAGGTCTCTTTTCTGGTGCATTTCAATTTTCCACTAACTACCTCAAATTTCATACAGTCCTTTGTGATAAAAATCGCTTTTAAAATAACATTCATTCATAAGTCTGACATTCCATCCCCTAGGATGAATTAGAATGTTAAGCTTAAGAACTGATAAAGCTGAAAAACACATAAGTATACATAAAACAGTCAAGTGTTCAAGCAGTCTGAACTTATTTCTGTCTGGGGTTATGCAAGTGCAAGAATAAATCATGCACTTTGCAAACTGCATGCAACTCAGTATTGACCTGTGAACTATGCATAAACTACAATAATTTGTGTAATTTATTTTTTTCTTCAATAAGAAGAAATAAGATAAATGTCAAGGCCTTTGATCAGTGAAACTAACTGCCAACTAACAGTTACACAATCTGCAATAAACTTGGATTTAACTCTGTAATAATGACTTACAACTAAAGGATTTTTTTTTTAAATCAAATTTCCTATAGAATCAATATTTACCTCATTAAAAGGGAACCACATTAAAATGTAAACTAATGCACTACTAATTGCCTGTTACAAGAAGAAGAAAAAAAGCCATTGCATTCAAAAGAAATTACGGTTTTAAACATGCCGCGCTATATCACAAACACATTATAACAAATTCAATTGCATCATAAATCAAATACACACAGCCATCATAACCGGTTATAACCTTCTGCAGTAGCCTACTTCTCATATGAGAGTCTATGTAACCTAGAAACGTGATACACTCTTTTTTAAGCCCGGTTGCTGCCGGTACATCCAAAAAGAAGTTGGGAAGCAGTGCATTTACCTCTTTCTGATCGGCAGACATCGCAGCCTCCTGTCTTCTGATCTGATGGGCTGTTATAAAGAGATCAAGTAAACTTCACAACTTTCTGGACTTGGGCGTCAGGTCGCGCGCAGAAGCCGCAGGTTTTCCCTGATGGATTTTCTTTTAGTAGGACTCTGATTTACGTCACGCGTCACGTGGAGGCCTGACGCACGGGCTCGGTGGGCGCGCCCCCGTGGCAAGACCCTCCAGCAAGCAGTACTCATGTTTTGTTGAATACAGTCACAGTTATGTTTGTTTTTTACAATCATTTATATCATATATGTATTTTTAGTGAAATAGTTATTTCCATTTATTTATTTCCACTAATAATTTGTTAGTTAATTAAATTTGTTAATGTATTCGTATATGTATACATTTATTTGTTTATATTTCAATAGGATTTTATTATATTATTGTATTTACAGATTCTTTCTTGATTGGATATTAATTACGAAACGAATCCAATATATGAACCTATTTGTTCATCATTTTGGCTTGTCTTTGTCCAGATTTTAATGCACAAACATGATTAATATGACATTTATATTTTTCCAATCCACATAAAGAACTTCAGTCAAAGGAATTAAATTAAATACAATTACATAACCAAACTAATTATATATATATATATATATGAAGAAACAGAACAAACTGAGACCGATTAAATCCAGAAGAGCTGTGGCAACATCTCCAAGATGCTTCAAGAAACCTACCTGCAAATCTACCTGGAAAACTATGCACAAGTGCACCAAGGGCAAAAGCTGCTTTAAATGCAAAGGATGAATGGTCACACACCAAATGTTGATTTAATTTAGTTAAAAGCTGATAAAGAAAATCTATATATGAAATTATTTTTAACAGCATCTACATTTTACAGCATTTTTACACAGTACAGTAGCTTTGCAGGTATAGGTTTCTTGAAGCATCTCGGAGACTTTGCCACAGTTCTTCTGGATTTAGTCTCAGTTTGTTCTGTTTCTTCATGTCATTTCAGACAGACTGGATGATGATCAGATCAGATCTCTGTGTGGAGCACTAGCTGTTGTCTGACTCCTTGTGCAAACAAACATATCACTCGAATGTTTGGAAATGCAAACTGATATTTTCTACTGACACACTACAGCAAAAGATAGAAATAACTGACTTAAAAACAATTATATATATATTAGTCCTGTCAAACGATTAATCACGATTAATCACATCCAAAATCAAAGTTTTTGTTTACATAATATATGTGTGTATTCTGTGTATATTTATGATGTATATATAAATACAAACACATACAGTATATATTTTGAAAATATTTACATGTATATAATTATATTTATATTTATAACATAACATATTTTTCTTAAATATATGCATGTACGTGTGTGTATTTTTTATAGACATAATAAATATACACAGTACACACATATATTATGTAAACAAAAACTTTGATTTTGGATGCCATCGCGACTAATCGTTTGACGGCACTATATATTAGTGCTCTGACATAAATACATCCATATTCCTTAAGAACATCCATGCTCCTTAAGAATGTCTCAGTAAGTCAAAGCATACATACTAACTACTATAACAGTCATTCAACTGTGCAACTCAGACAGCTCAGCATTGCAATTTGGCAGTGTTTTTGCTTAAATATTATTTTCATAACCAGTAGCTTCCATAAACACTTTTAAAGATGAAAAAAGAAAACAAATCATATCACAGTATGAACTATGGCATTATATCAAACATCTTGATGCAAGGTTGAAGTGTGAATTAACGTTACGTACAGACTCCAGTAGATGGAGACAAAACACCACAAATCTACAGTGCGTTCAACATTATTGTTACTGAAATTTTCCCAGCCCTCCCAACAAGAGCTGCGTGTCATTCAACTCATAGCCAACCTGCTGCCATAACAAAGTAAAAACAACGCACAAATCTGTCTCTGTTTGACCTTTAACAACTAATGTAAGTTTATTTTTCCTTTAAACACTCCTAACTTGCTTGAAGAACAGAACAGCCGGAGGGTTTTAGTGCAGCTTTACGGAAGCCGGTGTTACTTTGTTAAACATGGCTGACGACTTTGGCTTTTCGGCCTCCGACAACGGAGTTCATGCAGAAGAAGATCCGGCCGCGGCGTTTCTGGCCCAGCAGGAGAACGAGATCGCCGTGATCGAGAACGACAGCGCCGGGTTCGGTGCTCTGGAGGACGGTGGACCTCCGCCCGCGAACACCTACACATCGTTCGGAGGTGAATGTGTCACAACGGCCTGCTGGCTTGCACTTCATTGCTATTATTATAATTATGCGATTTTTATTATATTGTTATACGATTATTCAAGTTTATTAGTGTAAACGTAATGTAAAATCTCACATCTTACATATAAGTATCCTACCAGTAGTAGCCTACAATGTAAATACCATGGTGTACAAATATGGTACTAAATGAGTGCCACATCACTTACCAAAAAAGTACTATGGGTTTTGACAATTTCTTACAAAAAGTATGTGGCAGTATTGAACTTACTGTACCATGATATTTACATGTACTTTTAAGAATCCCATGATACATATACATAACATTGTATTATAATATATGTGACCCTGGACCACAAAACCAGTCCGGGTATATTTGTAGCAAATGCCACTAATACATTGTATGGGTCAAAATGATCTATTTTTCTTTTATGCCACAAATCATTAGGATATTACGTAAAGATCATGATCCATAAAGATATTTTGTAAATTCCCTACTGTAAATATATGAAAACTTAATTTTTGATTAGTAATATGCATTGCTAAGAACTTCATTTGGACAAATTTAAAGGCGATTTTCCCAGTGTTTTGATTTATTATTTTTTTTGGCACCCTCAGATTCCCTCAGAATTTAAAATAATTTATCCTTATGACCAGGGTCACATTATATTATATTACATGGAAGAAGTACATTAGTACTGCAACAGTACTTTTTAGTAAAGAAAAGTGCACATTAATTCAATAAGTGTTCAATAAAAACAACCACAATTACAAGTTTACCAAATAAAAACAACCGTATTTGTTGTTTGTTAATATTAATAGTTATTACTTTCTCATTATAATAATAACAATATAGCAAAGATGCTCTAATATGAATTGTGTGGGAAGTGACCTACACTCATCGTCATCATCATCATCAAAATGATCAAAAAGCTGACAGTAGTGGAGAGAGATTAATCATGATTGACAACAACCATGAAGACTCTTAATTTGGATAGTTTATTGTTGTTAAGTGAATTTCAATTTAATACCACCAAATTAAGTTTTTCAGTAGTCTAACTTCACATGTACAGCTTTAATACTGGAGTTAAAGTCACACCTTCCACACGGTCAAGTTAAGACAAGCAAGCAAACTGGAAAAGCACACTAGTAAAGGCTATTTGTGTATAACAAATGAGTAGAGACAATCAAGGTTGCTGAACTAAACCTCTTTGAAAAGTGAACACACCAGCCCACCTGCTGACAAGATCCAGAAATTGTGAGAGAGGTCTTTACGTACTCACAGTCCGACAAGGTGTGCTGCATTCTAGTGATGCTTGTAATGTTTCAGAGTCAACGTAGCGTAGAAACTGTTTCCTAATGAGTGCTTAAACTCATGTTGTTTCTGCTATTTGAGTGCAGGTGATTTTGGAGACGCACCAGATACTGCTGTAAACGGAGATATGTTTCAAGTGAGTGTGGTTAGAAAAACAACAAATCTTGTCGTATTAAATGTTGTTTGTTTTTATGTACTACAACACAATTGGCAATTGTTGGAACAGATGTTGTTAACGTTACATCAATTGTAACATTAGGATACCAATGGCACAACTGACAGCTACTCAGCCATTGCCCAAGTCGACATGCAGAGACAAGAACCTGAAAGCCTGCGCAAGTGGAGGGAGGAACAAAAGACTCGGCTGGAGGAATTAGGTACTGAATTATTTCCTGTATAATTATAAATAACCTTCAATAGGGAATTGTGCTTTTTGTGTTTGTGTGTTACAAACTGGATAGACTGCCAAGTTCAATTAAGACAATTCTTTGGCATGTCATAATTTTAGATGGGAGAAATTTCTCAGGTGAAAGCCTTGGCTCTTAAAAGCTGGTTTAATGTTATTTCATTTAAAAATAACCCTTTTTTCAATTTAAAACCAGTCAATTAATAGTGCTTTTGACAAATATGTTTAAAATTATCCAGGTTATTCTACAAAATGCTGGTCCCTTATTATGGTGGCTGATATGTTTAGATCACTTGGCCAGTTGAATTCTAATCACTTCATAAACCATTCTTGTTTTGTGAAACAAATGAATCATGGGCGATGAATATGGTGCTTCTAGTGGCAGCAGTAATCGAAAACAGTCACTTGAGGTTATGCTGCAGCCACGTAATAGACATCAGTACATATCATTTTATTAGAAAAACATAAACAAAAAGTTACAAACACTTCAATGGAAAAAGTTTAAACACCTTTATTCAAATAGCCGATTTATAATAGAAATATGAATTTTAAAGACATAAATTAAAAAAGCCAAACATAATGTGGTGTCAAATATGAGGATACATTTTGCTTATTGTTTATTACTTAAAAAAATCAAGCAGTTTGTGTGTTGTGTATGAACTTTTATGTTTTCTTATGTGCAGATGCAGCCTCTAAAGCAGCTGAGGCTGTGTGGAGGGAAAAGGCCCGGAAGGAACTAGAGGACTGGCATGTACACCAGAATGAACAGATGGAGAAGAATAAAGCCAACAACAGGTATTTTCACTCTAACATCCAGGCTTTATTGAGCTGTATGTATTTGTTAGTGAAAATTAGGATGCAGACAGTTGTGAACCATCAGTCCATACGAGAAAAGACATGTGATGGAGAACGTCTAATAAAATGGTTTGCCAAACTCTAAAATACAGGCTTCCTGTAATTTTAGCTGATTTTAAGATATTTGTTTTCTGAAATTGTTCAATGGTATGTTTTAGATGAAGTCTCATTTTTGTCATACTCATAAGTTAATGTAATGAATCCATTGTGAGTCTTACTGCTGAGATACTAATGCCAACCACCTCAACAGACACTTGCATGATATCTGATGCTCTCTGTTTTTTACTGTAATTTTTCATGTGCACAGAGAAGACTGTTCCTAATGCTGTCTGTATGCTTTTAATTCTTGATAGAAATCACATGGACTTTGACTTGTGTCAAATTGCAAATAGTTATATTTTGTTTGTGTGTGTGTGTGTGTGTGTGTGTGTGTGTGTGTGTGAATTTATAGCAGAGAGAGATACAAAGGCACGTCAGTTAAATAGTCAATGGAGGAATGTTCCTGATTCAGTGCAGGTTAAGCTCTTAAAAATGTAGACTTTTTCCTCAGAAACAAAATGGTATTTATAGTAATGCACTTAGAATTTGTACTGAGGAGATGATCAAACTGATTTTGTATGGTAATCGACAGCATATGGTGTTGTATCTTCAGTCTTCTTGGTGTCATGAAAAAGTATTTGATGTACTTTAACACATCTTTTCATGTGCAGTTTGTGTGAGACTGACTTTCTTCTTATGTGTCCCTCTCTCTTTCACTCTCCGGCTCCTCCACTCTTTATCTTTTTTCTTTTCCTCTTCTACTGTCCTGCTTGTGTGTGCATTAGGATCGCTGATGAGGCTGTCTACAAACAGCCCAACTCTGATGCCACAGGCTTTGTGTATGTTTAATGCAAATCAGTGAAATTGCACATAATTGCACTCAGTTTCTTGCTTGCATCACATAAACAACCATTCAAAAGTTTGAGGTCAGTAAGATTTTTTTTAAATGAAAGTCTCCCTTGCTCACCAAGGCAGCATTTATTTGATTAAAAATACATTAAAACACTAATATTGTGAAATATGATTAAAATTGAAAAGAACTATTTTCTATGTGAATATATTTTAAAATGTAATTTATTCCTGTGATAGCAAAGCTGAATTTTCTACAGCCATTACTCCAGTCTTCAGTCTCACATGATCCTTCAGAAATCATTCTAGTATGCTGATTTATTTGGTACTTTACAAACATTTGTTCTTATTGTTAAAAAAAGTTGCTGCTTAATATTTTTTTTTTTAGAAATGTTTCTTTCATGATTCCTTGATGAGTAGAAAGTTCAAAAGAACAGCATTTATTTAAAATAGAATGTTTTGTAGCATTATAAATGTCTTTACTGTGACTTTTGATCAATTTAGTGCATCCTTGCTGAATAAAAGTATCAATATTTTTCAAAAAATAAAAAAAAAATCTTACTGACCCCAAAGTTTTGAATTGTAATTAGGTGTAATTACATAAATGCTTTATTTCTCATTTAATGTTGAGGTAGACCAATGATCTGTTCCACCAACATTTTTAACGATATTCATGCATGCTTAATTTCTTATTAACAGGTCTATAACTTCCACCTTTTATTCTTTCTTAAGTTAGACATGGCCACCCAAAAAGATGAAATATTAACATCAAACGTCTTCTGATTGGCTGTGATTGTCAATCAGTGTGTTTAGACCTGGTTAAGACAGAAAATATTCGCTACTGGATGCAGAAATAATGTTGGTCGAGCTCTAATTTAATTTGAAGTCTGAGATTATGACAAGTGACATGGCTCTTACCTAAACGTCTGTGAAATGCTGGTTCTCATGTTTCTCTCCTATCCGTCCATGTAGAGTGTCAGAGGAGGCCTTCCTCAAGGAGTGCGATGATGACAGTCCTGGAACAGAATGGGAGAAAGTGGCCCGTCTATGTGACTTCAACCCCAAAACCAGCCGTCAGACTAAAGACGTCTCTCGGATGCGCTCCGTTCTTATTTCTCTAAAACAGACGCCTCTGGTTCGCTAATGTAACTCCCTCTTGTATTTCCTAGGCTTTCTTTCTGATCCCTCTTGCACTTTATTTTAGTGAGGCTGAACACTTTAACAGATTTAAGCTTTTATGTTTTTAAAAAGGGTAATTGAATGTGTACGCTTTACTATATTTAAACTTCCTATTTATGTACCCTGGTGTTTTGCAAAGACTTTGGCTGTTCCATATGATAAAGAACATATTGTAAGTGTGCCTCGATCCATTGAAAACATGTCAAGTTTTCCCTTAATCCCAAGCTACATGAAAGGCGGCTAGCTTGGTTAGTTTACGAGTTATTGTTGTGATTGTCACAATATTTGCAGAGCCCATTGGACAGCATTAATTCACTGGTACCAATAAGTGTCTTTATTGCCTTGTTACACAGGAAATGGAAGTGTTTCTATATATAGTATTTTTACCGTTTATTTGTCTTCCTAAATTGAATGTTGTGTTGTAATCAGTATCTGGGTTTGGCATCATCTGCGTTTGTGTATTTCTGTTCACTTCCAAGAGGGACGTTACATTTCTGAGCTTGCTAAGGTTCTTGTTTTATTATAATTTACACATTAACACTTTCAATATTCAAATAGTTATTAGTTAAGGGTGCAGTTTTTAATTCAATGCGCATGTTGCCCATCAAAGCTCCTATTATACTTAAAATAGAAGAAATCTTGTACAGATGAAAGAGAAATACTCAGATTTAGCCTGCTAATATACCACTGCACAGACATCATGGCACATTAAGCACATGCCTCTGCTGCTTATATAGCAGTTAATGTTTTGTTTTATGTTACTATATACATAAGGGATTAATAATAAGTTTGAACCATGTGCTTTTCTAGTGTACAGTTTGTGTAATTGTGGCCTCAGTGTACAGCAATGAATCATGTGCCTAAACCTTTTCTCACTGTGAGACTTACTGTCTATCTGTAGGCCTTCATCATTCAAAGCTGCCAAAACCGCTAGATATAAAACATAGCACAGTAAGTTTAGGCAGGTAGTTGTATTTTTACATAAGCGTGCTGGAATTAAAACAATACTGCTTTTAATAGACCAGATTTTGAATTTGTAATACTACTTGGTACTTAATGGCACATGTATACATGTTACAGATTGTTTGATTAAGTTAGGAGGCCTTCTTTCTATTGAAAATTTCATTTTAGTTGGCTTTTAAGATAACTTGTTGCATATTATAACAAATGATGGTTAATAACCAAAGAAATCATCTGTAAGTTTTTGACTCCGCTTCAATTAAACTTTGGGTTCTAATTAAAAAATCTAGTAAAAATTCATTTGTTATTTAACATTGGTTGGATTTCTCAGTCATCCCTTTTATTGATCTCTTATCCAAAATGTGTGTGCATCAGTGCAGACCATGCAATAATTATTCTGTATTCAATAACGTTAAATAAAAAAATCATGCATTCAGACAATATTTATTTTGACATTTTATAATACATTTATAATACTTGGAGATTTAAGCTAATATTAAGAATTCCTGTTTTCTTTGCATGCAATACATAGCACCTTTAGTAGTCCATCTAAATACATAGAGAACATTGAGGTGTAAAAAAAAAAAAAGAAGCAATGGTCATCAACATGGGAAAAACAGGTACTATGCCTGTCAACCAGACAATTTTGTGACTCTTTAAATTAAATGAAAATAATAATTTACTCACCCTCAAGTTGTACCAAACCTGTACAAGTTACTTTCTTCTAAGCACAAAAAATTCTATTTTTGAAGAATGTGTGTAACCAAGCAGTGATTAAAAGATGACAGATTTTTTTCCTTCAAATGTGTAGCATATTGATAAAGTTTGCAAATAGTGCCATCTGGCAGCAGTCGATCTATAATATAAGAGTTCTTACACCGGCCCTTTATCTATAAAGAAAATAAAAATGCTAATAATTGGCATTTAATATTCAGTTCATTCCATATTCACATCACATTTCAGGCATCGACCATATAAGGCGCTTGTCAGTGTGGTCAAACAGGGTCTGCGGTCTTCTCTTCACTGCTTGGGCTTCAGTGCTGTGGCGGCTACACCCACTATAATAGCAACGACGGTGAAGCCTTGAGCGAAGATACGGGCTCTCATTAGCAGCTGCGACTGTCGAGTTTTGCCCCGTCTGAAGGCGCCGAGGCCGTAGATCAATGCTCCTGCTGTTCCCAAACAACCTGAGAAGGAAGACCACCAAAAAAATTACAGCTATTCTACGCATCTTAAACTACATATAACAAGAATTATTCATATTATATATGCATATATATACATATACACCATACATACACATTTATTATAAAGTGGTTTAGTCAGATGGAATCTTTCTATGAAATATGTTAAAATATTAAAGTGTAGTTTTATTTCTTCTGGCACAACAGTCTTTCTTTTCTGTTTTCATTGGCTGAGTAAAGCCCAGCTGGACAGCTGTGAAGGTCACATTCAAACCTCACAGCTGGAGAGAAGGGTGTGTTCAGTGGAAAATATACTGTGCCCTGGGATTCTCGGTGATGCTTACAAATTTACTCAGCCAATGGCCAATGGAAGCAAAGAAAAAAATGTGATTAAATGTCACTTACTACCCGCCCCAAACACAAAATTTGTGGTCAGGAAGGTGTTTTTTTTTTTCTTCCTCAAAATATATTTTTTTAATGATGATATAAAAAATAGATTTCTATTCCATGTAAATGCTGTCCTTTTAAACCAATTCATCAAAAAAATGTTAATTAACATTAAGCAGCAGAACTCTTTTCTACACTGATAATAAATGTTTATTAAGCACCAAATCAGCATCATTTTTGAAATATCATGTGACAGTAAGATTGTTATATTAATATTTTTCTTTGTACTATATTTTGATCAAATAAATGAAGCCTTGGTGAGCATCAGACTTAAACAAACAAACAAGTTTTTTTTAACTTGCTATCAAGAAGGTAGCTATCAAAATTTACGAATGTTTATTGTTATTGTTTGTTGTAACAAACTTGTCAAAAGTGCCAAATGACTGCGTTTGGTTTGAATCACCGTTCCTCTGAAAAAACACTGTCACTGTTTTTGTTTATTGTTCCATCCTTTTTTTCACTTTCTCTGACACAAAACAAAGAATGTGTGCACGGCAGCACTTCCATAACACAGAGGAGGGAATTCAGTGTATCAATGTTACTTTGACAGGGCTTAAGGGAAGTCAAACTCTGCACATTTAACTTCTGTCAGTGCAAAAATCTCAGCTGCATGGTTAATAGCCATATATGCTGCAAGGTGATCACCTTAATCTAAAATACATGACATAAGAGGTTTCTATGAAATGACAAAGTATATTCAAAAATCTCTGCATTTTATCTTCAACGACATTTAATTGTTGGCAACCAAAATTATATGAAGCTGTATTTTGGTGAATCATATAACTTAATTATGTTTTGCAACTTGCGTAAGTCACTGTTTACTGTTTTATGTAACTCACCTATAGGGACGAATGGATTCTCTTTGGTCTTTCTGATGAATTTGTCTTTAAAATTCTCCTCCCTCGCTCTGGGCAGCGGGTTGAATCCCTCGATAACCGGAGGCTGAGACAAATCAAACACGACGGGTGGACGATCTGCTGTGCTCGGTTGATCTTGGCCAACCGGGGTCGTTACAGTCGCCATGCTTAGAACTTCAGCTAACAGGAAGTGGAATAAACAGAGAGAACCGGGCATTTCCGCCAGCTGCACAACACATGACATAACTGGTCTTTTATGGTTTAAATGTTTAGACTTTTTCTTGTAATATATATATTTTTTCTAATAACACAATAGATAATGTGTTTACCCTGCAATATGACTGTATGACATAGATAATCTAATTAACTGTGGTTACTAGCTTCTCTTAATGTTCAGTTGAAATGACAAGAACACGTTTTATTGGTTATTTATATTATAAATTAATAATTTTCTTTGTAAAAACAAATGAAGGTAAAACGTGCGCCACACAACTCCTGAGCAGCAGGCGGCGCAAAAAAAGAAACAAGCGTTGGTTGAACGTTTAACGTATTAGACACGTCAGCACGCTTTAAACGTCATCGCGTTTTGTTAGGGCTCGGCGAGGTAAGATGGCGGCGCCAGAAGAGCAGGAATTATCTCAGGCTCAAACTGAAAAACTCCTTCAGTTTCAGGTACCAATTAGATTGCCTGGTTAACACATACTGATTGGATCTTTTATAGACTCAATCATCAGAAAAATAGTCTTCGCGGTGTCCAGCTCAGCTGCTTTAAGTATAAATGACCACTGACCAGTCAGCGAGCTAACTGCCGTAAAGATCGTTAGTTTTTACTCAACCGAGACCAGCTTCAGTTTATCTCATCAATGCAGATTTAATCGGAATAATATCCTTATATAAAGACTTTCTCCTGTATACAAGTGGCTTTTGATTTAGTTGAAATTGCAGCTGTCAATTAGGCATCGAGACATTGGTTGTGCCCCAAAACCTAGGGAGCTGCCTACTTAGACAGCAGATTTGGTCAAAGTAAAGTGCGCCTATGATGTCCAAAGTCCTCTCTAGTTAGGCAGCATTCTAGGAACGTACGTAAAATGCCATCTAGATAGACAGTGTACTAGGTTTTAAGACACAGTGCTAATCTGCCTCCAGTCTGGCATAATTTGGTACATTTAGGCAATTTTTTTTTTTAAAGCTTGTTTTACACTGGTGCCAACAATCATTGGAGAAGTTTACTTGTTCCTCATCTAACGTTACTCCTGAGTCATAAAGTATTATAAAATAAAAAAAAAATCTTGAATGATGACTTATCTCGAAAACACTCTCTTAATCTAGAATTTTATAAACGCATTGCCACCCAAATGTTTCATTCATTAACAAAACATGACACATTTTAACACATCTGTCATGTAGCAGGATATTTTTTGTTTAATTTATGACAATAGATTTCAGCACGTTTCTTTTGTTTGCAAATAACGTGAGATCTGTCCTTATTATTCAGGACCTGACAGGTTTGGAGTCAATGGACCAATGTCGGCGCACATTAGAACAACACAATTGGAACATTGAGGTGAGAGCTGGTAAACCAAATTAATTGATCCTTTCATTCTCTTGTTTTGGGAACCTTATGCTACTTATTGGAATTAATTGGAATCATTTTACAGGCCGCAGTACAAGACAGACTAAATGAGCAAGAAGGAGTTCCGAGTGTCTTCAACCCGCCGCCCACCAGACCGTTACAGGTCAACACAACAGACCACAGAGTGTATAGCTATATTGTCTCAAGGCCACAGCCTAGAGTAAGAGCTTTTTATGTTATGTGTTCTGTTTTTTCCTTCATTCCCAGTGCTCATTTCTTTGTACTTAGTGTTTTCAATAAACATTTATATTTAGCTGTGGTAAATTCGAAAATGCCAAGGAAAGGTTCTGGTTTCAACCTGGTATGACACGCAGACAGTTTAGGGTAATACCCTAGTAAATAAAGTGGCACTATGACAGAGATTGGAACATGGTACTCTATAAATATTAAATGAACTGCTTATATAAATATTGTTTTCTCTTTTATAGGGCTTATTAGGTTGGAGTTACTACTTGATAATGCTTCCCTTCAGGTTTACGTATTATACACTTCTGGACATATTCAGGTATTAAAGCTCATATAGACACGTAATATTTCACACTACAGTAGTAACTGGTATTTCTAGGTTTTTTCCTCCTTCTCTCAAATTCTTCAGATTCACCCTGAGATTCATTCGACCGGATCCAAGGGGTCGTGTCACAGATCCTGTTGGAGATGTCATG
The DNA here is from genome assembly GCF_936440315.1 of Barbus barbus. Classification (NCBI taxonomy): domain Eukaryota; kingdom Metazoa; phylum Chordata; class Actinopteri; order Cypriniformes; family Cyprinidae; genus Barbus; species Barbus barbus. The sequence goes on from NC_136761.1 coordinate 13,356,459, forward strand.
TCCTTTATTCATAGTTTTGAGGAGAAGTATGGTCGATCGCATCCTGTATTCTACCAGGGAACATATAGTCAGGTATGTTAATATAGAAAAGATGAAGTACATGTAACTTTTCATGCATTTGACCTGTTCACCAGGCAGACACCTGAAGACTGAAACATCTTGTTAAGTAGATCAAAAATTGTTCTTAATGTGTATCTATTGAACTTTTTTTTTTTTTCTTTTTCCTCCTAGGCTCTGAATGACGCCAAGCGAGAACTTCGTTACTTGTTAGTTTATCTTCATGGAGATGATCACCAGGACACAGATGAGTTCTGCAGGTAGGTTTTAAGTTGGGATGCTCTCCTCTATACACATTCACATCTGGTGAGCTTCTGATCTCATAACCAGAGCTCTTGTCTGTTTCTCAGAACCACATTATGTTCAGAAGAGGCACTGACCTTCATTAACACAAGGATGTTGTTTTGGGCATGTTCCACCAGCAAGCCAGAGGGTTACAGAGGTAACTAGCTTGACATCAACTTCACTTCCTAGTTTCTGATTAATCCCTTTCTGAATGTTGTTGTGGTGTCATCGTTATCTCACAAGATGTGGTTTGAGCTGATTATATTGTCTTTATGTTGTGTGTTCAGTCTCTCAGGCCCTGCGTGAGAACACCTATCCCTTCCTGGCTATGATCATGCTGAAGGACCGCAAAATGACAGTTGTTGGGAGACTGGAGGGGCTGATCCAGCCTGAGGATCTTATCAACCAGCTGACCTTCATCATGGAGGCAAACCAGACATATCTCATGTCAGAACGGCTAGAGAGGTGAGATTACGTAGTTTGCTTTCTGAAGAACGGAAACTCACCCGATGTGTGAAGGGCATTTAATCATAAAAAGAAACTATATTTTATATAATTTTATTTATTATAATTGATTGATGGTATTAATTATAGGATGTATTGGTTCTGCTATCTTTTTATTTATCTATCTATCCATCTAACTCCAGGGAGGAGAGGAATCAGACGCAGGTACTGAGGCAGCAGCAAGATGAAGCTTACCTGGCATCCCTACGCGCAGACCAGGAAAAAGACAGAAAGAAAAGAGAAGAACAAGAGCAGAAACGTCAAGAAGAGGAGAAGGCACACCAGAGCATCCTTGCCGAAGAGAGGAGACGAAGAGTAAGTGATTTGATATTATGTAAAGAAAAATAAATTTAGAAATTCATTTGACAGTTACCATTGCTTTCAGTCGTTTAAAGAACATTGAATCACAAGATATAAGTAATTGAAGGGATAGTTCACCCAAAAAGGAAAATTTGTTAATTACTCACCCTCATGCCATTCCAAACCTGTAAGACCTTCGTTCATCTTCGGAACACAAATTAAGATATATTTTATATGAATAATCCACGTGACATCAGTGGTTGAACCATAACTTTACGAAGCTACGAGGATGCTTTTTTTTTGCGCAGCATGGATTATGTGGATTATTTTAACAATCTCCTTGCTATGTTTCTGAGCCTTGATTGTGTAAGGACCCTTGCTGTCTATGGAGGGTCAGAGAGCTCTCGGAATGCATCAAAAATATCTTAATTTGTGTTCCAAAGATGAACGAAGGTCTTACAGGCTTGGAATGACATGAGGGTGAGTAATTAATGACAGAATTTTCATTTTTGGGTGAACTATCCCTTTAAATCTTTTAAGTTAACTGATCACAGTAAAATACAATTGAAATTAAATCAAGACAAATTTGATGACAGTAAAAAGTATTTTGTCATTTCATACTCTTGAGAACAGTTGCATATACTGTCTCTAACTTAAAACGTCTGGTCTCTTTCTTTGCACATCAGAAGTAATTGTTCATAATGCCCATCAGCTGATAAATTTCTGACATCTGTAGCTATGACTAATTGCATTTAATGACTTTCTAATTATTGTGTAATTACAGACACTGGAAGAAGAGAAGGAGCGCAAGTCTGAGTGTCTTCCTCCTGAGCCGCCCCTGGATGACCCGGACAGTGTCAAAATAGTGTTCAAATTGCCGAACGATACTCGCGTGGAGCGGCGATTCCTCTTCAGCCAGTCACTGACGGTAAACACCCTGCATCTGCTTTCTTTTTTTTTTTTCTTGTTTGTGCAGTACAATAACAGTATGATATCAGTGTCTGTGGTTCAAGATAAGAAAACAGGCTCATCAGACACTCTTTGTTTTCAGGGTTTTGACGCCAATGTTTGGGGAAAAAAACAAGGCGTAGTCTTTTATTGTATTACATGATACCTAATATTAAAAAACTTTTTGAACTGAAACCCAGTGTCTAAAACTTCTTTCCCCCCTTTTAGGTAATACACGACTTCCTGTTTTCACTGAAAGAGACCCCTGAGAAATTCCAAATAGTAACGAATTTCCCACGCCGGGTCCTGCCTTGCCTGCCAACGGAAGAGCAGCCCAATCCCCCCACACTGATGGAGGCTGGTCTGAGCCGGTCAGAAGTCCTCTTTGTGCAGGACCTCACAGACGATTGACATTTAGCTAACCCCCTGCTCACCACTCGAGTCCCGCCTCCCCTTGTTTGTTCTTCTGTTTGATGGCCTGGACGAGGGTTCACTGAGATAAACCTTTTACCGAATTTAAAAAGAAAAAAATAACCCATCCTTCCCTGCAGTGAAGTTTTGTTCCGTAAAATGAGTGCAAGGTGAACGGCCCTGTAAATATATGACCTAGATATTTAAGGACAAGCCTGGAAGCCACAACAGTTATCTTTTTCTTTTCTTTTTTTTAATGCAAATCAAAGTCGACCATATAATGTATGTCATCTAACGACCAAAAGAGAGTTGTCGGCAAAGGATCCGATGGGCTGCTTGCGGTTCAAGTGAATTCAAACAAGAAAACTAAAGGCCACAGCTTTTCCATGTGGCTTTGTCTATATAGAGTATAGTGCAAGTCTGCCCATAGTGAGCCTGTGGTAATTCATAGATGCCTATGTTGCCTGTCGTCCATCTGATGGGTCTGGTCATGTAAAGATGTAATTTTCCAATTCTAAATTAAACATTTTAAAATGTTGTTGTGGTTTGACTAACGATGTTTTGGTTCAAGCTTGTTCAAGATTTGAATTGCAACCTGCTGCACAAACCTGAAGCCATAACAATTTTAATATTTTTGTTTGTATGTGGAAATAAAATATGGTGCTAAATTATGACTTAAAACATTAATTGTAAAATTGTATAAAGTAATTGGAGAGGCAGTAACCCAGATTAACTTGTTTTATAGCATTAAGTTTGTTTGAATGCGAGTTTGAACTATTAGGATGAATCTCAAAGCTGGTCAGAAGACAGGGTCACGTTTCACTAAATCAGAATACAGTCCAATTAAGTCTTTTTTTTTTTTTTTTGCATCGTGACTATTTTAATGCAGAAAAAAAATATTGTATTTATATAACCATGGTAAAATGTTATACTGCCTTTATTCTAATTGTAAATAATCATGTCCACACTGGTTGATTTATATTACTGTATCATAGAAATGATGGACATTGAGAATATGAACTGATATCTCAAATGCAAAAAAGAAATAAAAAAAAAAAATTCTAAATAGGGTTGCATTGATATTCTAGCCAATATGGTAACATATTCATGACCAATAAAAGGTTGACATTTTAAATCAAAACTTCTAAATATACTTTTATGATAGAGGTGAATCTAGGCCACATTATAATGTATGATAATGTTGTATGAAAGTTAATTTTCAAATCTGAAAACCAATTAATTTGAATGATAATTTTGGTAATGTTCCAGAGAGTTGAGTGTGATCTGAAACGGAGTTTACTGCACATTTCAAAGCAACTTTAATAAAGTTACAATTTTTCCAAGAATTTTTTCTTTTTCCCTCACAAATATTTTTGCAGTAATTTATGGCTGTCCTAGATCATGCTCAAGTCAATTAACAAGAGGCAGATATTGACCTATAACTTATATAGTGGCAATATATTGTGCATCCCTATGTCTAAATTTTTTACGGAGTAGTTTTTTATACAAAACATTATGGAACTTGCTCAGAGTAGTGCAATATGCTATTTTTTTTTTTTTTTGACAGGATGGCTGTGGATGACAGAAATGCAGTGTGTTCAATGGTTTGTCCCGTTTAACAAAGTAACGATTGTTCAGATGAAAAAAAAAAAACCAGTAGACAAAAACTCAGTAAAACAATTGTGTGCCATTGTAAAGACAACCTTGTTTACATCCACATTAAATCCAATATGCCATCTAATCTGATTAAGGTTTATTTATTGCTTTTGATTAAATGGGGGGAAAAAAATGACCTGAACCTTCTTTATGAGATTCACCTTTTAACTCTTGAGAGACAGAAACCTTCAGACAAGTAACTGAACTGCACCACATCTGTATCGTGAATACGTTTAAAGCAGTGATTACTTTAGTCGGTGTAGTATGAGTATACATCACACGTTTATTAGTGAACAACCCTCTCCAATCAGCCACAATAAAAAAAAAAAAAAAATATGATTGCACTACTCAGTAAAGCAGAACTAGCAACTTTCATTTAAAAAAAGTACAAATCTTAAAAATTTCAATCAGTATACAGATGTATTTATAATACACTATAACTAGTTATATGTTAAATGCTACAAACAATGATTCCAATGGAATGAAAAAAATTATAGCATTAAGAACAATTTCCTATATATAATATATATATATTAGCTTTTTTATTTCATTTTTTTTTTTTTTTTTTTTCAAATACAAACATGGCAAAAATGAGGTAACTGTAAATGTGCAAGTACCAAAGCAAAATATCTTCCTAATACAGAACACATGCCCCTGGCCCTGTTGTTGGCTGGGTAGTCTGAAGTTCAGGCAATGACTGACCCCTAAAGGCCAGGAGGAGAATAGAACAGTAAACAATCCACTATCCCACCACAGCAAGAAATCATTGGTAAACAATCAGTGGCGTCTATGAAGCAATCAACAAATCACAAATCCTAAAGTATTTAGCTGCTTATTGGAACACAATTTTCCACCACACAAGCTGTGAGATTATTTATTAGTTGAATCACAGAAAGACTACAAGATTCTATTTATCATAACTCATAGGTTGTTTTTTTTCTTTCTTTTTAGTAATTCAATACAGATAACACTGAGGTTTTCAAGGAATCTTGGTTATGATGAAAAATTCCTTTATAAATCTAAATAAGGATATATTAGAAATAGCCCACAGCTGGTTACCCCAAGCAAAAGTGCTTGCGTGTATATCAACAATTTATTTTTAAACCATAACAGTTACAGATGCTCAAGGTAGAGAGAACCGTACAACAGGTACATATATTTCTGACCGTTTTGGTGAATGAGAGATAACGCCGTGTTTTTTAACCCACACAACACCTCCTACTACTTCGATTTAAGGCAGATGTATTGAATCTGATCACTCGGGCAGTAAAATAATATTATCCTTTAAAACGGTCTACCAGCACATACAATTAAAGCTAAATAGTCGTCTTTTTTCTGTTTGTTTTCTTAATTGAAACCCCTGTTGATAATGTCATTAACTGTTTCTGACCACTTGGGGGTACTAGTAGCACTGCATGCTGTTAGAATAGAGACCCATAACAAACTATTGCATTCTCTTATGTGAATGTAGCATTACACCTAAATATAGAGCATCTAGCACCTTTTTACTATATGGCTTTCCATTATCTAGATTCCAGGCAAGTGTGTCAGTAACTGAGGCAACAATAGAAGCACAAATGTGGTGAGGAGCCTATCAAATCACATTTTTCCACTTGTCTTCCCACTGGCATCAAGCTTAACGTTATTATTTTAAATGTCCTATATTATTAGAATAATTTTTTTTTCTTCTTTTTCTTTTGCAAGTACAAGCACAATAAAATCTTGTAGTCATTCGGTTCTATTACAAATGTGTGCAGTACAGTGCATGGCAGTTATCAGCTGAGCAGGAAGTCCCCTACACCCAGAACCCAAAGCCAACTAGATCTACCTAAGAACCAGTTGGGACCTGGTTAGACATGCATGCATATTGTGCATAATTAAATACTTGCCCACCCCTGTCTAGATATCTTTCACTGAAAATACAGATTCATTTTTTGACTTTTTTTCTTTTTTTTAATCCTTAAATCATGCAAACACTGTAAGAATAGTCTTGGAAATGGTCTAGGTAGGACAGTGTGCACCGTGGCACGTTTTTCAACGGGATTACAACCTTTATGTGTGGTTCCAAGTACAAGAACACGGAAAAACGCAACGGCTGGAAAACACGTTCGAGTAGCATACGGTAATGATCGGCTGCAGTGACGAAAAGCCTATTCTCACTCGATACAACGTCATTTTTTTTCTTTGCATGCCAGTCTTATAATGGAATAATATTCACCACTATTTATAAAAGGAACATTAGTTCAGTTGATTACATTTGAAATATGCATGGCCTGAGGAAAACAACCCAGAATACCCAAATATATCTCCATGGCATCAATCCCATTTGAAATGGACTGTTTTCCTTTATTTTTCAATTACAGAGAGGCCCTGAGTGATTTTTTTTTACGTTATACTCAAAATATATGCCAGTGAACATATGTATACATAGATTACTTATCAAAAGTGTGGATTAAATTCATTACAATGGCTTATTTTAAAACCTGGCACGCAAACACAAGATACTCACATTCCCTTAAGAGAGTCCCTTTACCCGAGAAAGCCAGTGTGTCTATTGAGTTACAATGACTATTCAGTGGACAAACGACTCAAAGTCCTATAGTTAAAGTACTTAGGGAACCCAAAAAACAAAAAACTTATTTTTTTAAAAATAGTTCATAGTTTTCACCCGAACAACGTTCAGGTTTGTTTTTGGAATCGAGTGAACCACGAGTTAAGCGTTTTACAGTGCATTTTTTTTCTTTATACGACCCTAGCGCTCCATCTCTGCCGTTTCGAATCCTATCCGGGATCTTCGTGGAACGACTACAGTCAACCGGCACACAGGAGAGGGCGTAACTAGAAATACAGAGGGTTTCAACATTCTTTTGTCTTAAAAACAAGACAATAATTTGCAACCTTTCACACCAAGGCTATGCATACAATGTTTGTTTTTTTTCCTTTCACATCACTTTACACTGTGAACATGGCCTGAGACCTGACAGCGGGAGGCAAACTAAAACGTGCTGAAGATGTTTTAGTATTCCGACCGAATCCTTCAAAAACTCTTGCGAAAGCAGAAATAAATAACACCACTTAAAAAAAACAAACGCATACTTTTAAAAGAGGAACTGACAAAGGATGTCTGAAGATTAGTAACAGGTTTGTGCTTGTCAAGGTCTTGAGAAGGCAGAGTTAAAATCTTGTAGAGTATATTGATTATTTGGCTCACGAATAAGGATAAACAAAAAGCCTAGTCCTCCAAAATCAGGTCAAACGTTGCGTTCACTTCACACACTCATTGCACGTATTGCTTTCCGCAAAGTGTTCCACCCTTTCCCAAAAAGTCATTCTGGACAGGCAAATGCGAGCTCCTCGCCCTTCGGGCGGGAGAATGGCGAGACGGAGGCCGTCCAACGTTCCTCTTGTGGCTGAAATGTGGTGGATCACGTTAATTCAAATATTGCTAGTCTAAAAGAACAGTCCGCGTGAGGCCCGTGAGATGTTCTCCTGGATCTAGCTGAGTGTGAGGGAGCGGGATGAAGAGGGCCAGTCCAGAATTGATGGGGGTTGTGCAGTGCAGCCAGGTGGGAGCTGGCAGAGGCAGTGTGCTGTCCTCGTCCCTGTGTTCTCATTGGCCAGTCCAATTGGCCTCGCCAGCAAACAGCAAAAGTGAAAAAATGCCACAGCTTCCTCAATGTCTCTACAACTGTGGTGAAAGCCCAGCGGGAGTTTTCCCGATGGATTCACGGCTGTCGTTTCGCAGTCCTTTTTGTCTACGTTTCCATCTTTAACCTCAGGCCTTGGAACTCTGAACCACTGAAAGTCACACCTTCACAACAGCATTCGCAGATAAAAGAGAATCGGGATTAAGATATTCAAATGATCAATACATTATTGCAAAACATAGATTATTAACAAGTCCCTCAGCCCGTCACTTATACAGACATGCATCTATGATGGTCGTTCACCGGCAGAGCGGCCATGTCCTACGGACTCGTCTGATTGCACAGTAAAGCCAAAAACCACCATCATCCAGGCCCACTCCCACAGTCCCTAATGACGCTAAAGCACGATTTTAATTATCTGTGATCAAACAACTAGAGAATATTCAACTGTGTAAACGAATATGCCAACACAACACGTATTACAGGTTATCTTTGGAATCTGCGAAACAAGGGCAGGGTAATGAAAAAGAAAGACGAAAAGAACCCCCCCCCCCAAAAAAAAAAACCCAGTCACAATTCCAGAACTCCAAAGTGGCTATAGGCGGCAGTAGCTTTCATGAAACTCACACAATGACGCACAGCAGAGGTCAAACAGGTTCCATACAAATTCCGAGATTGCTTATTGTAGAGGTGGGGTTGGGAGCAGTTTGGGGGGTAGATTTGCATTTGGCTGGAGATCAGGTGTCCCCACTCACAGAACACACTCAAGGATTTGTGCTGTTTTCCAGTGAAGGACAAAAACCTGAACTCATTCCACATCGCGGTGAACTTCAGACGCGTCGGCTCGACAGATTGGACAGGTGCGATTGGTCTGCAAGACATGTTATGGATTAATTTCTACAAGCCAGAAATGCTTCCATACATTATTGAGGATCTGTACATCGCCTGCCTATGCAATTAAAGACAGCATAATAACAAATGTCTTCAACTTTTCTTGAGCACCAAATCAGTATATTAGATTGATTTCTGAAAGATCATTTGACACTGAAGACTGGAGGAATGATGCTGAAAATTAGTCACATGTATAAATTAAGTTTAAAATACATTCAATTAGAAAGCTGTTGTATAAAATTGTAATATTTCACAATATGAGACCCTGGAACTCAAAACCTGTCATAAGGGTCTATTTAAAAAAAAAAAAAAAAAAAGATATGTATACATCATCTGAAACTGAATAAATAAGCTTTCCATTGATGAATAGTTTGTTAGGATCGGACAATATTTGGATGAGATTAAACTATTTGAAAATCTGGAATCTGAGGGTGCAAAAAAAAATGCCTTTAAATATGTCCAAATGAAGTTCTTTGCAAAGCATATTACTAATAAAAAATTAAGTTTTGATATATTTATGGTAGGAAATTTACAAAATATCTTCACTGAACATGATCTTTACTTAAAGGGGTCATATGATGCAATTTCTTGTTTTCCTTTTCTTTAGTGTGTTATGTAGCTGTTTGTGCATGTATACTATCTGCAGAGTTACAAAGCTCAAAGTCTCCCACAAAAGGATTTATTCTATCTAAAAGAGAAGGCTGATCCAGACCGGGCTAAAACGCCTCATTCAAACACGCCCCCAAATGTGCAAAAAAATGTGCATAGTGCCGCCCAAATGTTCACGCAAAGAAAGAAGACATGGTTTCAGTAACCGCAGTAGTGTTGATGCAGCCATGTCAGGGAGACGCTGTGTGTTTCTATGCGAAAGCAAAAGCACTTTATTTGGCCTTCCAAAAGTAGATACAATTAGGAATCATTGGTTAAGATTTGTTTACAACAGAACAGCACAACCCAAATGTTCGAATTTGTGTGACGCATTTTATGGAGAGTATAAGGCTGGCTGTACACAAAAGCTATATATAAAAAAAAAAAAAAAAAAAAAAGGTAATTTCTGACTTTGCTATGACAATCTGGCGCTTCTAAATCAGCGACTGTAAGTATGTTTTGTTATTAGTTTAAGTATTTGCTATTGACTGTTCAAATGCGGAGTTTTGCACATTGTAGAGTAACGAGTCGCGCGTGTGTGTGTGAGGGGAACAGGGTCACATCACAGCGGAGTGTACAGCTTGTCAGAAATCATAGCACGTCAGCTGTTTTAACCGTGGGTTGTGCGCAAATACATACGAGCATCATCACTGTGTCTGTCACACGACTCTGTTCCCCTTTCGGGCTTGAACTGATGGTAAAACTAACGACATTATTAACTGTTTTTATATTTACTTTGAAAGCTGAAGCTCGCAATAATGGTAAGGGGCGTTACATTTCCGATGCGCGCTTATGGTGTTCGGCTAATCACAATGCTCTGGGTCAGCTGGCAAATAAGAGCAGACTGTGCTTGTCAGAAGGGGCTTTGTAGAAAACGACGCGTTTGAGAGAGGCGGGGCATAGAGGAACTAAAATAATGTACAGTATTTGAAAAATAATGTGTTTTTTGAACATTAAAGCATGTCAACATATTCTGTTACACCAAACACACAAAATAATGATCTTTAAAAATAGCACCATATGACCCCTTTAATATCCTAATGATTTTTGGCATAAAAGGAAAATGGATCATTTTGACCCATACAATATATTGTTGGCTATTGCTACAAATATGCCCGTGCTTATGACTGGTTTTGTGGTCCAGGGTCACATATTATTGTTTTTACTGTATTTTTGATCAAATAAATGCATCACTGATTAGAATAAGAGACATCATTGTAAAATGTTAAAAAATCTTACTGATGTCATACTTTTAAACAATAGTCTACATAAGCATTTTGTAGACCATAAGCAATTTAAAAACCTCTAGCAGTCGAACACTAATATTTACAGGGTTTCGCTGTTAGTTATTGCAGATATTTGTGCATCAATACATCATTCTTACCTTTAACCACTTGTCCACACATTTTGCATGAAATTCGTGGTTGCAGGGTAATACTCGAAGTAGCTGCCTTGACTCAAAATCACTAAAGCATACAACGCACCTGTAAGAAAATTAAATATAATGCATCATCAATACCAAGTCACAATCAAACCTTCAAGATTATATAAGCCAGGGCACACAGAACAGAGAACACTTACAGAGTCTGTTCAGATTGGTGGTTTTCTAAATTGAACCTGTAGGACGGAAGTTGCTCTATATCAGCTTTCGTTAGTCCTCGAGGTTTCGCTTCTCCGAGTCTCTCAGCAAGGTTTAATAACGCCTGAGAGAAAAATCACAGGTGTTCAAAATTCTTCACCCAAACCGTAACAAGATAATGACATAATCTCTCTTCCAAAATTAGCTTTAATTCCATAAAGTAACTTGCTAATTCTATAAAGCTAACCTTTTTCAACTTTGTTGCATCACTGCACATGCCCACAGAGTCCCTCTTATTGAAAACAAATGACTTTTAGTTGCAAATATGCGTGTATAAATGTTAGTAGACGGTGAGGCAGTTCACTAGGTTTTGGAACAGGCATTACGTGAAAACCCTCAAAGGCTTATTTTTGACAAGTCGGGTTATATAAACAGTAGGGCAAACTCAATCACACACCCTGGGAAGGATTCTCTATTTACCTCATAGTTTTCCATCTCCACATCATCTACATCCAAGTCCAGACTGATAGCAGGACCCACAGCAGTTGGAGGCACAGGAAGCATTGAGCTGTTTCACAGATCACAAACACATAAATCGTTAAAATACACACCTTTTTTGTCATTACTGAAAAAATATCACAAAGGCTTTATAGAATCATAACCATTAGAAAATGCATTTGATTTGTTTTATAAAGAGTAGAAGAGATTCTCACAGGAAGTATGGTAAGAAGCCGGGGTAGTAGGGCGGTGGAGGGGGTGGTGGAGGCAGAGGCTGCTGTAATCGGTACCTCTGTCCAGTTATACGCCTCGGCAGCATGTGCGGATATGGCTAAGGAAACAGACGACAACACATGAGATAAACCTTTTGAATTATTATTATTCATTTAGCAAATCTCATCTAAAACTACTTTGGCAAGATTTCTACTACAAGAACAATCCTCCTGCTGCAAAGATGAAGTGTGCGAAATACACTCCTTTATTTCGGTTAACTATGCAAAGTGGACCAGAAATAAGCCACCTGTGGGTTGATTTCCTGAAAAGAGTAAAACTGTGGCTATTTTTGTAATTGATTAATATTATCCAATAGGGTGATCATACGTCCACATTTCCCGGAGATGTCCTGGCTGGGATTTCTAATTTGCCTAAAACGTATGGGTTTTGGCTTTGTTTCCCTATTGTTTTCATGCTTGATGACTCAAGTAGTTTGACCAATAGCATGCAGGCACTGTACATAATCAACCAATCGTTGCATGTAAGCAGATGGGATCTACAGAGAGAACGGTCAAAGCAATGCAAATATGCGTACATGTAATGCATGAGCACAGTAGAGAGCATTTCAGTCAGAAAACAGAGGAAAAACAGGCCAATTTAAGCAATTTAGAAAAAAGGGAAAATTAAGATGTATTATCCAATAGCCTGTGCATTTTAAATAACATCAATAGAAAGGCAAAGTAGGTTAATTCCAGATGGTTACTTCTACCATTTAACCATCATAATAAGACCAGGAACATGCATAAAATGCATAAATGTTGCTTTCATATTGACCAAACTAGGCGCAGTCTTTCATCCTGTTCTGACTTGAGTTGCGCTGTATATTCTAACTGAATGGACAAACAGTTTTTGATTAAAAAAAAATGCCCATTTCTCATAGGCTTATACTGACAATTTTCTTTCTAAAGCTTTGAGCTATGATCACTATTTCAGCATCTTTCTGACTTAGTAAGCTTAATTTTACCTAACTGGTTGAACTTACCGTTTTTCTGTAGCACACAATCAAAAATCCCATATTTCTACAAGTGTCAACTCAGTTCAACTGTCAAACGATTCAATTGTAAACACGAAGCTACATATCCATAGGCCGACACCAAACAAAGAATTTTTAAAACTTATTTGACAATGCTTTGTCAAACCAAAATCCAAAAATAAAGTTTGTGAAGTCCAACTTTATTTATTTTTATATATTACATGATTTAAAAACTGATTTAAAATAAAATGTTGAAAATTACTGTTTACCATTTTTTGACTAGTACTACTTCTGGAAACTTTGCTTTCTGGAATTTGAACCTATTTTTGCCATGCCAAACCAGACGTTTAACCACTAATGAACACCAGTAAACCTTCACTGTTCTCTACACTAAGGGCATATTTTTTCCTTAATGTCATTACCTGTTTATGCAAATGCTGCTCACTGTAATCAGTATATCATTTTTGACTTGATTACAGTGATTTATATGCTTTGTTGCCATTCAAAAGCAAAGACATCTCACCACTCCGTAGGGTAGCTCTTGATGGAGGGGCTCCTGGGGGAGGTACTGGAGGGGGACGGAGGGGGTCATTGCTGGTGGATGGTGGGCTGGAGGATAAGAGAATGTTCCTAACGGATGCTGGTCTCCTCGCAGATCCACTTCATTCTCTACCCTCTGCAGAGGCTGAACACACAAGTATAAAAGTCATACTTATAGCATACGATTACGACTATTAATACCATAAAATGATGTGCTATTTTAGAAAGAATTCATTTAGTATTTAACACTGTTTTTTAATTATTATTTATTAAGATTACAATCAGTTGTGGGGACTAATCTGTTACTCATAACTAATTGGTTTCTCTAAATTGCAATGGGATTGCTTTACTAATAACACTGTCTGAACAGTAATCACACTACTATAGTACACTATACTCAACACTGGGAATAATAAACTGGCTCATCCCATCACATGGATGTATGGTTTCAAATCTTGTTTTTAACTAAAGTATGACTATGTGAAAATTAAGAAAAGGCCTCTCTTTGGTATCTGTCAGGTTAGAAACTCATCTAATTATAAATAATCAAAAGAGTGAAGACTATATATATATATATATATATATATATATATATATATATACACATATACATATATGTGTGTGTGTGTGTGTGTGTGTGTGTTGAATTACCACCAAAATAAACTAATCACTACATTTTTTTTATTAAAAGCTCTATGACTACTTAAATGTTTTTGTGATGAATTTCCAGTAAAAATAATTGTATCACTAAATTTACAGTTTAATATAAAACTACTCAAAGAAGATTTTGGTCATGCCACCCACCTATGCTGTCAACATAACTTATGTGAAATGCACAAAATAATTTTTTTCTGTAATTAAAAAAAAAAGCCCAAGAAAATAATATTTTATATATATTTACCTATTTAATTATGGTGAAAAATGTATATAATACACATGCACACACACACACACATTTATAAAAATATTACAGACATTTTTCACCATAATTTGCATAGAAAAGAACATACAGTAGCATTCATAGATTTTATGATCTGCACTCACCATGCGCGGGTGCTGGGGCTGTATGGGGACAAACTGGTTGAGTGGAGGCAGATGAGGAGGCTGGTGGGGCGGCACTGGTGGACTGGGGTGCAGGATAAAATGCTCACTGGAGATCAATGGTGGAAATGCCTGATAGGACACAGGCAGGTGCTGCATGGTGCAGGCCTGAATGAGCTGCAGACAGACAGACAGAGAAATAACAGACAACAAAGCGTCACTAACACTATAGACACGCTAATTAAAAAAAGTGTATGGGCATTTGAATATTGAATTGCTGTGCAGTTTAAGAAATGACTTAATACTGGGAAAGCACACTCTGGAGTAAAGCACATCTAACGTTTTCACTATCCTGCACTATTTAGGAATCTGCTAAACCATTTCAAGAGCATGGGGAAAACTTTGAAAAAGTAATGTAGTTTTCTTTAATTGTTTTATTTTGTGTGTCATGTTTCTTGTATAAAAAAATATAATAGGAATTATAAAAGCAATAATAATAAAAATAATATTTATATATACATACAACTTCATTATTAAGCATATATAATGCAAAGACGACTGAAAATACATATAGCCCAATTATATAGCCCTGCACAATTTAAGACACCTTCAACTGTACATCACTGTGGCCACAAAAAAAATACAGGTGGGTATGTTGACACAAATGCAATGACTTGAGCAGATGGTATAATTAGCAGAAAGTACACCTTTGCTGTCCATGTCAAAGACAGAATACCCCAGACACTTGCAGTGGCAATACAAACAAAAACTGGGGGGGGGGTTGCACATTGCACCTTGAAAGTTGCATCATATAAAGGTCATTACACATTCTAGAGACACAAGAAAGGCCAACATAAAAATCAAAAAGTGAAATGTAGCCGTTTACCAATGCCTAATGTGTAAGCATGAGAGGGAAGTAAAGAACAACACTCATAATAGAGTATCTTTGGCTAAGAGGACAGGTGAGCATAATGGCTGCCTGGGACACATACATCGGCTAAAGTAAAGCTGGAGCGATGGGACATGTTAGATGTGCTCTACACAAACTTCACTGACATTCCAGCTCTTCCTTTTCAAACTCACTGGAGGAGGAAGGCAGCAGAGCAGAGAGAGCTGTCCGCTGAACATTACCGAGCATGCTGGGAGCTGCTGAGCATTGCAGGCTGGGATAGGTTGCCCGGTGTGGATGGGAAAACCATGGGTCGTCACCGTGGTAACTGTGTAAGATATCGGAACTGATCCTTGATGCATCTTGAAGGACAACAAAAAGTTAAAGTTATTTGTTAAAAAAATAAATTGATCTTCATAATTACAGTCTACACAAAGCACTTTCACATCAAAGTCTGAGTAAAACAATTATTAATATGCTAGTGGCCTCAAACTACCAGCTTATGCTTAAATCTGGTTCATGAATCAACTTCTTATGCTCTGCATCTTGCTTTAGGGTCCGGTTCGATAGTTCTCTTCATGATTTTTTTTTTTTATTTTTTATTAAAAGGCCTGAAATGCAAATTGCCCAAATGTAACCCAACTAACAATGAAAAATCTGTCAAAATTTTACATTTATTTATACATTTAAATTGATTTTTTTTTTTTTTTTTTACCATTTCTAATAGTTTATATATAAAAGCCCAGTTGTAGCTTAAGTACCAATGAAAAAATGTCAAAAAGTTTGATTTTATAGTTTTTATATAATTGTTTTTCATACATTTTCTTAATTTATTTTGATATTTATTGAAGGTCTGAAACACAAACAAAAAAGCCCAATTGTACTGTTTTTAACAATAAAAATCTGTCAGAATTATTTTGTAGTTTTTATACATTTAAATTTATATTTCTTATGCTTTGTACAATTATTTTATACATATTAAAGGACTGAAATGTAAACACAAATGGCCAATAGCTGTAATACAAGTAACAGGCCTAAGTAACAACAAATGTCGAAAATGCATTATTCATTTTTTACAAATGCACTATATTCATTCAAGGCCTGGAATTAAAATATTAATGCCCACTTGTAGCTTAGGAAACAGCACAAAAAAAATTAGATTGTATTGTTATTTTAGTTTATACTGATATTACATTTATTACTGATATAACTTTTCTGATATTACTGATATTTATTTTTATTTTTATATACTTCTTAAACATAGTGAACATCAAATACTGGATTATATGAGTAACAGGAAATGAATGTTTCTAATGGAGAACAACACCTAGATGGAAATGTGTGTTTGAGACCTATGGTCTAAATGAAAGACTAATACCTGTTCGTGAAGATCCACCATGATGGAGCTCTGTTGGGGGGGTTGTGTGGCAGTATGCAGCATGCGTGAAGGTGCACCGGTGTGGCTATATTGCCTGGACTCATCTAAAGGAATCTGCTGATGCTGGGAGAAGACAGGGTGGTGGAAGTTCTCATCCTGATGTAGGGAAGTGTGCACAGCAGGTCGATCTCGTTGTCCCCACTGACGTCGTACTGGAGGACTAGGACATAAACACACACAGATTGTAAGTACATACTCGCTATATGTTTTTATGAACTCAAAATGATGACGGCCACCTCACCTTCTCCTGAGGTGCAGAGGGGTGATGCAAGGCTCCCCGACGACCCTCCTCTGGTTTAAGGGGGCAGTTGATGGCCGCCTACTCACTGCTACTTCCCATGGTCGCATTTGTGATGTCGTATGAACGAGTCACACCTGCCTGGGGTTGGGGGACCAGAAGTGCAAGAGGCACTTGTGTCTAACAGCCTCAGATTGTCGGAACTCTGTTTGAAACACAAGAAATATGGGTTTTGTGAATTGAATGTTGATTTGAGAAAATCAGCAGAACCCTTTGTAGTCATTACATGTGGATTTCGTGTTAGATGAACTTATTACCATAGTTCTGTCATTATTTACTCACCCTCATGTCATTTCAAACCCGTATGCTGTTATTTTTGTTTGTTTTCAATGCTTTTCCCCCATACACTAAATGTGCATAGTAACCATGTCTGTCAAGCTCCACATAGAACAAAGAACACCATTAAATTAGCCCTCCTAACTTCAGACAGAGGAACAGGCTCAACATTTTATTTATTATTACTAAAGTCCTTTACATCTGCCATATTTCAATTCTAATATAGTACTTTAAAATAGGTTATACATCATTTAACATTAGTGACAACCACAGGCTTCCAAAACATGAGGCAATTTTTTTTTTTAACATGCAGGGTAACCTGGTTCAAAGCCCAACCTCACATACAAGTATTGTTTTTTTTTTTTAGTAAACAAAACTGCTACTGACTTTGACAGCCAGTGATCAACATGTGTTGCATTGAGGGGTGGGGGGGGGTGGGGGGGGGGGGGGGGTCTCAATATATTTTGTTCACAGGTCCTTTTGTTCTAGCCAGTATCACAAGCAAAAGCATGTCAAATGATGTTTGAAAACAAATCTTTAGTGAAAATGATTTTCAGTTGGTTTTTCTCCCAGGTGCTTTTTGGAGCTTGTCAGCTGTGGTCACTATACATTTTGTATTTGCATTCTTCAAATTTTCTCCTTTTGTAGACAACTAAAAATTAATAGCATATAAGCTAACAACACAAAATTCTGGTGAATTATTCCAGAAAAAATGACCATGAGCTTAAAATGTGAAAAGACCAGTACTACTTTAAATGGAAACAATAAATATATGTAATTTTCCAATAAACCAAGAGAAAATTCGCCAGTAATTGCCTCAACATGCTGTAGTGTATTAATTTATGGATTGTGAATTACATGTAAATTAGACTGGGGGAGCTTAAAATACACAAAACCAGACTTTTCAGGGCACAAGCATTTCAATGTATATTTCTAAAGATTTCAAATACATTTTATTACAGTTCTCTTTTCAAAATCAGTGGAGTGTGCATTAATTCACTCAAGCACGTCTAAACTTCTCATGCTGCTACACAAGACATTCAAATGTAGGCTACAGTGCCATGTGTAAAATAAAAAATAAAAAAACAAATACCAACAAATCTTCACAAACTGGAAGCGTAAACCGTGTTTAATGGAATGACTAGGCTGATTTGCCACAAAGAGGGGGAGCTGTAACTTCAACAACAAAAGCGTGGAGGGCCATGTGCTCCCACACAGACAAAGCAATAACAAAGGAGCGCCACCAAACCTCGCCTGCCTCACTTTATCAAAAATAGTCACTCGAAAGAGCTTTTACGTATGATTTAAACATTATTCGTGCTTCAAATATGGACTGTGCACATTCCCCATGAATAAAACACTTATAAGTGTCATTGTGGCCCAGCAGTGGACATCAACAATAGCACAAAGAAGTCGCGAGGCCGAAGTTTTACAGGAGCTCGCGCAAACATCCGCAGTTGCCCTCATGCTCTTAAAACAGGTTCTCAATGCTACACGGAGGTTGTACATTGCATAAAAATGATACACAAATCGCATGCACTTTCCAAGCCCTTAGCTGCTATCGCTAGCATGCAGACCGAGCAGATGAAGCCCCAAACAGGAAATGCAGGGATGCACCCCTGACAAAAGAAACATGGTTTAGCTTTAACGCAACATTTAGACAGTCTGCACGTCATGAATGCAAACTTCCGAATACCAAGAGTGTTCTCGTTTTTATTTTACGTGCAATATGACAGTTTTGTGTCCAATAAGCAAAGTATGATCGCACTAACCGAGCTTACTTGTTTTCTATGGCGCTCGAGTTTCCGACTCGTCCACGCGCTGCTTTTAGGCGAATAAAGCGATGCAGGATGTGTCGTTTGGTGATTTAAAATACTAATCCAGAAGAAATCGTTCAGGAAAACTAGCAGACGGTCATGGTTAACACAGAGGTATCGTCCGTTTCCTAGTTCACGTCCACGAGCTTGAGTTTGTTGCTGTTGAGCAGGCGTTGATCTTCAGCATAGAAAGAAAAAATGCATATTCCTCTGCTGCCTAACATCGGATAACTTAGCTACAACAAACTTGTTATAGCGTGCACTTGTTGTTTCCTTTATTATTATGTCCGATGCGTTCAAACTGGGTTTGATCCGTGACATGGGTGCAGTTCAATATTGTTGTGTGCCTGTAGTCACGCCTTCTTCCTCTAAAAACTACCACGCAAGAGACAGACAGCCAGTCACTTTTTATATGCTGATGATTGGTCGAATCGCTTCAAGCTGATCCCAACTTTAAGGATGTTTTCACACTTCCTCTTTACTAAAAACAAACACAGACCCCTTTAAGTGGTCCAAAAAGTGAATTGAATCAAAAAGGTACCTTGTTCTTGCATTCACACTCGTTGTGGTTCACTTTAGCATTAACATTAACTTAAGCATTGTAATTTAGCATTGGTCCATTAACAATTTACATTGTTTAAAAAAAAATAATAATAATAAACTTAAAAATTGTTGCAATATAATATTTAAAAATGATTATTACTGAAAATAATTACTTAGTTATATTACTTAGTACTGCTTAAGACAGGCCAGAGGTTCATGTAACTGCTTTTTCAAATAAAACACATTAATTTATGGATCTTTCACATCAACATATATTACATATGGTTTTATTTTCTGTAGCTTAAAATAATACAATTAATGCAATAAAACAATATGACATAAAAATATATATTTAGAGGCAAATTTTCACAAATTCAATCATAAAAGCATCATAATATATGATATATTTTGTCTTCTATAGTTTAAAAGAACAAAATGAATATATTAACACAAAATTATGAAATATATATATTTAGAGGCAAATTCAGTCATTATATATTACATTATATTTATGTCATAGTTTAGTAACTTTCATGCAAATGTGAAGCCTGGAGTGTTTTTTTGTTGCCGATGGTTTACTTTCTCCTTTTGGAGCATTCAAATGTGTCAAAATACATGCAAATCACTAGACCGCAAAAAACAAAAGTTTGAAAACACTATAAAAGAGTTCATTTCAGCTCCCAAGATGGTTTTGCAATCCAACAGATCAGATGAAGTCAGATGATTTGTGTTGTGCAGAAGTCAAAACATTAAACATAAGCATAGCAGGCAGAGCATGTTATCGGTGATGATTTATTATGCCACTGACATTCATTTTGAGGTTGTATGGGTAGTCCCAGATAAAGGGGATGTTGTTTGTCACAAGGGATAGGCCTGTGTTTCAGTTATCAAACAAGGGTGATGCAACAGTCATGGTGTATATTATAATTCAGCAAGACAGCATCTAATTATTTAATTCCTTTAACACAAAACAATTCACAATGTAGATATAATCTTAAAACAGTTCAAACAGCATGACGAACAATCAAAGCAATACTTAAAAAGAACAAATAAATAAGAACATGAGTCATTGCATGTGGAAGTCCTTTTCTCCACTTCCTGAACTTCTGATTACCCACAATAATAACTTATGGTTCTCTTAAATGTTTTCTTCTGTAAAAATGGACCATCTCCTATGTTTCATAGCTCTTATAAATCATAGCTCTTATTTCATATGTTTCATAGCTCTTATAAATGGAATCAAGAGAGTAAACTGCAACATGCAAACGACTATATTATATTTTCTACACAATTTATGTTTGCAAATAAAGTACAAGTTAACTTTTTCATCATAAATTATGGCATAATAACAATTTGATTTATTATTATTATTATTAGTGTTGTTGTTGTTATTGTGGACTAAATGAAATGCAGGAAAGAACATTATGTTGGGGAGCTTCTAACTGAGCATGTCTCATCCGCCTCTCCATCAGAGACAGTGTGACACAACCCAGTCTGTTACATAAGCCTTGCGCCAAATGGCGAGCCGGCGGACAGAAACACATACAAGCGTCTTTACTTGAGGGGCGGTCAAAGTAACATCTTCGTTATTCCATGCACTTTCATGAGTTCATGAGCTGACATCTTAAAAAAATACGGATTTTATTTGCTCTAGAATAATGCATCATACAACGCATGAAGCAGACTGTATGAGAACTATGATGGCAAAGTGTAGCATTTATTTTTCTTTACAATAATCTGAGTTTAATTCGTCTTGAGTGCGCATAGGTCAGAATTATTTTTGCAGCATTTTCAAAGGGCCTCTCGACTGGCTTCACTGCAGAAAAAACACCGCAATGTAACCTTCCTTGCTACTGTTTAACTCACGGGAAATATAGCTCAAATAAATCAGATTCTAGCGTAACCTGCGCTGCGCGTGCACACGATCACGCACATCTGAAGCAAGCGCGAGACGAGCAAACCCGCGTCCCATCCATCCATGCACTTCCAATCCAATGTAAACATTACAGCATTACAGCAACAAAACAAGGAGGGGCTCAAGGCTTTAGGGGGACAACGCATAAAAACACGCCGATACCTCTGTGCGATGCATTCAATAACGTGAAAACCCACGGAAATCCACGCCATCGACACGAAGACGCAGGCGCGTGCGTTACCTGATTGTTAATTTGTGAGCATCTCAGTCGCGGACATTTCTCCTTGTAATCCTGCACATCTCTCCCATATTCGGTGCGGCATGATCCTCAGCTGTTCCTGTTAATGGAACATTCCGTGGATTTCACCACTGAATTGGGGAAAAGGTACAAACTGGAGCTCGCGCGAGGAATAAAGGCAGAATATGGCATTACTCTTCGCATCTCCCGCAAAACAACCACTATCTGAATTCATTCGGCGAAATCAATGCACTCGGTTGAACCCAACATCATCCGCCGCCTATTTGCGTGCTTTTGTGCCATACCCCTATGAGGGGCATTTAGAGGCCGCTGACTTATGGCAAGCCGTTTGAACATCATTCCGTAGAAATAACTACTGTCTGTTTATGAGACTTTATTGTGCTACTTGTGGAAATTCTTTATTTATTAAATTAATAAATAAAGAAAACTGCGATATATAAATGTGCAATTCTGAGAAAAAACGGTAAAAAGTCGCAATTATCTTTTTATTTTTCAGTCCATGTTGTGGAAAAATAAGATGTAACCTAGTCTATGAGATTTTTTTTCTTCTGAAAACTGCAAGTTTATATATCTGAGAAAATTGTAAAAAGGAAAAAAAAAAAGTATGAAAAAGAAAGACTTTTTTTTTTATCTGGTGGCAGGGGCTGGCTGCCAAAGCTGCTTATTGTTAGTGAATAACAATTATCCAACTTTTTCAGTGTCACTAACTGTCCATTAAATAGTATTAGGCCTACTTATTGTTTGGATACTAGTATTTCAGTAATTACTATTAATAGCCACTGTTTTGTCACAGTATTGACAAGTATCTATTGAATTTGTCACTATCGGGTGTGACTCACTCGTCCTGAAAAGTGAAGCTGCGTGCTCTTTGATCGCCCCCTGGTGGTTGGCTGCAGTACAGGTCATAAACCCCGCCCTCTCCATGTAAACGAATGGGACTTGAGTCAAAATAAAATAATTAATTAGCCTACACTACACTACAATTTTCTGAAACAAGGTTTTGGTCATTTAAGGTAGCTGTTATCTCACTGATATATGATCAATTGTTCGTTTTTGTGATAAGTTTGATTTTAGCTAGTAATTTGATGCTATAAAAAACGGGGCGTGCCGTTATGGTTGATTGGGTCTGCGGGAGTTTGATAACGCGGCTCCACCTCACGACTCTACTGAGACTCGGGATCCAAATGACGTAATTTAGTCACGATGGCAGCGGCCATACTGAGATGCATTCGCTTCACTTTTCTATAGTGGAAGGAAGCGGAGACGCGTCGTCCATCTTTTTTTACAGTCTATGGTCACTATTCATTAGCTTCAATGACCTGTACTTTAGCAGTCACTTTTGTAGTGATAATACAAACAAACAAATCACAGAATTTGCAGATAAGTTCTACTGAAATAGGGACCTAATTCTTTAGTTACTTGTAACAGTTAAAATAGTATAGTCTTTTTTATTATTAGACACTAGTTCGTATTCCAATTGTTAGCTAACAGGATTTTGTAACAAAAGTATCCATTCTGGCTTGACATGACAAGTAAAAAGTAATTGCAATTTGTGATGTTACAATTACAAATGTTAAACAACTGGTGTAGATACTATTTCATAATTAGGTTCTATTATTTAACAAATATGTACTAGTAAAACTGAAATAGATACTATTGGGACTGTTAGCCTAATGTTAATTAAGAAACATAGTAGCAGTCCTTTTTCCTCTACATTGAATCTCTTTTCTGTCTGGAAGATTATGATTTTATGTTGGATTTTACCCATATAGGTATACTGAATGATCAATTAGTGTATGCAATATTATGATATTCAACTATGACAGGTAAAACCAGAAAAAAACAGACACTAATTAGTAACCTAAGGAGTGAATGTTAACACGGCTTGCCACAGTTGTCTTGCTCTACCGTAAACACTGTACGAGTTTGTCCTCAGGAGCTCCCAATGTCAAGTCTCGGTTAACGAGATCACAGGGCTACGATTAGGTCATTGCATAGACTGTCCTGTTATCCTGTTCTCCACATTGAATAAAAACTAATGAAAGCTTAAATCCTCGTCGGGCTTCCTCAATGACAAAAATAGAGAGCTGACTGGATTAGTTTTACTTCATAATGATGATGATGATGACATTACACCTGTGCTGTGTTTTCTTATTAAAGCTGTTTGCATCACGAGGGAGGCATATGTCATCACCAATTTGATTCCTTGCATCCATAATGGAAAAACTAATCAGGGTCACATTACGTAAATTCCAGTCTATGATTAGAATGTGCTTTGCTTTGTCTTCC
The DNA here is from genome assembly GCF_936440315.1 of Barbus barbus. NCBI lineage: Eukaryota > Metazoa > Chordata > Actinopteri > Cypriniformes > Cyprinidae > Barbus > Barbus barbus. The sequence goes on from NC_136761.1 coordinate 13,380,434, forward strand.
TCTACTGGCCAGACGAGGAACTATATAGACTGCCTGGAAAACGCACCATCACGCAATTCTCGCAATGTTTGTAATAACAAAAAAAAAAACATGGTTTTTACTACTAATTAAACCAAAAGCCATGGTAACTATAGTTAAACTATGGTAGCCACAAATTAAGCATGGTTTTGCTACACTAACCATAGTTTAGCCATGGATTTTATACAAATGGCAATCAATACATGGTTACTATGCTTTTACTACAATAATAGTTCATTTTCGTAAGGGACAATGTTACTTAACGTGTGTTTATAATATATATTAGTGTGGGTCTGTCTCTTTTATAAATCATATGACACGTATGTAGGCTTACTGTACGTTTGTTTATTTTGTGCATATTCCTAACCAGGCCCATACTTTTCATAACCTGGTTAGCAAGATGGCTGTATTGTTGACAGCAATAAATGAGCAAAACACTTTAGTGTCATGGAAAGCAATTAGGTCTATTAATGATTAACTAGACTGTGGTTATATGTATAATAATCAAACCAAAACTTATCGCACATTATTGTTATTACAGTGAACGTTATGACATGGCACCTTTAAATGCCATTTCATTTCCCAGCATAACTAAACAATGTGCCAAATCACTAAAGACTGCTCTTGTGCTTTAGGATGGGTCATGGCCATTGGGCCTCAACCATTTCGCATCATTGCGCTAAATCATAAACCAAAGTCTAAAATGATAAGATTAGGGAGGCATATTGGTGTACTGTAATACATGTGGCACAAACAGTTCACATTTTACAATATAAGATCTAGTGAACAGATTTATGATAGATTTGTGTAAAACACCCGTATTCACACTGACACCTGAATCACATATCCCCATATTATATAGAAATGTATTAATTTTTGTCATGTTTAGATATATATATTTTTCCCCTAATATTATTTCACTCTATTTTGACTTTATACAATGTCAAATGCTGCACAAACTTGCCACAGATAAAGCTTTAAATACTTATATGTAAATGTATTTTTTTATTTATATATTTAATTTTATTCTTAATAATACATGCTTTCAGTTTAAAATTTATTTGTATTTTGTATTTATTGTATAAAGTCTGTATAATATAATATTATACAAGCCTTATATATATATATATATTTTACTATTGACACACTTGTCATACAGATATATTTTATAAAGTCAAAATACAGCATATGTTTGCTTCCGTTGCTGCTGCTAAAATTTACTTTAGTATTAGTTGATCTTCAGGCCTCTAGTGGCTTTATTTTGATCCCTCACTCTACAGCATGTCCAGTATGATCAACACCAAACAATTAGAGATAACAAACACAAGCTCTTCTGTCAGTCTCAGGAGAAAGTTCCTCCATTGTTTTTGTTTGGTAGCGGTAAAGATTCTCCTCAGGGGAGAGTAATCTTTTGTCCATCTCTCGTTAATTATGAAGGCCCATGAGGGAAGCAGGCTCATTAGAGCTGGGCAGAGGGTAGGTAGGTTCTTGAATAGCTAATGAGCTCATTTGCTCCCCGGAATCTCTCAGACCACATTATGTCCAGCTCACTGGGGATATGCTAAGAAATAGCCAGAAAATAAAAACTGGATCCAAAGATGCATGGTTGGCTTAGGAAGTAGATGCCCTGCTAAACACTTCACTAGAAATGTTGCTGCGCCATGCCTTTGTCATGTGGTTTCTTAGCTTTTATGATCTCACCTAATCAGGTATAATAAATATTTTCTTATTTTCATTTTATAATTAGGAACAAGAAACATTTCTTTAACCCTAGTTCTATCCATGCTATTTATCTATTCTCTATTCCAACCTCCATTAATCTTGTGTCTTTTGAGTTTGCTCAGGAGTTGCTGAATGAATGTGTGAATCTGTTGTGACATTTGTTTGCCTAGTACCCACACTTGTTGTTCTGCTAAACCATTCTCTGCACACTGTTTTAGGATCTGATTCTGTGGTGGCACTAAGCAGCTTTGTCATCTGTCTACAGGGTGAGAAGACTGTACTGAGTATGCAGTCTTTTCTCCGCTGTGATGTTAATGATTAAAGTTTACAACTGAAGGACAGTAATAGCCAGTGGTGCACTAGCCAAAGGTCTCTTATATTATATATATATTGTTCCCTCATTTGAAGAACGCCACTTGTTGGAATACCAAAGAGCAGACTGGGCACGGTACGTCTTCTTCAGCCTTGTATCATTTTCAACATATTATGTCTAGTTTCTTTAAGTGACTGCATGTAGATCAAGAGCCTTTACCCAGATTAAGCTTTAATTTTTAGAGATTATTCTTTTGTGAAGGTGGGGTTTTCTTGGTGTCTTGACAAATCTAAGCAGGAGACAAAAGTCTCAATTTAAACTCATTGAGAAATATTTGAGATATTAAAAAGATATAGGCTAAACTGTGATTAATGTGTGTACTGGATGAAAAATCAGTGCACACTGATGACATTCAACCATTCCAGGGCTTGTGATTTAAGAAGGTCTGAAAAAATTAAATAAGGCAGATTGATTGCTTTTATTAATTATTGTCTTAAATTTTAGTGTTGGATTGACCTTTCTTTTTTAGATTTGAGTGTGTGTGTGTTTCATAACATTTGAAAAAAATAAACCATTATACAAAGTCATCAATATTCTATCACCTAATTTTGGAGGTGGAAATGTTCTGCATCTAATGGTAATTTTGTGTTCTGTTTCTTTGATATTACAGCCTTACAGACAAACATGGGGAAGATGGGGAAACCTTTCATTCTCATTTTTGCTTTTTTAGCTTCTTGTGAGTATCTGAGAATTAGTCAGTGTTCTTATAATTTATCTAAAAGTTGTGGCTTGTTACACTGTACTAGCTCAAAGTCCAAATTCAGTAATGATACAGTCTTAAGTGGACAGAAGCCAATGTGATTACATTTTACTGTCATTTACAGAGGAGATTCACAAATTTACTTCTTTTTGTTTTCTTATGACTCACATGCTGGTTCATGTTTGTGTTTTCTGTAGCGTATTGTAATTCTGTCCCTTCGATTAACATGGCTCTGGAAGAAGTGAGTGAAGATGTTCCAGTAGGTCTGTACATCAGCCCAAATTTCAGTCTCAACTTTTTTGTTCAATCCAATTTTGCATTTTTGTATGCATGAATGTAACGTTTTCTAATGTATTCCCCATCAGGTGAATTTGCGTTTCAAATCAAAGCAACTGATCCAGATGGTGACACTCTAACATATGGTATCGCTGGGGCAGACTCTAGTCATTTTGCCGTCAACAACATGACTGGTGAAGTCAGAGTCAACAGTATGCTGGACAGAGAGGTATTTTTTTTTTTAGGATTTTAAAAGTCTGCCTTGCATTCCTGAATTGACAAGAAGGAACAATAGTTGGGAGTTATGAATTTTAAATCATTTCCACAACAATTTTTGTTACAATTACTCTTCATAAAAGACAGTCGGTTAACTTTGTGTATGTTTATGTGTTTTCTTTTTTCAGATAAAAGACCTCTTAAACATAGAGGTTGTGGTGAATGATGGCGTTTATGAAGATGTAAGTTGGATCTACTGGATGTTTTACCATGTTAACTTTCCTGAGTCCTAACATGTCTTTCTATCCTTTTAGGTGTCAAAAACGGTTTATATTGCTGTTCTAGATGCTAACGATAACGCTCCAATATTCCAAAATCTGCCCTATAATGAAGAGGTTCCAGAGGTGAGTGAGCCTGTTATCCTTTGGTGTGTATTAAGGATGTAGGCCTAAATATGGATGCTGTAACTTCTCAACACCTTACAGTTTTTACATTGAAGGAATAATTCACCTAAACCCAATAATTATGTTGTTTAGTCACCTCCTGTCTTCCAGAACAGGGCGTTTGCTAGGGTTCAATTTTTTTTTTAAAGAAGTAAAATATTATGAAAGGACAAAATAGGCTAAATACGGCTTTGTATTTATTTAATTTCCTGAGAACTATAGACTAAACTCTGCATAGTTGTTAGCATAGATGTTAGACATAAGTTCTCTATTTCACCAAACAGTTTTATTATTATTACCTTATCAGCTGAAACCCTCTGATTGACAATAGCCCACCTATTGGCCGAATAAGGTACTGTTATCAAAAAATTTCAAAAAGTTCTGTGCTCATGCCACAGAAAAAAAAGCAAAGCAGTGAGAAAGGCTGCAAAAAAGTAAGTCATAAAACACAGGTGTGAGTGAGGTTCTTTAGATGTATTTTTACTGAGAAGTAAAAGAAGACAGCTACTGAAGCTGCAAAGTTAAAATATATATATATATATAAAAAAATAAAATAAATAGTATCATAGTAGCCTCATAAAAGCAGCCAATATGACTTGAGTACTGTATTTCAGTATAAGTAAAATTTATTATTAATTGAAACATTTTCCCTAGTTCTCCATTCTTTGGTCGGATCGTTTTAATGGTCACTGAGTCAGTGTCTTTAGCTTGAGAACTGTAGCCTGTATCTGTCTGCTATGTAAATGAGTTATGATTTTGTGAACTGGATCTGGTTGATCCGTGATTCAGTCATAGGTTTAAAAAAGAAAAGAAAAGAAAAGAAGAAAAGAAAAGAAAAGAAAAGAAGAAAAGAAAAGAAAAGAAAAGAAAAAAAAGAAAAGAAAAAGATGCACTGTAAGAAAAAAAAAAAAGTTGAGCAAACTTAAAAGTTTAAGGCAACCAGCTTCAGCAGATTTTTGAGTTCTCAACTTATTTTTGTAGGAGATTTTTTAATTCTCTCAACTTTTAAGTTTAATAAACTTAAAACAACAAGTTGAGAAAACTCAAAAATCTGCTAAAGCTGGTTGCCTTAAACTTTTAAGTTCTCTCAACTTTAGATTTTTTAGAGCACTGTACATTTACAGCACAAAACAAGTACATTGTTGTACAAAATTCTACATCTTACGGTAGAAAGTAAAACGAATTTAGTTTAGGACAACATGAATTCTATGAGTAAATGTGTTATTTTGGGCGAACTAATCATTTAAGAGGTGTTAAGATCTTCAGGCTGTGATGGTGTTGATCCTGTGTTAATGTGAGCTGGGTTAATCTGCTCCAATTTAACTTTACTCTCAGTCTGAGTCTGAGTGTGTGTTTTTTGTTTTTTTTAGGATAGTTTGAGCTGTTTCATCACATTTATGTTTTTTTTTTTATTCCCTCCTACAGAACGCACCTGTGGGCACTACACTGTTCAGAGCAAACGCCACAGATAAGGATTTTGGCACAGCTGCTATTGTGACCTACAGAATTGATGAAGTATGTTCCCTTCATGTCATAAATTTCATTTTCACCTTCACATCTCACTTTAATTGTATTCATAACATAGTACATTTGTCTTAGGTGACACCAAATGACGGGACAAGCCTATTTTCAATCTCTGAGACTACTGGAATTGTTCTCCTGGAGGAAACTTTGAGCTTCACTGACAAAGGTCCTTTCTATCAGATACGAGTCATTGCATCTGTGAGTAGTTATTTATGAAGTAATCATATTCAGCCAAGCAATGGGCTGCTTTTTGAATGAGGGAAAATATCTGTGTATGGAATGTACAGTTAAAATAAGATGCATAAAAACATTGAGGTATTTCAAAAACATTTTCTTTAAAAATAAGCAAAAAAAAAAAATCTACAAACATGCTGTTTACTGTGTAATTGTCTAAGTGTTCATTGGTTTCGTCAGGATGGTGGTGGGCCAGAAAATGGTGTCAATGTGGTTAAATCGTCATCAGCAATTGCATTCATTACGGTGAAGGATATGCCAAATCTCAACCCACAGTTTCTGAATTTACCTAACCTTGCTGCTATTCAAGAGAATTCAGCTGTGGTGAGTGTTTTTTATTATTATTATTAATTATGAATTGCTATACTGCTCTCCTGCTGAGTCACAATGCAAAAATCAATGCTAAACGATGCAACTATTACAATTTTTATTTTAAGTTTTTTTTTATATTAGTTCATTGTAATATTAATACATTTCAGTTTTGGTACTATTAGGGCACCGCTTGGTGTCAAATGTAAAATATTAATAATATATATACATATATATAAATAAATATATATAATGACCTCTCACATTTGAGTATCTCTGTACACTCCATCTCAGGGTACGTCAATCCTTACTGTGAGAGCCAGAGATCCAGACACTGGGGTCAATGACCAGATCCACTTCAGCATTGAAAGTCAGTCAATTGGAAATTTTATTTTAACATTACACTTTGTAATGTTTTTTTTTATTATTATTATTTTTATTACAATTGTAAACAAAATCACAAATGTGATACTCAGTTTTCTTTGTCACTAGTGATTAAGATATAGTAAATAATATTCGGCTGGTCATGTAATCTCAATGTGCCAGCCACCATGAGAAGAGACCACCCTTATGTAGAATAAAACTGCTTTTTCTAGGCCACTTATGACTTTTTGTCAATATTATTTTTCCTGTAGGTACTAATGCACCAGACCTGTTCCAAATCAATGAAGTGACTGGTGACATATCTATCAAAACTGTATTTGACCGTGAAGAATTACTAGATATAGATGCTGTTGTAATTTTGGAAATAAACGTGAGTTTACGGACTAATGAATTTAATTGTATCCTGTTATTATTTTAACCTATGTAGTAACTATCATAAACTATAAATTTCATGAACATTAATTTTGTGATATGTATTTCAGGCAAGTGAAACAAATCCTAATGTGGATGGAATTACTGCAAGCACAATAGAAGAACTACAGATTTCTATTGGAGATTTGAATGACAATGGCCCTGCATTTTATGAGTGTGAAGGTGAAACTGAAAGCTGCACACAGAAAGACAGCTTCATAGGCAAAGTTGATGAGGGTTCATCTGCAGGACTGTCAGTAAATGAACTGAATATTAGAGTCAAAGATCCAGACCAGGTCGGTAATTACAAATTTGCATGGTTTATTCTGAGATTAAAAAAAAAAAAAGTTTTATGAAGATTATTTCAGTTTTTTCCAATGTGTTGATGATTAACTTGTTTATGATCCAGGGCCAAAACAGCAGGTTCAATCTCCGTCTTGAGGGACCGGATAAGGATGCATTCGCTGTCAGTCCCAGCACTGGGTTGGGAGAAGGTTCTGTACAAGTGATAGTAAAAGATCCATCTGCTGTTGATTATGAGAAAAAGACAGTAATGACTGTTCAGGTTTGTATATGAGGGTGTGTTTCTGGAGATTTACACATATGATAACCGGTCCAGTAGTTTGGACTATGCCAAAATTATCCCATTTTAGCAAAAATGACTTTGCCTACTTTTACGGTGATTACAGATATAGAAGAACATGTCAGTCACAAACACATGGGACATCTATCTATCTATCTATCTATCTATCTATCTATCTATCTATCTATCTATCTATCTATCTATCTATCTTTTCAGTAGACAAAATTATAATAGAATGCATTTTTAATACTTTGTTATATCTCACCAGATTATTGCTGAAGATGCCAGTGCAGACTTCACCTCTACGGCCTCTGTCACTATTAACATCAATGACAAAAATGACAACTTTCCTAAGTTTGAGGAGGATGTTTATGAGTTTTCTGTTGATGAACACTGTGATGACGGAAGAGTTGTGGGCACCATTACTGTAAGTGCATCTTCTATTTACTCACTTTTCCTTTTCATGGTGAGTAAAATGGATTGAGCTGACACTCACTAATGTTCTGGTTTGACAGGCAACAGATGAAGATGCCTTAGATGAAGGCAAACTCACTTACAAATTGATGCCCGAAAACATGTATGTTGTACATTCAGTCTGCTATCATTTGGTTAGGACTAAATACTCAGTTAGTTAGTCATTGCAAGTATGAAAATTGCCATATAAAAGACTTAGGATTGTCATTTACTTTCTTTTCTTAAATTGACATCAGGCAGGAGTTATTCGATGTTCAACCAAATACTGGAATTATCTTTGTAAAAAATGGACAGAGTCTTGACAGAGAAGGCACCAATTCCTACTCACCCACCCTACAGGCCATAGATGTAGCTGGCAATATTGGTACCACTGTTGTGATGATCGATATTCTGGATATTAATGATAAGCCACCAGAGATGAACCGAGAAATTTATGAGGCCTATGTACAAGAGAACCAAGTGTTTGAGCTTAAAATCCAGGTAACTTTATGAATTTAATGGTGATTGAGAAAGCAGCACAGACATCTGAAATAATGAGGAGAGATTTTGTGAATGTTTTGCATGCCACTGTTACTCATGTAAGTAGTAGAGCATAGTGCTGGCAACACCAAGGTCATGGACTTGATTGTCAGGGAAAAAACAGAAAAATTGTGTACCTTAAGTTCATTGTGAGTTGCTTTGGATAAAAGTGTCTGCCAAGTAAATAAATGTAACGGAAGTATCTATGTCTTTAATTGAAGACCGATTTTTTTATTTTTGGTAGGCTGTAGACGGAGACGACCCAAATACACTAAACAGCCAAATCCATTATCGCATTGACAACGAGAGCTCGTTCAGTAGTAACTTTATCATAGACCAAGAGAGTGGTTTGCTTAAAAACAGTGGTCTTTTGGACTGTGAGGCTATTGACCCTTCACTAGACGGTGTGATTGAGTTGGTGGTGATCGCTTCAGATATGGGCACACCATCCCTGTCCTCCACAGCCAAAGTGACCATCAACATTGGGGTGAGTATGCATATATATATTTATATAATTAGAGATGAATTTTACCATTTACTGATGTCTTCGTAATTATATGTATACATTTAAATGTATATAAATTTGTATACATTTATATAAATTTATTAAAATAGATTTAGAGATATATCAAAGTATAATTCATTAATTTAATTAAGTAACTTCTTTCTTTCTATTTTTCCCAGGATGAAAATGACAATTCTCCACAGTACCTTGATCCTGCTCCCTATGAATTTAAAGTAAAGGAAAGTGAAAAAGGCAAGTAACCTATGCTTTTTCTGAACAAATTTCATTATGATTTTAAGTAATTGTTGAGAAGATTTTCAGAACTGGATAATTATTTAAGAAATATGAAATAAAAAAACTTGACAACTTTTTGTCTCCCGTCTGTAGGCATATGGGTTGGCTCGTTGCGGGCTCACGACGCCGACCAATCAGACTTCTATAACCGTATCTTCTTCAGCATTACTGAAGGCAGTGTTGGAAGTTTCATAATATTTTCTGAGGCCATCAGTGAAGGTTACAGGGGAAACATCACTGTTGATCCTGCTGTTGAGCTGGACTACGAAAGTGACCGGAAGACATATGATCTAACGGTAGAAGCCTCGGATTTGGGTGGGGAAAAGGCTGAGACTACAGTCAGAGTAACAGTGGTTGATGTGAATGACACTCCACCTGAATTCCCATCCAACATGGTCCTGGATGTAAAAGAGAACAGCACCTTGTCAATGCCTCTGGGCACAATCGAAGGCAAAGATGTGGACACTAAACACCGTTTAGAATATGAGCTTAATTCTACTGAATGTCAGTGCAGTGGCACCAGAGGTCCATGTCCCGAAGAGTGGTTCAAAGTTGAGCGTAACGGTGATGTGATAACTAATCCTGCCAATGCTATTGACTACGAGAAATGTGATAAAGTGATCTTGAATGCCAAGGTGGTGGATGTTTTAACTGAGAAAAGGAGTGACAGTACTGAAGGTGAAGTTTTTTTCTTTTATAATATGTTCTGTTGTTAAAGGAATAGCTCATCCCAAAAATGTTCCAATTCGTACAATTTTTTTTCATGATTGGAGCACAACAGGTGTGTTTTTTTATATAAAAATGGGACGGTCCTTTCAAATGACAATTTTACATTTCTGGTCACAAATAGTCAAACACAATCATTTATGTGACACGTATTAGATATAAGTGATTTAAAATATTTACACTTAAATTGAGAAAAATACAGGACTTGGACAGCATGAGGATTAATTATTATTGTTATATTTTCCAAGTTCCTCACTCAAATTAACCAGTACCTTTTGTTCTTTATTTATTTGGTCTTTATCATTTTGGTCTTTATTGAGTGCATTGAATAATAAAATATTGTTCGCTTGCTTGTAGGAATTGTCACTATTAATATTGTGGATATCAATGACAACGCCCCAGAGTTTGTTGTCTTACAGGACTTCTATGGTAAACAAAAATTATATATAAAAAAACCCAAAGAAATAAATGATTGTCATATAAGCAAATGAATAATGTTTATGCAAAAGGTTTGAACATTTCTGTTTCTCTAGTTGTAGTCATTGAAAAAGTTGAGGTGGGCACATCTGTCGGCAGAGTTTATGTAAGTGATAGTTTACTTATTGACAATTCGAGGTCATTTGAGGACTTTTTTGTTACAATATAATGTCTTTGAATCTCGATAAAGTATTTTCAGCGGGTTTGTTTCCTCTTACCATTTTAAGGCCACAGACAGAGACACAGGAGAGAACAAGAAAACCAGATTTGAAGTTACCAAGGTGGACTTTGTCGGCAGTGAAGGGAATTCCTCAGAGAGCTTGTTTCTCTATGCTGACAATGCCAATCAGGAAGATGCTGAGGGAAGGTTTAGTGCACATATACGGTGAGAAATTCAAGTTTCTAACCTGTTTGTAAATCACGAATAGGCTTAATCTGCTGTGATGCAATGCGTTTTTTTTATAAAAAATTATTTGTCTGTCCATACTGAAGGCTGAAATGCTGTGTAAATTAAAACACAATCAGAAAATAGAAGCTATTCAGTGTGCAACAGTCAAAATGTCGATGTGGCTGGTTACACACAAAAGGAACTAAACTGGAATTAAACAAGCAAATGTCTCTTTATAATGTCCAGGTCCCAGAAAGCAATGGATAATAATAAAAGAGGAAAGTTCATTGTGCAGGTGAAGGTGTCTAACCCTGATGGTCTCAGTTCCACCTCTGTGGTTGAGGTAAGGCACTTTCACCCCTACAATATATTATTAATTCATTCAGTCTTGTTTATTTTGCTCATTTTCTAATTGCATTGTTTTGCAGCTTCTCACAGTTGACAGCTCCTACAGAGTCAGCCTAAGATTTAGTGCATCTGTGGCTGAAATCACTGCGAATTTGCCTCAAATCAGAGCGTAAGAGATGCACTTTAAAGTTGTTTTGAATGTATTGATGCATGAAGAAGTGTTATTTTAAAGGACACTTGGAGCATGATTCATTATTATTATTTATTTGATGTTATTTTAAAATTCAGGTCAAAAGGAGTAAACGTGTGTGATATTTTTTTACAGGATTCTGATAAGTGCTACAAAAGCAACGGTTGAATTCTTCAATGTGTTTAGTGAGATACTTGATCAAAGGTATGATTCAACCACCCACGTCCCCATGAATATATATATGTATAGTAAACTAAATTGAATCTCACCAGACTCATGTAAGCCTGGAATATCTGGATTTTTCATTTAGCTCCTGTTATAATAAGTATAATCCAGCAGGTGGCGTGTAGACTAATGTAGAATCCAAGTCAGTTAATATTTTGTCTCCCAAAGAGATTTTTTGTCTTGTCAATCAGTGCTACTGTTATTAAGCAAACATTTCCTTTATATGGCATGATTACAGGAAATTCTGGATTTAATTTTGGCAAAAGACCAGCAAAACATTATCTCACTGTAAAGAGATTTCAACTTAAAATTTCAGAAAAATTCAGCAACTAATCTTAAGTTTTTATTTATAATCAGCTTGGTCGTACAAGTCATTTAAATTTAAATTATATTAAACTGACTTTAAAAAAATCAAGTTGAATCTCATAAAAGTTTTTTAAAAAGTTGAAATTGCTCAACTTATTTTGACGAGTTAAGCTTAAAACATAGATTGCCATGACTAACTGATCATATCATATTTTTATATATTTACAAACTATTTTTTTTTACTGTTCAAGGGAACCAAAAATTTTCATAATTTACTCCCCAAAACCTGTATAACTTTATTTATTCTGTGGAATATAAAAGGACACATTTTAAAGAATGTTCAGTGTTGTTATTGTCATTGGTGGACAAAGTACACAGATCAAGTACTTGAGTAAAAGTACAGATACGTATAATAAAATATTACTCCAGTAAAAGTCAAAGTACTGCTTTTTAAATTTTACTCGAGTGAAAGTACAAAAGTACTCATTTTTTTATGTACTTAACTAAAAAAGTACTGATAGATTTATTTTGCAATTTTATGTAGACTACTTAATTGAATTTTATATTAGCATATTTTTATAATCCTACTGCCCAAAATACCTGTAATTTTCCCAAAATGACCACTATATTGAGTCAAGATATATATATATATATATATATATATATATATTTGTTGTTGATATGGACTACGTTGATAAGAGTGATGTAGTGATGTTCACTGTGAAGCTTACACTGCGATGTACCTGAGAGAAAACAGATTTGACCGTCTAATTTTCCCCAGTAAGAAAAAAAGTGTTTTAAAACTTCTTGTTTTGCAGAACGTCAGTTATATATGACATGAGAATTAGGCCTGAAGTTAGGAAGAACATTTTAAGGAAAATATAATTATATTTTCATGATTTTTTTCTTCTCAAACCAGTGGTGTAAAAACACCCCTGGCCAAATGCCCCCAGAGGGCATCACTTCCCACTCTGATAATTACTGTAGTTACTGTGTTCTGAGCATCACATCCTTTCTTTTTACATCAGATGGAATCTATCTAGGTGGCTGAATAAAAATATTTGGACTTTATATCAAAAAATTTCCTCAATTTAGCACCAGCAAGCTTGTTAGCTAGACAGTTAGCATTAGCTAACAATATTTACTTATTTTCAGTATGGTTATGAATAAACATTCATATCTGTCTGCTCGGCTCGATGATCTAAACAATATAAAAAATTGTACTGTTGATAAACAATATAAAAACAGACGTCACATAGGGCTAAATGCATAGCAATTTAATAAAACTGCTACATTTACAGCAGCGGGGAATATGAACGTGCATGAGTTATTTTATTTAATCTGTGTTATTTTAATGTTTTGTTTTTTGACCTAAAACATAGAGACACTGACATTGATCTGTGTGCATTCAAGCATTTCAGTGGGCCTAAATAGATCACCCTTTATAGCAGATTTAGTTCACAAACAACTGACAGTTTTGACTTAAATATGATTTTCAGTTACAATAATTAATACTAAAATTCGACATTAGTAACTTACTTTTAGCAGCATCAGTAGCGCGCGGGCGCTCACAAGATCTCCAGTGTTTACTTGTGAGTTCAGTTCACTGGAGACTCGCTCTAAACGGATCATTTGAATTAGTGAGTTGAGTTCACTGGAGACTCGCTCTAAATGGATCATTTGAATCAGTGAGTTCAGTTCACTGGAGACTCGCTCTAAACGGATCATTTGAATCAGTGAGTTGTCGACTCGAGAACAGCTGCAATTCGATCATTCCAATTCGTGAATGAATCGTTTGTTGCGTTTGCGAACCAATTTCACTGAAAATTGGTTCATTGAAAAGAATATTATAATATTATAATCATTGAAAATATTATAAGGTGTAACGATATGTTTTATGAAATGTAGTGAAGTAAAAAGTACGATATTATGCTTTGGAATGTAGTAAAGTTAAAGTAAAAGTTACTCAAAATAAAACTACTCCAGTAAATAAAATATAAAAAAATTGAAATACGTTAATTGAAATACATTTACGTTACATTTATGCATATGCCAGATGCTTTTATCCAAAGCGACTTACAAAAGAGGAACAAAAGCTTGTCAAGGTGTCAACAATATTCGTAATATACAATTCCGGGTTTATTTGACAACTAGATTATGAATAAATATATAAATACTAGATGAAAAACTAAGCTAAATCAATTTTTTTTTTAAAGAACTAATAAAAATGACAAAAGCACATAACAAAATTACTGTAATAGCATATAAATTATTATACAGTGACAGCAGAATTTATTACTTCCTTTGCAGAGCTGAAGAGACAACCATTTTGGAGGCTTATTTTGTGTTCCCAAATGGCACAGCTCTTAACTATGATGAAGTGACCTCAATCCTGAATTCAGAGGAGGTCTATACAGAATTTGGATACCAACTTACTCAGCTTGGATTTACTGGCATTGTAAGTAAAAATATATATATATATCCTCTCCCAACACTCCAAAAGTTAATCATGAAGGCTGAAGTTGTTGTTAATTCAACATGTTAAGCTTTACATAAAAAAAAAAAATGTTTATTTTCCTTACCAGTCAATAACTGTTACCGAGACTACAGAAGTCAATTCAGAGGTATTCATCATGATTGGTTTGATGGCTGCACTGGCGATCGTTCTTGTTGTAACAACCACTTCTCTCGTGTGCATCAGAAGAAAGTAAGATCTACTGAATTACCCATTCAAGTTTCAATGATGTTAAAGAAACACTTACTGTTTGGTTTGCATGATGCTCTTGGTACAGCTTATCAGTCTCTGTATTATACCATTCATTTATATTTTCCCTTATAAATAAATTGTAATATTTAGAGGGCTAAAATTAGCAACCATGCCTCTGAAGTTTGATGGGAAGGCATTGCCAGTCATGTGAGGTTTATATATATTATGCAGTAAACTTGCAAGATCCTGCCTTTCAGACCTGTTTCCAACATCAGGCATGGAGCCAGTACAATGGCATTATAGAAGACCCTGTAACCTCAGTCTGGGTCACAGACATTACCAATCTGCTAACCAGATTTAAAATAGCTCTCCTTGATGTGCACCCACACACATATGCACAAGTTTCTTCATCCTGTCAGCGACCGTATTGGATTTACAATTTAACACTGCTGGTCTCTTTCTACCCTTTAGCTACAAGAGGAAACTAAAGGCAGCCAAAGCCATGAATTCAGCAGCCACAGTGGTCATAGAGAATCAGAAAGCCGGCCCTGTTGTTCCTGGAACCAACAAATACACCAAAGAAGGGTAAGACAACATCAAGGGCGCCTAAAATACTGGACTGTTATATAATTGTGAAAGGGATTCAGCAGCAGGCTGGTGTGTGAGATTGTCTGATATGTATTCCACAGAGCAAACCCAGTGCTGAATATGAATATTGACACGGCCACAGATCTTGGCTTTGATGAAGATGGCTCCAGCGCAGACAGAGAGAGGTATCTTGACAGTTCACTATAAACTCTAGATCAAGGGGCATGTGACACTTATTATTAATCCTAGTAAATTATCAAACACTAAATCAACAGCCCTATTAGTTGCATAATGCATCGTAATTGTCTGGTCTCTCAGACAGTTTGTGATTTCATGTAATTACGTTGGACAGTGAGAGGTAACATTTCATCTTACTTACTCTGAAATTATCTAAACAAGATGATAGCATATTGCACAAAAACTGACTTCACTGTAAAAGATGAAAGCCACTGACCTACAATGGAAGTGTTTGCAAGCATGTTTATCTTGTCATGGAAGCCCTCATTCTGCCAATGAACTTAAATGGTTTCAACAAATCCATTTAAGATACAGTATGCCATTTGTCCAGGAACAATACTGTGGTTCTCCATGACAGATTGCATCTGTTTGCACTGATCTGTGGGTAATGGTAGATTATTAGTTTCAGTAACAGATTTAGTTAAATGATGTTGTGATGTTGGTGAACCCGTATTTCTCAGAATCACACTAAGCCATACTACATGCTAAATTAAGCATGTTTTTGATTTTATTTCAAGCTACGTAACTGGTTTGATGTCTCTACTGGTAACTTTTTTCCCCATAATGTCCCTCAAGTCTTTATACAGAAGAGTTACTTTGTGAGATTCTGATTATGTGTGTATGCTGTGTGTTTGTTCTGTTTTAGCCTTAATTCCCTGGACTACAGCATTGATATGACCATGACAGAGAAAGACACTATGCCAATGATGGTAAATATATTATTAAAATAAAGATAATATACTGTGGGGAGCAAAAGTCTGAGACCACTAGTGAAAGTCAACATAATTTGTGAAACAATGAACTGAAAAAATAACATGATTGAAGAATTTCTTATCATTTGTCGTGTTACCTTTTTGCTTTAGTAACAGCAGCACTCGAGCTGCATGAATTCCATTCCACGTTTGTGTAAAACTTGATAATCATGTTCTCCAGCATGATTTGAGGCATTCACATTGTCACTAATTTGCTTATTTGATTAGTGACAGATCTAAAATATTTCTTATTCCATTTTACAAAAAAAAAAAAAAACAGACTTTTTTTGATAGCAGACTTTTGAATTCCACACTATTTCAAACATATTTCAAATTCCTCTTATTGCGCAAAAAACATATTTTTCTATAAATGCTGGGGACACAACAGCAAAAAGACTTCATAAGTTCTTTAACTGAGTATGTTTTGAGTACTTACGTTTTCTGTTGTGTGGTAGGTAATTCATGAGGAAGAGGAGGATGATGAAAGGAGTGAATCTCCATACATTGAGCCTCTGGGTGCAGCACTTGCCCAGCGAGAAAAGAGGAGAGGTGCAGCCAGTCCCGGTCTCACTTTTGCAAACCCTTCCATAGACACCACTGATCTCTAACAGTCAGCCTCTGACCTCCACCTTTTTGCCATTTTTTTTTCATACGTGATTCTGCCAAAAAGGAGAAAAGACTCAATTTCACAATATATACCATTTGGACAAACTCTAACTTTATAAACAAGACATTTAACGTTAACCCACTTTAAATCACCAATGCATTTTGAAATGTAAGAGTTGGAGAAAAAAAAAAAATTATTAATCACATTGCACTAAAAAAAAGCAGTAATTCAAGCAGTATTTGAAGTTAAAGTTTACTTACAATATTCTCCATTATTTTCCATCATCCTTTTTTCATATTCTGAACTTTTGGATTCTCCAGTTTGTAATACCTGTTCCTTGATTGTATTGTTTTATCATACAAAAGAATGGAAATCTCTTAAAAAATTAATTATTCTTTTCTGTCTCTGAACAAAAAACCTAAACTGCGTTAACAGAAACTAAAGTAAAACTGCTTGTGTATCCTGCCAAATATTTCTTGGCACTAGTCTGCTAAGTTTAAGTGTGAGTCAAATCATATCCAGTAAAATAAATAAATAAAAATAAACTCATATCTTGATATGCCAGATTGGTGACCAGGATGTATATATATGTTAAATTGTATATATATGGTGTATTCTTATATGTTGTAAGTGCAGTCATTTGATAACATGTTCTGTGAATTTAAAAAATGAAATAGTTTTGGTATTTTGCTGTTATAAAATTTATCATGTTATTAAAGTGAGTCACAAATCAAGTTTGCTTTCCCTTTGTAGACATGATTTAATTACCAAACTATTCACTTTACAGTTCTCACAACAGTCACAAAACATCACAGGAAATGTAAGGCTTGAAGGTGTGTTCGTTACGGGTGTGCTGAGCTGAACTGCAAATACAAGACAAATCCATTTCATATTTACGAGGTTATACAAAAGCCAATAGAAAAACAATAATCCAAAACTCAAAGAACACCAAATATTTCACCATTGAAAAAATCAGAGACATCATCTATTACTTGTTGCCTGAAACACCAAGAATTTCTAGGGTCATATTTCCTCATACACAGTACTTGGTACTGTCACTCTATAAATGTATTCTACCGTTCCTTAAATATTCAAGATTAATTTATATATACATGTTTGAAATATATAAATATTAAAGGTAAAATTATTAGTGTAAAATATTGTAAAAGGGCACTTTAAAAGTGATCCTCACTCACCACAACAACATCAGGGTAGCACGGTCTCAACAAAAGCAAGCGAAAACACATTCAAAGCAACAAAGCTGGTAGAAGCCATTTTAAAATCAAGGGCAAGGAGAAATCAAGACGACTGTATTTGTGTATCAAACAAACCAAAATTGATGGTTATCCATATAGGGGGTTCTTGTGACTCAGTGTCAATACAAGTCATTACAAATGTCTTAAAGGGGTGTATCATTGAACAAAACCCAATCCTGTTCACATCCAAAGTGCACAAAATTTGGAAAGATTGTCTATTATAAGGGTTTAGACCACCATGCCTTCCTTAGTTTTCCTCATCTTGACGTGGTCTTGAACAACAACTTGGTCGCCGGATGTTCCTGAACAACTGGCGAAAATAATTCTGCCGACGCCTGCCACTCTGCACCGTCTTTTCTTCACTTTGTCCTTTGGCCAGGCTGCTTTCACCAAGGTCTGATGTTGGAGGAGGACTGGAAGGCATCGACATAGATGTTTCGGTCGAGTTTGCTGGCAGAGCATCTGTAGGAGAAGGCAAGGCCAAAGGCTGTTTCTTCTGCTTCTTTACCTGTTTCTCCAGGTGCTTCTGGATGACCGAGCCGAGCACTGCCACCTCCACAACCGCACCATACACCTCCCAAGTCATTCCCTTTTCGTCCCAGCTCACCTCCTGCACAGGATCTGGCACTTCTTCTGCTGTCACCCCGATCCGTGGTTCCGGCTCGGGAATAGCCTCAGGTGCGGTCAGAATGATAGGGGTCATAGGAGCCGTGGCGACTGAACGGAATTCCACCTGAAAGCCCACCTGCATCTCTGCATCTTTGCTCTGGGCTACATCTGTACTACACTTGTTTGCGAGTTTTCCAAAGGTGGTTGGGAAAATGAATGCTCCCGAGCCCTCTGGAGGAGTCATGGGGCTGGTGGCCACCGATTGGTACATCACCTCCAGGCTAACCTGGGTTTGCACAGTCTGTGTGCGCCCGGGCGACCGAGTCAAGGTGAGTGTCTCTTGCGAAGGCCGTCCGGCGTTCTTGGACTCAGTTGATTCAGTTTTCTTCAGTTTTACTTCCACATCTTCAGGCTTTGTGGGCTGATCTTTAAGACTGCAAACTTTCACTTCCATGCCTGTGGACCTTGCGTCTGTTTTCTGTGGGGTGCTTGAACCTTTGCTTACAGAATTTGTCTCGTTGCTACTATCCTCTGGATCTCCAGGCAATCTTGGTTCTTCATTGGTGGTATTCTGCTCAGTTGATATGTGGCTTATGACACTGGTCTTCTGGACTTGACTGACTTCAATCACATTCGCCACAACGATGGAACCATCAAGACTCTCTTCCTCAGTCACTCCTTCACCTTTAACCGAAGAGACAGACTCTGGTTCAGCAGGGCAGCTGGAAGCCTTCTGCTCCCCAAACTCCTCATCCTCCTCGTCCTCTAAATTACAGTCATGGTTGGTCACCAGTATGGTAATCTCCTGGTCCAGGTATTGTTGCCCAGACGGTGAGCATATCTTATCTGCTGGTTCCTCTGCTTGGTTAACACTCTCTTGTTGGCATGCTACCGCAGGTGGTTTATCGCTTTCGACTGCTGTTTGAGTGGAAGATAGATCCTCTTCTAATCGCTGCTCATGTGGAATTACTGACTTGATGTGATCTGATGTAACCTCCTGGTCAGGTTGCTCCTGGATGCTGCCACAGATCTCCTTTTGGACTGTGGTCCCTGGGTTTTCATCAGTTACGTTGTCGTTCATAAGGGACGGATAGTCATTGGTGTTTATACTTGTGCTGGTCCCAGAGCCAAGTTTCCAAACTTCACTTTCTGTCAGAACAGGACCCTCCATGGGTTCAGAGATGGGTTTGTGCTGATCTGGCAGAGGGGGAGTAGAACGTCTGAGCTTCACGGTCTCACGCCACTGATGGTTTTGCTGGGAAACATTAACATAAATGCATTAGTGCATTAATGCAGGTGCAATGAATAAAAAAGAGCACTTGACATGCATCAATGATGGCACACACGCAAACAGTCATTTTTGAAAACACTATACTAGATAAAATTCATTTCAAATCTGATTGTTTTGTAATGATCTCAGGCAATGAAAAACAATCATGATTTATGTGCTTGAAATAATTATAACATAAAATGACACACAAACTTCAGTTTTACAATACTTAAAGGAAGAACAGTATTGATTGCCAATAAACTGATTCCTCTTTTATCCCCCAAAACAAAGATCCAATTATATCATGGCAGCTGTCTGATTCAGTTCATCCACACACACACACAAAACTTTTTTTTTTTTTTTAAACTAGCAGTACCCTCAAAAAACAAAACTACGACGGCACATAGTGAGACCACTATAGAAAAACACCTCAACGACACATACCTCAACTGCTCGACAGATCAAACGCCGTATCCATATTTTCAAAGATTTCACAGCCAAAGCATATCTTCACACTCCGAGCTCCTCTTTTAGGTGCTGGTAATGATAATAGGCAGGCTATAGATGGTTTGTTTTCCAGAAGAATCTCAGTGGATGGTGGTCCTTGGATTTCACTGTGGCTGAGTACTGAAAGCTTCTGATTTTTAGTTTCCCTGGAAACCAGACTCAACCTGGCAGTGAGTGGTAATGAAATCACAAAGTATCTGTAGCTTTTTAATCAGAAGCAAATGATGGTGATTAAAATGCATGCGCCGAAAATAAATAAATAAATAAAACAATACAATAAAAATAAAAAAATTAACAAGGCTCTTATGTAATAATACCTCAAATTAAATACATTTACTATGGCAGACAAGATACTAAAAGGGTGCACCAGTAATGTCTTTGTGATCTCTGGAACAAAACATTTGACACAGTTTACTTTTTCTTATATAACAGAATATATATATACACAATGAACTTATGTTTTCATCATATTTTTCCCCACGAGACAGATAATAAGCTCAAGTCGTTGAATGTTCTCACATTTTCATTTATTTTCACATGAGAGACAAAATTAGTATAAAGTGGTGGATGATGTAGGTCACTATTCTGCTGCAATTATGTAAAAGACCATCTAATTAATATTCTTTCTGAATTTTAGTGAACTGAAGGCTGAATGGTAACAATAACATGGCTTTTTGGACTCATGCATGTGCTTGCACACTGGTCCATTGCACCTCACCATGCCATGGAGTGCGTTTTGGAGAGCTGTATTCCATGTTCTATGTTCTCACCATAAAAATAGAGGTCTTTTGCCAATCGCACGCTCCCACAGAATATTTGTTGCCTAGCAACCAGCCATGTACATGCAGGGGGTGGAGTGACTGTGTTCATGGTAATGGTGTGTGTGTGTGTGTGTGTGTGTGTGTGTGGGGGGGGTTAGACAACACATGCCATATTCTGAAAACAAGAGGATGCTATCTGTCATTGCAGGCGAATGATGATGATGATGAGGAGGAGGAGGAGGAGGAGGTGGATAGGGATGTAAAGAGAATGGGGATGTGGAGGTGGAGAATACGGGGGAGAGGGCCAAAAGTGCTAGAGATCAACTGTAAATTAAGTCACGTGAGAAACCTTTCCTCAGGATGACACTGTTTGACATTTGCGTCTACCACAGAATGAACACTAATGGGTACATCAACAGAATTATATATTTATTATTTATGAAACACAACAAGCAAAAACTGTTTTTTTCATGCATCGGCCAATTTTGAGATTTGGGCTTATATATATATAAACTTCGTGGAGCCCGTTGTTTTCGCTGACGAGGATCTACAGCCTGCCCCGGAGGCCTACGGTGCAATCTCCTTCAGCTGTGGGCTGTATGACGAAGATGTTTTGTCCACCGCAGCCTCGGAGTCAGAGGACTTACTGGCCGACACATGCGGACCTCTCCCTCCTGGCGGACAGGAGAGACACAGCTCCCTGTCCTACAGCGAGCTCTTGCACGTGGTTACTCGCGTGGTGGATAAGCTGGGGCTGGATTGGGAGGCGGACGCGGCCCAGTCCCACTCTAAGTTGGACGACCGTTTTTTAACTAGTTGTGGACCTGCTCAGCCCCGTAAACCGCTCCTCTTCTTCCTGGACCTCCACCAGGAGGTTTCGAGGTCCTGGAAGCAGCCGTTTTCAGCGCGCATCTCAAACGCCGCAGTCGCGGATTTCGCCACCATTACTGACATGGCAGGCCGTGGTTATGCAATGATGCCGCCGGTGGAAGAGGAGGCTTGGAAGTCTCATCCCGTCGAAGCCGTGTCGAGTCACGTTTATCCTCGTTGGGAAATCTTATTCGGCTGCAGGTCAGGCGGTGGCCACGCTCCACTCGATCGTGATGCTTCAAGCCTACCAGGCAGAGCTATTGAAGAGCTCGATGAGGGAGAAGGCATCACACCGGAGGCTGTGAAGGAACTGCGGCGGGCTACGGACTTGGCGCTACGTGCCACCAAGCACACCGCTCGAGCAGTCGGCCGTTCGATGGTGGGGATGGTGACGGTTGAGCGCCACCTGTGGCTCAACCTCACCGACATAAAGGACAAATCTTTTCTTATGGATGCTCCGATCTCCAAGGATGGACTGTTCGGAGATTCAGTCACCACTGTGGTGGAGAAATTCAGGGCAACGAAGCAACAATCAGCCGCTTTCCACCAGCTGATTCCGTGCAGGCCCAGGGAAATAGAGCGATGTCAGACACTGACGGCGCGCTCGCGCTCATTGTCTTCACACCGCCAATGGGGCACCCCGCGAGAAGAGCCATCACCTATGGCACCCCCTCGTAAGGATTGGGGTCCTAGGACTTATCCACCGGCTCGCCAACGCCAGCGGAAAAGACTAGACCTGAGCTTGATGGCAAAATCCTCTCGTCCTCAGGCTCCTAATAGCAGTTCCTGATACTTCTGCTGTTTGTCGGGGACTGTGCCCTCCACTAGAGAGCGCTGTTGGACCGCTAAAGCGTATCCATCCCTCTCACTGCAGTCCCCAGGCTCAAACTTTGACTGTCTTGTCGCAGAACGCGCCTCGAGCAGCATTAGAGCGAGCCACCACTCTGAGAGCCCCCTCAAACAATCTGCGCACTTCAGCCTTCAGGGTTCGAAGGACGGCCCAAGGGTCTGGCAAGGATGGCCCATTTATGATGGCCCACAAAGTTGCCGCTTCATTGCTAGCAGCGGGGCCCGATATGCATCCTGTTGGAATGAATCCTGCCGTAAACACGCTTCAGGACCCTATACAACGAAACACATCGACCTTAACACATGCAGTTCTCGTTCTTCGCCGTGAGTTTTCCATGCTTGGAAATTCTAACGCATGTGGACACATCACTGCCACAGACGGAGGTCTTGAGGCCATTAAAGGATTTTCGAGCCGCCTGGGAACGCCTGCCTGACATTTCGCAATGGGTATTATGCAGAATTCGTTACGGATACACCATTCAGTTTCAAAAAGGCCCGCCTCCTTTCAGCAGGATTCTTCCCTCGATTATGAGTTCAAAAGAAACCGCAGTGCTGCGACAAGAGGTGTCATCTCTGCTGAGGAAAGGGGCTATAGAAGAAGTACACCCCTCTCAGACGGGAGTCAGGTTTTTACAGCCGATATTTTGTTGTGCTCAAAAAAAAACAATATTGACCAATATTGGATTTATGCCGTTTGAATCTTGCACTCAGAACAAGCAAATTCAAGATGTTGACGGAAAAATCTATTCTGTCTCAGATTCAACCAAACGACTGATTTGTCACGATCGATCTGAAGGATGCATACTTTCATATTCAGATCATCAAGAGACACAGGAAGTTCCTCAGATTAGCTTTAGAGGGCAAAGCGTATCAATTTTCGGGTTAGCCATGGCTCCACGAACCTTCACGAAATGCGTGGATGCAGTTCTGGCCCCGTTGCGGCTCCAGGGCGTTCGTGTGCTAAATTACCTGGACGACTGGCTGATATTATTTGGCTCAAGAACACTCTCATCAAGATCTCGTGCTAAATCATCTAAGCAGCCTGGGCTTACGCACAAATCTCTAGATCTGGATTCTCGCGGAATGAGGGCACGGTTGTCTCTCCCGCTCGTTCAGTCATTTATGTCAAAGCAGGTCGTACAGTGATGGTGAGTTTGTGCCTCAGACTTTTGGGTTTAATGGCAGCAGCGTCCCTTGTAATCCGTCTAGGCTTACTTCACATGCACCCATTTCAATTGTGGACAAAAATTCAAAGGATTTCTCCCCGTTTTCATCCGCATCGAACGATTTCAGTGACACGGAGGTGTGTTCTCACGTTAAAAACTGGACGTCGTCCAAGTTTCTCCGAGAAGGAGCTCGACTGGGGGCCTGTTTTCGCTGCGAGACTGTCACTACGGATGCGTAATTAACAGGTTGGGGGGCTGTCAATCAAGGACGCCCAGCCCATGGAACATGGACCGAGGCACAGCGAGGGTGGCACATAAACAAATTGGAGCTGCTAGCAGTCTTTCTAGCTCTCCAACATTTTTCAAGACTGCTGAACGGCCGTCATGTGTTAGTCAACAGAGTGGTTTCTACGAGACGTTTATATGCCTTCAAATGGAAACTGTTTACTACTTCGTGTAGGAGTCGTGATATGGATCCATCTTACTGCCCCATCGCTTCAGTACTGGAGTTTCTTCAAAGTCGTTTTTCAGAGGGAGTAACACCAGCCACTCTTAAAGTATACGTGGCAGTTATATCCGCTAACCACGCGTACATAGACGGCATTTCAGTGGACCGTCATCCCCTGGTCTCTCGATTTATGCAGGGTTCACAATGGCTGCGGCCTTTCCGCCCTGCGTGAGTCTCTAAAGACAGTCCTCTAAAGAGAGTCCTATTGTTAGCTCTATCCTCCCTCAAGAGAGTTGGGGATTTACAAGCTCTTTCTATTTCACCATGGTGCATGGACTTCGCACCAGAATTGGTGAAGGTTTTGCTGCGACCAAGGCCGGGTTACGTTCCTAAAGTCGCTTCGAATCCTTCTCACTTCCAGCAGGTGGTCTTAGAAGCTTTCTCCCCTATGGAGTTGGGGTCAGAAAATCTAAGCCTTTGTCCTGTGAGGGCCCTGAAGATCTATGTTGATCGTACAGCCCAATTGCGTGAGTCTGACCAGCTGTTTGTCTGTTTTGGGAATAAAAATAAAGGTTGTGCTGTCACAAAGCAACGCATGTCCCATCAGCTGGTTGAGGCTATATCCTTAGCCTATGAGGCGCACGGGCTCGCTTTGCCTTTGGGAATCCGAGCTCATTCCACGAGGGCGGTGGCTTCGTTGCAAGCTTTCCTTAGTGGATCTTCTATGGATGATATATGTGCTGCGGCACTTTTGTCAAATTCTACAGTCTGGATGTGAGGATGGCTCCTGGCTCCCGGGTTCTTTCCGCTTGAGCAGATGCTTTCCTCGGACCCCAGTTATCTCAGGTACGTCAGGTGTGATGGTATAGCGTTCCCATACGGTGACATCACCGCAGCATTAAAGTGACCTATGAGAGGGAACATCTCGGTTACGTATGAAACCACGGTTCCCTGAATAGGGAATGAGATGCTGCGGTTCAGGCCGTTCCGTACCTTTGATAGCGTTTCCTTAGTCCATGAAATCTGAGTGAAATAGCGCACAGTATACAGGTATACTATGCTTACACATACGTAAGGTGGTGCCAAGCGCTATTTGGCCAATAGGATTGGCGGGATGGTACAGGGCTTCAGACATTCATCACACCAAAGGGTGTTCCCATGCGGTGACGTCACCGCAGCATCTCGTTCCCTATTCAGGGAACTGTGGTTACATACGTATCACCGAGATTATATATATATATATATATATATATATATATATATATATAATTCCGGAAATGTTGGGACGTTTTTTTTATTTGAATGAAACAAAAACTAAAAGACTTTCAAATCACATGAGCAAATATTTTTATTCACAATAGAACATAGATAACATAAATGTTTAAACTGATAAATTCTAAAATTGTATGCACAAAATGAGCTAATTTCAAATATGATGCCTGCTATAGGTCTCAAAATAGTTGGGAAGGGGTCATGTTTACCATGGTGCAGCATTTCTTCTTCCTTTCAAAACAGTGTGAAGATGTCTGGTCATCGAGGTTATGAGTTTCTGGAGTTTTGGTGTTGGAATTTGGTTCCATTCTTGCCTGATATAGGTTTCAAGCTGCTGAAGAGTTTGTGGTCGTCTTTGACGTATTTTTCATTTAATGATGCGCCAAATGATCTCTATAGTATAGGTGAAAGATCTTGACTGCAGGCAGACCAATTCAGCACCTGGGCTCTTCTACTACGAAGCCATGCTGTTGTAATAGCTGCAGTATGTGGTTTAGCATTGTCCTGCTGAAATACACATCGTCTTGAGGGGAGCATATGTTGCTCTAAAAGCTTTATATACATTTCAGCATTCATAATGCCTTCCAAAACATGCAAGCTACCCATACAGTATGCACTTATGCACCCTCATACCATCAGAGATGCTGGCTTTTGAACTGAACACTGAAGACACGCTGGAAGGTCTCCTACTCTTTAGCCCGGAGGACACGGAGTCCTTGATTTCCAACAAGAGTGTCAAATTTGGACTCGTCTGACTATAGAACACTTTTCCACTTTGAAACAGTCCATTTTAAACTAGCCCACAGGACACAACAGCACTTCTGGACCATGTTCACATATGGCTTCCTCTTTGCATGATAGAGCTTTAGTTAGCATGTGTAGATGGCACGGAGGATTGTGTCTTTGGCCTTGTCCCTTACGCACAGAGATTTCTCCAGTTTCTCTGAAACTTTTGAT
This sequence comes from Barbus barbus, assembly GCF_936440315.1. Classification (NCBI taxonomy): domain Eukaryota; kingdom Metazoa; phylum Chordata; class Actinopteri; order Cypriniformes; family Cyprinidae; genus Barbus; species Barbus barbus. The sequence continues at coordinate 13,406,935 of NC_136761.1, forward strand.
GATGTTATGCACTGTACATGATGAGATTTGCAAAGCGTTTGCAATTTGACGTAGAGGAACATTGTTTTTAAAGTATTCCACAATCTTTTAACACACTCTTTCACAGATTGGAGAGCCTCTGCCCATCTTTACATCTGAGAGACTCTACCTCTCTAAGACATCCCTTTTATAGCTAATCATGTTACAGACCTGATGTCAATTAACTTTATTAGTTGCTAGATGTTCTCCCACACTGTAAAAAATGACCATGATTTTAACGGTAAAAAACTGTGAAAATGCTACAGTAAAAACCTGTTAAATGATTCTGGCATCTGGCAATCTGGCATCATATAATGTTTTTTTTTCTTAATTTTACATGCCATAAATGCAAAATAAACATTACATTATAGACCTATAGATTATTCTTACTTTCAGCTGCCTGCAATCATACTAAGTCTGTTCAACACCTTAGAAAACACATGCAATATGGGCTCAGCAGCTGCTCTTTTGGCAGGTTTTGACATAAAGTGCCTGACACCAAGCATATCTGCTCCTGAACTTTGCAGGAAATATTCGACACATTGATTTAATGGTGAGAGCAGCTCATTCTCAGCAGGTTTCCATGCCTGAAATGTACAACTAGTTAATCTATAGGACTAATGCATCCATAATGTAAATGTCAGTTATATGCTTGTTACATTCTGAGTACTCTTTAAATTTCAACTATATATTGAACTTGAAGTCCACCACAATTAGGACAAGTAGGTGAGTAGCAGCCAACATGTGGCAAGTTATTTAAAGGGTCATTGTTCGTAATCAAAAGCATCATCTCTTTACATCCACAGGCATACTGAATAGCAGGCTCTGCCATAAGGCACTTTTGAATGAAAGTTCTTTCACTGTGGTCTATCTGTGTAATGTTGCCATAGCAACATATCACTGACCCTACACCCCCCGCCCCCCACCCCCTCCGGTGACGTGGGAGCTGAGAATAATAATATATGGGGTTTTTACTAAGAAAGTGGATGTTGCATACTCTATATCCTCACATCGTATTTCACTAGAATAGAAAAGCACGTAGGATGGCCATGAAGAGACACTGCAGCAGCTGAACGGAATGTATCATGTATTTTCAAAGCACAAGCATCTTTGAACAGACTTTGGAATATAGGATGATCAACAGTTAAACTGAAATTAAATATTTCTGAAATAATCTGCATTGGATGTGCAGATGAAATGGAGCTGGTACATTTACAAAGTTGCCAGTACATTTTTTACGATTCAGTTCACAGGTTCAGGTTGAATCTATTCTGATAACAAGGAATGTTGGATTGTTTGGGCAGTGCAGCATTTATTTGGAACTCAATTTGTGTCCAAAATCCTTAATAGTGTCTGATGCTTTCTCTGCAGCTGTGCCCATACCAGACTGTGCTTGTCTGGACGCCTCCTCAGCAGCTGTTTGTATATATATACACACATACACAGAAACAGAGACAGAGAGAGAGAGAGAGAGTTCCTTTAGGGATGTGTTTGCATATTCTTCATGGTGCAGCATGCAAATAAACTGACAGAGACAAGCAAAAACAATGCAATCAAATTTTAAATTAAAGACATTAAGACAATGCATACACTAATATGTATACACTAAAATACACTTTAAAAGGCTGTGAAATCATGCACATCCACACTTAAGTGCATTTTTATTTCTGTACAGCTGCATTTAACAGACTCTTTCTCTCACCTGCACTGGTGGTTTCTTTGGAGGACTCTGCCACCTGCTGCACAACATCTTGCGCTGCCTGAACTGAAATAACATTATCAAACACACTGCTTGTTTTTCACATTCATTGACAAAGGTGTCTAAAAAGCAGTATCAAAAATTTTGTTAATGCATGGTGAAATGGACTACACTCACTCACTCAAATAAATAAATTAATAAATAATATAATTAAATAGTAAATTGTTTAATTATTTAAATGTGCTTTGTCAAGGATAAAATTTGTTAATTTAATGCCAAAGTGAAGATTTGTGAAGTGTTTCTGCCATATCACACTGTATAGTTTAAAACTCAAATTATGTACATATAAACATCACACCTAATATTTAAAAATATATTACAACTTGCAATACAATTACATGTACACTGCAATACAATAAATACTATTACATCTAAAATACACAAGTGTAATTAATTAATTAAAGTGTTATCAGTGATCATCTTCAGCCACATTTTCAGTTTTAACATTAATAAATTGGTAATAGTACTTTAAAATTCATTTTAATGGAATAATTAATGTTGAGTTCACAATATGTATACAAAAGTTACACAAATACTATTATTGATGGAAATTTTAAAAGATATAAAATCTTAAAAAAAGACATGTAAACAAATTTTGATGTAAAATTTTAAAACCAAATCATTAAAAGTATTAACCAGCCCAAAATAAATAGCAATAATACATATTATTTTAAAATAAACAAATAATAATAATAATAAAAAAACATAAAAATCAGAAAATATAAGATAAAATTATGAAATGTATTTCATGTTAAAATAAATTAAAAAATTTTGTTCGACAAAGTTCTTTCAAATCAGTCCATGGCACAATAATAAAACACATATGAGGTAAAGTACAGCTGTTCCTTCAAAATATTTTCCAAATATACAAATGCAAGCCCAGATGAGCAGTGTGTAATCATTAGTACCTGCACTGTCAGTGACGCCTTTAGTGGCTGACTGTGTTGTGTTCTTCAGCCCCTCCAGAGACTTCTTAAAGGAAGCCATGATACTGAGCACATACACCCACAGTCCTACCGGCCCGGCGTAAGTGGGACGCTGCCAGTGGGGGCCCTTAAATACCCTCTGCTGCCGGAGGGCACCACATTCCCCTGTGACTGCACATGCTAATCCATCAATGGTGCCCGGTTTATGCAGGTATGCCAGCTATTGAGCCACGCCACTCATTCTGCTGCGCTCAGCATGTCTGTAGAGCACTGTGTTCTGTTCTGGAGACAGCCAGACATCCTGTTGATAAGAGACTGGAGGGAGGACGTCACTCCCTCCGCTAGTTTCTATGGATGCCAAAGGATGGACACTTTTAAACTAGATGCGTGTCTTTGTATTGTATTGCATAACAAAACAGTGGTTAATAATTATAATAAGCACTTGTTTTGACATCTTGTTAGTGAATGCCAAAATATTCTTATGTGTTTGTGTAAGTAGTACATAATAGTGTTGCATTGACTTTACTTCTAGGAAAAGAAAGAAAAAGAGGACTACCCGGGGAGATTTTTTGTTTGTTTTCTTTATTTACAGAGGTTTCACTTGTCTTGAATGACTCAGAAACCGTAATATTGACATTTCCAGCATTGTAAAGCACATATTGACCTGACATCCATAAACATTTCAAGACACATTTACACTAACTTTAAAATCTCCAGTACACAAACGCTTACATACACACATATACAAATTGCCCAATTCTAACAAACAATCCACTGGAATGATATCACAAGCAACTATAAAGTTACAACGTATAAAACTCTTACTTTGAAAACATTAAATAAATAGCTTGCTTCAATATTAAATTAAAAATGAAAGTAAAATCCCACAAACAGGCATTGCACACAGTTATATATAATATCATATTTACCCAAAGATATTTTATCCCCCAATATGTTATTGGAAGATCTGAAACATCTATTACACATATAGAAATGCAGTTACACGAGTACAAAGAGTCACAATAGGAAGGGCAGGTCTCGTTTCATTGGGAGGGAGGCAAGGAAACGAGACAGAGCGCCCTCCGGCAGTCAGCATAGAGCTACATCCAACACGTTACTGTCAGAACATGACATTTACAATAGATCATAATAAAAGTATATATCTGATAGGAAGAACATTTCTCGGCAGGATTAACTGGAATAGATATTTATCTTTTTCTGTATTTTTTTTTTTTGCACTTTTTTTGTTTAGTTTTTTTTTGCGTGTTTAGGATTTGTACTTGTTATCGATATAAACTTTTTGTGCTGCTGGCTGGACTTGGACTTGGAATGTGTTGTTTATGCCTCTGGCTCATAATCTTGGTTATCCTGTGAGCAGAAACAGAAAAATTTAATATCTTAAAAATGAGAAGAAAATGATCATACACACTTCATACATTTTTAATATGAAAACCTGACATATTTAATATGTATTTTTTATAAAATTAGAAATGATTATAATTTATATATTTATTTATTTTTGCCTTCATTAAAATGTTCTACTGCTTATAAAACAAAAACAAAAAAGGCAGACTTTTTCCCCACATAGTTTTTTTCCGTTTTGGTATACACACCATTTTTGTTTGTATTTTTCTACAATGTAGCTTTTGAGTTAAACTGAACCCAAACACAAATAACATTAATATATGCAACCCTTTAGCTTTTGATTAGCCTAGAGGACAAATTGTTATCTTTAAAATTATTACTATTATTTTTACACAATATACATTAGGATCCCACACATAAAGTCAATTTAATCAGAATATGTGACCCTGGACCACAAAACCAGTCTTAAGTCGCTGGGGTATATTTGTAGCAATAGCCAAAACTACATTGTATGGGTCAAAATTATCCATTTTTCGGTAACACTTTACAATAAGGTTCATTAGTTAACAACATTAGTAAACATGAATTAAGAACACTTCTACAGTATTTATTAATCTTAGTTAATGTCAATTTCAGCATTTACTAACATTAGTTAATGCACTGTGAATTAACATGAATTAACAATGAACAACTGTATTTTCATTAACTAACATTAACAAAGATTAATAAATAGAGTAAAACATGCATTGTTCATTGTTTGTTCATGTTAGTTAATACATTGACTAATGTTAATAAATGACACCTTATTGTAAAGTGTTACCCATTTTTCTTTTATGCCAAAAATCATTAGGACATTAAGTAAAGATCATGTTCCATGAAGATATTCAGTGAATTTCCTACTGTAAATATATAAAAAACGTAATTTTTCATTAGTAATATGCATTGCTAAGAACTTCATTTAAACAAATTTAAAGGCGATTTTCTCAGTATTTTGATATTTTTGCACCCTCAGATTCCAGATTTTCAAATAGTTGTATCTCAGCCAAATACTGTCCTATCCTAACAAACTATACATCAAATGGAAAATTTCTCAATTTCCAAAAATTGACACTTATGACTGGTTTTGTGGTCCATGGTCACATATGATGATTAACTACATCTCATCATGATGCTTTTCCTACTATATTGGTTCTGTTTGAGGTCTGCTGCAGTGCCTCATTTTCCCCAGCAGGTGGCAGCTGATGCTTTCAGATCATAAGCATCTGATTTATTTAATGAATATAATTGCACATCATGCTGGAGCTATATTAGTAAGGTCTGAAGATCTGAATCTGAGGATACCGCACATATTAAATGTCAGTATCATTATCTGATGGTCCTGGTTCCCTGTGTGAGAGAGCATCTACTGGAAGAGCCCATCTCCTCAACAGGGCAGGGGGAGCCTCCAACACAATGCAACAGGGCATTTAACGTCACCACCACTTCCATGCAGGCATATTTAGCATGGCAGTGAAGTAATCAGAGGGAAAAAGCAAATAGAAGGAGGGGGAGGGAGGCTTAGAGGAAGGAGAGGAAGCAGGAAAGATGTCACACAGGGAATCCCACCATATCTATGTGCACCGATGGCACGTTTGAGAAATTCATGTGTTAATAATAAATGTCTGGGGTTAAATTAGATACATAATTCTGCGAAGAATCATTGGTATTATAACCCTGGATCCACACATACACACACACACACACACACACACGAAAACCCTAACAAACAAACAAACAATTATGTAAGGTATAATGTACAGACAGCTGGGTATTATTGTATAATAAAAATGTATTATCACCCTGAAGGACATTTAGTTTTACACAGCTCCTTACCTTAACAAATAAATTAAAAATGGACATGAACATGATATACTGGCTGAAATTATTTGATTTAAACTTTGATTTAAAGACAAAACAAGTTGTCAAGAACAATGCCAGAATTTGAGATCTTGATCAACGCAAGTCTTTAGGCTTACAAGGAAACATTCATATATTATATATTGCAACATTGTTGCAAAGAAAGAAAGAAACAAAGAAAGAAACAAAAACAGAAAGAAAGAAAATTTGCAAAGAACTTCTTGAAAGAAGTTTCTAACACCATCTATTTGATCAAAAATACATAAAACAGTAATACTAAAAAATATTATTATTATTTAAAACAATATTGTTATAACGTAAAATATTTTACTATATTTTAAAATGCAATTTATATTGCATTGTCACATTATAATTGACTTTAATGTCACTTTTGAAGTTGATGAATCCCTACTGAATAGAAGTTTTAATTATATATTTCTGGGGAAAAATACTAATAAATAAATAAATAAATAAATAAAAGCAGTTTGTCCAGCCCTTCCCTTGCCGAATTATATTAAATGTATTATGTTTAATATAATATTTATTTAATAATCAATAACAATTAATATAATGCTCTTGGTTTATAAAACTACATTGCAGGATACAGAAAATGGTCACACTTTATTTTAAGGTCCAATTTCCTCTATTAACAAACCATTAACTAAGACTTTTGACTCAATAAACTCCTAATTTGCTGCTTATTAATATTTAGTACGCTAGTTAAATTTAGGTATCGGGTAGGATTAGGAATGTAGAATATGATCATGCAGAATATGTGCTTTATAAGTACTAATAAACAGCTAATATGTTATTCATATGCATGCTAATAAGCAACTAGTTAATAGTGAGAATCGGTCCCTTATACTAAAGCGTTATCCGGAAGACTATTAAAAGTTGAAACTCGTCTTGGACTTGGCCATGTCTGATGCGTGTGTCAGGTAGAGTTGTGTGCTTCTGTGAATGCTGATGTTCTTACCCGCTGAGAGTCGTCGTATGTCTGTCCCTCAGGGTCCATGAGACCTTCTCCCATTGGCTCCTCGGTGGCTTCCTGACCAAACTCAGGCTGTTAACACACATGTGAAAGCACACCATGTCTTCAAAATCCAACAACAGCAAAAGATTTGCTCATGAAGAGGCAGTTTAAAACACTGACCTGAATTATACTAGCATCACTATCACAGATAGAGACTAAATATAAGCACTTTTCTGTGCCATTTACGCTATTTACAATATATCAGTGGTACATCTGCTAATGTGCTTTAGTATGCATCCTACAACTTCATATACCTCATCAAACTCCATTTTATGTCTTGGCAGAGTGAGAAAAACAGAGAGAGAGAGAGACTCTCTTTACCTACATACAGTAGATAGATTTTCTTTACAGTTCTGGGTCACTGGAAGGTTTATTTTTAAACTGAGCTATCACAGTCAATTAGATCATATTCTAGCATATACAGTTCTAATATCACAACACAGCCTGTCAAACCCTTCATGTCAATCAAGCTACATTGAAACAGTGTCATTAATACTAAAGCATTTTAGGAGAGTTGTTTTATACCTTCATTTGAAAAGAGATTACTGCTGATCCCTCAGAAAATCTCTTTTTTTAATTTTTCCATTATAGACATCTCAAAAAAATTCTGATTAGTTATTTATTTCAATATCAAATCTGAGACATTTCCCCCTTAAAAAATATTACATTGATCTTTCAGACATATTTTAAAAAGTTTCATCATAATTGTTTGACCAATTGGTTCAAGCAGAGATGTTTCTTTTTTACAGTCTTTCTTACTATTTTTGTATTATTTGATATTATTTTGAGACATTATGAGATAAATGGGTAACACTTTATTTTAAGGTGTCGTACGTTTTTGTCGTACGTTACATGTACTTACTATTATAATAACACTTAATTATGCACAATTACATGCAAGCAACCCTAAGCCAAACCCTAATCCTAACCCTAATCATATAGTAAGTACATTTAATTAGTTACTATTACTCAGTACTTAAATGTATAATTACACTGTAACAAGGACACCTTAAAATAAAGTGTAACCGATAAATGCATAAAACACTTTTAAAGTAAACAAAAACTAAAAATACTATATTTTTAAATGTTATTTTTTAAAATATTGATAATTCAAATGTTTTGCCATTGCTATATTCAGAAGAAAAACACATATATTTTAATTTAGTTTAAAAATAAAATGCATGTTTTAGTTGAAAAGTTATTTTGAATTACATGATAAACTGTTTAATCTCACAAATAATGTGGGTAAAGTCTGTATTTGTTAATTAGATCAGTAGTAAGACACACAAAGCACAAGTGGCAATGAGAACGTTTCCTGAGAACGACCCACAATCAGACTATAGACTGTTCTAGTCTAGTACACAAACACACACACACACACACACACACACACACACACACACACACACACACACAAATGGCTCAGTTCAGTTAGCACTGACCACCCACACACTTTCACATGTTTCAAAACCGCTAAACTACACACTTAAACCAACCATCACACATTTTCCTTATGACAATAGCTGCACTCAAAATCATTTGGATGATGACAGCTTAGCCGAAGCACTAGAGCTTTAAAATCGATGACAGTGGCATTGTGTTTTTATTCTTCGGCTCCAGCGGGCTTCATACACACACATAACTGTAAACACCACAAGCACATATGCTGCAAGCTTCTTACACTGATTTTCCCTCTAAGTGATTTATGAGATTACCGAGTCACCACAAAGGACAAGACTCATTTTTAAGCCCGGTGGGGAAAATCCGTGGAAGACCACACATGTAAATCTGTCATGAACACCACTATTGCTCAAATCCCAAAGCACTCTGAAATCAACAGTTTGTTTAAACTGAAGCAGATCTGCCTAAATTTGAAGACTGGCTGAATTCTCCTCCCATAGTGCATTTTTAAGTACTGTGCAAAGTGCTAAGTGACATTGGACAAGGTCGAGAGAGAGAGAGAGAGAAAGAGTGAGAGAATGGGGGGGGGGGGGGGGGGGGGGTGGACTCAGCAGGACAGAAGCACAAAGTAAGACACGATATTCCCAGAGGGGTGACCAGCCCTCCATTATGTGTCATGTGTTATGCGGTGAAGGTGAGTGTATGAGGTGTACAGCCCTCTGATATTCATCTAGTCACTGAGACTTTATTATTTTTCTAATATCATGTATTTCTCATGGAATAATCCATAACCATGTCAAAATGTCTTTGAAACAATTTTCACTCAAATGAACAGCAAGTAATATTGAATTAAATATGAAATTCTTAAGTCGAAAGACTGAAATTGTTTTTTGTGAACAACTTCAAATAATCTTTTTTTAACAGTGTAGTGTTCACTACATTGTCTATCCTATTAATAAGTAAAACTGATCAGAAATGTGACAAATTTTCAATGTTAAAAATTTTGCCATCTAACCTAAAATATCAAGTCAAAAAATATTATGACAAAATCAACCTGACTACATCAGAAATCATTTTTAAGGGTTTGATTAGATAGAAATAGCTCCTACCTTAATGAAAATAGCTAAATAAAAGCTAAATAACAACTGCACATTTTTACAATCGACTTTTTAAAAGACAGAATGGTATATAATAGCAGGTAATAATAATGACAAAAACATACATTCATGTCACTGGGGAACTCGTCTCTCTTCACCAGGCCGGTGGCAGCAGCGATGTTTCCGGCTCCAGACATCACAGCTCCTCCCAGTTGAGAGGCCTTCTCAGAGGTCTTCTCAGCCACTGACCAATCATGAAACACAGCACGTTTTTAAACACAGACACAACCCATTTTCAACAGAGACACACACTCTCAGAAATTCAATATTTATTTGGCAACACAAGAAATAAATTTGGAAATTATCTGAGGCTATTGTCTGTGACAATATCAGTGTTATTGGATTTTATTTTATTGAATAAAATCAGTTTATGGCGATATTATTATGACAAAATTAGCTGGCTCAGATTAGATTACATCAATAAATGACCAATTGTATTAAATACTGTCACTAATTTAGTTATGATTAAACCTTGTTCATAAACTTGTTGTGAATGTACATACTACGTATGAAAAATAAACATGTATTATTTATTATATAATATAAAAATATAATTAGATTATTATAGTTTTTACAACTATTGTTTAAAAAAAATCTGAATCATAGATATAATAATAGTATTATTATTATACAAATTTTATTAATGAAATTGGTTATTGTTCATGTGTTTTATATTAATATAATGTATAATATAACTTAAAATTATTTACAAGAAAATACCTATTGGTAGGCATTAAATGGGAATCACTTTATAATGCATTATATACAGTACACATTGTACATTAATATACTATTAAAAATTTTTTTAATTCTAAATTAGCTTTTTTATATTTTCTGTTTTCATTTAAAATTAAGTTCAAGTTTTAGTAATTTTCCTGTGTTTTGTAATTTTGTTTTATTTTTAAATATGCCTATGTAGTTCTTATCAGTTTTTAATAACGTTTTTTTAGTACTTAAATTTAAACTAAAATAAAATAAAAATGACACCTTGGCAACTAGCTGAACTAAAATAAGTTAAATTTTTCTTTTATATATATTTTCAGTTAACATTGAATTTTTTTTTTTCCAAGTAAGTTTTTTTTTAGTTTGTTTTAATTTCTTTAATAACCCTAGCTCAAGCAAGAGGGCAACAGTTAATCATACTGAAAAACACTCTGACTTTTCTAGTTTTCCATCTGTCCTAGACAAATAACCTTCTGAAATATCACCTAGGCACAGAACTATTTGTCTCTGTTCCACTTCCTGGCTGTAAGCCATGCCTTTTGAACACATTAAATGAGACACATTCATTATTTACAAGACTAAAGAACAATTTGCAGAATCATCTTACCTGTTGCAACGCTGTCTTTGGTCTTGTTGCCTGCAAGCACACAAAAGAATATTGTAAAAACATGTACACAGCCCATAACAATATGGAAACACACATTAAATTAGCCCCTCTGAAGGTTCTGCGATAAGGTTGAAAGTAGGCGCATGATACAGACAGGTAATGAGTAGAAAGACAATGTGAAATACAAGCCTGGAACTCCAAGAATAGCTTCATTTAAAGGTTCACTGAAAAATCATTAGAGCTAATTGAACCTGTATCTCAGACCTGCCACCTTAACCGCCCTGCTTGAGTGAACTACAGCTCAGAAACACATCCTAAGAAGGGAGTTACCATATACTGCGATGGCAAATAGAACTCTGTGTCTCAGTCTGAGTATGATTCTTACAAGAGAGATGACAAATTACTCTTGAGCAAAAAGATGTTTTAACTAGAGTCATTCACCCGTGACTCATTACAGCTGATGTGTTTCATCTACAGCACTTGAGTCATTATAACAAATTTGCTTCTTAAAATGGGAAAGACTTGCTCATGAATGCACAGTGTAACAGAAGTATCATTTTAGATAAAAAAGGGCAGATTGTAAGTGCTTAATCAGGACTAATCTATCATCACTAAAGGAAATGTCTATAATTTTACTACATTTTTCGGAAATGAGGTTGCCAAGAGCTTCAAGACCTTTTTCCCCATTATGTTGCTAATATCGTATTTGTTCCATTTTATGTTTTTTTTTTTTTTTTGGAATCGGTTTGGAATGCAGAATATATATACACATTTTTTAAATAAATCAATACTTTTTCTTTAGCAAGGATGCAATGCTGTTCTTTTTACCTTTCTATTCATCATAGAATAATGAAGAGAATGCAACACAGTTTCCACAAAAATACTAATCAGCTGTTTCCAACTGTTATAATAATATATGTTATTTGAACTTCAAAATGGCATATTAGAATGATTTCTGAAAGATCATGTGACACTGGAGTAATGATGCTGAAAATTTCAGCTTTGTCACCACAGGAATAGATTAAATTTATAAATATATAAAAAAATAACAACAACAAAATTTTACATTTTATTTATTTTTGTAAATGAAAAAATAAATAAAAATAAATAATAATTAAAAAACAAAACAAAACAAAAAATCTTACTGACCCCAAACTTATATAAAACAAATATTATTTTGCATTCCTATTTGCACAAACAGCAAACAAAAAAAATGCACTATTGTACTACTGTTGATCATTTTTTAAATTTAAAACATAATATAAAACATGATTCAGTAGTAGTAAAAAATAAACAAGATGTACGTGTCTCATATATATATATATATATATATATATATATATATATATATATATATATATATATATATATATAAATATATCCAACAAGCCACACAATTTGAGGTATCATGTGTGGAGCACAAATGGTGTGTGTGTGTGTGTGTGTGTGTGTGTGTGTGGGGGGGGGGGGGTAAACAATAACCAATAACCACTAAATATACAGCAGGGAATATACAGCTCGATATGAGGATGAGAAACCACTCAGGAAATAAATGTGTGCAGACAGGAAATTAGACAAGCATTATAGCAGTAGGACAAAACGAGCCAGTGTGACATTAGCAGAAGCCTCTTCCTCTTCAATCTATCCTCAGATGGGTTGGTGCCGGTGGCGCATGTGCATAAGAAAGTGTGAGATCTTGCAGCTGCTGTCCAAGGTGGAACAAGAACCTATCAGCTACCCGTAACCCCTCCTCCACACGCTAACACAAACTCCCATAAGGCCATTCAAGCATGGCATCCCAGGTCGCCACGGTTGTCCGAAGTAAGTGCAACCTTGTGTTCACCGCAAAGAAAACGTCAGCAACCGTACAAGACGATGTGCAAAGCAACCGTATCTGGGTTAACTGTCTCTCTCTGGGACGCTGGTTTTTATGTGAAGGGATTCTATTATTCATTCATCCCAACATCAAAACAGAGAACTATGAATGAGTGTTTGCGCTGGGCACTTAAACACAAATGCCCTCTCAATCTCCAATTACAGCAGGTCAACAGACTAGATCAACGTCTCGTCTTACTGATCAAAGTGCACAGCAACAAGATGAGTAAGCTTGAATTATTTCAGACATGCATGGAAAGACAATTTTCCTTTCTTTCAGCTCTATATGCCATACAATAAAAGGATTTGGACTGTCACTCACGTCTGTTTTTTATACGGAGAGCTCTTTTTCACGGGCGCTGTGCGTATAGAGGTATATGAGCTCATGGAATTGTGTGACATGTGGCCCGTAAGGCTTTTTTCCAACCCGGTAGGAGATCAGAGAGATGCTGGACCGGCTCCAGAAGTCAACCATCTCACACGGTGTTATTTCACTCTCAAATTAGAGTGTACATTAAGAATCCCCTTATAAGATCAGGTTACATGAAATGGATTTTCTCTGTACAGTTTATGTTATACTAGAATCAATATCAGTCCAGTATCATGAGCGCTTTTCATTTTCCAGATGTAAAATCCATTGATGATTAAAGAGGCCATTTCAGGAGGTTGTGTGCTAAAGAGTGATGACAACCAGTTTGCAAACAGGACTGTCACAGCATTGGTTGTGAGAAATATTGAAAAGATGAGTGATCACAACAACCCACGTGAATTGGAATCATCTGCAGAGGAGGGGTTTGCAATCTTTTGACAACTTTCCATTCCAAGGACCCTTGATATAAAAAGATTTTCTTGGCAACATTTTACATTAACTTCTGTAATCACAATTAAATGAACTATATTTGAAAATAAGTATATCATCTCAAAATTTCTAAATATTTTAGGATATAGGCTATTGCTAAAAAAGCTTGTTTATATAATTTTATATATTTCTATATTTTGAGTAATATCATCATAAACTCATTACAGAATAAACCAGGGGTTTTAACCTTTTATTATATTCACCATCAAGATTTTAGAAGTTAATATCAGGTAATAAGCAAAAGTTATATTTTTCCATGCAAATGTTTGATTGCTAAAGACTCCAAATATGATGATACTCTTGTAAAGGACCACCTTTTTAAAATAAAAAAGCAGCTATATATTTTCATGAATAAAACCCCATTTATATTGTTTGAGAAAGGTAAATGTTAAAACACAACATGTTTAAATAAAATTAAATAAACCAAAATAAATTATTGAAATATTTGAAGATATTTCAATTTAATTTCAAATGTATTTGCAGAGTGCCTTCCACAAATTTATAAAAAGAATTAGAATGAATTTTCTTCAGTTTAGTCTTAATACGAGGCCAAACTGCATTTATAATAATCATCATTCTAAAAATTGTATCTAATGTTATTTAAAATAATTCCAAAAAAACCCACAATATACACAAGAAATGTGGCTCTATATGGCTCTTTAAGAAAACAAAATTAAATAGGACATGGTAGAGGTAAGAGGCCTGGAAAACCCCACCCAATATCCCAGCCAATCACAAAATTACACAATAGTGGCTGAACCTATAGCGATGCTCTGAGAAGCGGCAGTGAAACAGATAGCAACCCCCTCCTGGCCCTCAGGCTCTGAGCTTCATGGTCCCTCCCACTCCCACTGAGCTCACGCTTGATTCGTGATATGCATGCATTAAAAAAAAAAGAGAATTATATGCTCCATGTCTTACCCACAAACATCACGCCTTCCTTGGTCTTCTCTGCAGCCACCGCAACGCCTTCCTTGGTCTTCTCTGCGGCCACTGCCATACCTTCTTTAGCTTTAGAAAGCCCCTTCATAAAAACATCCATCTTGGCCCCTCTGCATCCAAGAGAGCAAGTTATGTAGCAGTGCACAATGAAAAACAGGGTTTGTGTTGCACTGTATATATCAAATGTGGGTTCATTTGGAATTGAGAGCAAGTGTGTGTGCTAATAGCAGGCTGTCAGTCGTACAATAAGGAGTCTAATTTCCCTGAAGATAAAACGCCCATAACAAGCACACACAATGAGATGAGAACATTCACACCATCAGCTGACGTTATTTTTCAGCTTTAACAGCAGGAGGTGTCCTCGAGATGTTCACAAACTCATTAATTATTACTCAAACGGCTCATCTTATATTGAACATCTATACGGTTTCCAGAGAGACATAATTTATGGCTTGTGTAAATTATAAATAGCACGTGCTTTTTTGGTTTATATAGTCGATTTAAAACATTTGATAGAACGAATGCATTACTATAATGAAGAACAACGTGTGTCGACACATTACCGACAGTGTTTCAGAAAAGATATTTCATTTTAAACGCAAACAGAAGATGAATCTTGTACTTCTACTTTACAATATGGTGTCACCTCTCCAGTGTCCTCACACTGGACACGACACGGATCAAATTAAACAATTGCGTGTTTTATCATCAGGTTGCATTCAAAATTCAACATGCAATGTTTTAATTTGCACACAAGCACGCGAATACTCGTTTCCATCGAAGTGCACGGGGTTTTTGTGTGCTTACGAGCACAGCGTTAGTATTTTCACACGATCTCGGTTCATGCTCATATAAACAACTGCGTTTGAGCCTCGTGGAGGTGTAATGAAAATTAAAACGTACCTTTTAAAGCACCTTCTTTGTCCTTATGCTTCAATTGCGTAGTAGATAGAAATATCGTGGAAGGAAATTTTACACTACGATGTTGAGGTGGGCCTTCCTCTGGATGCGCTCAGCCAATGAGGACGAGAGGATGAGACGATCGACGCAGCTCATGGTATTGATCATGGGGGTGTCAGACCCCAGCTGTAATGGCCTGTGACGCTCTGAGACTAATGCTGGATCCTTAGCCAATTAAAACTGAGACTGAGATCGTCAGGTGATGAGGCAAGTGCGATTAAATTGCACATCTGCTTCATACTGTACTGTCAGGTATTATTTGATCATTTGCACTTACAGATGATGTGTGATAGCTAGACTTTCCTTCATAGTGTTTCTTATGACACTCAACCAAACTCCGTATATATAACACACACACACACACACACACACACACACACACACACACACACACACACACACACATACACACACACACACATATATATATATATATATATATATATATATATATATATATATATATATATATATATATAAATCCTCTAAGTAATTGGTGGTTAAATATGTATTAACTAAAACCTTTATAATGTGAATATATAAGTTTTTTCATTATCTATCTATCTATCTATCTATCTATCTATCTATCTATCTATCTATCTATCTATCTATCTATCTATCTATCTATCTATCTATCTATCTATCTATCTATCTATCTATCTACAAAGGACATCAGCTCATACAGACAGTATTGTGTATTGTTGAGAGACTACAATCATATGTGTCGCCATGACCAAACACAAATGGAGGGATGAAGTCGATCCATATATTTTTGCGATCGCGCGCACCGTCTTCTTTCTGGGGCTTGACCAATTGATTTTGTCCAAGCGTGTTTAAAGTCTTGTAAACATCAGCCCCAGCTGGTGATTTCAAACTTTCCATTATCAATAACTCCTTATGTCGAACGATCTGTGTCGGATACATATTTTCATGTAGGCCTACATGTGTTTTGATCAAGTAAAATGAGATTTCACACGTTGAAACACATTATGGGGATCGTTGATTTCTTGTAGTGATGTAGCTTTCACACCTATGACATCAGCCGTTAAACATAACTCCCATTTCTATGCTTCTTGTGCCATCTGCTGTTTTATACAAGTATAACATTGTTTAGGTTATTCAGGAGTATTCGCTAATTCGCTTTGATCGAGTAATGTGGCCAGAGCAATTATCAGTATGGCAGCAGATTGAAAATCTGAATTTCAGCACCGCGGACAGCGAACTATTAAATACACTGGGCAGCAAAGTCTCAGGATATTAAGCTTTTTATTCTTTACAATCAGCCGCGCTTTCATCGATGCAGTCATTTCAGAGTGGCAAAGCGTTTTTTTATTTCCTTTTTGGAACCATACACTGTATATATGGTGGTCAATATCAAAAGTAGCAGTAAGTATCTTGAGTTTCCTCCAGCTGTGCATCTCATCCTAGCAGACTATACAAAATATTGCAGTTCTTGCTGTGAGATACTCCACAGGCACTTTTTGCAAGTTCTTTAACTAAGGGGAACATGTGGTTGCAAAGACGATCAGCTGTCCTTCCTGTCTCCCTGTAGCACTCCTGTAGCACTGTCTTAGGCGGTTTACTTTACAGACATTGCAGTTTATTGCTCTGGTCACATCTGCAGTCCTCATGCCTCCCTGCAGCAGGACTACCTGCCAGTTGGAAACTGTTAGTGTATTAATTCCACTAGTGTGTGTGCCAAACCCTAAATATTGTAGTCTGTTACTGATTCCAAATTGCATGACAAAAATTGTAGTTAGTAACCTAATGCATTACATTACACATTTTAGGTAATATAATCAGACTACTTTTAGATTACTTTTGACCTATCTCGTTTATCACATTGATTAAAATTGGATAATCCTGTACCATATTGATAAAAATACATAGTAAGGAAATATATTCCATTCATTGTTATTAACAACAGTGCATTAAACATTATATTACGTCAAGGTTTCCCAAACTGGGTTTGTGAAGGAACTGGAGAGGGTTTATGAGTTTAATGAAAAGCTGATAATTAATTAAATCATAAAAATGTTAAATTAAAATAAATAATTTTAAAACCAGTCAAAATAAAACAAATTTATTTTTTTACCTGTATGTTATGTGGCCATAACCAATGTCAGAGAACCATGAACACTCAAATGTGATATTTAATTATTAAAATATTTATTTTAAAATCTCAGGGGTACTCTCAGGTAATTATATTAGGTGAAAGAGGATCAGATGACAAAAACAAAAAAACAAATAGCCCGCTTTGTTGGCAGAGGCTACTTACACATACTCCACCCACCAACGTGTGATTGGGCTAGTCAACATTACAAAAGATGGTTATTAGTCCTCAGCTCTAGTGGTGCAGGTGGTAAAGTATGTGTCATATTCATTTTGAGGCGATCAACCCGGGTTCGAATCCACCTTTTAGCAAAAAATCTTCTCCCTTTTCAAATATCAAATTATAATTTTTTTAATACAAATGAAGGAAGTAATCAAAAAGTTGAAAATAAAGCATTGAGTAGTTGTTAGGGTATAGGTGTAGGGAGGGCTTTTCTCCCAATAAGATGGCAGCCATTTAATAATTTGAATTAAAATTAAAATTTACACTCAATAAGTTATTGCATACTGTTTTATTATGTATTACAATACTGAGGTGCAGATAATTGCCACTATTTGCAATAAGTAGTATAAGAAGCAGAAAATCCTGCTATTTTAACAGTGTAAATAGAATCTATAGCTAATGTTCTATAGCTAATCTACGTAACACTTGCACTTAGTGTAAATAGCATATCACTAAAAATACTGCTATTTTCACTTAGTGTAAATAGCATCTATCGCTAAGAAAATATGCTATTTTCACTTAGTGTAAATAGCATCTATCGCTAAGAAAATATGCTATTTTCACTTAGTGTAAATAGCCGCTGCCAAAAAAATAAAAAATAAAAAACCTGTGAATTAGTGCATTTTAATGTGTTTGAAAGACAAAAGCCTTCCAAAGATATAGATATACATGGTTACATAACCTACAGAGTGATCATTCAAAATTAGATTAAATTCTAAATTAGTGTGTTCATCAGTAGTTGATGCCATGTTGAAACACTTCTTAAACCTGAAATGATTTTTGTAAACCCAGTGGTCAAATACTGTGGTGCCACCTGACTAATGACTGATCTTTATGTGAATGTCCACAAAACTGGAAGACTTTCTGAATCTGTATAAGCAGTAGGTTATTTTAGAATAGAAAAATTAAAATATGAAAAAGAGAAACAATCAAAAGAATCAATAAATTATGAATAATTTATTGCTATTGTGTTAATAATATATAATCACGTGATCCATAAAAAGTAACTGCAGTCTGATTGCAAGTATTTTAAAAGGTTATTTAATCTAATTACTAATTAATCTAATTTGTATATTCATGTATAACATGTATATTCATGCTGTTTTTCATCTTAATTTGGTAACAACAGAACAAAATAATCCTGTGTATTTATGTATAGATTCTGAATTTACAAATAAAACCTTCATAATCTAAGCATATAGTGGCTAAAAATATTTATTAACTAGTATGCAAAAATATGAAAACCTTTATAATGCGAATAGTTATAAATATACAATACAGTATATGCAAGAATATATTGCATGAATAATATCTGTATCTAATTATTCACATTATAGAGACTTACAAATTATATAGCATTACTACATTTTTTGTTTAATTTTTTACTTTTTTGTGTTTTACTTACTAGTTTTCTGCGCTTTAACATATTTTGAGTGTTCTTGTGATGCTGTCAATAGTTTAAGCCAACATGCACTTTTTGAATTCCATGACATGCAAATAAAGAGAATAAAATCAGTTTTATTTAGTGCTTTGCTTAGATTTTGTATAGAACTCTTTTTAAGGCAGTACAGTTCCTTCATCTGAATAAGCAATTACTAGAATAACAACAGCTATGGCAATATTTAAAAATTAAAAGTAAAATAATTTCAGTAAAATAATTAACTGAACTAAACAAAAGGCATGCAATTTGTTCCTTGCATGAGATCTATTTTTTTTTACATTGTATTGGAAACATTATCAAAGCGAGCTGCATATCTGACATCTTTTGCAAATATCCATTTATAGAACAAAAATGAAGGAAATTGTAATGCATTTTTCTTTGAGTAAAATGTTTACAGAACTAGACTCAATCCCACAGAAGCATTATGTTTGACAATAAACATTTACTTACCGCTAAGTGGTTCCTGCAATAAACTTGTTGTTCAGAATTTGGAAGATAAGCCCCGAAGCCCTCTGATAGAAGTGCAATATCTGAGAACAGGAAATGACAACAGTCACCTATCAGTCTCTGTTATTTGACAAAAGCTGTACTGAAGTCGCTCTCCACAAATGCATTTCAAATGAACTTTGGGCTTTGAAATTTACTTCACTCACTTTTCTATTTTTCCTTTCATTATTTGATGTTTTAGTGTGCTATTTCTCATTATTTTGACTTTGCATGGTGCTTGATTTATAGCCTCAGTCTCTAGCTTAAGTACTGATCTCTCAATACATCCAGACTGAGCTTTCATTCTTAATTCCCTGATCTCTTCCTCCTCACAGACCTCCACTGAAAACTTCTGGTCTTCTCTTACAGCTTTCAACTGAGAGAGTAACCAGATTTAACACTGGGCTCCAAGCCTGTCCAGCTTGATTTCTTTAAGGTCCTTTAAATTTCCCCAAGATCCAAAACAAATCAGAAGAAGACTTCTGGCTTTGTTTTGCTATGTGATCTTGTTTGCAGTCCAGGCTTCAAAGCTTGAAACTTCTTGAGTCAAGGCCAAAAGCAAGAGAAAACCATAAAACTGACTATATCTGAAGTATTGCTGTACTGTTGTTTGAATGTGGTTACCATAGTGAAACGCTGCACAGAAAAACATCTCTTCTTATGGCTCTGGTCTGCACTGATGTTATCACAGAAATGTACAAATTTACAAATGTTAAATGACCTTAAAATAAATAAATAAAATCCCTGAATGTACAAGCATTTCTTTGTTTAGTGCAATTCATTTACCAGAATTATAACCAGGTAAGCAAACTTTTATGACTTGTATGGAGTTGCATGAGTTTAATGGAGTAAACATGTTGTGATTTGGTTATGTTGCAGCATTAGTATGAAACTGAAAAATCCAAATTAGAAAATAAATTCAAATAATTACTTTTGATTGCTGAATGAATTAGCGATGAAGCAATCAATACATTAAATTATATGATACTGAAAATATACAAAATATATTGTGTTAATATATTAAAATATGGTACAATCCATAAAGTATTGCCACTTTTCATATATTATATGCAACTACATAAATGATATGCGATTACATAAATACACACATATATGAAATTTAATATTATGTGCAAATTACATGCAAACAATAAAGAGAGATAAGTTTATGAATATTATTTTTGTCTTCATTATTATTATATATGCAAATATATTTTGCATACCTATTTTGTATTATGGAAGTCCTAGTTCGCAATATATGTAAATATGTTATTTAATGCATTATATTTTCTGTATATTCTTTTTGTGTGTGTGTTTTTTTTGTAAGGGAAGTGCATTAAAATATCCTTATTATAGGACAAAACCAGCAATTCAGTATCATCACCGCTGCATGGCGACAAAGACCATATTTTTAGTACAACAACGAATAATTTATTCTCTCTTCTACGCAGCAAACACATAACATTAAACATAAAAATATGATTTTCAGAAATGTAATTTCCGTGTAAGGTCCGTAGGCCTAAGACTTTGTCACCCGCTAAATTATTATCTGGCAACATTAGCGGCAACATGAAAGGATGTTTTTGACTATATATATATATATATATATATATATATATATATATATATATATATATATATATATATATATATATATATATATATATATATATAAATATAATTACTGTGCTGTATTTCACAAATCTGGTCAGTTATGTAAACTCATTACAGTTGGCTGGCTACCAACACAATTTGCTGTTAATGGTAGTCCACAATTATGTTACATAACATGCTTATGAAAACATTAAAAAATGATAAAGGCAGTGAGGGGGCAGCAAATACAATTAATAAATGGACACTCATCCTGCGCCAAACCAGTTCTCTCTCGCGCTCTCGATCAAATATATAGCGCCTATACACAAGTGAATTGGCTCGGCAGTACTGTGATTGTAAACAACTGCCTGGCATCCCATTATCTTTCGCTATAAATATATGTAAATATCCCATGCAGCTGCCATATATCTGGAGACTTAGGATGGCAGTAAACTGCAAAAGCTATAAAATGCCATCAGTCAGACAGCAACGAGTGACTATTAATGTGCAAATGTTATGCGTACGTGCTCGATCGACAGCTCTGCATCGGTGAAGCACTTCATATGAACTTGGGACACATCAAGAGACGAGATTCCCAAGGGTTTCGCAGACCGCAGTTGCCAAAGTGGAGCTACTTAAGGCATCTGCTCGCTGTGATTGGAACTTCAACTCTGTGTTCAGAAACAAGTCTGTATAATGAATGCAAACTCAGGACTCCTGGAGAGATAGTGTTAGCGCTTTGTGAATGCTATTACCATGCTAATAACAAACTGACTTTTTCCCCTGGGGAAAAATTACCGTAACAAAAAATGACTTTGCATTGGTTTATGAAATTACTGGGAGATTTTTTAAACACTGGAATTACCACCAGGGGGCAGTTTAACTACGTGTCGCAAAATCTTAGCTGCCAGGAATATTAACGCAGGATCTATGGGTTTATCTGTAGGAAGTATCTCACTCAGGGATGCTTTGTTTTCAATATTGCATTTTAAATCAACTCCCCACCCGATATCTGAGAGAGAAGTGGCGGAGGAAAGAGTTAAGAGACAATAAAAACAGATGCATTTGGGTGTATGAATGAACACAGGCAGCATTTGTGAGTCCAGTAATAAAAAGCAAACATTTACCAATTTTCATCTATAGATTAGACACTCTCTGCGTGGACACAGTCGAGTTGTAAACTAGCAAAAGTGCACTGGGGTGAAGTAATGGGACAATCTGTTCTACTGTGATAAGTCAAAAGGGAATTTGCGAACAAGGGCATAATTTGCACTACAAAGAATATGTTTTCCCCAGAAAGCATGCGAGCGCAAGTCACTTGATAGTAATAGGTCTTCAAATTTGTTGCTCAGGTTTTTTTAAGCGATAAAAGCATATTGGGCTTATTTCCGGCGACATGCTCCAAATCAAAGCCAATTTTGAGACAAGTGAGAAGTTTAGGTCTCATGTCTTACTGTCATTTCAACAGATCACCCTTTCCATGATGGCGTATATCAAATTCCCAGTTAAGTGTTCATCCTCACTCCAGGAAAAACAAAACATTAACACATAAAACTACACACTCATTCCTGCATAATCTTTCATTCCAGCCTCTTCTCGAAATCGAGCCGGTCGATGCGTTCATGAACTTGTTTAGGCGAGTTGAGCCACAATTCTTGATTTGCAGTAGAATGAGTATGTTAAACAACCTATTTCTCAACTCGTTCCCCACACAGCCAGCAGGACACTGAAATCAGAACTACTTCTGGAGACAGCTGTGGCTTTGAAGTATGACATATAAGTGCTATCAGGCAACTGGCGAGCAGAGAATTGCTCACAATATTATGTTCTTCGACTGGGGGCCGCTAAGCTAATGAGTTTGCTCGTCTATCTTCTTAGGTTTGTTCCTGCTTTTGTGTCCAGGCCTTTGAGGATCTAGTGTGCCAGGCATTGTAATACTGTTCCCATTGTCACTGTCTCAATCCCCATTTCTTCTGGAATTTAGGGAATCCTGCCGCACAAATTTTCACATGGGAAAGACAGTAAGGCCTTAGAAAGTAAAGAATTACATATAATGCTGCACACAATGAGCAAACGGAGTTAAAAATACAATTTTATCATCAGAAATGGGGCACAATGGGTAACATACTGTACATACTTGGGAACTCTATAAGGAGACCAGATTTAAGTCTGGACTCAGTCATTTCACGGCCCCATTCTCCTTCTCTCTCTCCCATCACTCTAAATCTATGCTGTCCTATATTTAGAGGGGAAAAAAACAGTTAACTTAATATTAACATAAACAATCCTATTTTAAAGCATTCCAAAGGGATATAATTGCAGAAAAAGGTATGTGGAATTTCGGCAGAATCTGGTCTGATCTTCACACAACAATATATGTCAAAATAACAGATGTGTACAGAATGCTTAAAACCCTTTTTTTCATACAAGCTTTCACAGAGCATTTGAACCCTTGGATTTAATAACTGGTTGACCCGCTTTTGGCAGCTATAACCTGCATCGAACGTTTCTTATAACTGCGGTTCAGACTTACACAATGGTCAGGAGGAACCATTTTTTGCACCATTGCTCTTTGCAAAATTGCTTCAGTTCAGCAATATTTTTGGGATGTCTGGTGTGAATCGCTCTCTTGAGATCATGCCAAAACCTCTCAATAGGTCAGGACTCTTCCCGGAGGGTGTGCTTTTTGCAGAAGCTATTCTGTTCTTGGGGGTTTACATGCTTTTTGAAACTGTCTGGGTCTGGGTCTAAAATATAAGCCAAATTCACAATTTTAAGAGCTATCCAAAAGAAAACAGTAACTGGATAAATATACAAAATATTTGATTAGTCATAACACATGGATAACTTTGAATGCTGGTCTTTGGAGTTGCTTTTTGCTGTCACATAGTGTAGTTTCAGCATCTATAAGCAGGGTGATGATAAACAGCCAATTTGGGGAGGCAGACACCCTTAAACAAGGTTTTAGTCTTCAACTCATGAAATATATCCAGAACACAAACAAGAAAATCACTTTGCCCACCACTATTTGCGGTGTTACACATTCCTCACCTTGTTCTGAGCTGTATTATGAGGTGATTTGCCTTTCCCCATCCATGACCATCAAGTCTGGAATTCTGCACTTCATAATCCAGGAGACGGCAGCTATTTTCAAAGCTTCTTTGCTAAAGCAGTGGGCTTCGAACCACTTAATGTGATCAGATACACAAAAAAGAGCTTGAAGTGGAGGGATTTAGAGAGGGGATCACAGAATGTTGAAGTACTCAAGAGGAGATCTTCTGGCAGCTTGCACCTTCAGGCACAATGGTAACATTGACTCAGCTTTCACAAATGAGAAATGAAGTGTGTTTTTCTCTATAAGAGAGCATTGCTGGCTCCCTTAATGCATGTTCACGTTGGTGCCTGTTTATATAAGGCCACATTAATGTGCCTCTAACATTTTTTTTGTTTTAAAATAGAAATAAACAGAAAAATTAAAGCAGGAAAAATATTTCCCCTTTCAATATTTAAAGGAATGGTTTACACCAATATGAAATTTTGCTGAAAATGTACTTACCCTCAGGCCATCCAAGATGTAGATGAGATTGTTTGTCATCAGAATGACTTTGGGTAAATGTAGCTTGACATCACCTGCTCACCAATGGATCCTCTGCAGTGAATGGGTGCCACATGACTCCAGTCAAACAATGAATGTCTTGTGAAGCGAAAAGCTAAATATAACGAACTAATCATTGAGAAGTTTTAACTTTAAACCGTCGTTTACAAGTCTATAATACATAATGCTTTACAAGTCTATAATACATAATGCTTTCTCCAGTGAAAAAGTTCATCCCCTATGGTCCTCTCACTTCAAAATGCACCAACATATTTGTTTAGTAAGCTTTGCTTTAAACTGTTTTCTCTTAAATGGTGCCTGATATGTGCATGTTTCGCTACTCATATGATTATTATTATCATTATTTTATTTATGTATTTATTTTTTACCAGAGTAAGCAATATTATGGATAGAGGACTCGTATTTTAGCCAGAAGCAACAGTTTGAAGTTAAGAAATGTCATGATGGATGTAACTGATACAAGATGTTAACTGATGTACTGGAGTCATGTGGATTATTGTGATGTTTTTATCAGCTGTTTAGACGCTAAGTCTGATGGCACCCATTCACTGCAGAGGATCATACATTTCTGATGATGAAACAAACTCATTCTGGTTAAGACTTCAGCCTTGTCCATTCCTATTTATTCAACCATTAATGCCTTGGAAAAGACTACAGGGAAATAAAATAAACACTTCTCACCGCATTATAGCAGCGGGACTCCTTGCATCTCTTTGCTGCACTGATCTGCCACTTTTGCACAACCTAGACTGTCCTGCGGCCAGACCCTCCGAAAAACAAATTAGCTTGTTTCCCTCTACTTTAGCTCATGTATCACTGATCTCTTTAAAGGCTCTTGAGACTACTTCTACCTTCGGTGCCACTAGTGTAGTGTTTTTTTTTTATGCCATACTATGGTGGAAGTCTAATATTTGATGTTTTAAAGATGAATATTTTCATTCAAGCATTTTAGCGTCCCTTTAGTTGAATAGGAAAAGTGTTTGCTCGTGATCCTGACAGAAGTTATGACCTAGTGCACACAAACACACTGATACACACAACACTTCAGATGTGCAATCAAGGCTCAAGGTGGCCGTCCTTATCAAACATATCAAGTTAACCACTGATGCCATTGATCAAAAAGCCAATTATTGTCAGAGGAGAGAAAGATTGTAAAATGACTTTGTGAGGTGTTCCCACTTGGTAAACACACCTAGGATCCATTAGACCGAGAGGAGATTATCAAGACCGAATGCAACATTTTGGGGGGATTATTCTAGGCGACCTTCCTCCACACTTGAAAGGCAATGGGAAACATGGCAATGAGCCATTATGCTCAGCTTCACTTTGATTATAGCTCAAACATGCTGGTACTACATTGCCATGTGCCTGTATCTAAAAGAATCATTTATCCTTATCAATATCCCTTGTCTCCTGATAAAGTACAGCTGTAGCACAACCCTAATGCCCCCCTAGACTTCGCTCTTGGCTCTTAATCACACCATCTCCACTCCATTAAAGAGATGCAGTATCATGCTCCGTTCTCATCAATAATACAGGGTAAGATTTGACAAAGTTTCCTTATTTCTTCTGCCAGAGCTGGCCTCTGGAGGATTGGTGACCTCTGTTGAAATATTCACTTATTTTTCAATGTTCTTCCAAAAGCCCACAGCATATTGGCTATTGAGCCCCCCTCTGTGATTCAAATATTAATGTTGTTTAGTTGAGCATATATTTGGTGTTAATGATGACTTTGATAACAAAAAAGCCTATTAGTTAATGTTTTACAGTTTACACTATTTAATGATAGGTCTGTTTAATTGTCTGCAGACAGGAACAATAATAAATTAACCATTTCTTGAGATAATAATATGTACAATACTCTCCTTTTTAAAGTTCATTAGCACTTTCAATAACAGACAAGGCTATTGTAATCCCTCTCCCCCTGTTGTGAATATGTATCTTTAATTACAGGTTGTCACATGAACAACCAGTCAGTAAACTGATTTAACTCTCAAAGTAACGGTTGCTGGTTCATTTCAAATCAGGCATAAATGAAAATGACTCACAGTCCTATGGGGGAGTCATTTGTGAATTGTGTAACTGTTCTGGGCTGCGATTCCCAAAAGCATCATAAGCCTAAACTGATCGTAGCTCCATTGGTTTCAATGGGTCTACGATGTACTTACGCTTACGATGCTTTTGGGGAAACGCAGCCCTGAACGATTCATTAACTGAGTGACTCAGATTCAAACAAATCACAAATGAGTCACTGGCTTGCGAATCAAACATCACAGCTCACACGGCGATTACTATTAGCCTACGTGCAAAAAACAACAACAACAAAAAAACACTGACACGGGCTCTAACGAGACAGACTAGTGAGCGCAAACACATTTTCCAACACGCTCTCACTCCCAACTTGTCACATATTGATGCTTGGTCAGGACCCCATATCGCTTTTCGACGTACAGGGTTGCCAACACATTTTCCAGTAGATTTAATTTGAACATTTTTATTTTTGTCACATCTGCAATCATTTTAGGTACAACCTAAAGCCCTGAATGCAACACAGATTGTGTATTATAACAATGGCAGCTACTGTATATCTTATAGCTCTGTTAAGTTTTAGCAGGAATGGAAATGAAGCTGTGAGTTGTGTTCAATGGACTGTAGGCCTACTGTTGTTTAACAACATATCGATTGTTCAGCTGACAAATTGTCTTTCAGGAGACAAAACTCCTTGAATAATGATATCCTGATTATTATTATTAATATGATTGATGAGATGTTGTGTTACCGGGGCCCAACATTTGGTGCTACGAGCCTGCAAATATCAAACATGTTTAATAAATAGGGGTAGCCCCCCCCCCCCCCCCCCCCCCCCCCCCGTTTTTCCCAAAATAACGTCAAGATAAATTTTTATCTATGGACTGTGGACTACGTTGACAAGTGGACTATGTTTTATCTTTAACTATGTTGACTACGTTGACAAGAGTAATGTAGAAGTTTTCAAGATGAAGCTTAAACTGGTGATGTACTGAAGAGAAAACAGATTTCACAGTAAATTTTCAGCAGTAAGAAAAGCTTGTTGTTTTTTAGAACATCACAGTTATATGATATGAGAACAGCGGGGCCTGTATAAAGGGAGTACGTGTTATTTAATAAAAATATAATTATTTTTTCAGAATGACATAATTTCTCACCTCACAAATTTCTCAAACATAGTCAGTGGGGTAAAACGCCCCAGGGGCTATGGACAATTATTGTAGTTATTCTGTTCTGAACATCAAATTCTTAGTTTTTCCATCAAATGTAAACAGAAAACCTAGTTGGTTGAATCAAAATATTTGGACTTTATATTTAAAAATTACCTCAAGTTAGCATCAGGTAGCTAGTTAGCTAGCCAGTTAGCATCAGTTAGTTAACTTTTTTTTTTTTTTTCAAATATGATATTATAATTTTGTAATCCATAACTACTGACTATATTCTTTTTTTATTTTAAGCTAAAACTGCATGTACTATGATTTTGCTGTAAATGTTTAAAGCAAATTGCTTTTTTTTTGACTGGGGGGCAAAACTTGGTACAAATTAAATTTTTGTTAAAAATCTAATAACATGAAAACTCTGAATATTTTTCATACTTGGTTTTTAATTTATGTCAGTGTCACTAAAACTATGATAACTTTTCTGAACACATTTAACCTTTGTTTACACAGTCCTTAAGGGGGGTGTTTTCCCCTACTCTACCCTTTGCTCTGACTGGATGGAATCTTAGTCAGAAGCTTAAAAAAGCCTTTGTTCATCATAGACTATTTAATTTTCTGTAAAATCATTCAACCCTCGACTTGCCAAAATAGACTGGCTCTGACTTTCAATAACTAACATCCAGACTGTAAATCAGTGCAAAACTCTGTGCCAAAGCCACGTGGTGTATAACAGCATTAAATCATAATAGGTGATGTTCTACTGTTTAACTATACAATCAGTATGTGCTAATGGCATAATTTGCAGTACTTTTATACAATATTGGACATGGTGTTTATAATTGTTACTTATTTAATCATCCCACTTTTAATGTAATGTCTCTTACCTTATCTTGGCATTATGTTTATCTTTAATTAATTAGTTGGCAGTTGATTTTTTTCAGAAAGATGATAATGAATATAGAAATGCAATTAGCATTATCCCTTATGATGCATCTCATATGTGAGTCCAGCACACTTTGACCAGCAAGTTGTCTTCCACAGGGACCTTATTCTGCTGGGTTGTTAGATTCACCCTCTGACCACAACACACACACACACACACCGACCACCTACTATTGAGTGACTTGCCCAACACTGCACACTTGATTTAATAATAATCCTGTCCTAAACTTGGCTTTGCATAGAGATGAGGAGAGCTCCAGTGCCATGTTTCTTCAATTCTATCAGATCTCTGGCAGTCCCTGAGAAGTTGGACTGCAGGAGAGTCACACACTGACTATCCTGGTGTCTTCAGCTCAGGCAGAGATCCAGGGATACTTTCTTGAAGAACACCCCCAGCTCTCTGAATCTGGCAGCACTGCTGCCTGATGGCTGAAGCTTCTCTGATGTCTGCTGTATGTCAACCAAAACCACACAGCAGTGCTGGAGCAAGAGAAGCTGGAAGCTTGTTTATGGAGATGCTTTATTTTGGGGAATATTTATAAGGTTCTTCTACAAGAAACATGCATTAGCATTTTCCTTTCAGTTTGAGTTGCATTCGGAGTCATTGAGACTCTTGGAAAAGCACAGAATAACGAGCGATTCATTAAACTCTTACTATCCTGCATTTCCCTCACAGATGATCATAAAATCAATGCGCTCATCTTACGAGCAAAAAGAGCCAGTGCTGTGAAAAGAAACGAGGCTGAAAGAGTCAGTAAATTAATAATTATGCTTTTAAATGAATAATTATGTTATTAGGGTGCATTTTGTGTCATAAAATGCCCTAAACCTTCTAAATGTCTGTTTAATTTTTAAAGATTAAAGTCAGAATATGTTCACAGTGTGGCAGTGGCTCTAATCATGTAAACACTCACTGTAATATTAAAGCAAATACTTGATTATGTTATAATTTTTATAGTCAATAACTAAAACTA
This sequence comes from Barbus barbus, assembly GCF_936440315.1. Lineage (NCBI taxonomy): Eukaryota > Metazoa > Chordata > Actinopteri > Cypriniformes > Cyprinidae > Barbus > Barbus barbus. The sequence goes on from NC_136761.1 coordinate 13,437,031, forward strand.
ACTAAAAGTGATTTGCTCCATTCATAATTCTGCCTTACAAACTTTGTTTGTCTGCCCAGAGGTACATTTAGAGTTGGATGACTTTCTGTGGCTACATGGTAATTGTAAAGTAAAGCTAATTGGTGTTAGTCATCACTGTCAAATAATAAATGAAATACATATTCTAAAAGCGTCTTATAAAGCTGATGCAAGGCTGCTCTGAGGGGCTCCAAATTCTGTGTAAAAATGAAATGGTGCATAAAAGTGGCACTAAAACATGCTGCTCTGACCCACTGAAATGAAATGCTGTACAGCAAATTTTATTGTTGTCATGACAATCAGAGCCGCTTTGTTTCCTGTCAGTTCACTCGGCTGTGTGCCAGAATCAACAAGCGGTTGCCAGAACGAATAGTCTAATAGCTCTGTTTGTTTTGAGAAAATGTCAAGCAGTAGGGGGAACAATGATCACAATACTTTAAAAATCTGAATTTTTTTGAAGTGTTTGTTCCAAGAACAATTTTAATACAAAAAGAAGAAAATATCAGTAAAACATAAGACACATTGCACAACAGTTTATCACATATTTAACATTTGTGAGTGTGATGCATAGCACACTGGACAGTAATCTATAAATTCTTCTTTTTTTAAATTTCATGTTTTTGTATTGATACTTTAATTCTGTGGCAGATCCAGGATATCTGCATAGGGGTCAGCAACGAGTCTGGGGTAGCACAGAAATCTTAATTATTTGCCTATAAGGTACAGGACTTTTTTAATGCCTACAACACAACTGAGCACAATTCATTTATATGTAATTGAAATGGAATAGATCAAGCAATACTGAGTGAATCTGACATTTTTGACTAATAAAAGAAAAAAGTTCACACTGCAGCTAAAGTTCAACTTGTTCAGACAGCCTGGTTCTCAACACCCACAAAAGCTTGTTCTCCATCGTCCTCATGGATGAGACATGCTGATAACTATATAGTTCAAAGATTAGGAAACCTTTTTGAATATTATATAATCACAAACTCTTCAACAATTCTGAGTTAGTCTGTGAGATCGGTTTCAAAGCCTTACAGCTGAAAAAATATGGAATGTTTAACATTCTATTAGTTGTCAAAAATTAATTTCAACAGTTCTATCATACCTAAATAGAACTCAGATTACAGCAATAAGGCAAGGACGGAGGCCATCAGCATGCAAATGCCAGAATACAAAAATTGGTTATTTTATGCACGTTTAAATGTCATCTCTGCATATCAAGCTAGGAGAGAAAAATTTATTTTTTTAATAATAAAATGACCAACTTCAACATTAATAAGGAAAAAAAGATGAATAGAGAAACTTCAAATGAATATAAAATAGGAAATGATAATTTAATGTTAAGCCTAGTCCTAGACTAAAATGTAAATCTGAGCTGTTTCAACTGAAAGAAACTTGCACTGACTGATAAACTATGGCCTAATCCTGGTTTAGGCTAAACCCTGTCTATGAAACCGGGCCTATATGTCTTTATTTAATCCAGACCTGATTATTGTGATTCGCAATATGAAATGCCTTTGCAAAGCTTCTGAGTGGAACCAAGCTTCACACCACATTACATTTCTGATGCTCGTCTATGGTCATAAAATAGCCTATTTCTGTCTGTTCCCAGGTCCTGCTTAAAATTTAAGGGAGACTGTGCCTTCTTCGGTTTGCAGTCCCATGCCTCTGGAACATTTTGCTGCTTCTCATGAAATCCTTTCCCAATATTAATGATTTAATGGTTTAAAACTCATCTTAAAGTAATGTGAATTGCCATTCAGAAACTCTTTTACTGTGTAATGTGACATAAAATGTGATGCAAAGTTAAACAGGATATTCAACGAGAAAAAAAATGGTGGAACTTGATTTTATCCAGTTGATTGGATAATGAAAAGTGCTGCATTTACACACGAAATGAAGCAAGACCACATGCTTAAATAGCTATTTAGTTTCTGGTTAACATTACCATCAGCCTGTGTGACATCAGTGAAAAAGAAAGGTCATTTAAGGGTCTAGTTTTTGTTTAATACGGAAGTGAACCTGATTTCAATTCTCGATGCAATAGCAATTTTGCTGCACGTTGCATTCAAAAGCCACTTGGCTCGGAAATCTAAGTGTGAATGGGCATGACGCGTCTGCAAGTAGCTGCTAGTTTCAGCATCATGATAACAATCTGTCAAGTGGCCTTGTCTCTCTGTGCCTGAGCTCAACATCCTCTTAGTGATGAGGGGTTAGATGGGAATTGACTTCTGTTGAACACTATCATGGGAGTCTATCGTTCACGCTGTGCGTTTCTATACAAGACGCTTCTTAATCTCTGTCCCTGTGATGTTTTGAAGCATCTCAATTTCACTGTGGTCTTTGTACAGACCTGCCATGATAAAAGAAGCCCCATTTCAGTTGGAAACTTGTTGAAGCCGTAGAGTCTTTGTAGTGCACCTTATACATGACAGAGTAAATGAGGAGGTCTCAAAGGAGACGCAAAGCTGTTTGTTGAAACAGCGTATTTATCTGTCTTATTTTGTTTTGGTTGTTGCTATAGCAGTTGTGATTTGTTGTTATCGCTGTCTGTGTTGAAATAACGAGTGAGCGTAAACAAGCATGCGGTTTGAAGTTGATCTTCTCTGTTGACCTACGGTGAATTTCAGCCGTCTGGAAAAAGGCAGTTTGCGTCATTGCTCTCAACCTTTTCTTTTCTGTCGAGGCATGACTGACAGGTGGAATATGCACATCGTTACGATCTGGATCGCTGTGACGGGCTCCCAGTGGAAGTGCGGTGTCACCTCGCCTGACTTCTCCTCCGACCTTTGCTTCATTCTCTGATCAGATTCTGGCTGGCTCTTTCAAGGATGACAGCTCAGTGTACAAAGGAAAAGCAATGAACGTGTCGTAAATGTAACGCCCTTACCATAATCATGAACTTCAGCTTCCAAGTTAGTTTTATCAGTTCAAGCCTGAAAGGGGAACAGAGTCACGTGACAGATACAGTGATGATGCTTGTATGTATTTGCAGTCCACGGTTAAGACGATTTCTGACGGGCTGTACACTCCGCTGTGATGTGAGCCTGTTCCCCTCACACACACGCACACGCACACACTCTCTCACACACACACACACACACGACACGTTATGTGCAAAACTCCACATTTGAACAGTCAATAGTAAATACTCACAGTCGCTGATCCAGAAGCGCCAGATTGTCAGAGCAAAGTCAGAATTTACCCTTTTTTTTTTACAAATAGCCTAGCCAGCCCTGTACTCTCCAAGGTTCACGAAGCTGTCGTCCATAAAATGTGTTGCACAAATTCGAAATATTTGGGTTGTGCTGTTAACCAATGATTCCTAAGTGCATCTACTTTCAGAAGGCCAAATAAAGTGCTTTTGCTTTCGCATAGAAACACACAGCATCTCCCTGACATGGCTGCATCAACAGTTACTGAAACCATGCCTTCTTTCTTTGCGTGCACATTAGGGTGGCATTATGCAAATATTTCCACATCATGACGTAGACATGTGGGGGCATGTTTGAATGAGCCGTTTTAGGGGGGCGTGGTCGAGTTTTAACTTTTATAAAGAATATGTCTTTGAGACTTTAGTCTTTGCAACTTTAGGGATCTCATCTATGCATGAACAGCTTGTAACACTCCAAAGAGAAAGGAAAACTTGAAATCACATCATATGACCCCTTTAAGAAGCAAACCAGCTACAAGGATCTGTTGTTACTCATCTGGAATTAGGAAGCTCAGTCTTCACTCCTACTGTATATTTATCATTCAAGTTAATGGCATATATTTACAACCTTCTGTGAGAGCAGAAAAGCTTTCATCAAGGCTAAGTGAAAGAGTTTATTGTTATATTCAAACCCAGACAGGATATCTGTATAGAGGCCTATATCAAGCTGACTGTCTATGGAAGGCAAGATGAGAGATATGAGAGAGATCGTAATTCTTTTGACATTTATTTACATAATTTTTCATGGCTGGAGTTCATATTAAAACAGCAGGACTGCATATATTGGATTTTGACGATGAGTGTGTCAGCAAAAGATACAAATCAGGTGCTTCATGTCAATTCATTTATCAGCAAGAGTTTAGTTAATCAGCAAGGCTAGAACTGAGGTTAGGAAAATCAGTGTTTTCTTTTTCAATTGTAATTTCTAAATGCATATTTCAAAATGACATTAATTTTACAAATAAAATAAGCCTAGACTGAAATATTGAGGGTGATTTATCAGGTTTACTTGTGTTTGGAGGCTGAATCGGGGCTTTTAGAGATATTGCAAACCAGAAATAGCAACTTCAATTTGTTTTTAGCAGGTACAGCCAACAGATAAAGAGATTTGTAAACAAAAGGTGTAATATAAGTATTTCTGGAAACTGAGCACAAATCATCGGTCATCTCGGACAAGTCCCAGACTTTTTAAACAATGGGAGTAATGATGTGTGATCTGTTTTTAGCCAGAAGGAGAAGAAGCTCTCAAGTTACGTTTGACATTATGAAATGTAGGTAAACTTCTATTTAACTTTATATAGAGATTGATTTTAGCACAGTATATCCACAGACAATGTCACTGTCTTGTAATGCATGTAAACAGAAAGATGATTCATACTCAGCTTATTAGACCTTGATGCACAAGACGGTTACATAAACTTGAGAAACAACAATAGTGCCCTGGAGTTTCTACAGACAGCAATCTAACACCAATATCCAGGCTGATATTTCTACAACTCTTGTGTTAAAGAAACCTGGGAGCACTGCCTGCCACCTAACATCTCTTCGTCCATCCTGGCCCCAGGCAGACCCAAAGAGCCAGCGTTCTTCTCCTGTGGAACGACAGCTTTCCCAGTATTAAACAATCATGTGTAGGTACATGGAGAGAAAGAGCAGCAAGTGTTTCTGTGAAAGTCTAAAGCACCTGCATTGCTTCAAGATGTCAGACTAACAGAGCATATAGGAAACTGCAGCACGGTTATGGAGAAAAACATTTACTCTCAATGAATAAGTGATGAAAGGAAAAGTGGCATGCAGCATTCATTTTAAAAACGAATTTCACACTTTTTTCTTTCTCTCTCTCTCACTGTGAAACAAGTTTTTACTCGATCTTGTTCCTCAGGGCAGGGCATTACAGCTCCAAATAAAGCAACACTTTAAGGGAAGCGGTCTGGACCTTTTTAAACATGTTGCATTGGCCCATGTTTGCTCTTTTTTCCCCTGTGTGCTATTTTTCTAATCTCTCTGTTTTGGGAATGTGCTTAAAATCATGCATGTTTTTATAATATATTATAATCCCATAAATAAAAAGACATGCATGCAAATAAGTTTTTCATGACACATGCAGATGATTTAATCCAAAATAACAAATGGGCTCTTCATGTGATTTAAATACGAAGTCTTTAAAGGAACAGATTGCTTAAAAATATACATTATGTCATTATTTACTGACTCATTCCAATCTTGTGTGATTTACTTCTCTGGAATAAGAAACTTTGAAGAATGTAATTAGTTTATCTTTTCCATGCATTTATTATGGGGAATGAAGCATTTAAGCACCATACAATATAACAGTGGCTCACAGGACTTCTGTGCTCTATCTTCAGAAGTCTGAGATTCACTCACTAGTTGCTAGTCACTGTAAATCTGGAAGTTCACCCTGGATTTTCTTGAAGCAGTTCTCGAAAGACATTGTGACGAGTAATTTGTGAATGAATCATTTGATTGAGTCAGAACTTTTCAATTAATCAGTTGATTTGTTTTTTAAAACTAGCACAGACCAAAATTGGACAACTTCAAGCTTGAAGTTCTTGACTTCAGAGGAATATAGTGCATCATGGCAACTTTTATGGTTCTGTTTAACGTAATTGTATAGGAAGGAGTGATTGATCACCTTTTCTAAGAAAGAAAGTCATATTAATTTTGAACAATGTGAGTGTGAGTAAATAATGACAGACTTTTCCTTTTTGAGTGATCTATCCCTTTAAATAAAATCATATCTTTTATGTATTTAAAACTATGTATATTCAAGCGAAACATTGATATGTATCCCAACTAATTTTAAGATAATTTTAATTAAAAGAAAATAAATTAGGACACCTATGAAGCCTTGTGTTTATCACTTGAGATCTCTTCGATGTTTAATCCTTATAGGTGATAGCATCACAACAGCATAATCTGGGCATACCATGGAGCCAAAGGTAATATAATGTGACTAACCCAATACATCCTGCTTATCAGTCTATTTTATTTTCCCCCAGTGATAATTTCCGATGCATTATTTAGAGCGGTGCGTGAAAACTATCAGCTTGAAGGGCTTTGATATGTAAGAACATGGGTAGGCATAATAACAACCCCTCTCCCAGGCAAAAGCTATATTAAATCAAATAAATAATGCATTTTACGTCTTGTCTTGAATTGAATAACTTGCTAAAGAAAAACAATAAGCATCAGAGCACTTAAGAGCTGGTTATCATAAATATAATCTACTCGGACTGGAAGTATGCTTTGGTATCTGTCTTACTCTAGGACCAATTCTCTGCTAGAGCGAAATAATCTAAGCTTCCCTTTGCTAGTGTTTAAATTTAGTGGCTTTCAAAGCACAAATATATATGCAATGTGGGAATATATATATATATATATATATATATATATATATATATATATATATGGGTGCAGTTAGAATGAACACATTTTAAAGTAAAAAGCTGTATGTTTAAATAAAGTACAAGTACAAAATACAAGACTTAATACATAATTAGAACTGTTTTGGACTGTTTTTGCTTGTAAACATGGCTTGAACTGTGCATATTTCTCTCCTGATTTAAAAGAGACAAATTTTTCACAAAAAAAAGCAATATGGACTTTTTAACCCGAAGGTATGGTTTGAAGTAAAATAAAACAAAAACAACAACAAAAATGTTTTCATGTTTGGCGCCAATAGCCTCCTGGTTAGTGCGCTGACATATAGCACAACTGTGCTCATGGTGACCTGAGTTCAATTCCTGTCTCAAGGTCCTTTGCCAATCCTGCCCCCTCTCTCCACCCAATGCTTTCCTGTCTGTTCTCTACTACTATCCTATCTAATAAAGGCATAAAAAGCCCAAAAATATAACTAAAAAAAAAAATGAATGGATCCTCTTAAAAACGTTTCATTTCACATTAATTGATGGACTGGAGTCTTGTGGATCATCGTGATGTTTTTATCGGCTGTTTGGACTCTCATTCTGATGGCACCTTTCACTGAAGAGGATTCATCGGTGAGCGAGTGATGCAGTATAAAAGTTATCCAAATCTGTTCAGACAAAGAAACAAACTCATCTATATCTTTTTCATTTTCATTTTTTGGTGTACTATTCTTTTAAGTCACTGCTGTTGCCATTGGGTTGAATCAATGAGTTGAACTTGAGAACCGTATCTATCTTATTCCTGAATGAATCATTGAGGTTGTTGTAAACCTGATGAAGTGATTCATTGCAAAGATTAATGTCAGTTTGATGTCACGACTTTGAGCAAACAACGATTTAATTTCAGCTTGTTTGTCACATAAAGCTATAGTATGGCTTTAAAATGACACTTTAATGGTGCTTTTGCATTCCTTTTTGAAGCTTGAAAGCCTCAGTCCCCATTCATTGTAATTGCATGGAAAATACATACACAGAAGCTTTTGGTGCAGAGTAGTAACAGATGCTTTTTGTAGTGTGAATTTTTTGAATGTGAGGAGCAGAAATGTTAAGTGGATGGGAAGCAAAATGAAGCTTCAAGAAACCGACTCAGTAATTTTGAAGTCACGGCCGGTCGGTCTGCTTTGAGAGCTCCTAATCACACAGAACGCCACAGTGTATCTGCAGAGGGCTGGCAGGAGGAAGCAGTGGCACAGCCATGAATGTGCTATTTACAGCAGAGAGGCTGCATGTATTCACAGAGGGAGAAACGTGGCATCCTGGTCCCAGCATCAATGCTGCTTTTCCCAAAATCGAAGAACCTCCCAGATTTAATGTAGTTTCCTGTTTAACGATACCAGAAATGTACCAGAAAAGTTACTTGAATGTACAGCGAGGCAAAGAAATGCCTGATAAGAAATATAGAGACATCCAAAATGTTAGCCACATCCAACATTTATACATTTATAACAGCCATGTCAGATTTGTTTTCTTTTTTGTGCCTGTCCTTAGCTCAAACGCCCTATTTTGCTCTTCAATACATCATAAAGCATCAAAGTAATTTGTATTCTGAAGTTATTCCATTAACATACGCTGCTCAGAAGCATTCAAATGTCAAGCTGATGATTTATGCAATCCAAATGCATTTACGCTCCAGCGTCTGGTGCGACGTTCATTGCATATGAACAGGAACTACAAAAAACCAGGTATAATCATGTAATAGAATGTCATCATAAGACTGAATGTAAAAGAAATGCATTCTGGTTGGGGTTTCAAACTTTCCACAGACCATCAAATATAATATGACGATCTCCTTGCGACATACCCCGTTCCTAAAATATAAAAGCAGCTATATATTTTCATCTATAAAGACCCATTTATAATGTGAAACATAAAATATTAGGTAACACTTTCTTCACAGTGTCCTTGTTACATGTACTTTGTGTAGTAAGCAAATTAATAGCAGTAAATTATGCATAGTAACATGGACTAAACCAAACCCTAATCCTATAGTAAGTACATGTTGTTAATTAATAATATTCAGTAATTAAATGTATAACTACACCGTAGCAAGGACACATTAAAATAAGGTGTAATTAAATATCATAATAAAAATATTATATTCAAAATATGTGTAAAATATAATCTGGAAATGATTTACTTTTTTTTTTTTATATTTTTCCTAACCAACACTAAAGTATCTAAACTTGAAAATAAAATTAAAACTAAGGCTGTATATAAATTAAATAATTTTAATTTAATCTCATGATTGCTGATTATTACACTTAAAAATACAAAATGTTGTAATTTGAACAACCAAATGGCAAGTAACATACTAATTTAAACGTGCAATTTTGAAGTATGACAACTCAAACAGTATTTTTGGTTACACTTTATTTTAAGGTGTCCTTGTTACGGTGTAATTATATATTTAAGTACTGGGCAATAGGGTACAACAGGGCTAAAGGCCCACCTTAAGAAAAAAAATTGCTATTCACTTTGCGTAAAATGTATAATTGCAGAAAAAATATATACGTTGTATTGAACATTAATGAAAATAAATCATTCAAGTTGTTTATTTTGTTTAAAAATCTTATAAATGTATGAGGTGGCAACAGGGGCCATGGTAGTGATACAAATACTTCAGCTAAAATAATGCTTTGTTTAATAATGTCTAAGTTAATACTTGTTCAAAACAATCCCTTTAGCAAAGTTTGTACTGTTTTCTGCTTAATTTGAAAATAATAATAATAATTTTTGTTCAATAAATACGCTGTCATTAAAATATGTTAAAATACAGAAATAAAATTATTTTAATAAGTAAAGATTCTGAAAGTATTGAAGGAGATCCAATAATAATTGAAAATATATTTACAGTAGTAACAACAAAATATATTTTATTATATGATATGATTAATATCATGTTTTTAAATAATATGGTTTCATTCTAAACATGGTGATTATCTCTAATATGGACACATACATAATATATATGATATTTACCATCTGAATCTAACCATGTCATGTCAACAAATAAGTCAGCGATCTATTAATTATCATGTTAATTACTGTTTACCCTTTTTACCCCCAAAACCATACTTTTACATATTCTTTCGTTATTTAAAAACTGTTGCTTTAATTATCTTAAACAAAACTGAAAATTGTTAAGAAGACCTTTGTCTCAAAATATATGCATTTTTTTAGCGATTCTCATTTGCTAAAATCTACAACATTTTAAAAAACATAAAATATTAGATCAAGTAAGCACAGAATCAACTTTGCACTACTACGTGCGATCTTGAAAAGGGAGTGTTTTACAAAGTGCTAAGCCAAGTTTTTGTGCTATCTAGTGGTTTAGATGAAAATAATATCAAAGGCGGCTTTTACCCTGGGGCGCCTTTAGCCCCGTTGTACCCTATTAATCAACTACATGTACTTACTATATGGTTAGGATTAGGGTTTGGTTTAGGGCAGGGGTTCCCAAACTCGTTCCTGGAGCCTCCCCAACACTGCACATTTTGCACGTCTCCTTTATCAATCACACCTGATTCAACTCATCAGCTCATTACTAGCAACTCCAAGACCTGAAATGGGTGTGTCAGACAAAACTTCTAAAAGTATTTTTATGGTATAAAATTCTATCAATTTTAGTATATGATGTAAACATAAATTTAACATAAATTCATGTCTTATTTATAATTTTCTACGTAAACTTTTATTAAAGTGCACCTATTATGGATTTTTGAAAATTACCTTTCATGCAGAGTGTAACACAACTCTAAGTGAATGAAAATATCCTGCAAAGTTTTTAATCTTAAAGTGCACTGTCTATAAAGTTTTTGTCTCTCAAAAGAAAGAGACAACTCTGAATAATTGAAACAAGTAGCTTTTAAAACGAATCCCAAGCCGTTTCATATTGACGTCAACATGAAACATTAGCATATTGCCTGCCTACTTGTTGTGCACACAGAGAGACTGCAACGTGGGGTTTTGGGGTTCTGTGTCTTGTTCTTGTTTTCATGTCTTTTATTTTGAAGTTTAGTTATGATTCTTGTTTGTTTCTTGCTTCCCTTGCCCTCTTGTATTCCTGCTATTGGTTCCTCTGTTCAATGTGTCATGCTCATTGGTTGTCTTAGTCATGTGTCTTGTTTCCCATTGGTTTGTTCATGTCATGTGACCCTCTCTGTTTGCTATAAGTAGCCATGTCATTGCCTTTGTTTCTGGTCGTGTATTGAAGTTGTATTCTACTGTTGGTGAGTTGAATGAATGAATGACGCACTTATATACCGCTTTATTGTGTATTTCTGTACACCCAAAGCGCTTTACAATCATGAGGGGGTCTCTTCTCAACCACCACCAGTGTGCAGCATCCACTTGGATGATGTGACAACAGCCACAGCACAATGGCGCCAGTGCGCTCACCACACACCAGCTACAGGTGGAGAGGAGAGAGAGTCATAGAGTCAATCAAGTGGATAGGGATTATTAGGAGGCCATGACTGACAAGGGCCAGTGGGGGCAATTTGGCCAGGACACCGGGGTTACACCCCTACTCTTTACGATGAGTGTCATGGGATTTTTAATGACCACAGAGAGTCAGGACCTCGGTTTAATGTCTCATCCAAAAGGCAGTGCTTTTTGACAGTATAGTGTCTCCATCACTATAATGGGGCGTTAGGACCCACACAGACCACAGGGTGAGCACCCCCTGCTGGCCTCACTAACACCTCTTCCAACAGCAACCCAGGAGGTCTTCCAAGTTTTCCCAGGAGGTCTCCCATCCAGGTACTGACCAGGCTCAACCCTGCTTAGCTTCAGTGGTAACTGGTCTTGGGCTGCAGGGTGATATGGCTGAGTTAAGGCTGTTCATGTCTAGTATTATATGTTTGTATTATGTTTGGATTACTTTGAATAAAGCTGCATTTGGGTTCTCACTACGCTCACCTTCAGTGGACTCATTACAGAATACACGACCGTCACAATGGATCCAGCAGATTGTCTAGTTCGCCTCTGCCAAGGAAACCGGCCCAATTGAGGACTATGTTGCAGACTTTTGAGAGCTGTACTACCAGGTAGATTTTAATGAAACTTTCTTGACAGACATTTTCCGTTATAGTTTAAGGACATATCATGTTTAATGCCACGCAATACCCCACACTGGTCACTGGAACAATACATTGACTTTGCACTCCATTTGGCTGGCTCACCATTTACTGTGGGGATAGTTGATGGGGAATCTCACTATCCTCCAGTATCCGCCCCATCAAAGTGTTTGCACGTTATGTCTGGGATTATTCAAGTCACATCAGAGTCTACGGAACCTTCTCATGTCATGTTTGCCAAGCCACAGCTCGCTCACGTCATGTCTGCCACGCCAAGGCCTGCTAATGTAATTTCTGTTACGCCAAAGCCTGCTAACGTCATGTCTGCTACTCCAAGGCCTACTCACGTCGTGCCTGCCAAGCCAGCGCCTGCTCACATCACACCTGCTACTCCAGAGCCTGCTAACATCACGCCTGCTACGCCAAGGCCTGCTAATGTCATGTCCACCACGCCAGGGCCTGCTAACGTTATGTCTGCTATGCCAAAGCCTGCTAACATCATGCCTGCTACTCCAGGACTTGCTCAAATCATGCCAGTTAAGTCAAAGCCTGATCACATCATGTCTGCCAAGCCAGAGTCTGCAAACGTCATGTCTGCTACTCCAGGGCCTGCTCACATCATGCTGGCCATTCAAGAGCTTCATTGCAAGATGGCCACCACTCAAGAGTCTCTTCGGAAAATGGCCACTGTTCTAGAGTCTCATCACATCTCAGCTGATCTTCCAGAGCCTCGTCAGGTCTCAGCTGATCTTCCAGAGCTTCGTCACGCCTCAGCTGATTGTCCAGAGTCTCTGCCTGCTCCGCCATGGCTCCCTGCTCTCCCTTCTCCACCATGGCTCCCTGCTCTCCCTTCTCCGCCATGGCTCCCTGCTCTGCCATTGCTCCACGTTCCAGGCCCTGTTCCCCTTCACGGGCCTGGCCCTCCCCCTGGACTACTTCTGTTCTGCCTCTGCTCCACCACCCTCCTGGACATTTGGGGTTCTGTGTGGTTGGGGCATCTGCAGCCGCCCTTAGAGGGGGGGACATGTAACGTGGGGTTTTGGGGTTCTGTGTCTTGCTCTTGTTTTCATGTCTTTTTATTTTGAAGTTTAGATATAGTTCCTGTTTGTTTCTTGCTTCCCTTGCCCTCTTGTATTCCTGCTATTGGTTCCTCTGTTCAATGTGTCATGTGCTCATTGGTTGTCTTAGTCATGTGTCTTGTTTCCCATTGCTTTGTTAATGTCATGTGACCCACTCTGTTTGCTATAAGTAGCCATGTCATTGCCTTTGTTTCTGGTAGTGTACTGAAGTTGTAATCTGCTGGTGAGTTAAGGCTGTTCATGTCAAGTCTGTCTTTGTTTGTATTGTGTTTGGATTACTTTGAATAAAGCTGCATTTGGGTTCTCACTACGCTCGCCTTCAGTGGACTCATTACAGAGACGTTGTTTGCTGCAGAGCCAAATGGGAGTAGCTGGACCTCTAGCTCCCCCTCGCTAGAGATAATGGGTGGAGATAGACACCTAACCACACCCTAACCCTACTCCTTACCCTATCGCTAAACATAACTCCACCCATTAGTTCCACATAGGTGGTGCTGGAGGCCATTTGGCTCTGCAGTGAGCAGTACTTGCACGCAGACCTGGGAAAACTTGATTTTCGCCTTGGTTTGAATGAAATTCAAATTCATTCTTTACCACTAGGTGCGGCTTTTGGAGCTTTAAAAATAGCTGTTTCCCAGGTAACAGCTGTACACAAAGCTGCACTGCAAAAGCTGCTTTAAATTATATCAACCAATAGGACCAATCACCGCAGATTAGCATCACGCAAAGGGGTTTGGAAAAATGAATCTTTGAGCAAATCGTTTGGGAGTCCTTGAGCAAATAAGGTGAAAATAAATGCATATAAGACAATGAATGTGTTTTTTGACCTTGCATGTATGTTAACCTGCTGTTGGGGACTCCCAAAACCAAAATATGAACATTTCATAACCCATAATAGGGGCACTTTAATCTGAATTTTTTATTATAATTTTTCTGTAACGTTCCTAGCAGTACTCTGAAGGTTTGAAACCCCACCTTATTAGTAATTATTATTAGCTTTATGCATTCATGACACTACCTCTGCATGCCATAATTTACATATCATACTAAGGTAAAGGCTTTGCTCATGAAAATTGAGAATCTGTTCTTGGAAGTTTACCAAGAAATGTCTGCACAACCCAATTAATAATCACGTATATGCCTTGATTTCTTGTCGTATGACAATTTAGCGCAATTTCTCCCATCATAATCAGTGTGGCGGTCTACACTGAGATTGCAACGCAACGTGGTATTAGTCAAAATTCAATCAAGTGTTACCGAAGTGAAAATCATTTTCCATATTCCCTTCTTTCGTCTTTCTACCTCTTTCCCAAATACTATTCTTGGAGCTCCGGCAGGCTTCCAACAGATGGCAATATTGCATCTTTGGAATCTACCCCTGCCATGACTCACCTCAGTGTGAGAGAGCAGCTCTGTAAAGCCCAAACAAATGAAAGCTGAGTTAATCTCCTTCGAGCGGGGTGGTAATGATCACGGCTAATTGTGAATGAGTGGGCAGCACTATTAGAGCAGGACACACAGCTCTGGCATGCCCGTAATCAGCGCAGGCAGTGGGGAGAGAGATAAGCCCCCATCAGGCTGCTTGTGGAGTGAGGAAGTGTGCGGCGTGCAGCTGAGACTGATACTCTTATTTGGGCCGCACGGGTCCATCTGAGTTTGATCTCGGCCTTCCAGCACGCACATCATCCTTCTGTTCTTTTCCTAGAATCACATCGATCGATCTTGGTCTGTTTTTTTGGCTTAGAAAAGTTAAGCCTTGTTTACATGCTGAGAGAGGAAGAACTGGGACATTATTGTTGCATCAGCTCTTGCTGACTCGCTCTCTCCATCTTAAGAGGCCAATTACACATCAGAGAAACACTCACAGATAATCTCTTCCCCTCCGCCTCTTTCTTTCTCAACTTTCCAATATCATCCTCCTTTCAGATCAGATTATTTTTCGTATTTAAAGGTGAAGAGGTTAATTTGTGTGTCATTAGAGTCACCAGATGAAATTGCAAAAATAATGACTCCCCCTCCTGCCAAGTTTTGGATCAAGGTCTGAAGGTTTAGTTGTTGAGCAGCACTTGCAAGTCCTTGTTTGGGTTTCTCCACTGATAGCCATTCAAACTTCCAATTCTGTATTCTGATAAACAATATCACAAGCAGCATATATTACACTCTTATTTCATCATATTATAGTATTTATTTATTTATCCATTCATTCACCAAACCATGTATGTAGGCTTTATATGTTTGTTCTTCATTTGTTTTATTTGTCCGTCTATCCATCCATCCAAACCTCTTGTCCAATGTAGCATTTATTTATGTATTTATGTATGAATCAAACATGGGAAAAAAGAAATCAATCAATCAATCAATCAATCAATCAATCAATCAATCAATCAATCAACCCTACATAGGACAAACATATTGAACAACGGAGGGATGGACAAATGAATAAAAGATAAAAAACAAAAACATAAACAGCACAGATGGATTTATAAGCTACAAATGAATTTATGCACCACAACTTTAATACACGTATGCTGCAAGTTAAAAATTCAAATTTATTAAACAGTTTATGTAGTTTTCACGAGTTCTGTTGATATAATAATGTTGATCATTGCATTAACTTGGGTGTGTGTAATGTCAACTCAAATTTCTGTCAACCGATTTTCTTAAAAAAAAAAAAATATATATATATAGCCTAAGTTATATTAAAATAGTCTTGTTAACTTTGGAATTTGGGCAGTGAATTTCTATTCCCCAGCATGCCTTATATATGACTGGATAAGAAGAATAAATGTTGAAATTAAATGTTATTTTATGTGATTTTTATGTGAACATTTTTTTTGAGCAATCAACTTAAATTGTTTATGCTAAAAATTAAGTCCATGTGGTTTGTTGATTGAACAAATTCATTTGAGGTTGTCATAATGCAAAAATACAGACTTTTTGTGTGTGTGTGTGTGTGTGTGTGTATGTGTGTGTGTGTGTGTGTAGAATAAGCAACATGAACATTGGATATTAATTTTTAGATTAACCTATGTTCAGAGAAATCAACTGATTTACACTATGGTGAATTAATGTCAACTAAATCTATACAAGTTCAGCTGTCAATGGAATTTCATTGACTTGACTGAAGTCATGATGACCTGTAAAAATGTGTTTTGTACTTTAAAAGGTCTGAAGGAATGCAACTGAGAAAGAGCACAAATATTCAGTTTCAATAGCACTCAAAGTTCCCCAAATGATACTTAAGTATAGTAATGAAGTACAATTACTCAAGAACCTTACTCCTCAGCCTGCAGCCATATTCCAACATCGACTGGATGACCTTCCTAGAAGAGTGGAAGATACTCAAGGGATGGATTAATGCTTACATTTAAAAAATACACACATCACCTTTATATAAGAAGAACAAATCAGCTAATCTCAGGCTCCGTCTCAGTGAAGGTCATGACTTTATAAAAGCGCATTGCAGATATGGATCATTGGAGGGAATATTCTTTCCTTTTCCTGGAACTGATCAACACTGCTGTCGAGCATTATCACTCGAGGAGAGCTGTGTCATATGAGACCTGCTTTCAACACAGACCTGCTTTCATTGAGCAGACTGAGAAAGATAAGGGGGCAAAATGCTTCTTCGAACAAACAGACACGCATCTACAAGTCCCACATACTGAGCAATCAGAAGCTTGCTCATTGTTTACATTAAAGGAAATGAAAACACACTGTCAGACTTTATCAAGAGTTTCATTTTTACCACAGGAGGTACAGGTGAGTGACACACAATGCTGGATGTCTGCAGACATTCATATTCAGCAATGATTCATCGCAGACTTGGTCTTGCATAGCCAGACTTCTGACTAACTGCATAAACCCTGATCCACAGCTAATTCTGGCCAAGAACCACCTACTTATACAGGAAGAGACAGCCAGGAAGAGAAGATGTAAAGCAATAAATCATGGTTTGTTTTGTTTTTATGTGCGGTTGAGGGGTGTGTTTATCTGAAGTAGTTGACACTACAATAACAGACCAGTGAAAAACTCATCGAAATAATTGCACAGCAGTGTCGGTCAGCAATCAGTACAGAAACACTAAAGAAATTAGTAGAAGTGTGTGTAGAATTAGTAATCAGATCCAGTGGTTATAAGTACAGATTATGTAATGACATTACCATTCAAAAATGTTTTTACCATTCAAAAGTTTTTTAATGTTTTTGAAAAAAGTCTCTTATGCTTACCAAGGATGCATTTATTTGGTCAAAAACACAGTAAAACAGTATTATTATGAAAGAATTTTACATAATTTAGTTTTGTAATATATTTAAAAAAGGAATTTATTCCTGTGATGGCAAATATTTGGTGCTCAAGAATCATTTATTATAATCATTGTTGAAAATGGTTGTAATGCTTAATATTTTGTATTTTTGTGTTATTTTTTCAGGATTCTTAAATGGAAAGTAAAAAAAAAGAACCTAATTAATAATTTACTTGAAATAAACAACAAACACAACATAAATGTCTGTACTGTCACCTTTGATCAATGTAACGTAATAAAAAAATGTAATATTAATATGTAACTTAAAGAAATAGTTTAATTTAGCTCAAAGGGAATCATTTATGATTTTATAGGGATTTGAACAGAATCCGTGTTACAGCGATTTACTGAACGAGCCGTATAACAAACTCTGCACTGGATAAATAAAATATAGTGAAAACACTATTAAATAGCACAGTAACAAGATCGGCACAAAACACAAGATACTTCTCTTTTCAATATAAATCAGATTTTATTTATATAAACCTAAGACATAAACTAATCTAACACATCAACACACGCATTCACAGATTCACACGTTGCAGAAAGAGAGAAAGTGAGGAAAGGATGAGTTTAAGAGAATGGAAATGTGAAATCCCAAGTTTACAGCAATATGTTCAACTGCATAGACCTTAACAACCATCAATCAATTAATTAACCCTCGCTTTGAGTTTCTCAATGAGGCTAAAATTTATATTAACGGCACCTGATTCAGTTAGAACCTGGAGGTGTTACTTGCTTGCTTTGCTAAGGGAATCCCTTTTGTCGTCGTAGTCCTTGCAGACAGGGGGGTTCCCCGAAGTGTCTGATTGGTTGAGAGTTCAGAAGTCCTTGAAGTGACGTCTTGGGAAGCCAATGGAGTTGTGACTGGTAGAAGTTTTGAGGCGGTCACAGACTCCAGTTGAACTCGGAGACGAGGCGTGGCGACAAAACTTAACTGAGTACACGAAACTCACAACGGAAAAGAAAATAAATTAAAGTAAAAGAAGAAAAGGATGTATCGAGACTAGGTTGGCTTTCTTCTCATTATGGTAGCAGCTGGCACATGGGCCAGAGCACGCTCAAAGAGCAACGTCAAAACGCAGTGGCAAAAGAGAAGAAGAGGACAAGGGAGAGGACCAAGAGGACCAAGAGAGCATTTTTAAGAAGAAGAGCATTTTTAAAAAGAAGAGGAGAAGGGTGACTAAGAGAGAGTTTGATGGTGTCCTGAGTTTTTAAACTCGGCTTCTGGACACATCCCCTCTGGTGTCTTGACCAATTAGATAGGCTATTATCTTAGCTAGGGGTGTTCCTTCCATCATAAATCAGCATGTTATCAGTCGCATGGTCCGAATTTTACACACGCTTGCAAAGTATAATTTTGGATTTGATTTCTATAACCAGAATAGTATACATTTGACAAAGAATTGATTGTAAGAAACATTTAAAGCATGATTTTTCACACTCATACATACCAAACGCATCTGAATCCTTCAACTATTCAATAATGATTAAAAAGACATGCATAATATTTGATTAAAACATGATAGTCTAATATGTGGGTTACAAACATAATATGGGGTTTTGCATAGAAATGTCCTTTTAGGATGATTTTATGTGCATATGAAAAAGAAAGTCTTTGTATATTTATATGGAGAACGAACGCATGTTTTTTAGAAAAAGGAATTTTGGTTTGGTCTGTCGTCTATGTGGGAGAGAAGTCAATCTAAGGAAGCTTGTGAATTCATTCGTGGAACACGTGATGGCCATCTCTTATTTACAACAAATTTGACAGTCTACTTCCAAAATTGGAATTATCAATAAGTGTTCTTTTGTCTCAAGGTTGTAAGCTGTTTTGTGAAAGAGGCTTGCTGGTTAGTTTGCTTGCTTCAGACTAGTTGGAGCTAGGAATCTGATTTACGACGTTTTCCTGTTTCTTGGGCCTCTCTGTGGGATTCCAGCTCCTCATGTTTCAATGTTCTGATCGCATCTTAAATTTGTCTGATTCAGTCTCTGATTTTCTACATCAATTAAATGCATCCTTGCTAAAAAAAAAAATATTAATTTCTTAAAATAAATAAAATAAAATAAATACCCTAAAAACTTGAACAGTAGTTTAACTTTTAATGTCTTTCAAAGATTTTATGTCACTTACCATGTAAATTTTGACAAATCTAATAATTATTTGCAAAAGTAATCAGATGTCTCGTCTGCAATATGCATCAAATGATCAGTTAATTGATGAATATGAAAACTTACAACATACAACTTTTATTATTTCAGCACCATTACTGGCACACACACAAACAACAAAAAAAATAAAATAAAAATAAATAAATAAATATACTCTGCACATTAAACTGGAATCCGAGAGGGTATTTTAATGTTGAAATGATTGTACTATGCATCTATATAATAAACTGAATATTTTTACATCAATAATTTTAACATAATTTTTTAATAACTATAAAACCATTGTAAATCTTCTACTGTGTAGCCACCAGATGCTATGCATCCAACAGAAATAAAAATGAATGCAAAGTAATTCAAAGATTGAATAAATTCTGTTCGGCCATACTGATTTCTTTCTAGATTCCGAAACAACCATGTGTTGTGGATACATCACAGTTGTACGAGGTTCATTGATTATTAACCTCGGAAGAGATGTTTGTGATTGGTGTCAGGGTGTCACGCAGCAGAATTCACCTAATCTCACCCTGTTCAGTGCTGCCTGATCTGCTTTTATAATGTGCACCTGTGCAGCTACTTGAAGGCACTATGACAGTGGATGTGACCAGAATCTTATATGTCAAAACTGAATGTGAACCTTTAAATTACAGAAGAAAATTCACCTACCATCAGAGCTGTGGAACAGTGTGGAATACATCATGTGGCGGTCCAATTACCCTCCTATTTCCACTGTAAATAGACTGTAAATAATAATAATAATTATAAAAACCAATGAAAAAAAATCACCATTACAAATGCTCATACTTAAGGTTAAGAATTTTATAAACTTCAAACCCTGAGAATTATTGTACCTCAAAGGTGTACACTGTTTATTAAATGGACATGAATAATTCTTCAAAACATGCAGCTTGTTGAGAGGTGTGATATTACTTTTTTACACGATCAGACAGACATTTTTCACCTAGAAGACAAAAAAGGGCATTAAAAGAATCCCCACAGACTTACATTCAAGAAATATTCTGACTTATAAGTTATATTTTATTATAATAAATTAGTTGATAAATAAATTAAAGTTACAATTTTTAAGACATTTACAATGTTACAAAATATTTTTCAAATAACTGCTGTTCTTTTAATCATTCTATTCATCAAAGAATCTGAAAAAAGTACAGTTTCCACAAAAAAATATTAAGCAGCACAACTGATGACAACAATAACGTCCCAGGTTACGTATGTAACCATGGTTCCCCGAGGGAACGAGACGTTGGGTCGGAAACGCTTTGGGAACGCCCCTGTGTTCCCATGCTCTGAAACATGTGTGTAATCAGTCCAACGGAATGGCGAAACGTCACGGGTGGGGTGACGTAGAGACCAGAGAGCTTAAAAGCGCATCCGGAACCGATAGCAATGTTTCTGGAGCACATATAGAATGATTTCTGATCATGTGACATAGAACACTGAAGATTGAATGGCTGCTGAAAATGTAATCACCATCACAGCAATAAATGACATTTTTAAAATATATTCAAAAAGAAAAGTAATTTAAAATTTAAACAATACTTTACAATATTGCTGTACTTTGGATTAAATTAATGTATCAACATAACAGATATGTGATGCTGGACCACAAAACCAGTCATAATTCACACAGGTATATTTGTAGCAATAGCCAACAATACATTGTATGGGTCAAAATGATCGATTTTTCTTGTATGCAAAAAATCATTAGAATATTAAGTAAAGATCATGTTCCATGAAGATATTTTGTATATTTCCTTCTGTAAATATATCAAAACTTATTTTTTTTTAGAAATATGCTTTGTTTGGACAATCAGATTTCAGATTTTCAAATAGTTGTATCTCTGCCCAATATTGTCCTATCCTATCAAAACACACACTAAATGGAAAGCTTATAAATTCAGCTTTCAGATGATGCATAAATCTCAATTTAAAAAAATTGACTCTTATGACTGGTTTTGTGGTCCAGGTTTTTTTCATCATCATGGCAAATCACCATAAACTATCTGTATGTATATGTGAGAGAGTTATGCTAATTGCTAAATCTACAGCTCTAATATTATTATTTTTTAATGTTTTGACATAAATTCAATTCATGCTTAGAAGAAAATCACTCAACCCTAACCGAGATGACAGTATAAAATGATTGCACATATTTTACGGACGACCTAGCGCTTGCAGGTTTTACTCAGTGCAGATCTGTCAGATTCAGCTGGAGCAGTCAAGCGTCCTCTTATTGCTCTGGCACAATTTGGTGCCAACACACCTGAATCTACTTACCAGACTCTTCTCCCAGCCTTCATTAGCAAACTCAGGTGTGTTTGTGTCAGACGGGGCACAGTAAATATGAAAACACTCCATGCGGAGAAGATCACTGGACCCTGGTGCTCGAGGTGTAGGCCTCTGTGGTGAATCCTGTGCGAGGGAAGTACGAGATTTCTGTTGTTTGACTGGAGGAGCTGTCTGTGCCACTGAATTTAACACATCCACGTGAGACCTGGCTGTGTTTCAGTGGGCCTGGTGAGTGTTTGTTTTTCCAAGACAGTGAGGCTAATGAGACAGTTGGTGGAGAGCCAAAACACGCCTCGCTCTTCTTTCCTCTCTTGTTTACTTGCCGTTGAATAATGCATGTTTGACAGTTAGCATCACATGATAGTCCTGTATGCTTCCACAAAGAGCCATTTCTCATTTGTTTGTCGTCTTGCAGAGGATGCGTTTTCCTTTGATCCGTCAGTGGACAGTCTTGCGGAACAGATGAGTGCTGTTTTAGTCGACCTGTCAATAAAACACAAAGCCAAAGAGGCCTTTTGAGGAGACTTTGTGATGTTTAGATCTGAATCTTTAAAGAGAACGTCAGCTTTTTTACCCTCCTACTCTAAACGTGGTTGAGGACTTCAACAGAGTTGCTTCGAATCAGGACATTATTATGCAGTTTCACCTTGCGTGACTCCATTCTGAATAGGCTCCTCTCTGTGTAACTATCAATAGGATTGACAAGCACTATAACAAATGTTGAGAAAGCCATTAACTGTACATTAATAGGGTTTTCGACCTTCAAAACATTGGGGAGGTGAATTGCAGGCAACCGGTTCCTGCTAATCTGGCATTAAACGGTCGAGCCATGTGAGAGCAGAGCACCGACTTCATGAAGCGTTCGAAATGAGCTTGATCCGAATGGACGAGGAGTTGACCTCCAGGCACTGGCACTTCACTCAACACTTTGGATAAAAGGTGACATATTGTACGCCTTAAGTGCTGCCCAGGATGGAGAAAATAATTGGTTTCAAAGGGAAGACTGCAGCCAGATTCCTGCCTCTCTTTTTTTTTTTTTTATGCTAACAGGCCTTTAGAGAGGTACCTTCATCAGTCTAGCTGATGACAGATTGTTGAAGTATTCCTTTTTGCTCTCTGTATTCAAATAACAGCTGTCATTGTAAGAATGCTTCAGAGTGTTCTTACAGGAAGCTCATCTGTCTTTCAAACATTGGGTCTCATGCCAAGTTCCCATTTCAGTTCATGGTGTTGACTGGTGTATTTCCAATGGAAAAGAGATTTTCTTGAAACTCCCCCTTCTTTTATTTGTTTATATTTTGTACTGAGAATGCCCTGTTGGCCTTTTGCATATTGTAAGGCAGAGGGTCTCCCTCGGTTGGCAGAGGGTCTCCCTCGGTTCTACATCTCTGTAATCTTTCCCTCACTGACTCCTCAAGTCTTTATTTTCCAGCCAATTTCTTTATTTATTTTTTATTTTTTGGCTGATTGCTTTTTGCAGTTATTTTGCAAGGCCTTAATTAGCACACACACACACACACACACAAAAATGCACCTGCACTTTATTCTGCTTAATAAAACACTTATGAAATGCCATACTGATAATAACATTATACAAAAAAAAAAAAAAAAGCTAATTTCTCAACTGAATGTTTTAGGTCCAAATACACATTCTGCTTGTGGGGAAAAATATGACATGCTATTCATATTAACCTATCTATATATACAACATAATTATACTTCCTCTATTGTGAAAAATGTCATAATTGAATCATTTCAAAATCATTCAAAAAAACGCTCCTGAAAAATAAATTATATCATAAAATATCACACAAATCATATATATATATATATATATATATATATATATATATATATATATATATATATATATATAAATCACTGAATTTTTGTGCTTTCTGACATTATTTTTAATGAAGTTGATGCTGCAATAAAATTAATAATAATACTTAATCTTATAAACTGCAAAGGAATCATGGCACAAAAGAACAAAAAAAAAGTTAAGGGAAAATGATTAAGTTTTAGGACCTATGATTTTATGTAATATTATTTTCATGACAAGTAAACTCTTTTCCTAAACCCAGTTCTCATTATTGTTATTAAAATACTGTAATATGCAAGTAATATAATTTCAATTTGTGGACCTTAATTACCGCCAAATCACTTTCTATTTTTCAAGTAAACTTCTTAATTTGATTATTTAAGTTCCAAACACACATCTACTTTTTTTCTGTATGTGTTAAACACCTAGGCTGATCTTTCTGCTGTCTGTCTAAACGGATGCTGTTGTTTTTGTATAATTATATCGCAGCAAACCCATTTCTTTTACTCATATGCAAGTAATTATTCATCTTTGCACAATGCTGATTTAGGTCTTTCGAACCGCACCACTGCCTTGATGTTTTACGTCTTTGGATAGCCAAATCTCTTACTTATATTGATTTTTAAAAAGCGCTAGTCTTAAATTCTTCTCTTTGTAAGCCCTGATATCCGGTGTCCTTGTTTTAGAATTGTTTCAGACGAGCTGTCAGAGTCGACGAGTGGATCAAAGACATTAGAGCAAGCATTCATCAGCCACTTAATTTACACCTGTTTCTGCTGCGTAAGACAGACAGCCAAGAAACACAGCGTCACATCAATCTTCCTGCTGGCTGACTTAAGTGTCCCTGCGGGCCAGAGGAACATCTCCTCTCCTTTCCTCCCTCCAGCGGCGTCTTCCCTTAAAATAACCCATGTTGCCCCAAACGAGGCCCAGCTATTATCAATGAACTAACAATCAAGCAGTGTCCCCTTAAGTCTGAAATGGAGAAAATGTTAAGTAGATTACCCCAGTTTGCCTGTCTGAACATGAGGATGGGGATCTTCTTCAGGCTAGAAAGTATGCCACTAATTGCCTGTAATATGACAGGGCTGGTACCCCACCAGCAACACCCCTTCAGTGGCCGTATGGACCCCCTTTTGAGTCTCATCACACTTGATTGGCCAACTTAGCTTTGACAGCCATCCACTGGAAACGGGCCACTCGAGGCACTGATGTCTGCTTCATTCCTGGTGAGAATCCGAGTGTGTGTGGGAGTGAAGCAATCTGCATGAAAGAACAGTGTCGGGGAGGGCAAGGTCTACCTTCATTTCACGTGTATTCCGCTTGGTTATCGATTTTTATAAACTTATGTAACTAAAGAAAAGCCTACATGGATTTCACCCCCCCCCCCCCCATCTGCTCTAAGATACCTGGTCTGGGGTTGCTAGGTAACATTGTACCGGGATGTTTGATGTGTGTGCTCTTTGCAAATTGCTTTGATCCCCTAGACACTGACAGTCTCATCCTC
Source organism: Barbus barbus (assembly GCF_936440315.1). NCBI lineage: Eukaryota > Metazoa > Chordata > Actinopteri > Cypriniformes > Cyprinidae > Barbus > Barbus barbus. Next base: position 13,461,986 of record NC_136761.1, read on the forward strand.
AGAATTGCCTTCCCTGGGTGCATTTGGCACTTCATCATTCTGTGGACGTAACTACATTTGAAAGCTGAAAGTGTGATAAAATAACTACCTTGTTAGGCTGGGAAAGAAGGGAAAAGCATGTAGGAAAAAAGGAAGAGTTGGGTTGTGAACAACGTGGCTGCTCATTAATGAAGCGCATGGACTGTCACTGATTGGCTGTGCCACACGTCTACTTCCAACCCAACTTTCATCTACTATCAGAAAACATGCTCATGTGTCATGTCAGTGAAACTTGGATGCAAATCAATGCATAAACATTGTGCCCCGATCAAACAGAAAACTTTCTTTGAAACTTTGAGAGCTTTGGATATTATCGTGCTCTACAATAGGCGCTCTCTTTTTCTCTCGTCTCTCGATCTTGCGTCACATTTTGTACTTGCACTGCTCGACAAAATGGGACATTGAAAACATGTGAAATAATTCTGTCTCCTTCCCACAGCTTTTATCTGGCTCTCACTCCTGAAAACATGTTTTTAGACATTATTAATATATTTATTTTTTTTTCCCCCACTAATGGAGCCTAGAATCATTAATGTTTTGTAGAACAGCCCTTCTTTAGATGTATCATCTTTGTGTGGGCTATGCTGCCTGCTGTGAGCATCATGCAGGTTCTAACAGGTTTTTTTTTTTTTGAGCATTTTTAAAACGCTCCCCTGCAGATACCTCAGAGATAAACAATCTTCGAGATTGTTTCAAGTTAGGGGGGGGGGGGGGGGGGGGGGGGTCTCTGCTAAATAGCATGTTGTTTTTCATTGTTGATTAGGCTGCTTTAAATGCAATACCTAATTAAGACAATTTATTAATTCATGGGATTGATGTTTACAGGTGTATTTCAAATTATATTTTCTGCTGTGGCTTTGTTTGCCAGTAGTTGGCAACATGTAACTGCCTTTAAGATTGAGTCATTGAATCATTCACAAATGATTCATTCGAATCACTGATTCATTTAGGAGCTGAAAGAAGTGACACTATTTATGAGAAATGCATTGAATTATCCAATCTGTTTTGGACAAAATTATATTGAAGCATTTAGGAATGATGTGAAATATGTGATAATTCCTGTTTCCTAAAAAAATGTATATATTGTATAATACAAAAGAAAAAAATCTCTCTGTACTGCAATATAAAATTAATCTATTCAAATATTGAAGTATTTCTTTGGAACATTTGAGAATACTGTATCTTTACAGACTTTATGCCGATTTAAATTACAGTATTTTAGATTTTCATAGTCTAATTGTCATGAAAATGTCTCACTATAAAAAATATTTTAGACTTTTCATGCTCGTATCTCAGTTCATAAGAGCTTCTCACAACACTTACTATGAAGATACAGTGAGCAGAAGTTTAAAATGAAGGATTCCGACAGACCCTCATGCCAGCAGCCGGAGTCTACATCTGCACCTAACAGGCAAATTAAGTGCATTTCATTTCTCCAGGTATCAAGGGAGGTGCAGGAGGATTAAGAGCAAACCTAATGAAACGCTGATGAAAATAATTTCCTGCCACTACGGAAAATGCCAGGGCAATTTAACGATTCAAACCATTTTGCCATCATTTAGTTCAGAGCTATTTCTGCATATGCTTTGCTTAATCAATGCTGGTACAGTTGGGACTCCACAGCAGTTGGAATCCATTTTTAATAAAGAACTGGCTTTAAATAACGACAAAAGAGGGTGATTAAATCAATGATGCACAACAGTAAAACTGCAAATTGCTAAAAAGTCAAACTTGATCTGTACGTTTAATAAAAACAGGACAGGAAATTAATGAGATCAGAAAAATGTCACAAGCTGGATTGGAACTGTGCTTTCAATATGAGCACCACAGCTCTAGGTGATTTGACCAATGAGTAGTGTTCTAACATATCCCATACTAAAACCATAACCTTACCGATTTCATAATCCTCAATTTCACCATAAATCAAATGATTTACTTCACCTGATCAAAAGTTTGAAGTCTGAAAAAGTTGGACATTTTTTGAAAGAAATCATTATTTACATTGGTCTTTCATGCTAACCAAGGTGGCATTTATTACAACAGTATTTAAAAACTACAATACTGTGAAAGCTTATTAGAATTTCAAAAACTATTTTATTTGTGGTGGCAATTTTAAATTCAAGTTTTCAGTGTCACATGATCCTTCAAGAAACATATTATTATCAGTGTTGAAAACCGTTGTGGCATTTAGCTAATATTTCTGAGACATCACTTTTATCAGGATTCTTTTAAATAGCAAACATAGTCTTTACTGTCATGTTTGATCAATTTATTGCATCCTTATTTATTAAAACATGGGATTGATGATACATGGGATTGATGATTACAGGTATGTTTCACATTCTATTTTTTTGCTGCAGCTTTGTTTGGATATGACAGTGGGTGGCAACATGTAACTGCCTTTAAGACAGTCATTGAATCATTCATAAATGATTAATCTAAATCACTGGTTTATTTAGGAAATGAAACGAGTGACTTTCCCTGCGTTCCATTCGGAAGGGCTCATCCCTATGCCCTAATCCCTTCAAAGGGTTTACCCTCCGGAGTGAGAGTTTTGAGGGGTTGAAGGGTGTAGGGGACCAAACAACTGTTTCTTGAAGTGCCCGTCTGCGTCAACATCCCATGCCCACACGGAGGCGCTGTCATCATGGAAAGAATCAGCACAAAGGATCATGGGGGCCCGAAGTGTCCAAAAGTTGTACCCTTCGAAATCCTTCATTCCGATGGGCTCTTTGAAGCGGCTAGTTTTGAGCACTTTAATTTGGAACGACTATGGCGGCCATGATTGTTTCACTCCGAAGTGCCCTTCACAGGGCGATTATATCCCGTTTGGAACTCACCATATTTATGAGAGAGGCATTGAATCACCCAAACTCTTTAGTTCAAAACAACTGATACATTTATGAATGAAACAAGTGACCGTCTACAGGGGCATCTCAATAAATTAGAATGTCATGGAAAAGTTCATTTATTTCAGTAATTCAACTCAAATTGTGAAACTCGTGTATTAATTCAATTCAATGCACACAGACTGAAGTAGTTTAAGTTCAAACAAGCCAAACAAGTGTTACTAAGCCAAACAAGCACAGTAACACCATGGTCATTGAACCAGATTTTTGTACCTTTGGCAGTGTGGGCAGGTGCCAAGTCCTGCTGAAAAATGAAATCAGCATCTCCATAAAGCTCGTCAGCAGAAAGAAGCATGAAGTGCTCTAAAATTTCCTGGTAGATGGCTGCGTTGACTGTGGACTTCAGAAAACACAGTGGACCAACACCAGCAGATGACATGGCAGCCCAAATCACCACTGACTGTGGAAACTTCACACTGGACTTCAAGCAACATGGATTCTGTGCCTCTCCACTCTTCCTCCAGACTCTGGGAGGAAAAGAGGACTTTGGACCACTGAGCAACAGTCCAGTTCTTTTTCTCCACAGCCCAGGTAAGACGCCTCTGACGTTGTCTCTGGTTCAGAAGTGGCTTGGTAGCCCCTTTCCCGAAGACTTCTGAGTGTGGTGACTCTTGATGCACTGACTCCAGCTTCAGTCCACTCTCACAAGTGTTTGAATCCGCTTTGCTTGACAGTATTCTCAAGCTTGTGGTCATCCCTGTTGCTTGTGCACCTTTTCCTACCCAAATTCTTCCTTCCAATCAACTTTGCATTTAATATGCTTTGATTCAGCACACCTTTCAGTAATGATCCTCTGTGACTTACTTTCTTTGTGGAGGGCGTCAATGTTCGTCTTCTGGATCATTGCCAAGTCAGCAGTCTTTTCCATTATTGTGGTTTCAAAGAACAAGAGATACCCGGAATTTATACTGTGGTCATTAATTGAAACTCAAATGTAAATATTGTAATCTTTTGAGATGCTGATTTTTGATTTTCATGAGCTGTAAGCTCTAATCATCAAAAATTAAAAAATAAAACAAAAAAACTTTTGAAATGTTTTACTTTACATGCTAATTTATTGAGATGCACCTGTATATGAGTGATTTGTTGTTTCATTCGATCAGATGATTCCATATTAACCTGTTGTGTATGTATAAAATAAATATCATATGATGTGATAAAATAATTCCTATTTCTGAATAAAATAATAAATTGTATAATGCAAAAAAATCTCTCTTTACTGCGATTAAAAATATTGAAGTATTTATTTTGGTACTGCCCTTAATGCTGTTTTTTTTTGCACAGTATTCTTTGATGAATAGATAGGTAAAACGGTTTTATTTGAATAAAGTATTTTGTACCATTGTAAGCATTGTCTTTGCTGTCATGTTTGATCAATTTATTGTATCCTTGCTGAATAAATGTATTAAATTATTAAACAAAATAATTTTGCTAGCTAAATATAAACTGCAAACAAGGATATGTTTACTTCTGAATGTGAAACAATGGAGAAACATGCATTTGGCCACATTATAATGTAGTTCTAACAACTAACTAAACAACTAATTCTGCATTCCCTTAAAGTACAAACGTCATATTTTCCAAATTTCTACTAGGAAAAGTGCAAAGAAATGCTGCTTAAATTCAGATCTCCAACTTGGAAACCTTTAATATTTACACAAATAAAATTATTTAAGGTAATGATAATAAAACCAGATGTACTTTCTGTTGATAATCATAAACCTTAAGAACAAAAGCCAGCACTGCATAACATTATTTTCCCTCCATAATACAAATGCTAGGAGATGTCTTTGTTGACAATCGAACACTCGCAAAACTAATGTTAGTGTTTCCATTTTGTTTCTTAATATGTGAGCTTCTGCACACCAGGCAAAGGAACGTCTTTATGGCTTGAAGGCTAAGATATCAAGTAATAATATCCCACATCTGACTTTGAATGTAACAACGCATAAACACCCCACAGCTTTTGACTGCATTAAGAAGAAAAGGCTTGAATTGTCTTGGGGCTGATAGAGTCTTTTGGGGTGACGTTGCTTCCCATGTTGCTGTCTTAAGATATTACCTGCCTAAAACAATCTAACGTCTGAGCGGTGTGCTCTGATCATTAGCTTGCCGCTGACAGTGAGGTTGATGCCGTTTGTAGTATGACGGCACAAAAAAAATCTCCCCAGTCGGGAAACACATGATTGACAAGTGATGGGATTACACACAAACTCACAACACTAACAGCTGTCGTCAATAATTTGCCCAAACTAACATACCGACTAATCATCAACGTGGGCAATAAGGCACATTCCACCGTTCGCTTGATTGCTGGATGGGTCTGAATGACAAATTGGCTGCTGACTCTATTGCAGAATCATTGCTGAGGGTAAGAAGAAAAAAGAAAAAAAGAGGAATGGCTTGCAAGGTTGTTTCCATGCAATATTAATTCACATCTGAGAATACAGCAGCTTCAAGTTGTTTTAGATCAAAAGCTTTTTTTCTTCAGCATCAGGGGAGAGTGTGTTTGAGTGTGGAGGAGGACTGCGCAGGCAGCTGTCTGTCTTTGATATTTCGGTGCATATCAGATGGCAGCCGTGTAGACTCTGCTTTGCATATACTCTTATGCATGTTCTGTCTCCTGCTCAGAGAGATCTGCCTCTGTCAGCTACCTGGGGGCGTAGTACAGTATTACAGTGAGCTTGAATCCAATGTTCATGTCACCTAAAGTGCCTTGTGTATTGTACATTGGCAACTGCGCACATGCTTTACACGTAGCCTCTGTCATTCTTCGCTTTCTTTTCCTCAGCGCTTGCATAATCACTTAAGTGTTACGCCTTCTCGACTCCCTATTTAATCTCAGGTTATAATTAAATAATCTCTACGCAATCTTTTGTCTTCTACGGTTCAGAGCTCACAGATCTTCTTGAACACTGAAACAGCATAAAATGCTGTTTGCTTACGTTGTCGTCCTGACGAGCGTCAAAACAAAAGTTTTCTCATATGCAGGGAGAAGATAGTTTTCCTTCTAATTTTCAAAGCTCATCCGTGTAAGGTAAAAACCAACTGAAGTGAAATATTCACCACAGCAGACACATTAATTTTCCAACTGTGCATGACACAGGCAATGCGACTGGCACATCCTCTGCATACTGAGATGGCACAAACAGACAAATACGAGACCGATACAATGGCATTGACATACATTCAAACTCCAGTGGTCCACCAAATACATCATGACGGAATGTATAACACTTCCCCAAATAAATTCTAAACCTAACGCACCAGTTTTGAAAATGAACTGTTCCATTATGGGCCAATATTCTGCAAATCCATTGGATCAACAACTTATTAGCTCTACAAATAGAATGTTAAGAATTAATAACAATTACAAATAAAATCGGAGGAACTCAGGCATTATTTCAAGCCCCCTTACTTTCTGACCCCAGAACACACACATATAAACATACTGTAAATGCACACTGCACTCAGTAATTCACAGTGACTTGTAAATATAAATGTAATAAATTTAACCCCTTTAAAGGCAGGGTAGGTGATCTGGTTCAAAACAATTTTTGTTATGCTGGTTGAAAGTCTATTCACATCCCGATAGCAATCACTAATTTAAGTGGTCTATATGTATTTATATCATCTGTGGAAGGCGTAGGACCATAAAATGTACGTCCAATCATATCCCTTGGTTCTTTGGGCTACGATAGGCTGTCTTACCTGCCTGTCAACATATGCATTTGCATACCTTGTTGCTGGTTAGCCTCTGGTCTGCGTGTGTACGTTCATGTTTTGGAGGAAGTGTGGCTTTGGAGAGTGATTATGCAGGGAGGGTGGGATCTTATGGTGCTTTTCCACTGCATGGTACAGAATGGTATGGTTCAGTACAGCTCACTTTTGGGGGTTTTTCCACTGGGTACAGTACCTTAACGGAGCGACGCGGAATTAAAACGTTTTTCAGGGGTCATGGCAGTAGAGGCGGTGCAACTATAATGACACATGAAGAACCCCACCGACTCTAAAGTGGTACTAAACTGCAGTGGAAACACAAACCGAGCCGAACTGAGCCGTGTCGTACCGTTCTGAACCGTGTCGAGCCGAGTCATGCCACGCAGTGGAAAAGCGCCATTATGCTTTCAAAGCTAGCTTGCTATTGCTAGCCTTTCCAAAAAGTCCTTATGTTCTCTCTTTAAATAGCATTTCATGAGAAGTTCTCATTCTGATATTCCAAAGCATGATGTATTTTCAATGTTTTCATAACAGATATGCAAAAGCAACCGTAACCCTGTGTGTAGTGTAATATTTAATTAGCGTTTTGAGACTTGTTGAAAGAATGTCAAGGGGAGATGTGTTGAAGAAAACACCCGAGATGAAAGATATACAATATCTTTAAAGATAAATTACGTTTGCAGTTGTATATAAATTGTTAAAAACTAAAATAGTATTTATATAAATACTAAATTGTTGTTTGAAGGGCATCTTGGAAATCTACACTTTTATATATTGGTTTACATAAGCCAGACATGGAAGAAAAATCACATCTATTGAAAAATATATATACAGTATCTCACAGAAGTGAGTACACCCCTCACATTTTTGTAAATATTTTATTATATCTTTTCATGTGACAACACTGAAGAAATGACACTTCACTACAATGTAAAGTAGTGAGTGTACATCTTGTATAACAGTGTAAATTTGCTGTCCCCTCAAAATAGCTCAACACGCAGTCATTAATGTCTAAACCGCTGGCCACAAAAGTGAGTACACCCCTAAGTGAAAATGTCCAAATTGGGCCCAAAGTGTCAATATTTTGTGCGGCCACCATTATTTTCCAGCACTGCCTTAACCCTCTTGGGCATGGAGTTCACCAGAGCTTCACAAGTTGCCACTGGAGTCCTCTTCCACTCTTCCATTACAACATCACGGAGCTGGTGGATGTTAGAGACCTTGCGCTCATCCACCTTCCGTTTGAGGATGCCCCACAGATGCTCAATAGGGTTTAGGCCTGGAGATATGCTTGGCCAGTCCATCACCTTTACCCTCAGCTTCTTTAGCAAAGTAGTGGTCATCTTGGAGGTGTGTTTGGGGTCGTTATGTTGGAATACTGCCCTGTGGCCCAGTCTCTGCTTCAGTATGTCACAGTACATGTTGACAATCATGGTTCCCTCAATGAACTGTAGCTCCCCAGTGCCGACAGCACTCATGCAGCCTCAGACCATGACACTCCCACCACCATGCTTGACTGTAGGCAAGACATACTTGTCTTTGTACTCGTCACCTGGTTGCCGCCACACACGCTTGACACCATCTGAACCAAATAAGTTTATCTTGGTCTCATCAGACCACAGGACATGGTTCCAGTAATCCATGTCCTTAGTCTGCTTGTCTTCAGCAAACTGTTTGCGGGCTTTCTTGTGCATCATCTTTAGAAGAGGCTTCCTTCTGGGATGACAGCCATGCAGACCAATTTGATGCAGTGTGCAACGTATGGTCTGAGCACTGACAGGCTGACCCCCAGGGGCACCCCTGTGATGCTGTGATGCTAAAACCCCTCATGGAACAAGAAAGCTGTTGTGTTTACAACTGTGATGATGGGCGCTTGTCAGGATCAACTGAATGCTGGATTTTCAAAAGCATGTGAAAAATTTAAAATTCATGGAATAGAATCTTTAAAATGAAGAGTTTTACACACCGGTCTATTATTGTGGTGACATTTCTATGCCCATAAACATGACGCGGCACAAAGCAAAACATGATTTGTTGCTTTATCTGTCAAAACGGCCAAGGTTCACAGACCTTCTGCCATCAGTCTGAAGGTCTGGCTAGGCGAGACTATGTCTGTCAATGTCAGTTTGATTAAAAATCACTGAAAGAAACTTATGCACAGATAAACTGTTAAGAATAAGATCAATAACATGCATCCATTGTTTTTTTTTGTTTTTTTCATGCACAACTTTACGAAATCTACAAAGCTCCACCCATTACATGTGGACAAAAATATATTTAAAATAAATTCATAATTCATTTCAACAAATTAAAAATTTGTTCCAACGTTTTATTAATTAATTGTCTCTTTATAGATAAATCATAGTTTCAATTTACTATTCATTTCCTTGGTGTAATCAAGTCGTGGCCGTGAATTAAGAATTTGTCCCTGCAATTAATTTGTTCCCTCATTCTAGTAAATTGTAGCCACTGTGTATGATGCACAGTATGATGCATTCAGCCACTGAATGTTTCATGAACAACAATGAGAGCCATAATACACACACACACAAACACACATATACATAAATATTGTGTATATATATACATTTTCCCCAAGAAACCCAAACAAATGTGTCAAAAAGTGATAATAATTGATGACTGTCCCGTATTTATGCTTGTACAGGATGCATTTGGCTTTTAGGATGCAAGAATAAAGTGTTGCTGCTTCACTTTGAGAGTAATCATGTTTTCAGAGTGAGGTCTCTTCTCCAAAACTACAGTAAGAGATGTGTTTATTAGCATTTTTTGTCTTGACTAACACCTTTTGCTAGTGTATTGTTCTCTTTCTCACTCGTTTCCAGTGTTTCTCCAGGGTGCTGCCGTTTGAGCCAAGCAGACCTTATCTGACCCACCACTGCAGTGAAAAGTTAATTCCAGCCTTTTCGCACGCAATCTATCCTCTCTTGCCAAATTCTCATCTACCCTGAGTGCTATTAAAGTCTCCCATCTGCACCTACATTTTAAAGTACCTTTAAGTCACTAGCCAAGGTTTGCAGTTGTCAAAATTTGACCCGTCCTAGTGAGCTCATGTTCCAGCCCAAGAGTCATGCGGTTCCCATTCTGTAGGGGTCTGAGGAAAGATAAACTGGAATTGAAGCCATGACCATTTTAGATGAAATCTCAATCAAACTGTAATGCTGTAGAGAGAGAGGGATTTTGTTGGATTCAAACACCACAACTGCTCATGCCCTACAAGTCTGACTTTATGGAGATTAAATATTGATAGGATGTCTTGCCCTTCAACAAGAAACTCTATTCGAGTCGGACAGACGGCCACGCTTTTAGATAACGAACTCTTCTGATAATCCTGGAATTTGGGGCTCAATAGACTTGACAGATTAACATCCAGATAAATCTCTAGGAGGTGGCAGATAATTTATTTGTTTATTTTATTTCTTTTTCCCTGCATGAGCGGAGAGTGTTAAAATGAAAACTCTGGCGTTCATACCCAGCCAGTGCAGCAGGGTAACTGTCCAAAGTTTTACAGCCTCTTTGCGGAATCAATTTGTATTATTCATGGAGGGTTCATGTGCCAGAAGGGTCTACAGTTTGCACAGTTTGCAAAATTAATTCTACTAAAGGGTGAAGTAAGGCTACTGGTTCTTCAAAGACCAAGACGAGGATGTCTGAAAGTTGCTTTGATCAGGCAGGGAAGGAATATTTAATGGATTGGCTAACCTACAAATGAAAATGCTGTCATGATTTACTAACTTAATGTCATTCCAAACCTGTACAACTTTCTTTCTTTCATTGAACACAAAAGATAAATTACCCTCCAAAAGCCTGGATTCTCTTTGGGCAAAGCAGGGTTTTGGACAGTATGAGCATAAATCCTTGTTATTTATTGATGTAAAATTCATTAAAGTTACTTGTGATTATAAGTAAACAACAGAAATAATGATTGATTTTCTTTTTTGTTTACAGACCAAATAAAACAGCTTGGAGCTTTATAAATGGAGCCAGCATGTTTCAATGCTCTGAATGACACTGTCTAAAACCAGATTTTTTCTTAGGATTTTCCCAGCTTTTGGAGGGCAATATATTCTGTAGAACAACTCGGCTGTTGTTCTATACACTGAAATAATGTTGATTTTTTTTTGGGGGGTGGGGGGGGCAAGATCCAAAAAGCACCACAAAACAACATAAATCACCATAAACAACTCTCATTCACAGCTCTTAAATCAATGCAAGCCTATTTTCAACACAGAAAAAAAAAAAAAAAAAAGTAATTTCAACATTTGATCTTCCATTCTCAATTCGGAGAAAAAAAAGTCTGAATTTTGACTTTTTTTCCTCTGAATTCTGGGTTTACATCTCGATTTTTATCTCACAATTCTGACTTTTCATGTCAGAAATGCACATTTGTCACTTTTCTAAAAAAAATAAATAAATTGTGCTTGTTGTTGCAATTACCTTTCTTTTTTCTTTTTTTTTTATCCTGTAGCGGAAAAAAACGTCCATCCTATTCCATACACCATATTTAATGTTAGTGATGCCAACGCCTCAAAAAATGAGTTGCATTCCGGGCAGTTTATTATACTGTGCTATTGGCTAAGGAATGGCCATTTGCACTACCTGAATGGAAAAAAGCAGCTTTGAAATTCAGCAAAACATTATTGTTGCATGCAAAATTCATATAGGGTTAAGAATGGCCAAGGAAATAATGGCAGAATTACATTTTTGTGTGAACTACTCCTTAAACATGACTAACATTTAAAGTGGGCATTTACAAATATGCCATTATATCAGTTTTACCAATTTTGCATTTGACTATGGCAAATTGTCCTAGCTTGCATGTCTACTTACAGGCTTTTATACAGGGCACTACAAAAAAAAAAAAAAAAAAAGTGGCGCATAGAGAGAAAAAAATGACAGAAAAAGAAAGAAAGCAACTGAGCATCACTCCTAAGGCTGAATCATGGGACAGAAATGCCATCAGTGGCCAAAGAGCAGCGCAGCAGGAGACCTAAATGTTTCTTTCCTCAGCCTCACAATGACCTGGATATGTATGACATAAGCGCCTGCCTGACAGAACATTCCCTTTGCTTCATTTGGTTGATTTTAGCCCTTGGAAGTTGTCGGCAGAGCTTCTAATAAGCTATATAGGCATTTATGAGAAGCTTCCGTTCTTTATTTACTGTAGGCTGTTAAGTGGAGTGAGAGACACAGCTTTTGACAGATGGAGAGGAAAAAATAATGCTGAAGAAGTTCTCACAGGGCTGACTGCAGGCCTTTATTTCAACATTGACCGCTTCTCTCCCCACAGCATGCTGCCCTGTATTATCTGTGAATAAAAGCGCAATCATACGCACATACTTTGACATAGATGTCATTGGGCAGTGACATGAAATACTTTGAGAAAGTTGACATGCAGTTTACCACACTATACTTCATTTAATACGTTTTATGAAATAAAGAGACTAACATTTGTACTTTAATAACTGACTGTCACACAACTGAATATTACAGAACACGTTCCTTACTAAAGTTTAACTTAAAATCTTGATATTGAATACAAGACAAATAACCATGTTATGCATCAGCTAACCCACTGCTCCATGGCATGACTTTGCTCACAAAAAAACATTATGTCCTTTCTGAAATTGGCAGAATAATGATCTGCCACTGCAGGACATTTGTTAGATTTCAAAGATTTTTTTTTTTTTGCTTATGCCAGGCACACACTGCAATTTTTGTCATCCTGCGCACATTTAAAGACTCACAGTTTCTTGTTTTCTGTCATGCTGATGCTCGCTTTACACAATCAGTCGCAAACTAGATCAATCTTCTACCCGACTTTAGCTACAATACCAAAAATAAATAATTGAATAAGGATTTAAAAAACAAAAACAAAAACATTTAGACATCGCACTCACAAAGAGCAATTTTAGCTGGTTAAATATTTAACAGAAAAGCATAACTACAAACTGCAAATACAAAAAATATTGTGTATTATTCATAGAATTTCCATGCCTTTTATAAAACAAACTTTTACCTTTCTATGGAGTTCTCAGGCCTGAAAATCTTTAAAAACTCCCTGATAATTAGTTTACATGTGAACAAACAATATGAAGAATATTTTGGCACTGATTTGCAGAGAATGCAAAAATTAGAAAAATAAAAATATGGAAATAACAGCAGGGTCAATATATTTAACTAAAAAATAAAAAATCTTCTTTACTTTCATAAAATAGTAAAACGTACAAAACTTTTTTTTTTATTTCAGCTAGTTGCCAAAGCAACATTTCTCATTTTTATTTTGTTTATCTTGCACTAAAATAACTAAAACTAAAATAAAAAATTTATAGAAACTATGTAGACACAATAAATAAATAAAAATGACAAAACAACAAACAATTTCTATAACTTTAAAATTAAAATAAAAAAATAATGAACTAATTCAAAATATTAATTAAAACTATAATAGTATCTCGATGATAAAATAACACTGAACAAGAGTGATTAGTCAGATTTTGAACTAGTTTAAAATTTACTATAGCATCTGCCAGGGGCGGACTTAGGCCCCCATCTGATTTTGGCTAAGCATATTTGGCAAATGCTCCAGTGTGTATTTGTGTTATGGAAAGAGTCAAATGTTCAGTCACCGCTCAAAATGCTGAGTTTTTGTCAGGTGCTGAGTTCTGCAAGCTTGCGAATCCTCTCATTATAACGTGTAAATACGATGTAAATAAATGTAGTGCAGATAGCTTAATTGAGTAATGGAACGTCATGAGATTGCAACGAACTGAAGTGAATGACCTGGAAAGACAGCTTTTTGTGATTATAGAGGTAGCACTCTTTGCACACTTTCTAGGCTGTGTAACACTGTCTGACTGCCTCAGAACAGATATATTAACCTCAGAGAAGAAAGAATTGTGTTTCATGTCAGGATTTTATTTGTCTTGATATTTCAAAATGACTTGCTTGTGTGCTTTTCCTAGGCGCACCGCACTCGCATATAAAATGCGATGACTGGAGATTTTCTCTTAATAATACAATACATTTTCTATTTGTTTCTCGGCAAACCTTACTGTATGCCTTAAGAACACTTGGGATATGGAACGAGTTGCATGGAATAATTTTTGACATTTTGAATAAATATTTGTAAAAAGATTAAAGAAGTTTAAAGTTCATTAAATGGAAAGGTGCAAGCTTTTTTTTTATAATGTCTTTTGTGATCTGAAAAAAATAAGATAGCCTAATACAGCTTTAGACTATATTAGCTTTAGAACACACACACACACACACACACACACACACACGGTTCTTCGGTGGTTCTTTGGGATGGTTAAGGTGCAATATAGCCCCTGTATAGTTCTCTAACTCTCTAGTTTCTAGACTCTTAGTTTAGTTAGGGAAAGGATTAAAAAACAACATTAAAATACAATGTATTTCCTAAAGATCACGTGGTTCTCAACCTTTTTGCCCCAAGACACCCCCATAAGGAAATATTACAGGGCCAACACAAGAGATGACTTGACCTCACAAAAGCATACAAATGATTCAAAACCATTTTGCCATTGTAGTAAATTCCCATTCATAGCAAACATATGAGATTGGAGTATATCTAAAATCTAAGAAGGAGAAGGTGTGTAGCACCTTCAAAGATACTTATTCCCGTATATGATTATGAGACAATGAACCACTTTTAGTGAAATTTAAAGGCATAAAACTTTTATTAAAAAATCTTATCATGTGGTTAAGCAAGAGGTTTAGCTTCGTTCTTTGCAAGTTTCTATATCAGTCATAAATCAAGCTATCTGTAGACTCCAGATATATTCTTTATTGCCTTGTCAGAGACAAGAGGTACATAAAAAGGAAAGAAAAGACCTTGACCCTGACTGTAGCGTGTGGGCTGCACGGCCTTCAGTCCAGGGTGATGCAGAGAGTCAGAAGGTGAAAAGCAGGAGTTGAAAAAAGTGAGAGGAAGATTTCAAGATCAACAACACTTCAGTGAAACCCTTAAGAAATACCTAAGCAGTTTACATGACACTATCCCATTCTTTTCCCATCAGCCATGTTTATCTTTGCAGCATATGGGTTGCATAAATCTGATTTGGGCATCTTGCTCTAAAGCTCAATTAGACAGCTCAAGTGTTTGTACACAGCACTGCTGCAAACGATAACGGACAGATGGGGGAATTTTTCACTTCTGTAAAAATGTCACATTATTCTTCCTCCTGATGCACTTTTTTGTGTAATTACTTTGATTAATAAAACAAGATTGACAATGGTATAATGTATATAAATACTGGCGGTGAGAGTGGAGGTATAAATAGATTTAAATACACTGAGGTGCGCCTCACCACCTGAATGAATTAGCAGTGGTTAGCCATGGAAAAGAAGCATAATTGTAACGTGTGGCAACTGAAATTCATCTCATTATTATGGAAATTTTTTAATCTAAATTAACAGAGTTCAACGGAACATGTTCTCTCAGCTCCCCACCCTCACTTGTTTAGCTTCTTCACCACGATGCATCTCTTCCTTTTATTATTTTCCCCTCTCACTTTCTTTTTCTGATTTACCTACAGGAAACACTGGCCTGGCAGCCTTGGCCTTCTTAAAAGCATAATTTCTTTAGAGAGGTATCCTTCAGCGTTGACCTCTGAGATATCTGGCTGACTGCCATTTCCTCTCAACGAGCTCATCAATCCATCCGCTTCTTGAACGGCCTTGATTTTATTGTCTTATGCAACCTATAGTCATTCGTTCATCCGTCATCTTTAATGGAATTTTTTCAAAATTTAGTCTTATTTTATTTTGCTGCATGAAGGTCACACTAAAACCATCTTGGAAACATTTTATCAGCACTCTAAAAAATAATGTGCTGGTTTAAAAAAATATATATGTGTTTTAATTGAGTATGTATATATATATATATATATAATGTATGTATGTATGTATGTATGTATGTATGTATGTATGTATATATATATATATATATATACACACACACATACATACAGTCCCCTCCATAAGTATTGGAACAGTAAATCCAAAATTGCTGTGGAGTCAAGACATTTGCAAATATGATTAAAAGATGAATATGAGACAAAAGTACAGAATGTCACATTTTATTATTAGTCGTTGTAACACATACATGTTTTACCAAATAAAAAGAACAGCACTTTTAGAGTTCATCCGTCATCGATGTGAGCATAAGTATTGGGACAGTTGAACATAAGGCAGATATAAAAGATTAAAAGCTATTATTTAGTTGTAGATCCCTTGCACACAATCACAGCAGTGAGTCTGTGACCCATAGACATCACCAGACTCTTGGTCTCATCCTTTGAAATACCTTTCCCAGGCTTTAATGCAGCCAATTCCAATTATTGCTTGTTTTGGGGAGTTTCTGCCTTTACTCTCCTCTTCGGCTGGTGAAATTCATGTTCAATCAGATTTAAATCTGGAGATTGACTTGGGCAATCTAAGACTTTCCATTTATTTGCACTTATAAATTCCTTGACTGAACTGGCAGGGTGTTTTGGGTCATTGTCCTGATGCAATATGAAGCACTTCCCAATGAATCTGGCGGCATTTTCTTGAATATTGGTAGGCAAGATGGTTTTGTACCCTTCCAAATTCATTCTGCTACTGTCATCATACATTAAGTCATCAGTAAAGTTGAGAGAGCCTGTTCCAGAGGCAGCCATGCATGCCCATGCCATGCCACAACCTCCACCATGCTTTACAGATGAGGCTGTATGCTTGGGATCATTTGCAGTTCCCTTTTTTTCTCCACATCGAGCTTTCCCATCATTTAGATAAAGGTTCATCTTTGTCTCATCGGTCCATAAACACAGTTCCAAAACTCTTCTGGCTCACCTTTGTGCTTTTTTTGCAAACTCTAATCTTGCCTTTCTATTTTTGGTGCTGGTCAGAGGTTTGCATCTTGCTGTGTAGCATCTGTAATTCTGTGTCAAAGTCTCCTGAGGACAGTAGATTGTCAGAGCATCTTTTTGGAAGTTGTTGGTGATTTTACAGACACGTCTTTTAGGATTCATTTTCACAGCTTTTATGATTTGTCTGTCATCAACTACTGTTGTTTTCTCAGTCGTTGTTGGTTGCTGGTGGTTTCCAAACTCTTGATTTCTCCATGCCCTTTGTTTTTACTAGAGCTCTAATTGACTACATCTTTTCTTTTATCATCCAAATTACTTAATTTTCTCTCAAAGTCAGCTCCCTCATCTTCATCCTGGTTTGTTTGTGCCATCTTCGAATGCAAGATTCAGAATACAGAAGTAATGGATATAACTGATACGACACATTCCCTGCTTTTAATATCTGAAGAATTATGCAACAGGACACAGCTGATCACTTAGAAAGACCTGTGAGGCAACTGTTCCAATACTTATTGTAACAGTTCGTAGGTCGGGAAGAAGGAGGGGGGAACCGGTAACATTTAAAGATTTAATAATAAAAATAAACAAACACAAAAGTAATGTGGCAGCCCCTCACGGACGACTGCCACCCACAAAACACAAAATAAAGTCCAGGCCTGGTCCTCTCTCGTCTTCCACTGTCGTCACTCCTCCTTTTATCCTTCCGGAGCTCCTCCGTGGGACTCGAGACCAGTGAGTGGTGCAGGTGTAGCTCATTATCATTAACTCCACCGGCCTCGCTCCGTTCCCACGGCTCTCGGCCCCGCCCCACTCACTACACTTATGCTCACATCAGATAGAGGGATGAAACTCTAAAAGTGCTGAACTTCTTAGCTGGTTAAACATCTATGTGTTGAATCACCCAATAATAAAATGTGACATTCTGTAGTTTTGTCTCATATTCATCTTTTAATCATATTTGTAAATGTCTTGACTCCACAGCCAACAGAGCAATTTTGTCTTTACTGTTCCAATACTTTGAGGGCACTGTATATAAACTCACTATATATAAACTAATATGTAATTACTGTGTGGAGATGTGCTGATGTGTTTGGTCTCGTTCTGTCTCGCGTATCTTGTCAGTGTGAGCGCTTGCTTGGCCATTTGTTGTGGGAAAATATGGAAAGGGTGTCCAGCTAAATGCAATTAGTATTTTGTTAGATGGGTATAAAAAAAGCTTAGTTTACCGCGGCAGCGGTCGCGGCAGTTGTCGTGTGAAGGCCATCGTGCAACTCAACCGGGCAGGGACACCAGCAGAGGATATAAGTATCGCTTTTTATTTCTCCTCTTTCCTACTAGTACTTGTTTCTCTTCTGTTTCAGTTTTTATAACCATTTCTTACTATGTGTAAGTAAGTTGTTGTTTTTAGCATGTGTGTTTGGCAGTGTTATTTCTTAGGATCACTGATAAACTATACCGTCGTGATTTGCATTTGTTATCTATTTTAATTTTTAGTTAAATAATATCTGAATTTATTATGTCTGTACAGGTCTTTTATTAAGTTTTAGTTTTATTTAATTTGAGTTATTTTAATACTTCAACAAACTAAATGGAAATGAAATTATATATATATATATATATATATATATATATATGTGTATGTATGTATGTATGTGTGTGTGGTTGTACATATACATATATATAGTTGTTTTTTTGGTGTTTGGCTTAGTGTTATGTTAGAATCATTATTATACTCGTACCTTTTGTTCTTTAATATTTTGAATTGTTTTTAGCTTTTTTTCATTTAAATGTCATTTTTATTTAATTTATTTTTAAAATGTGTATAGGTAGTATTTATAAAGTTTTAGCTTTTAGTTTTGGATCTGTTTTTATTTGTTTTAATACTATAATTGATTGCTTCTGTTGTCCTAATTTGTAAGTCGCTTTGGATAAAAGCGTCTGCTAAATGACTAAATAATAATAATAATATACAGTACATAATATTAATAATACATAATATTACAACAGCTTCTAATGAAATTATGTTCACCCAACAAACAACACTGAATTTGAATAACTTAATATCTGTAGCATAAAGATTTTTAAGTTGTTTCCTGAAAAAAATAAAATAAAATTAAGTTGCTCCAACTAATGGATTTGTGGGCCTGGAACCAAATAATCTAATCTTTTTCACCTAAAAATCAACAGCTAGTATAATGCTAAATGTCACTTATTTAGCATGTAAATGAACATGCAAGATATCACTTTTCACTGGCATTAGCACAGTCATTGCTCATAGAATCAATGTAGAGTTTACATTCATGTGGTCTACTCTTCTGCACCATAGTAGCCACAAAAACTTCAGCGTTACATAAACTCATTTAAATGTCAAACACAACAGCACTAAACATGAACAGGTCTTTCCTTTTACTAAAAAAAGAAGAAAATCAATTAACACATTTGAGTTCACATTACACACAATATTAAGTTAATGTAATGATCAACATCCTTGTCAATAAAACTCAAAGGTTTAGGTTAGGCAAAGGTTTAATTAAATTCTTAAATTAGAATTTTTCACTTGCAACCATGAATTTACTTAACTTGTGGTAATAGGCCCCCTAAATTATTTATTTGTGAAGCTTTCATCAGTTATTTTCGGTACTTTTCAAATGCATTGTATGATTTTATTGTTTAAATCTATATAACATATAGCATGAATTTGCGGGGAAAAAAGGTTGCAAAACCAGTGTTGTGTTTCCAATACGTTGGCTGCATAAACAGAACACTGCACATGCTCACAACCCGACCAAATACAGAAACACGCAAGTAGCACAGACCACAACAAAATTACCTCAATAAAATCAAATTGAACTTTTTTTTTTTTTTTTTGGCATTAATTCCTATTTGACCACAGATGTACAAATACCATGATTAAACTATGGTTAGTTTAGTAAATCCATGGTTAATTTGTGCATGGTTATCATAATTTAACTATAGTAACCATTTTTTGTTTTTAATTTATTTTTATATAATAAATGCATTAATTAATTAATTTTAATGCCATAGGCTATGGTTATTTTTTTATAAGGGATGTTGTCATAGTAAGCTAGCCAGCTTACATTACCTTTCACAGTTACAGTAGTTGTGTATTTCATCAGCTTATTTAGGCTAATGATAAAAAAAAGCTAAGGAATCATATGATCAGGATGTTAAAATAAACAAAAATCCCACCTTTCAGAGCAAACATTGATAAACATTTCTCAGCCATGTTTGTCATTTTGCTGTTCCCATAAACATTTCCGATATGGTCTGTGCCTATTTGCAGAGCGTTTCTGTTTTTTGTTGTGTTGTGAGCATTTGCAGTGCATGTGTTGTCAAATTGATGAAGATATTTTCTTAATTTGCAGGTGTGTTTTCTATTTACATGTGCTTTTTTCATTTGCAGTGCGTTGAGCTCTCACGGCCACAGCAGACATATCCTTTTCCTCATTAAAAATAAAAGGAGTAGATATATAAAACAATGTTTATATAAATTATGAGTAAAAAGAAAAATCAAACCAAATATCACTTCTGAGCAGAATGTTTTTCTTGTGTGATTTTCCAATAGAGCTGTAATTTTTTTTTGAATATGTGTATATGAGATGTGGTTAAAATGACACTGATGGGAATTTCCAGGGTTTGGGGGTGTGTGTGTGTGTGTGTGTGTGGGGGTGTGGGGGGGGGGGGGGTGTGGGGGGGGGTGAAAAACAACAGAAATGAAAAACCTCCATCCATCTATCCTATCTCAACACATCAGCTGCACAGTGTAAAATAAAACTTTTAATTATCCCACTGATATGACTGGAGTCTTAAATGAGTGTACATGATAATAAACATTACCAAAAAGACTATTCATTTCTTTGTCTGAAACTTTTTAATGAGGAAAAAATGACTGAATGCACCTTTAATCTTCATGCACCGGTTGTCATACACAATGCCAGCTAGGGATGATGAAAATGAAAGTAATTCTCTTGACAAAAACAACAAAAACACACTCTGCCCATAAATTTTCCATCCACGTTCATCATTCTTGACTCGGAAAACAAAGCAAACAGATATTAGCAATAACGTTCCAGTGGTATTTTTATCTGGACCAATAATTCAAGCAGCCTTCATATAAATAGCACGGCCTAGAGCTGTTGCATTGGATTATCAGCATTCCATGCGATCATCAACAGTGATTTCAATCGCTTATGAGCGAAGCCATCATACTTATGAATAAATGCATGTGTTTAGGCCTCACCTCTTTTTCTCAAGAAAACGCATTTACTAGGTAATAGCTGATCAATAAACGGCCTCCCCTAACGCCAATTACTTCATTACGAGGGAAATAGAGTTTGAAGACACGTCTTGAAGTTCCTGGTTATATATGGACAATTTAAATGTCAGTCATGCCTTCAAAGCCACGCAAGGCCACTACCCACAACTCTTCTCTACTGTGTGTGTAAAGAAGTCCTGTGCATATTTAGTCACAGAACACATGCCACATGACCTTCCTCAAGTGAACTTCACTTTTAGATGAATTGATTTCCTTTAGTTTTTAGGTCTGCCATAAGATACGAGGTTATTGAACTGGGAGGGTTCATCTCTATGATATATGACCCATCTTTTGAAGGCATACACACACATACGGTGTTGCTTACCTTGCAGAAGATAAAAAAAGAGGGTCTGCTTGGCACTCCATCCCCTCATGTTCACACCACTCAATCCCCCGCCAGACTGAGACCTAGACAAGAGTGCTTGCTATTGCATTCCTTCAAAAAAAAAAAAAAAAAAAAAATTATATATATATATATGGAATATCCCAATAGTTTTCACTAAAGACTTGCCATATATTCACACTGACAAAGCTTCATCTGATTGATCTCAATTTCCTCCTATCCATATGAAAAACGTATATTGAAGTGGAACAGCTGACGTTGAAGTTGATGTTGTACAAAAGAAAATAATTTTTACTCGTATACATCTAATTTATCTTTCGCTTTTTTTTTTAAGAAAAAACTGGGTAACAGTAAGGTAACTAACAAAATGAAAACAAAAGACTTAAACATTATAAATGTTGGCATGAGATATAATGATAATTGCTTAATTATCTAGTACAGTGGTTCTCAACCAGGGGGCTCAGCAAACTTCCAAGGGGGCTGCAGGATGGCTTAAAGTATTTAAATTAATAAATTGTTATGAATATATATATATCTATATATATATATATATATATATCTATATATATATATATATATATATCTATATATATATATATATATATATATATATATATATATTGTGACACGTGTCCCGGGCACCTATCAGCGTCGCCCTGGAAACGGAGGAGAATCACCTGCTCACAATCACCGCGGGCTGATTGGTCCCAGCTGCGGCCACTTAGGAGAGAGCTACAAAAGCCGCAAGAGAGGACAGTTCGGTGAGCAACGACTCCAGAGAAGCCTCTTTAATGTTGTCTCTGTCCTTGCAGGAAGCAGCTGATCCTCCAGCCCGCCACCCGAGCACAGACCACAGAGCACCCTGCACTCAGCCGGCCGGCACGTCGGACCACCGCGCACCGAAGAAGGACACCAGACACGTTGGGACTTTTCACTTATCTTTATTTTTGTTCAATAAACACACCCTCCGGGGACTTTATTGCACTTTAGTTGGTCGTGTGATTCTTCAGCCTGCTACAATATATATATATATATATATATATATATATATATATATATATATATAACTCCAATCTAAATTCAAATGCCAAAAAATACATAAAATCACAAAAACTTAAATCACTTTTAAGTTTTTGTTTTTTATCGAAGAACATGCAGTTCTTGAATGCCTGGAATTACAAATGAATTTTGGTTTATTTAAAAAAAACAAGAAATTACAGCAGAAATACAGTATGGGGTCTTCAAAAATGTTGGACAACAGGGACCTCAAACAGGAAAGGATTGACAATCACTAATCTGGTTGGTGTAAAGCTTTACTTTTCAACAATGTCATGATGATATGATACACTAACCTTCAGAGGAAATGCACAAGGATATCACATAGAGATATAAAAAAATAACATTTAAACAACACTGTTAGCAAACTCAAATTACTCAACCCAATGGAATTATGCCAGTAATTCATAAATTGAAGTTCATTCACCTAGAAAAGTAGTTCTACCTTAAACAAGAATGGTTTTGCTAAATAATTAATGTGTCTCCTTTAATAAAAACACCAGCTTCACATTTTTGCTTTTCTGGAACAGTGACCTGTTTTACCGCAAATCTGTAAGTAGTTTACTACCAAATACAAGAAAAAAACCATAGGAAATAATGTTTTCTTTTACATTACCTTTCAATGTCTAACTACGAGAGTGCCAAGAACATGTGAATTATTTAGCACAATTGTGAGAGAAAAACAAGACGGGTTTGGACATTAAAGTCTCCGTCTGAAAACCACCACAGAGACATAGAGAAGGACGCCGTGCTTTCAAAGTGATACCAGCCGAGAATCTTTGTTTTGAACATCAAGAAAGGCTGGAAGGCTCAACCAAGAAGTGGGCCCATTGTTAGCATGTGAATAGAACCACATTTACATTTGTTTTCTTGGCAGAAGCTTTCATATGAAAATGACTTGCAACAACATCCATATTGTGAGGTGTTGTGTTGATTACTTCAGCAGGTACTGAAAGATACAAATTAAGCAATGAGGCAAAAACTGACAATAAAAATAGAAGCAATATGAACGTCATGCTGTGTGTGGAGCATGTTTAAAGTTAGAATTACGGTGTAGGTGTATTCATGCTGGGGTTTACTGATATTTCAGCTAGTTTACGAAAATTTGCTACGTCTTTAGCCTGAAATGAACTCAGCATGACAGCAAAAGTTCTGCCACTTTCTGATATTACTGCAACAGAGCACATAATAATAAACAAATTATATTTGCCTTGTTTTCTATTAAAAATATCTAAACATCCTTAAACCAAAAAATACATTTACTTGGAGCAAAATTGCTTAAGATATTAACTTGTTTTCAGAAAATGTACTGTAATTTGATTTAAAATTATTTTTCCTAGTCAACTGTCGAATTGGTTTGTAGTTTTTTTGTCTTAATCAAAAAATTATCCTGAAGGGGGGGGTATTTCTCAAGTGGTAAGGGAAATAGGCTAAATTAACTACATCTTGTATGGATGATTAGATGTTTTACTGGAAAGCAAGCCAAAAATGCAGCTGCAGAAAATGATTTGAGAGAATGATCTGCAGTGTGAAGGACAGATAGAGAAGTTTCTGGTCCACGTCTAGTTTGCTGTCATCATTTGTCATGATTTACCTCTTGAATGCTCTATATTTCTACTTTGCTGTCTGCCTTCTCTCTTGATAGATATGTTTGGAGGGAGTGGGTGCTTTAAAGTAAAATATGCAAACAATCAGAATCAAAGATTTTGTGATAACATGTAAACATTAGGAAGATGTTTAATCTATCTCACACCTGCTTTACTATGCACAAACACCACTTCAGAGAAAGAAAGAAATCTTTACAAAATAGTGCAAGATTAACACAAGTGCCAAATAAGTGGAGTGTGTACTAAATACCTAAATGCCACATTAGATGCAGCTTATGAAAATAATGTTAAGCCCACATTGTATCCTTAAAGAAATAGTTCATCCAAAAATGAAATTTCTGTTATTAATTAATTACTCACCCTCATGTCGTTCCAAACCTGTAAGACCTTCGATCATATTCGGAACACAAATTAAGATATTTTTGATGGAATCTGAGAGCTCTCTGACCCTCCATAGACAGCAATGATATTACCACGATCAACACACAGAAACGTAGCATGTGACATCAGGGGTTAAACTGTAATTTTTAAACTGTAATTTAAAATACTTTTTGTGCACAAAGAAGACAATAATAACATAATTTTGTAACAATCGGCATGCAAGCACTGTCTACTGAACGTAAACAACGATGATTACATTCATTGAAAGCGTGCACATGCTGAACGCAAACGCTGATTATGTTCTGTGATACTCTCCAAAATGGCGGAACACAGTAACTCGGAAAGAAGAATTGCTGAATAAATTATGTTATTATTGTTTTCATTGCGTTCAAAAAGTATTCTCATAGCTTCGTAAAATTATGGTTGAACCCGTGATGGAGGGTCAGAGAGCTCTCAGATTGCATCAAAAATATCTTAATTTGTGTTCCGAAGATGAACGAAGATGTCACGAATCCGGTTTATGGACTTTTGTCCAATTACCACCAGAGGTCGCCCCTCCATCATATTGACTCTCACTCCACACAGACTGTCACACATCACTCTGGACTGCATTTCCCATCATCCATTGCACTGATTACACACAGCTGTAACCTATCATACAGACACTATATTACACCCACTCAGATCCTTTTCAAACTAGAGTATTGTCTAGCATTTATCGCTCTCCTAGTGGTAGCTACATTACGGAGCCATTCCAAGTTTTCTGAGTCTAAGTCTAGTTTAATCCTATTTATTGCCTGAGTCATTCGTGTCTTGATCCTAGCCTGTGTATCTCGTTTCTTCCAAGTCAAGTCAAGTCAAGTGCTTTTATTGTCATTCCTCCCTACAGGAAGAAACAAAACATAGTATCTCCAAGAGCATCATAGTACAAAAAGTTATTGTCTGATCTCTGCCTGCCCTAAAGTTTATAGCTTGCCTTGGATCTCTCTCTCGTCTTGTCGTTTGGACTCTGTTCGCCCCTGCCTGGACTATTATCGTGTACCTGGATTATTTCTCTTTGTTTTGCTCCCTGGATCATGTTCGCCACCGATTGACTCTGTTTGTTCACTGGACTACTCTTGTGTCTTGACCGTGCCATACCTGTTTGCATTGTTCGACCCTGCCTGTGTTTTGACCATGTCTGTGAATAAATGCTTGCATATGGAGCCGCACACTTCTCGTTTCGTTCGCCCCATTACAGAAGGTCTTAAGGGTTTGGAACAACATGAGGGTCAGTAATTTTTATTTTATTTGAATCAAAATAGTTCTTTCTAAAGCTACTTTACTTACTAATAAACAGCTAATAAGCTACTAATATGCATGTTAATAAGCAGCTAGTTAATAGTGAGAATTGGTTAAATAAAATAAAGTGTTACCAAAAAATGCAATCGCTTGACAGCCATTGTAAAAATAAATAATGAAATAAATTATTTTGAAATAAACTCATTTTCAAATAAATAAATAACTAGGCATTCTCATTCAGTGGAAGCTGGTGCAGTAAATATTCTGCTCCAGCTTCCATTGATATGAATGAGAGAGCCAACAGATTCTCCTAGATCTTCTTGGCTCAAACAGAGCACTGTTGTGTCTATATACACAAGCTGGAATGGATTAAATTATTCTTACATGAAAACAAAATGACACAAACGTATTCTGACATCTAAAAAAGAGACACATTTTATCTCACTTATTGCTACTGTAAAGAGTCACAACAATCTTTTCTTCACAGACTGGAAATAGATGCAGTTTAGAACTGGATTTTTTTTCTGCTCAGTTGTTTGATATTATTAATGCATGAAAAACTGGAGGAAAGCTGAAAGCACCTTTGCTCTGTGAAATTCTGTTTGCATCGTGAGAGATCCATACTGCAGGTAGACAAGGTTAGACATTGCCAGAGACTGATGCAACCCTTCTATACATTGTCAGCATTAACAAATGTCTTGTTAAAACAACGTAGAAGGAACAAGGCAGCATGTGCTACATGCTAAGTATTTGAAATGAGCAGACCAGTGGGCAATCGATGTGTTGATGGATTTTGAAAGTGTTGTACTTCAACATCGTACCTTGCTAGCACACCCCCGCATGTCACAGGTTCGGTTAGCAGCTTCTGTCTCACACCACATCTATAGTGCAAGAGGATAAATCTTTACAGACGTGCTTTCCTGATTTGATGCAGTTAGCTGGGAAAAAGGCATGAAAGCTCCATACATGACTAATCAGATCAATAAACTGCAGTGTGGCAGTCGATCTTCAGGTGGCACTGTAGCACTTTTACGCAGTTTCAGATCAGTCTTCCTCACTCCTGTCTCTATTTGCTTTCACTCTCTGGTTTTCTTTCACCTGGTCTCTCCATTTTGTTTTTCTTCTTATCGCTTCTTTTCTTTCTTTCCATGACTCCTGTATTTTTTGTTTTCCACATCTTTTTCTTAATCTCTCAGCCTCTCTTTCTCATAAGCAGACTTTGTGCTGAAAAAACCCAGAGGACAATGCACCAGTAGACTGACCTGTTTACTGGCAACATTTTTAATATGCATTTTTTTTCTTGAGCATTCGGGTTTACAATACACATAGCCTTGCCTGCATCCCTGGAATAAGAACATGTGGGTGTTCGGCCAAACATAGTAGCAATCCTGCCAATCGGGTGGGCAGCCTCTAATGTGCTACCGCTCTAGACCATTTCATCATCCTCTTTCCGTTCAAAAGCTTTGGCCCTGGTGCTGAATCCACGGTGCACAACACTGAAATCCAGATACTAGCTCACATATTATCCCGTGATTTTCATAAGAGCTATTTGCACTGAGAGCCATTATTCTGCCACTTGATAAATTTTGTTTTGTGTATACAGAGGAAAACAACAAATGACAATAACAAACACCTGTGTACAAGTGGGTCTACATGCCTTGAGCTCATGTCTGTGGGTGGTGCGAACGCTTTCCCCTCACTTAGACTCGGCACAAGAAGTGAAATATTCATTAACCTGAGAATTTTTAAAGGCCGCACAAATTACACACACTTAATAACTAGCAAGACCCTGTGTCAGTCATCAACTAAAACTGAAAATCTTTAATCCTATGCCAAATATTTCTACTAGTGAGTCAATTATAGCATTATACGATCAGTTATTAAAAATGCAACTAATATGGCTAATTATACAGTCACAAGGAGAAATACACTAATATGCTAAAACTCATGACTGCAAGACATTAGATCAGAGCACTGCATTTATGTATGTTTTAAGAACATTATTTGATAAATAAAAAAGGAATAACAAGCCCACTGGACACTGGAGCGCTTTGTACGAATTACATAATTTCTGTGTCTCTGTGGTTTATGGGACTCAGATCCTTTTCCCCCCAATCTAATATTTTCTTGAAACCGTTTGCACACCCAGGAACATTAAAACACACAGATAATCTCTTCTAGCATCGTGGCTCAAAACTGTCTCCCTCTATGAACAGATATTTATCTCAGAAATGTTGCAGTGCCAAGAGTACTCACGGCGTGAGCTGTAATCGAGTTGACAACATCCACACTCTAGGGATTAAGTGTAAAAACACAGAAATATGCCAAAACAAATGAAATTCAATCACCTTGTCAGGTGGAAAAAATTAAACCACTTAAAATTTTTGGATGAGGATTTCCTTTTTCTGTAAATGCACACTGCCGGCTTTAGGGTAAGATGGGGCAAGACAGCCCCTGGGATGTGACAGCTCCCCACCTGTAGCTTTCCACTTAACCATAGATATCACATAATATAATTACAACACATTTATTATATGCTTTAATGTTAGCGTTTTAGGGGTGGGGGGGGGGGGGGGGTGCTCCCAGGATATAGTAATAATAATTATTATAATAATGAATAAATAAATAAATAAATTCAAAACAAATAAACAACACGAATACAAAAATACCTAATTAATAATAATACATTATTGAAACTGAATACATAATTTAGCATAATAATAATAATGTATACAAAAACAAATACAAAAATACAAAGTAAATACAACACAAAATGACTACAAAAATACCTAATTAATAATAATAATAAATACAAAATAAAAACAACAAAATGAATACAAATTATTATTATTATTATTATTATTATTATTATATACATATTTTAACAAGAACTGCTTTTAGTATATAAAACACATATTATTAAACACATCCTGTTTGAATGTATTTATTTCACACATTCTGTAAAAATCAGATACCTTCTTGCCTCAGGTAAGGCTTCATCTTTCCCCAGTGATGCAAGATGCAAGTTTTATGCTGTAATAAATATATTAACAAATGTTCCAAACTATTTCCCTTAATGCACTGGTTGATGCATCATGATGCTGTACATGGTAAACACATCTCTGTTCATCAGTAAATGCTCAGTGATTTTTAAGGCAGCCATCATCTCATTTGTCTGCCCTCCACTCTTTACAAATGATTTATTTCATTACAATAATATTGAATTCCCACTTTTTAATGAATTACAACTAACAAGGTCTCATGTCAGGTGATATTAATTAATGATTAAATGCCATATATATCAATTAGTCATGGTAGGTGGTGATAGACACATTGATGTCTGTCATTGTTAAGTTTGACAATAAGACAGCATGCAATAAAAAGGAAGTATGTTTAGTTCCTGTCAAATGGAACATTGTATCCCTTTGTGGTAAGGGCTAAATGGTGGCATATTTTACCATATGCAGACAAGAATATTAGTCACTACATTCCTTTGTTCATTGAGTGGAGTTTGTTTATTCCTAAAGTCTCATTAAAACACACAAGGCTTAACAGATATGAGATTTTCATACACTCCAGAAAGATTTTTGCATGCAGTTACTATTTCAATAATGCTGTTGGGATGTTTAATCTTTTTATAAGAAACCTAATATATCAAAGGCAAATAAAGTGGAACTCTTTTGCATACACGGTCGGTCACTTTAATGGATCTGAATCCCGATGAGTTAGTAAATTGGGAATTTCATACCTGACCACCTAAGACAACTATCATGTTATTCCTTCATAAATAGATCCTGCTTGTAGGGCTCTGAAATGAATTGCGTAACACATTGACCCAGTAAGCTAAAAGGTGTTCAGCATACAGGTGAGATAGAGAAGGAAAGATATAGAGAACATGGATCGAGTTTGTCCCCTTGTGATTTTCATAATTAAGGGCACAGTATTTTCTGTGTACAGTCTCCATCGCCGCCAGAGGCAAAACTCCAGAGAAGCGTTCAAGCAGAGAGCCAAAGTCCAGTCTATTCTCTAGCGACCTGGCCTATAGTTGAGCAAAAGAATTCCTTTGAAGGTCCGGCCAGAGTCCACCATCTGCAGGGGGACCCTCAGGCCTGTAGCAGAGTGCAGTTATAATGAAACGGAGCAGCACCGATTTGCCCTCTGTCTCTCAGTCTAACCACCCACCCATATCACCATCTACAAAGCGCACCATAACAGAGTTTCCATTATGCACCAAGCCACTTCATCTCGCCCCCTCTCTGATTCATAACTCACTACTAATGAAATTAATGAGTAGTAATTAAACAAATCTACTCTCCAGGGTAATATCCAGCCTCTTTTAAGCAGCCTTTGATTTATACAGTTGATTTCAATAAAACATGTAGGACTGGGTAAAAGTAAAATAAAAACAGCATAATATATAATATAATATAATATAATATAATATAATATATGCTCACAATATAACAGTTTTATTTATTTATTTTTTGTTATGAATTTTCAGCAGCCATTACTCCAGTCTTTAGTGTCACATGATCTTTCCGAATTTATTCTAATATGCTGATTTGCTGCTCAAGAAACAATTCTTATTATTGCTAGTGAACAAAATTGTTGTTTTTTTGTTTTGTGTTTTGATTTGTGGATTTTGTTTTGTTTTGTTTTTGTTTAAACTGTTTTTCCCCCCAGGATTGTTTTGATGAATAGAAAGTTCAAAAGAACAGCATTTATTTAGTATTTACTGTAACTTTTGATCAATTTAATGCATCTAATGCATACACACACACACACACTCACCATGTTTTGGGGGTATGCTGCTTGCTTCGGGATTAACCTGTGTTTGGGTTTTAACAGTCCCAAACACAGTAACAGTCAGTAAGTTCTGCAGTTGTCCACACCTTTGAGCTGAGATGAAGTGGTAAGACACACAAGCTTCTTCTGCTGTGCACGTCCCTAAAAGGCATTCAGTTATGCTCTGTGTTTATGCTACGTGACAGCCATTCTATAGTTATATTTGTGCAATACCTAAGTTAAACCATAGCCTGAGTGTTTTCTGTATCCTCATAGAAAACAAACGTTGATGCAGAGACTGTAAAGCTGTGCATTTCTTAGCTCATCTCAGAAATATATTATTTTACAAATATCTGACGGCAGCCTTCTCTGTGCATGTTGAACACGGTGTATTTTCATCCTGAGCTGTCTTGAATATTCTGCTTCTGTCACAGAAGGCCGTGATGGCAAACCAACCCACATCAGCAGCCTCCGCAGTGTCAGAACTCTAAAACTGTTTAAACCAAGAGTAAACAGCAAATTGTAGCACCTCTCTTGGGCTCAAGGATCTCAGCACAAATACCAACTCTTGCAGTTTCACTGTAGGATGATTTTATCATCTAGAATAGATAGAGGTCTTTCATTGTGGTTAAGAAAACGTCTTAGGTTACATATGTAACCCCAGTTCCTCGAAGGAACGAGACGCTGCGTCAGGAGACGCTTTGGGGAACGCCTACAGCGTAACCGGCTCTGAATACCAATGAAATCTGTCCAATGGATGGGAGGGACGTCACGGGCGAGGTGATGTAATGACCAGCTGGTATAAAAGCACGTGCGGTGAAACCAGCGTCAGCTTCTAGAATGAAGCAAGTGCTGACAGGGATGCCGGAAGTGTGGCCTCGCGACGCAGCGTCTCGTTCCTTCGAGGAACTGGGGTTACATACGTAACCTAAGACGTTCCTCTTCAGGAACTCGAGCTGCGTCAGGAGACGCTTTGGGGAACGAGATACCCACGGCACCAGACTTCCAAGTCCCTGCCCTGTGTGTATCCAACGGAGCACAGCTAGGGCGAGAGAATGGAAAACCTGGAGTGGCTCGTATGCCATAAAACCTGACACGGTCAGGGGCGTAGACCATCCCGCAGCATTGCAGATGTCCTGGATCGGGACACCTGCGAGAAAGGCCTTCGAGGCCGCCACACACCTCATGGAATAAGCTCTGACTCCCATGGTGAGGGGAGGTCAGAAGACTCATAGGCCATCTGAGTGGCATCCACGAACCGACTGCCTCATTGCACCACGGAAGAAATGTGTAACTAGGGGTTGTCTGCCCACTGTCAGTCCACCAAGAGGGGTGTGGTAAGCCGAGATTGCCGCCACATAGACCTTCAAGGTGGAGTGGGCTAACCCTGCGGAGAGTCGAGCCTGCAGGAACTCCAGCACTGTACCAACCGGGCAGTTAACTGGGTCGAGCTGGCGATCTCCGCACCATGAAGAGAAGAGTCTCCACTTCAGGGCGTACAGTCTCCTCATAGAGGGAGCTCTGGATTGGAGAATGGTCTCAACAACCTCGGTTGAGAGACCGGAAGCTATGAGCTGTGCCCCCTCAAGGGCCACACCCACAGTGTAAGATATCAGAGACCGAATCAGACGAATTTAAGATGCATCAGAACATTGAAACCTGAGGAGCTGGAATGCAGAGAGGCTTCAAAGCTGTAACAGGACAACGTCATAAATCGTTTTCCTGGCTCCTAACAAGCAAACTAACCAGCAAGCCTCTTTCACAGAATAGCTTACAACCTTGAGACAAAAGAACACTTATTGATAATTCCAATTCAGGAAGGAGACTGTCAAATTTGTTTCAAGTAATCAAGACTGATGGTCACATGTAAACCTGTGATAGAAAATCACGAGCTGCAGACTCTCTTGGGTAGGTCTCCACACACAGAAGACAAAGAACCAGACTGAAAGTCCTTCGTTCATAGAGACAATCTGTTCACATGTACTAAAAATTATCTTAAAAGAACATACAAGTTATTTATCTGCATATAAATTACCTATACTATGTTTGTAAACTACACATTAGATTATCATGCTTTAATCAAATATTATGTATGTTTTTTTTTAATCACTATTGAATAGCTGAAGGATTCAGATGCATGTGTGGTATGTATGAGTTTGAAAATTCATGTTTTAAATGTTTCTTCCAATCAATTCTTTGTCAAATGTATTATAGTCTTGTTATAGAAATCAATGTTCAAAAGTATACTTTGCAAGAGCCTGTAAAGATCGGACCTCTGACTGAACAGATAACAACGATTTATTAGTGGGGTGGAGAAACAAAGCAATACCCCAAGCAAGGACAGTATCTAATTGGTCAATACGTCCAGATGGGACGGTCTGAAAGCTCAGTTTAAAAACTCAGGACACCATCAAACTCTCTCTTTCTCTTACTCTCTTACGCCCTTTGTGCTTCACTTTTGCCACCGCGTGCTGCTCTTTGAGTGTGCTCTAGCCCACATGCCAGCTGCTACCGCGATGGAAAGAAAACCAACCTAGTCTCGTTACATCCTTTTATTCTTTTACTTTAGTTTCTTGTCTTTCCGTGGAGTTTTGTGTGTTAATGTAAGTTTGCTACAAAGTCCAGCTCCGACTGCACTCGCTTCAAACATCGACCAGACCAACTCCGCATCCTGAGCCAACGCCCAAGACCTCAATTCAAAGACTATTGAAATTCCAGCCAATCAGACACTTCGGGGAACCCCCTGTCTGCAACGACGACACAAAGGAAACCCGTAATACAGGCAATGCAAGCAAGTAATGCCTCCAAGTTCTGAATTGGTGACTTTAATATAAATCTTAGCCTCCTTGAGAAACTCAAAGCGAGGGTTAAATAAGTGATTGATGGTTGTTCAGGTCTATGCAATTGAACATATTGCTGTAAACTTGGGATTTCACATTTCCATTCTCTTAAACTCATCCTTTCCTCACTTTCTCTCTTTCTGCAACGTGTGAATGTGTGAATGCTTGTGTTCATGTGTTAGATTAGTTTATTTCTTAGGTTTATATAAATAAAATCTGATTTATATTGAAAAGAGAAGTATCTTGTGTTTTCTGCTCACAAGTTAATGTCTTAATCTGCCGATCTAGTTACTGTGGTGTTTAATAGTGTTTTCACTATATTTTGGATTTTAATATCCAGTACAGAGTTTGTTATACGGCTCGTTCAGTGAATCGCCGTAACACTGATTCTGTTCAAATCCCTATAAAATCATAAATGATTCCCTCTGAGCTAAATTAAACTATTTCTTTAAATTACATATTAATATTACTTGTATTAAGTTACAACAGCTTCCACCACTCCGGGCAGGGGTGCACAAGGGTGCCTCCTGCCTGTGAGAGGAGATCCCTCCTGACTGGAATCTCCCATGGAAAGCCGTCGAGGAGGGAAATCAGGTCCGAGAACCATACTCGGCCCAGCCAGAACGGGGCTACATACTTTTCTTGGGGTTCAGTCTTAACCCCAACACTTTTAAGCGAGCGAGAACAACATCTCAATGTTGAGCCGCCCTCCGCTCTGATTGAGCGAGAATCAAGCAATAGTCGATGTAATTGAGTATGCAGATGCCCCCGTAGCCTCAGCGGAGCTAACTTTATCTTTTTTATTTATGTTTAATATCTTTTCTCCTGAAAAATAAATTAAATTATATAATGATCAAAAGGACACTTCATTTTTTGGTGCCTTATTTTTTTCTCAAGAAAATGTCCAATAGATCTAAACAATGCCCCGAACTTTAATCCCAAAAACCTGCTATCAAAACTTAAATTTCAGTTTGATTTCAATATTAACTCAAACAGTCCTCATTAAATTATCCCAAGACCAAATTATCTGATCTATGTTTTTCAAAGACATCGCACCCCACTGCTGAATCTACAGCCTCACAGCAAAGTAAGTCATGCTTTACATAAGTTTGAATTGAATGTGCTGAGATAAAAGGATGTATACTGCAAAAAAAAAAAAAAAAAAGTGCTGCACATAACATAGCATGACCGGTGGACTTCTATTCACAAATGATTGACTTTCATATGCCAGGTATATAAAAAAAAAAAAACTCCAGAGATACAGATTGAATCAGTCTGAAAAGATTGTATACACTACTAAAAAAAGAAGTCACTTTTGCTCAACAAGGCTGTAAAAACAGTAATTTTCAAAAATAAATTTAGCTTTGCCAAATCTTCAGCAATCTTTAATGTCACATGATCCTTCAGAAATCAGTCTAATATGCAGATTTGCTTAAGTTTAAAAGAACAGCATTTATTTGAAACAGAAACCTTGCAATTTAAAAATCTTTACTGTCAATTTTGATCAATTTTATGCTGAATAAAAGTCATTTACATTACATCTGTATCGATACTAGTCAACAATTGTCCAGTTTGTGTCTAATTCACAAGGAATTTCAGGAGAAACATCTAAGATAAATGTTAAACTTAAAACACGAGTCCTCCAATAAGTTTCCTGAGCTTTTAAAGAGCAATTTCTGAGCAATACATTTCCCTCTGTGGTCTTATATATCGCAGATATGACATGTTCAAAGACATGCCATCAACCTTCGGCAGTGTTTTTGTGACTTAGTCACAAACTTTTCATTTAGCCCTTGGTCTGTTGTGAACTCCATAGCGCACCAAGGGAATCCGTCCAATCAAATGCTCAGGCATATCTATGCTTTAACACACAGAAAAGTGTAAGGATGTGACACACAAAAAAGGGTGTTTGCTTTGTGACTATCCATACTCCCGGGGAATAATTGCTGTTGCCACATGACAGAGAAGATGTGTCATTGTGCCCTGTAGTACATGAGGTATAATCTCTAGGGGTGTATTTGTAATGCTCTGACATCCTCTCTTTGAGTTTCTAAAGTAAGCCTTTATATCCCAGTGAAGGGTTTTTGCTGGTGATTTCTGCTTTAAAAAAGGATTGTTAAGAGAAGTTCTGGCACCTGCACTTAGATCTGGCTCTGCATTGGATTTCCAGCAGAAGAACAATCTGAGTATTCGAGAGCCAGTCTTTATTAGCTCTTTCTTTTTGTTTTTATTGTAGCCGAGCAGGCTTCAGGGTCCAAGTGAATCCCCTGCAGGGGTTTTGCTGCGGTTTAATCTTTGTAAATGGTCGGGGAGGGGTCATCAGTTTAATCTGAGTGAATGTTGGGACCAGTGTAGGGGCGGGTCAGGGCTTTGTGTTGGCGGATCAAGTCGCTGTGTTGGCTGCGGGGTCCTCCGTTGAAAGTGACCCCCTCCGGCAGATGGACAGGTATCTAACACCTGCTCCTAATGAGCTCATTAGCTAAACTCACCTTTTTAGCAGGAGCCAAGTTTCCGAGATGGTGCCAAGCAGCTATATGGAATGGCATTTGGCTGGCACAGGGCATTATGGAATGGCATTTGGCTGGCACAGGGCATCAGTGAGCCTTTTTTCGCTAACTGTGATAAGAGAAGACTGTGACGGTGTCTTTGTGTCTAATCAACAGCCTGTGAACTTAATCTTGAACGGACAAAGTAGAGAGATATTTAGTATAATACATAATATGCTCCTGAATAGAGCTTAGACTGAACATTAGCTGATTATCTGGTTAGTGTGTCAGAATCTGCCTCAGGGACTCGAGCAGCAGTTATGTGTTATTTTAATTCAAGTAATTCTCAAGCAACACCTCTTTTGTGTGTCATTCAATACATTATAAAGCCTGGTCAAGTACTAAAGGCAATTCTGATGTTTTCAATGTAGCCTACCGATTTGAAAGCAACACCAACAAAAACATTTCTACAGACATTAGATATTTGTCTGTTCCTGTAGCTCAGATAGCAGACCATGTTAACAATGCTGAGATAAAAAGTTCAATGGGCACATACACACTTGCATGTCACTAAAACACTGTTACTTTGGATAAAAACGTTTGCCAAGTGAGTAACTCTAAATTTTTTTTAATCATTAACATTCTAGAATGCTGTTTTTGACTCCTTAAATACGACCCTGTTGGTGTTTGGGTCAATTTTTACAGAGAGAGGATTTTTAAAGATTGAATGCAATATTTGATGACAATATAGCATAACGAGAGATTCACAAGATATTATTTTGTAGGCCAGTCATTTTAGACCAGGAACACAATAAGTGTGACTTTGTTCCATTTTGTACAAAATAAAAACATTTAAAACCAAACTTCCTGGTAAAACATTAAAGCATGCTAGTGTGATAAACAGTGCTTTTTTCATATTTTATTGAATATTGACAAAATTATCCACAAATAATGCTTTGGTAACACTTTAAATGGACCTT
Source organism: Barbus barbus (assembly GCF_936440315.1). Lineage (NCBI taxonomy): Eukaryota > Metazoa > Chordata > Actinopteri > Cypriniformes > Cyprinidae > Barbus > Barbus barbus. Next base: position 13,498,639 of record NC_136761.1, read on the forward strand.
AACTACTATGTACTTACATTTAAATTAATCATTTGGTACAATGCACTTATTATACATGTTTTTACATTGTACTTATATTTAAAAAATATTTGCATATAATTACATCTGTAATTACATTTATAGTTACACTGTTGGCACATCTCTTACACCTTAACCTACCCTTACCTACACATATCACCAAACCTTTGCCTAGCTTTACCCTATCCAACCTCAAAAGCAGTAAAAGTGTTTTGGGTAACATTTTATTTGAAGGTGTCCTTGTTACACATTACATGAACTTACTGTTATAATAACACTTAATTATGCATAATTACATGCAAGTAACCCTAAGCCTAACCCTAACAATATAGTAAGCACATGTAGTTAATTAATATTACTCAGTACTTAAATGTATAATTACACTGTGACAAGGACATCTTAAAATAAAGTGTAACAGTGTTTTGTGAAGTGAAGTGACATACTGTCAAGTGTGGTGACCCATACTCGGAATTCGTGCTCTGCATTTAACCCATCCAATGTGCACACACACAGCAGTGAACACACACACACCGTGAACACACACCCGGAGCACTGGGCAGCCATTTTGCAATTCAATATGAACACAATTTTTGACGTAAGTACATAGTTAAGGCCATTTAATTTAAAGTGGGACCAAAGATAGAATTCAAATTTTGCTGATAATATAGCATAATAAGACATTTAGAAGCATTTTTTTAAAAGGCTGGTCATTTTTGACAAGGAATACCAAAGGTGTTATAGGGGTTTCATAATACAGCATAAGCACATAAGTCAGATCAGTTAGAAAAGTAAAAACAAACTTAATAAACCACATAATCTGAGGTATCATTCACGTTTACAGCACAAACGGCGCGAGGCGAGTTACTTGACAACAATTACTACTTGTATTAATGTGTTTGTTTCAAATTAACCCCATCAGTGATGTTTGCCTTTTAAAGTTTAAAATCAGCATTAAATGACCTGGATCTCATCTGGCTATTGGACAACATTACTGTCCTGCACTTTATTAATTTTAACATATTCATGTTTTTGATTATGACGGCACATACTTTATTAAAAAAAAAAATTATTAATATTATTAATTCATAATTTATAATAAACAGTGCAGCATTCATAAACAAGTAAGAATGGTCAGTATCGAATTTACAGTGACTTTGAAAAGAACTTTAGCCCTGTGTACGCTTTATCTGCTGTGAATTTTACTAAATCTGCTGAATAAAGGGAGAGTTCACTCACAAAAGAACATTCTGTCATCGTACACTTCCCCTTATGTCGTTCCAAAAACCTGTATGACTTACTTTCTTCTGTGGAACATAAAGATGAAGATTTCTTTGTGTTCAACAGAAGAAAGTCAGTCATACAGATTTGGAACGACATGAAGGTGAATGATGATAGAATTGTCCTTTTTGAGTGAACTATCCCTTTAAGTTGGCTCATATCCTGTATTCCCTTGACCACAAACAGATTTGTTCAACTGTGTCTCTTTTGTCTAGGATGTACTTTCAGAACAATTAAAACGCAGCACTTAAGCAATCAGAGGTTGTAGTATTGGCTGTTTTTATGACGCTGGAATAATGAATAGTCAGCAGCCTAATTTGCCTTGACCCATGATGTTATACAAATGAGTTCCATGCGTAAGCTAAAAGAGCCAGCATGTTCACTCTAATGAACATTAACAGACATCAACAATGGGGACTTTCATGTTTGTTTTGTGTATCTGATTAATTATTCATTAAAATCAGAGGTGAATGGAAACCTAAAATTGTGGAAATTTAATAAAAGGGAAGGCATAGTGGTGTAAATTTACCTGTAGGTAATTGAATGACTCAACTACACTTTGTTTGATTGAGTCATGAAATCAAACTTCAAAAGTCCAGTGTTTGTCATACTGTAATTACTGCTCTTTGCCTTTGTAGGGCAGTCTGATTAGGGAGGTCATTTGTTAAGCAGCCAGATATCTTCCATATTTATCACTCATATTATTCTCTTTATAGTCTCAAGTGTGTTGCACAGAAGGACAGAAGATCTATGAAAAATCTGTTTGTGTTCAGCTGACTGATGAGTTATACGTTTCCTGCTGCAGTCACATTAAATGAGTGTGGCCCAACTGCATTTGACACTTCTCTGACTAATTTCCGCACTTCGAAACATTCTCGAGCTAGAGCTGTCCAATCTGCAGCAACACCAGGCCTGTAACAAGAACTGATGTGCTGTACTGTGAGAGAATTATCACAGAAACCTGCACGCCCTGAATGTCATTATCAAATCGGATCCACTTTCTCGTTCCCCGACGGAACGGAATGAGAATGTCAGAATTCTCCACACGCTTCCAGCGCGTCAGCGGACTTTGGATTAACCGAGAGCTTTCTCAGGCATATGCTGGCTCTGGAAGGGTCTCCAATCTCTAGTGCTGGGCTGCCAGCGGGCTGAATAGCTCGTCCCATTTCATTCGCAGGACAAAAGGCATAGCACATACCTGAAGAGAAGCATCCAAGCCTCATAGCAACAGAGATTCCAAAGGCCTGAGTCTGTCTCATCACCCACCTGCCCATGCCAGACAGGGTCATGGCTATTTAAGCAGGGTGAGATTGGTGACTCTTGGCAGATATGCCTGGTTAACACAATGTACTGTGCTCTGCTCCTGCCGGGGCAAAAGCAGATTGGGAAATAGAGCAAACAAAGCTCATCTCTTTTACGAACATGTCAAAATTGGCCATCTCAGAATAATTCATTCCGGTGCAGCAAGGAAAGGTTGCCAGGGTGCCAACATAGAGTAGAGAAAATGGGCAAATATAGGTTTGTTTTACAGTCAGACAGCGGATAACAAGGGAAAATGTCTGCCAAGATACTGCCTTCCAGACTTCACCCTGTGCATATGAAGTCTTACAGTTAACCTCACACTTTACCCTTACAGATGGTATAATGTATTATACTATATATATATGCATCAAATATTTACAGACAAATAAAACTAGTTGCTAGGCATGCACTGTATTCAATACAAGGGGGCAATACCAATGTGGAATTTTATAGCAGATGCTACACTGATGTGAAAATTGTGATATCACGGCAAGTATATGCTTAATAATCTATGTCAAACAGATATGTTTAACATAGTAGTGTAAATAAAATATAACAATAAAAAAGTTGCTGTCTTCATGATTAATTCATGGGATAGAGACAGTGAAAGAGAGAGGCTAATTGTCCAACATTTTCCTTCAGTGAACTTCTCTCAAATTAGGTTTAGTACACATTGTATTGTCTTTGCTACAATTAAAATGTTGTCACAGTGCAATCAGCCATTAAATTCATAAAACCCTAAATGTCAAAACTAACATACAATACTATTATTGTTTTGGCCAAATTATACTACAATTAACTGGATAAAATTACAACATTTAAAATGCACGACAACCTTGTTAACCTGGTATTTATGAAAAATACCAACCTTTCAACCTTTTGGTTAAAATCTGACCTAATTATGTAGATGACTCTTGCATGAATATATTCTAGTGTGGTTTTGTTGCATTTATTTGTTTACCCAACAGCTACTGTGAAAAGAAGAAGAAAAAAAATAACTTATGATACTGGAGTGTGGAAGAGAAAATTTTATAAATATATTTAAAACAATTTTGAGATATATTTGAAACTAACATTCAAACTTAGAAAACAGTCTTTTGTGTAACTAGAATTTTGACTCAAAATGTTACTTTTATTACATGAGACATGACAACTTCCTTGTGTGACAAGCAGACCACCTGTATATTGTAAGTTTATTCAAAATGTATATATGTGTATTTGTCATAGCCTTGGGTTGGAAATTCTGTATTCACATTTTATAACATGCCATCTTTCAAACAGAAGCCGAAACGCCAATCAATATTGGGTGGTTTTAGCCCAAGATCTCATTTTGTAATGACTTACTTTTATTGACTAAACGTAATTATGGTCTGGTGTGCTGAAGTAGATTCAGAATGTAGGAGGACTGCATTAGCCGAGGAAGCTGAAAGGTTTGAGCGGAAAGAGGAAAAAAGAGAGCCAGAGAGAAATGGAGTGAAAGAAAAAAGGAAGCGGGGGAGAAATAGATGGAGTGAGTGAAGGAGCAATGCAGATGGAAAGTTTGTAGACTGAGAGGTGATTTATGGCCCTTTGGAACAAAATCAACAAGTTGAACTTTAATTGTATTCGTTGTGATTGGGGGGAGGGGGGTAGTTAATACCACCTCATGATCGATGGCACGGGGCAACGGCTTTGGCTGCACACTTTGTCTTTTCAGTTTTGGCACAGATCTAAATCCAGCTGATAAAAGCAATTAATTGCTATGAAAGTTCTGTGCTAATGCTAGAAATGAATTCTTGGTATAGATTTAGAGACAATTTTTTACAGATGAAAATATGGCCATGAATCCAATGCTGCATGTTTAAATAAGCGATTAGCATTTCCGCGATAAGCCTTATCTGGCCTTATTTCATCTAATCGGGCGACAAATGAGCCACGTCCTAATAGATTAGAAAATTTTGAGTAAAAAAAAAAATTAATGTAGTTGGACAGAATATAAAGAAGCCTGAACTCAGCAGCATAATGATGTCTATAATTCTGTTCAATTTAGCAACTAAATGTATTGATTAGTGAATATGGTCACACTTCACATTAGAGAATACCTAATATACTCATATAATGTGAATTCGATTTTTATTAGAAACAAGCATTTCATGTCAAGTTTTAATTATTTTCATTTTTTTAAATGTCAGTGTCAGTGGAAAAGAGGCATTAATAAAGACTTAGTGTGGCAGGCTGCCAGTAAGCTGCAGTGACATGGATGATGGGTAAAAAACCACAAGAGCGGAGAGGTGATCTGGCATTGTTCTAAATCAGAACGGATAATTAGTGTAGCTCTTATTTAAGACAGGAATTAGCCCTAATCGTACTCTCTCATTGCATGACATCTCGAACAACAGGCGTCTCAACTTACTCTGAGCCTACAGGCTCCTTCACAACTTTAAGGAGTGTAGCTTTTACTTGTTTTAATTTTTTACCAGTTTATTTAGTTTTTGGAATGGTGTAGGTTGCTTTTTATAATGTTCAGTGTGATAATAAGGTAATAAGGCATGTATAGGAGTTTTATAAGGATTTTTTATTTTATGTATATACTTATTAGAACACTAGTATTTTCACCAGAAAAAAAGGATTTAAGTCAGTATTTGCATCTTTTGCTGTAGTGTGTCAGTAGGAAATATCAGTTTACATTTCCAAACATTCATTTTGCCATTAACTGTAATAATCCAGTGAGATTTTGTTTGCACAAGGGAGCTGATAACAGCCAGTGCTCCACACAGAGATCTCGTTCTCATCCAGTCTGTCTGGAATGACAAGAAGAAACAGAACAAACTGAGACAGACTAAATCCAGAGACCTAATTGCAAAGCTACCTGAAAAACTATGTGCAAGTGCACTTAGGGCAAAAGCTGCTTTCAATAGAAGTTAATTTATAAAGAAAATCTATTTATGACATTATTTTTGACAAAATCCTCATTTTACAGCATTTTTACACAAGTGCCTAAAACTTTTAACAGTACAGTAGCTTTGCAGGTAGGTTTCTTAAATCATCTTGGAGACTTTGCCACAGTTCTTCTGGATTTAGTCTCAGTTTGTTCTGTTTCTTAATGTCATTCCAGACAGACTGGATGATGATCAGATCAGATCTCTGTGTGGAGCACTAGCTGTTATCTGACTCCTTGTGCATTGGTCTATCCTGACTTGATTCATAAAAATTACCTTTGTTGTGAAATACCGCAATGAAAATGGAAAAGGAGGGTGGGTATATAAAAGGATGGCGTGGCATAAAAGGAGATTATCATGGTGTCACCTGCCATTATATTCCATTTCAGTTCTGTCTTTATTGCTTTCCTTAACCTGAAGCACAAAATATTGGATATGTAGAAGGGTCTAGCCTTTTTGAACAAGGTCAATTGATTGGCACACCATTATGAAGTATTACACTGACAACCAATTACAATTAGCCATGATCAATGGTGATAATCACAGTGAAAGATCAAACCCCTGCCCCGTGCAACTGACCCTGACAACAGCACCCTACCTTTTACATGCAGAGCTATTTTTGGCTTGTGATCTATTATTCTCTAGCACTGAGTCAGTGTTTCTATGGAGAGAAAGAAATGGGTTTTTTAGACGTTCTAGACATTTTAGAGCACCTACACCACACCAATCAACAAATCATCCCAGAGAAAGAATGCACAATAAGCAAACCAAACAACAACAACAAAAAAGTGATAGTCCTCGCAGTTCAGGATAAATAAATTGCAGCTTGTGACAAGGTGGGGTGGGGGCAACCCAGCAGTACACAATCAGAGGTGCGTGTGATTCCCATAGTGCGAGCAGATGACAGATTGGGAGAAGTCTGTTACAACCAGCCTTCAAATCACTGTTACGAGCTACTATTATGGAATATATGAACACTTCTCTGCAGCATTTTACCTTTTTTTTTTTTTTTTTAAATAACCACCATCTAGTTTTACCAGATGCTAAATGGGGAAAAAATGTTGAAATGATGCCTTAAATAAGCATTTAAATGAAGCAATTCTTTTCAGAGCAAACATGCAACCTGTGTAAATTAGAATCGTTATAGACTCGGGGCTCCAGACTGCAAAACAAATAAAAATGTGCAACAATAATTTGATATCTAGTCACCATTGGTAACAGTTGGGAAAGTTTGGTGTTTGTACTTTTTTGTGCAGTTTTTGCACACAATGCTGTTCATGAACAAATTACTCTTTTGAACTGGTTCACAAAACCTCAAATTTTGAGTGAATCAGATCGAACCATACTAACTTGGTGATTTGTTACTTAAATGATAAATTACTGAGTTTGCAAATTATATTCTATAATAAATTAATAATAGTAATACATTTTTAAATGCATTAATTTCATACTAACTATAGTTCAAAACTATTAACATATTTATATTTCTCAAGACTTACTGATATAAAAATTATAAATCAACTTTATTTGGAGTACTACTTGTGCACAATGTATATATCTTATTATTAAGCCTAAAATGTTTTTTTAATGCCACTATTGATGAGGATTGTATGATCTTTGAATAATACCAGTCTTTAAATGGAAGATCTTCAAAGTGTACCTGAAGTATAATTCCACTTTAGCACAATCATATATACTTCAATATATCTTTAGTTGGACTTCAGCACTACTTCCACAAATTTAAAGTGTATTAAGTACAAAATTAGTTGTTCCACCCAACCCAACCTGCAGGATTTTGCCTTAGAAATTGGATTCAGCACAGAATTTGTGTACACATTTGCACCATTATCTGATTTGCATAATTCCCTTAGTGAATTGGGCACAAAAACAACACAGACCGCCTGTGCAAACAAACGGCACTATCACCGGCCGCAATTCAATCCTAGAGCATTCCCCTTGAGTCTGAACTGTTATTTCACATTAGTGGGGATTTACAGCAGGGATGAACTGGACTCGTACTGATGTAGTGGCTAAAACCAGAGAGTAGTTTGTAGTCTATGAAATATGCAGGGAATTCACTGCCGATGTAAAATTCAAGCATTTAATATGCATAGCTTGGTTTTTTTGTGGCAACCACAACACCGCATTAGTCAGTCGCCGATTCACACACACACAGAACCTCAGTGTTAAAAATTGAACTTTTCAGGAAGTCGATTACTGTAATGGCAAATAAAAATTACATGTCAAACTGGGCAATATTCTCCGTGACTCTTCTGCTTCCGCTTTCATTTTTCCTCTTCGTCTAACGGTTTTGAAAGTGTTTAATGATAAGAGCACCTGCAGGGCCCGCAGTTAATAAAGCACACTCGTGCATCGGGATATTAGTGATTTATCCTGCAGAGCAAGAAGCTCCTTTTCTTCACCTTCCCACAAACTCCATTTCTGATACTGGGAAAATTTATACATAAAACCTCCACATCAGGAGAAACCAATTACGCCTGCCCAGAGCCCATCCCCCTACACAACAAACTCTTTTATTGATCAGGTAATAATTACCACGGTCACATCATAAAGTACCTGGAACAGATTGGTCGTTCAGGTTATCGATTCTCCTGGGCCCTCCTTCACTTCTCATTGTATGACTGCTGTACAGAGCTTGATGATATGGGCTCTGCTCCGCACTACTTTCGGGGTTGCATCGGCATGCCTGTATACGGTTTATTCATTTTATTTCTCCTTTTTTTAAGCCTGTGTCAAAGTTATTTTTACTAAGTATATTCCAGGTCATTCTGTTCTCCGAGTGTACTTTTGGCCTGTACGTTGCATACTTGACCCCATTCTCTTTCGCTCTTGTCAGGAACGGCAAAATGCTTCTTTATTATTCTCTAAAAGCTAATTATTTTTACTTTTACTGGCACTATTTTTGTCAGATTCATTTCCTCAAAGCAGAACTATTGTTTCTTGGTCTCTTGCTCTTAGTTTTTCCATCTCTCCCGCTCTCTCTTGCTCTTTTCTCTTTCTAACGCTGACCTTTCCTCTTTCAATGGTGTAACTCCAGGGATGCCTGAGAATGCACCAGCTGTGTGGAACGCTTCATTACCCAGCTATCTGCAGGCCCGTGACCCTAACTCCTGCTGCCCACAGCAACTCTCACCACAGCACACCCACTCTGACCCCACCAAACCCCGTGCAAACTCATTTGCCCTGCTCCAATTGAACCTGTCAATCTCTCATTTTTACAAGCATAAAGAGTTCTGTATGGCTGGGTGAATATTCAAATAAATCCCAAACTAAGTGACGGCAGACATGCATAATTGAGAATAAAAAACAATGTACTTTTGCTTCCAGTGGAGATATTGGGTTAAGCAGCTCATTCGCTTTGGGAAAATAAGTCACTTGCACTTGAATAAGACTGCAGGGAAATTACTATAATAATAACTTTTTTAAAAAGGGTTTCTTAATGTTTTTGGTCACAATACATTGTATACATTAATCTGAAACTTTAATGCTGCTGTTTCGTAGAGTGCAAAATGGTATATATTCTTATTTCATTGTGTAGACTCCAGGAAAATATTAAATATATAAACTATGTATTTATATATAACTTTCATTGCAGGTTCTAAGGATACAAATGAGTCTTTGTCGGGTCTCTGCAGGAGGGTGTGATTGCTAATCAGAGCCTATATAGAAATGTGTTATTTCACAAGTACTTGAATACTGCACACGGACAAATCTTGCACAAACAGCGAGCAGGGACACAGCGTGACTGGCCACTCAGTCATGTTTGTTAAGAAGCCTAAAGAAAGATTCAAGCTCCATAATGACCAGTAAGGATGAGTGATTCTACTGTTGGATGCGGAGTGTGTTAACTGAATGCTGTGAAATAGACATCTTGCAATTAGTACTGTATTAATGTTCATGGATAAACATACTAATTAAAGTGTTGAGTGCGGAAAACATCATGGGATGGAAAACTTCACACCCAAGCATGACACTATGCCTCCCTCTTCCTCCTCCATTTGCCTTATGGAGCGTATAATGTTACAAGAGAAGACGTATATGGCATTTGAAATGAAAGAAATTCACACAGAAAACTAAACTGTTAATTTGCAATCACAGTATGAACAAAGCATATATTGTTATATTACATGCATGAACACACAATGCATCTATAGTCTCATCTAATATCCTGCTGATGTATTGAATATAAGAATACTGTCTGAATGAGATCTGAATATATTTTATTATTATTTGCTAGCTCAGATGTCCTCACATTACATGCACTAGCAACACTTTTAGAACACAACACTGTTTCTAGATAGGACAGGTGTAGGGAAAGTCAAGCTATTAAATGAAATATTAAAATACAGTTTATTTACTGTATATGGTTAATGCATACTTTAAAACAATACATAAAAAAGAATATACATAGCATGTAAATCGGCAAGCAATATGCTACACTGGTCTTGTTAAGATATTGATACATTTTCTATTTTACATTTTAATTTGTATAAAAAGACTCCAACGTTTGGATGTCTAATCAAATAATTGGTTAGGAAGATGTTAACAACTGTTAACATCTATTTTACAAAAATAGTAAGAATAGTACTGTTGTATGTCATTGAGAGTGAGAGAGATGGAGACGGTGAGAAAAGGATTTAGATTAAAAGACAAAAGGTTCACCTTAGCCATCTGCAGTGAACCTGATGGGGCAGGTGTTCAGGTGTCAAACAGAGTCAGGTGGGAACCAGCTGAGACTGTGTTCATATTTGCCTACTTTTGACAGTTTTTTGCCATTCTCCTCGTTATTTTGCTGTAAATAGGGGGGAAGCTAATTTAAAAGTCTTGCCAATTTACTCCTAATTTAAAACTGTTCAACTGTACAGAAAAAGTACAAGCTGGTAACAGAAAGAAGCTAACTACATTGAAGGTACATAAGGGTTGTCCTTTCCATGTATCACATATCACAGCTTCCATCAGGGTTGCCAGATTTTGTAAAACAACTGCCATTCAAAACTAGCCAATTGTGTTTTGATAGGGGTCTCCCAGGAAAAATCACATTCCAGGGGGTAAAATACACTTTTTGTTTTTTGTTTTTGGAAGGGTTCCCCTGGTACAATTCGCATTCCGGGGCTAAATATCAAGTTATTGGGGTCGCTTCAAACTGATGGTGTGCTTACAGCACCGCACCCAGCCCAAAGACACAAAAATACAGTTGACATGTATCCACAGTCTCCAGTGGACCCCGTAAGTGTCTCAGGCAACGAGAGAGATATTAGACGACTGATAAAAAGCTACACTTGGAAACGTGTCTTATACTGTGCCGCCATGTTAGATGTCTATCATGTTCACTCAAGGAGGCAACAGCTAGATTCAAAGTAATCATTTTTCACAGGGTAGGCAGTAATGACTTCGGGTTAACGAGAATACGGTTGGGAGAAAAAGCAACAGATCATGAACAAGCTTTGGGAAAAAAAGCTAAGGGAAGAAAATTTGAAAATTACGATTATGCAAATGGAAAATTTAAATTTCAAATCTAAATGTTAAGGCAGAGTTTTTGCAGTAAGGGCAGCAGGTAATGATGCCACTGGCGGGAGAAAGTGTGAGCCCCGGAGGGGGGGAAGAGGGCGGGGGAACTGGAATTAAAAGAGGCATACATTTCTCCTCATTAGGCGATGGATAATTAAAACAAAAGGGAAGCTGCTCGGAGGCAGAGGCAGGACAGAAAGTCTCCCCTGAGGCGGGGAGGACGGAGTGTGTCTTAGCGTAGGCTAGACAGCAAGCAGAATGTTGTCTCCGCAGAGCAGCAGGAAAAAGACATAGAGCGGTTAGTCAGAATGCTGCCTAAGGGCTCACGGCTGTTCTTTCTTCCTCCCTCCCTTCCTTCCTCTCTCTCTCTCTCTCTCTCCCTCTGTCCTTTCTTTTCTCTATTTCGCCTGCTCTTGTTCCCTGTGCCTGTGTGCAGCTTTATATAGCTGGTCCTGATGAGCTAATTTAGCACAGTGAGGAGACGGGATAATTCTTTTCCTGTGAACATGTACCTTTGTGTGCTTCGGCATTCAGGGACTCTGAATATGCAGTGGGAGTCGTGCCACCTCCTCTCTCCATGGTAACCCCAGCCTGGTCCAGCCAGCCAGATGAGGACAAAGTCTGTGTGTGGGTCCCTGGCTTTTCATTTTAGCACTGCAGTACTCTTTACGTGATGCATATTTTGTGCCTGAACGATCAGATCTGTGTGAAAATATTTGCTAGTCAAGTCACATTTATATAGTGCTTTATTTAATACAGATTGTTTCAAAGCCGCTTCACAGCAATAAACGAAAACATAACAGTATCAATGTTGCAAATTTCTTTGATTATGAAGAATGTTTCATTTTAATTTCAGCCCTGAAAAGACAACAGTATCATTATTTAACTGAGTTTAGGTCATTGCTGATTTAATTTGGTTTAATAATGTCAATGCTGCAAAGTTCATCAGTTATGGAACAAATGAAATTAAAGTAACAATTAAATAAACAATTTTCACTCAAAAAGTACTGGTACATTTCAAAACTATACCATATGTAGCATACTGTTTTACTCAAATACTCAAGTTAAATGAAAGTAAAAAGACTTTCGCCATTTTATCTGTTTTATTTACAATAGTGACAATAGTGTCATTACTTAACTCGAGTCAGTTCAGTTTTGTTTCACTTCAGTTTTATAACATTGCAAATTTCATCAATTATTAAACAAGTTCAGTTCGGCTATCAGTAATGCCATTATCCATCTCAATTCAGTTAAAGTTTTTTGATCTCATCCGACTGCAGTCAAATTTATTATTATTTATTTATTTATTTATTTAACATTGCATGAAATAATGATAAAACAGCTAATGCACTTGTAGCTATTTTATAAAGTACATCCTAACATTTCAGAGCGGTTGCCTCAGTGAATTCCAGCTCTGAGATGTGTGGGCTGAGGTAACATAGCCACATGATTTCCAGAGCTTTCACCACACAAACAGAGTCTGTCATATCCCTTCCCTGTTTAGAAGTTGTCGTGAAATGGGTAGCCTCCGGGTTCAAGCAAAAATATGGAAACTTGAGCTTTGAGTTACTGTGGCCAGGGCCAGACCAGACCTGATATAAACCCGGTAATGTGTAGACATTACTTGTATTAATGTGAAAAGCCACTGGGAAGACATTTTATTAACCGACTGCCCCTTAATCCAGGAATGACCTTGCCAATCCCTGAGACCAAAGAACCAGCTGCACTCCATATGTCACTCAACACCTTCTGGGCTAATTTAACTAAGACCTCAATGCGCACACACTCATACACACAAATATGTGCATAGCCACTTCATATCTTCAAGCCAAATACCCCCTCTCAAATCACATGCATCATAAAGTTTCATGGCATACAGTCAGATAGAGAAAGTACACAGCTGTCTAAAGTAGTGTGCTTGTCTATATAAAATCATTCTAAAGGGAAGGTGCTATTCTGTTCAGAGCAATACAAACTACACAATTAGCTAAAACAGTGCTAGCCTATGGGAAATATCAGTAACTGTTGTTAGCTGAAATACTATTTGTTTGGTTCAGCTAGAGTAAAAAAAATAGAGGCTTTTACATGTGAGTTTTAAAGAAAAATCATATTTGTACATGCAGAATAGTAATTAAGTCAACATAAAACAGGATTCTCAAGCTATTTTACTTTCATAATGTGACGTATTTCAGAGTGAAAAAGTATAGTCAATGGAGAAACAAAATAACACTTCAAGGTTCAATTTAGTCAATTTTCCATTAGGTATCATAAACTAACTATTTAGAATATTTTACAGGATTCATTAATCTATCTTAATTTTAATTTATGAATGTTCTATTGCTTGTTAACTGTTCTCATTCATAATACACTTAATCTATACAACTTGAAAAGTTTAAAAACATTTGCATGTGGAAATTAACATTAATCAATGGTTATGGAGATGGAGTCTTAATTTTATCTTTATGGAGCCGATCATCAAAACAGTAAGTTAATCACAGTTTAATGGAAGATTACAAAGACCAACATTGTTTCTTTGGGATAATGTACACCAATGAATCTTGCTAAAAAGACCATTTGCATTTAGGATCAATTTTAAATTCATGTTGAGTTTGCAAAGCAATTTTTTGCTTATGATTAAGTTGTGATACAGATACAGATGCAAGATACAGATGCAAAGTTTTAGTTATGACCTCATTCTCACTCCTACAGGTCAAAGCTTGAACTTCAGTCATGTAACTGCTCTTAAAACTCTGGGTGCCCAAATTGTGTCCTCCTCAATCCATTTTGATTCTTCCTCACTGAACGAGATACGTCATCTATCACAGAGGGATCACAGGCTTTGTGTGAGGTCCTTATTTCATTCTTATTTTATGGTCTTGCTCTCAAATTTCCCATCATGCCCTCCATCTGGCCTGCACCCCCAGCAGGTGGCACAGGTAGGCAGATGTGTTTATTCCGCCATCAATTCAGGCTGAGGAGGAGTAAGTTCTATTTTTGAACAAGTTTTTAACATTGACACACACCTGTGAACGCATGTGAAAGTTTAGTTATTCTAGTATATCTATTTATATAACTCACATTAAACCTCTTCCACATCGATTTCTTATTTTCTAGATTTCTAGATTTAATTATTTGATTTCATTTAAAGATAAGGATATCAGATTGTATCCGCTTCTGTGATAAAGGAAATATTAAGTCCATATTCATGAGGTTGAGTAGGGGTCTAAATATAGACCGTGTTCCCACTCTTTCCTCAGCATCTTATGCTCCTCTAGTGCGTAAGCAAAGGCAAGTTCTGTTAGCCAGAGCAGATTTATTCATCATTAAATGACACAGAATAACTGGCATTATCCACAAGTTGCATTCATTAGAGGCCCTAATCACAGAGAATAATTAAGCAGATAATAATGACACTTTGCAATCTGCAAAATGAAATCCAGCTCTTATCTTGGAAACCAGGAAGCGTTTTAATGAAACTATGCATTAATTTTATATCAAACTAAGATTGTAGTATATATAAATGATACATCAATGTCTAGATGTATTACCTCGATATCGTTATAATGACTACAGTCTTCAAAACAACCCCAAGGCCTTTAAACAGCACTCTAACCTTAAGAAAACTAAAACAAATCACAAGAAAAGCGAATTAATCCACATTATTTAGTATTGTAAAGTAAATAACATAGGGTTAAACTATTTTACTGGTAATCTATGTAAATTTAGCTCATAAAGTTGCTCATATGATTTACAGTCACACATTTGGCATGTAGGTAAACTCAAATGCAATATAAATCAGTTCATGTCAACATAAAAGGCTAACTTTTAAACTTCTAACAGCATCTTATATGTCATATAGTGCAAGACGAATGAGTGGCATTTATCTGTGTACACAGACCAACAATATAAAAATAGACCAGAAGAGCACGTACTGAAGTCTACCTCAGACAGTTTGACAAACTCAGTTGCAAACTAGATTTCTATGAAGCACACTAAAGGCCAGTGATGGGATTACAACTTCTGAAGCCACTTTTTCACAGACAGATCTAAAATTAATTTAGGTGCAACAAAAGACAAAACAAAAAATTAAGGTCAAAAGACAGGCTAAACATGTCCTACCAATTTGGAGAGAGAGAACATTTGCACATCATGCCTCAGTAAAGTAAGTGACTTCCCTCATTCTTCAGATTGCATTTAGTTATACCCTGTCATTTTCTATAACTTGCACTGGCTGGGTTTTCATGGTAATGACTTAAAATAATCATAGTGCACTGGGGCAGGAATTGTGCACTGACCATGACAAGCTCAACAAAATCCAAAAGAGATGGCGAAATAAGAGAGTTATTCATCGCCCTTGACTCACGTTTTGAGTCAGACATTCTTGCAGCTTTCAACCATAATTTGATGCTCTTTCTAGGAAAAGATGAAAATAAACATTCATATATTCATGTTGGGTATAGCTTAGATCTTGTAAATTAGAATCTAAACATCAAAAGACTTCCTTTGTGGTGCAGCACGTCTCATTCTCTTGAACTCCATGGTTACTGGCTCCTTGTTGTCAATCTCAACTTTCCTGACTTCAATATTGACTTCCACAAAGACCATTTGCCCCTTTTGTGTGGCCATCACATCCTAGCTGGCTGCTAAACTCTCATGACACATCTATCATGGTATACAGCTGTATGAGTGCACATTAATTATCTCATCACTCTCTGTAGTGGAGGGAAATTACGACAGCGTCCAATGAAAAGTGGTTGAGTGATGCACAGATGGAGGCCCGATACTCCCACCAACGTCTTGAAAGGTTTCTTTAATTAACAGTCAGCTCATGATGAAGAGATTCTGCTCTGGCAAAAACTGTAGCCCACAGCTGCCCAAAACTAATTTTACAGTGTAGTTGCTTCCCAGAAATAATTAATTTCCCTACATGAATCCAATTGGATAGCCACAGTAACCTTTCAGCATGACTAGAAGGCCATGCATGGGCAGTGATGATCCTCTGCGCCGAAGTATGAGAAGAAGAGTGTCCAAATTTGGCTAATTTACATGTCATCCACATTCACAAAGTACTCTGGGGTCCAAAAATGTATTTATGCAAATAAAACGGATTAAATTGTGCTTGCTCCAAAATAATAATAAAAAAATGTCAATAGCTTATAGCTGTTGTCACAATATCAACACTGAAAAGTTAGCTTATGCGTCTCACGTCTGAGATGTATTCAAATGCATTTGTATTGTTATTCAGAATGAGTCAGCTTGACAGGTAAGAGGGGGAAATGTACAGTTTGGCCCTGCTAATTTAAATTTAGTGCCGGCTAGTATTTGCTTCTATTCCTCAGAGCAGGAAAGTGATTACCGTCAGCAAAAATGTTAAACCTGAGATAGGCTACCCACTTCTTTTTCCATGAATCTGTCATTTAATAACAACGTCCAAAAAAATACAGTGGAGTTTGATGGGTCATTTTACAAAACTAGTGTTCCCTGTGTCTTTCATTAGCATATGCATAAACAACAGTGAATAGCTGATACCAACTTTTACTATGAGTATTTTTCTAAACACACATCTACACTGTGTTTAAGAGCATCTTTCTCAAATTAACAGGCATGAACATTGGAAAATAGTGTTACAATTCTTCCCGTCTGGTCAGCTATGATATTTCTAGATTTTTTTTTTTTAAGTGAAATGCTTGTGTGGATGTCATAATCAAGAAAACATGCTGATTCAGATGAGGACAGTTGTCTCATTCAGTATGATTATACTATATTACACTATAGATAGATTAGAATAGATTATAGATTCAATAGATTAGACAGACAGACAGACAGACAGACAGATAGATAGATAGACATTTAAAATGACTGCAAATTAAACTATCCATACATAAAATCACTTTCTTACCTCAAAAAAGTTTTTTTATTTTATTTGTCCTATTATATTGACACAGAGACTTACAACTTCTCCCATTCTCTCAGGAGGTGCTGCTCATGTATGAATGATATTTCACCTCTGTAGTTCACAGTGTTGGGGGTAACGCATTACAAGTAACGCGAGTTACATAATCAGATTACTTTTTCAAGTAACTAGTAAAGTAACACATTACTTTTTAATTTACAAGAAAATATCTGAGTTACTTTTTTCCCCATTTATTGCCGGACAGTTCTCCTGTCCCCATGTCGGGAGAAATTGGAAGTACAGAGATGTTGTGTGTGCTGTGTGAACATGATGTTACTGTAGTTCTAGATTAAATGTGACCCTGGACCACAAAACCATTCATAAGGGTCAATTTTTCGAAATTGAGATTTATTCAACATCTGAAACCTGAATAAACAAGCTTTCGATTGATGTATGGTATTTGGCCGAGATACAACTATTTGAAAATCTGGAATCTGAGGGTGCAAAAAAATCTAAATACTGAGAAAATCACCTTTATTTTGGAAATGTCCAAAATATCTTCATGGAACATGATCTTTACTTAATATCCTAATGATTTTTTGGCATAAAAGAAAAATCTATAATTTTGACCCATACAATGTAATTTTGGCTATTGCAACAAATATACCCCAGCGACTTAAGACTGTTTTTGTGGTCCAGAGTCACAAATGTGAATGTGCATTAATTCATCACACTCTCAAAAAAAAAAAACTGATTTAGTAGGCTATTCATCAAAATGTATTAAAACTGTGAAATGAAAACTCAGAATAAGACGCAAACCGGCAATAATTAAATATGTTAAACAACACAAATGTATCTAATCCCATTTTATTAACCAATGTCTTTGCTGCCGACCTTTGATGATCCAGTTCAACCATACTAATAAACAAAAATGACTTTAGATAAACTAACAATTGTGCTTCCTTGTTTTTTGTTGCTAAAGAGTGTTGAACCTTTTTCTCCTGCGTTCAGCCTGAGGTTTATTCATTACACTTTTTGGTGTGAAAGGGCTTTTACATTTGCTATATTTAGAACTTCTTATATTAAAAACAATCAAAAGTAACGCGAAAGTAACGAAAAAGTAACAGAACGCATTACTTTCCATAAAAAGTAACTAAGTAACGTAATTAGTTACTTTTTTAGGGAGTAACGCAATATTGTAATGCATTACTTTTAAAAGTAACTTTCCCCAACACTGGTAGTTCATTCCTAATTGGCTGAAATGATGGTGTTACAACTTCACCCCATGTTACAACATGCCCCAGTCTCCTCCACAAATATTATATTTGGTCACGTATAGTCACTAGAAATATCAACAGAGATTATTCAGCACAAGCGCCCATACCTAAACCTACGCTCATACCTCTTCCCTTTCTCCAAAATTGTGCTTTCTTACTTCCTGGGAAAAGGGTAGATACAGTATCTGCCATTTTTCTGTCATGTGCAAGACATGATGTTCTATTGGCTAATTAATGCAAAGTCATCAGCAGGGGGATGGGGAACGGAGCTTGGCTTGCAGACAGATGAGCCAAATGGTTATTTATCAAGGCCGGCTGGGAGGTGTGGGAAAAAAAATAAAAAAAACGAGAGAGGAGGCTGTCAGATTGGTATGTGACTCACCGGATGTCTTTTCAGTCTGAGGCTGGAATATGACCTTTTGAGAGCCCTGTCCACCCACAGCAATCCACCCTGGAAGGACTGCCATAGGGAGAGGGAGAGAAAGAGCATGAGGGAAAGAAGCAAAAGAACGAAAGAGAGAAAACAAGCTTGTAGCGGCAATCTGAATTTCTGTGAAGAGTGTTCCATCTTGCTCATCATAATATCTGGGGAGGATGTGATGTATCTGTGAAATGCTTCTCGGCAGAAGTCTAATTTCTGAAAGCTAGCTGAAATGAGACTGCAGAACTGGCCGTGGTGTTTTCTCAATAATACCAAACATGTCCCTGTAAAAACTGTAATCAAAATGTGCATAATACACAAAATACAACATCACCATACAGTGCATCTGGAAAGTATTCACAGTGCTTCATTTTTTCCACATTTTGTTACAGCCTTCCAAAATGTCAAAATTCTACAAAAATACCCCATAAAGACAATGGTGAAAAAGTTAGTTTGAAATATTTTCAAATTTATAAAAAAAAAAAAATAATAATAATCACAAGTATTCACAGCCTTTGCCTCAAAATTCAGCTCAGGTGCATCCTGTTTCCACTGATCATCCTTAATATGTTTCTACAATTTGATTGGAGTTCACCTGTGGTAAATTCAGCTGATTGGACATGATTTGGAAAGGCACACACCTGTATATGTAAGGTCCCACAGTTAAAAGTGCATGTCAGAGCAAAAACCAGGCCATGAAGTCCAAGGAATTATCTATAGACCTCCGAGACAGGATTGTATCGAGGCAAAGATCTGGGGAAGGGTACAGAAAAATTTCTGCAGCATTGAAGGTTCACAGAAGCATGTAGTCGCTGTTACCCTTAATGGAATAAGTTTGAAACAACCAGGACTCTTCCTCCTAGAGCTGGCCTCTTGGTCAAACTGAGCAAGTAATGGAGAAGGACCTTGTCTAGACTGGTGACCAAGAACCTGATGGTCACTCTAGTCTCCATAATCGTATATGCAGATGGGAGAAACCTACAAAAGGACAAACATCACTGCAACACTTCACCGATCTGGGATTTATGGCGGTGTGGCCAAACTCAATCCTCTCCTCAATGAAGACACATGAAAAATAACTTGAGAAATCAGATTTTCTGGTCTGATGAACCTCAATTCTAAGGCCCTGTCCACACGAATGCGGTTATTTTCAAAATCACATGCAAACACTGTATCAGGTCACTGAAACAGATCATTTTTGAAAACTCCTGCCAGGGTGAAGATTTTCAAAAACTCTGGTTGCAGTGTTGTTGTGTAGACCGCGAAACTTGAGATTTTGGCTTGTGACGCCAGAGCATGCACTGTTAACTCCGCCTACTGGAAATGTTTTCAGACTTCTGAAGGAAACCAGCTCTGCTCATCACCTGCAGACTACCATCCCAAAAGTAAAGTGTGCTGGTTGCAGCCTCAAGCAGGGACTGAGGGACTCCTCAGAGAAGAAAAGCTCAATGCACCAAAATGTTGAGATAACCTTAAAGGGGCCATGACATAGTTTCACTCAATCTCATGTTAGTCTTGAGTACCTATAGAGTAGTATTGCATCCTTCATATCTTCAAAAGAATCTTTAGTTTTAGAAAGAAACACACAGCTTTACGATTCTCTCCAAAAACAGCCGAGCTCTTAGAGGTGTGCCATGGGTGGAGTTAAAGAGTGACAAGCACTTAAATGCCGATTCTCAACAAAACAGACATTTGATGTGTTTCACTTACTGTCTGCAGTTCTAAATCATGACTGGGATCTTTCATAGCCAGGACCGCTCTATCTTTCAATATCAAACGAACTGGGCCTTGTTTATAAAACGTTTGTCAATACACTTGTGGAACTCCATTGCTGCCCCAAAAACAAACTGCATCAACTGTTCACATAATGTTGGGTTCTTTGGGAAGCTGAAAAAAATGTATCTTTCCCTTACAACCAAAAACACACATTCTTCCCGAGAGAGTCCAGTGCAGTGCTGCCGGATGGAGCGCGTTGATGGGTCTGCTCTTGCTCCAGTCGATGTATGTGCGGGCGCACTTCATTACGTCATGAAGAGCCACGATCGAAAAAAACTTTCTGAAACTTGTAAGAAACCTGGAAGAAATACTCTGTTATACAGCCAAATCATTTTTTAAAACTTTGGCCATGTTTAGTATGAGAATCTCACTTTTTAACAGTGTAAATAACTCAACATGCATGAAAGTGCATTAAACACTCACTTTAATGAAAACCTAGTACAGAGTATTCAGAACCTCAGACTGGGCAGAAGGTTCACCTTCCAACAGGACAATGACCCTAAGCACACAGCAACAGTGGCTTATAGACAGCTCTATGAATGTCCTTGAGTGGCCCAGCCAGAGCCTGGGTTTGAACCCAATCAAATATTTCTGGAGAAACCTGAAAATGTTCATCTGCCCTCATCCAACCTGACAGAGCTTGAGAGGTGAAGAGGCGAGGAGAAGAATGGCAGATAATTGCCAAATGATGATCAAAACTTGTCACATCATAACCAAAAATATTTGAGGATGTAATTTGTGCCAAAGGTGCTTCAACAAAGTATTGAGCAAATATTGTGAATACTTATGTACATGTGATTTTTATTTTTAGTAATTTTACAAAGATTTCAAACAAACTTCTTTCACATTGTCATTATGGGGTATTGGTTGTAGAATTTTGAGGAAAATAATACATTTAATAAATTTTAGAATAAGGCTGTAACATAACAAAATGTGGAAAAAGTGAAGCGCTGTGAATACTTTCCGGATGCACTGTATTTAGTCAGTGTATTGCACTCTCATCAAACTCTAATCAAACACTTCTAAAACTGCCTTCTTGCATTTTGCTCTCAATCAAATGAAGAGTTAAAATGTCCAGTTTATTCATTCAGATACTTTCATTTTTGAATTTTGAAAGATTAATTTTTTTTATGAATCTTTGCAACTCTCCTCTCCTAATAATGTGCTAGTTAGCCAGTTCTGCACCTAAATGCGGCTAAAGTAAACAAGATGGCTCATCACCCCACAGAAGAGAGTGGTGGTGGTGGTGGGGGGGTGGGGGGGGGGGGGGGGTGAGCAGAGCTCATTAGCATTTAAAGGGAAATCCAACAAAACAGGTTGCTGTGAAAATAGATTATTTTAACAAGGTAAAATGGTGTTTTTTACACTACCATTGAGAAATTTGAATCAAAGTATGTTATAGACTTTTCATTAAGACCCTAAAGAATCATATCAACTTGAGGAAAATTGTCATCCGATGATCATTCATAAATCATCAGTGCTCATTTGGTGCTCACAAAAACATTTCTTATTAAAAAAAAAAAAAAAAAAAATATATATATATATATATATATATATATATATATTGTGATGTTTAATATTTTTGTGGAAACTGATATATTTTTTCAATATTCTTTAATAAATAAAAAGTTCAGTATTTATCAGCATTTAAGTTTAGCATTTAGCATTTATTTGAAATATAATTTAAAATCATATATGCCTATAATTTACTGTAATTTTTGTTTCATTTAATGTGTCTGCAGAATAAGCACATTAATTTCTTTCAAAAAAAGTGTACTGTCCCCAAAACTTATGGACAGTAGAGTATGTTGATGGATCACCCACAAAAGCTTAACGGTGCTAGCTGCGAGGGCAGCTAGAAAGAGTCTGGAAAAGTAGTCTTATCGGATACAATAAGATCTGATTTTCTTGACATTATATAGCAGGAAGCTGAGTAAGTGGGCGGTTGCTGAGATGTTGAGCTGGACATTAAATACTGCACCAAGATTACTGGCTGGCTCTATTGTTGTTGAGCTTGTACTTCACAAAGCATCAACTCGGTATGGTGATGGCGATGCACAGTGTGAATAACAACTCATTTACTTCCTCTTTTACTATTCCAAAGAAACAGCAATGCAGATGTTAGCAAAACAACTATCTCCATAAAGAGTCACTTGAATTAGTCAAAGAAATATAGGCAAACTGATACGAAAGTGCCTTATGAAATTAACTGCAATGCAAAATTATTTTAATAATACCAAATGTCAACAAATCTCCCAGCACTGTAAGCTAGCACAAAGGCTGTCTAATGAAAAGAGCTGCCCCGGGCAGGCTAAGCAGTGTATTAGCACTGAAAAGTAACAACACATTAATGATTACAATTATCAACGTTACTTTCCATTTCGCAAAAGAAAAAATAAGACTTACTTTGTTAGCTTTGAAACCCTTTGTAAGCCTTAAAATTGGAGTAAGAGGATTGTCAACATTGACATCAATGGGGCAGAGTTTCCTCTGAAGTGAATCTGGGTTTCAGCGATTATGCATGTCCCACACACACATCGTACTGACTCTAAAGGCGGGCTGTCATGCATGTTTTATCAGAAGAAGAAAAAAAATACACACACAAAACCAGGATATATCCGCAGCCAGGCATGCTTTGACAGGGAGCTGCCCTCCATCAAGATGAAGCTTTGAAGCAGTCGCCATGATTTGGGTGTTGAACATGAGTAGCTTGGATGTGTCTGATGACTAGCTAATGAACGAATCGGTATTCTGATTGCGAGGTCCAAATGTGTCATCTAACATTTAGTCTCTGCTGTCTACACACCGGCCACCAACTTTACAGCTGAATTGGATTGTGGTCCGCAGTAAATTTCCGCTGTCATACTCTTACATGAGCAAATGAGTTTTCCCCATTTGTAAGAGCATGTAGGCCCAATCTCAAGGAACAAAGACTGCCAATTGAATTACTGGAACTCGTAAAAAAGCACTATGTATGTAAATATATTTTATTGCACCACTCTTGAACTTATCTGTGAATATAAATATACATGCATAAGCTATACGCCTATACATCTGGATCTGCATTCATAGGGGATAGCGATCTGAGAGGAAGCCTTGGATTGAAATTTACATCTCTACAGAACATCCCTGAACTTTAGAGGACCCAATGACACGCTTATTGTTTACTCGTGTTCACTGTTCTTTATAATGTGGCCCCAAACACATATTTCTTATAGCACATCAGCTGTGGGCATTCAAGCCCAGACCAGATGAACAGTGAAGTCTAATGTAATACCAGCTCAGTGACAGCAGTAATGGGTCATAAATCCCAAGTTCAGGTAGGGTTTGATTGTAAATCAAAGGCCCAGACTACCGCTCTGATTTAAATCCATCAAGGCCTGGTGCAAGGTTTTAAAGGTTTTTAAAGAGAGGCGGGATACTTTATTGCCTGGGAAATGGTCTGTCCTTAGTTCAGCACATCAGCATATTGTGGGAAGAGCATATGGCACAGAGCGAACATGTGACGCTTTTAAATCATGTATGCTAATCTGATAGCATTGGGTTGGGTTTTGAATGGCATTTCTTGTTCAGGCTGATCTCTGTGACCACTTGTAGTATGATGGCATTTGAAAATTAATGCTCACTGTCAATGACAGTTCGGCTTAGCGGTTTGAGGTGAGGTCCTCACTACCGTGGCATTTGGCGGTTCACTTCTTTTCACAGCAAGGTCACGATAAAGATAAAAAATAATCTCCTGTGACAAATTTGTTTTTCTAAAGACCTCACTCTAATGCTCTATCATCTTTTTTGAAAAATTGTTCCAGATAATGCTGACTCAAAGGGAATTCTTTGATCGGTCTGATGAATTGTCTTGTATCTGTAATTTAAATGGCTCTACCGTCCGTTTAAGGAGGAAAATAACTGTGTGAAAGGGCCTTGTGGGATTCCCGTTAAATACACGCAGTTTTTCTTCCATAGATCACATGCGCCTGTGCTCCGAATAAGGAATACAAGACACTGACTACTACCCATAGAGCAGTTCCAGATTTGGAAAAATGCATGAAAATGTTATCACAATAGACTGCAGGTCTATGCCTGGGCACCCACAATGCAATTATCCCAACAATTTCTGTGCAGATTGAATGTTACTATTTCAACCCCTTATTTTACATTAGCAACTTATTACCCATAACCATAATTACAAACAATTCAGAGTCTTTCTAAAGGTGATATCAACCAGAGGTAATGCCCTGCGCACTGACAGTATGTAATCAGACAGGTACAGTTACAGCGTTGTGTGGAATACCCTGTGATCACTCCATATCTGTCTTGTAAAATATGACTTCACATTTTAGCACCTCAGGCATCTCGGTTTAATACCTCAGTATTGTTTCATCCATCACACAGGGTCTATGTGGATTTGCAATGACAATGCAGATGCAGAGATAGATAGATAGATAGATAGATAGATAGATAGATAGATAGATAGATAGATAGATATAGATAGATAGATAGATAGATAGATAGATAGATAGATAGATAGATAGATAGATAGATAGATAGATAGATAGATAGATAGATATGAGAATGATTATTATGCCATGATCCTAGTTATTCATCACAAATGTCACTTTGCATGCTGCCTTTCATAACTTATACTGCACAGCGGTTATGGCAATTATGTATCTGTGAGCATCAGGCAAAAATATTATAGCAAAAAATAATAATTTGGCTCCTATAAAATTATATGGGCGTTTTAGCGCTGACAAGAAGACAAAGTCCTTTGCAAGTATTTTTACATACAGTAGGTATAAATCATTGAAACATTGTGAGATGTAACCAGTGATGTAATCTACGAAAACAGCTTCAAGAGGATGCCTTATTTCAAATGTAAAAGTGCAGAAAGTTGTCTGAAAATGGGAATGTATGTTTAATTTAAAGAAAAAAAGTGGAGGTCCCTAGTGTGACATAAAAGATACATTTGTTTGTTCCTCTGTGTGTTTCCATGTCCTTTTTAGGGACATGCACATTAGAAAAACCTCTGGCCTCAAAATATTCAGGTTATACCATCATTACCTCAACAGCACTCAAAGATCATATATTCACTTACGAAAGCTTAAAACTTGTAGTTAATGAACATTAAATTTCTGTAATCCTGTTTGTACACCAGAAAAAAATAATGGGCTCCTTGCAATAGTATAGATGTGAGGACATAATAATCAATGCAGCCTCCAGCCCAAAATATTACTCATTCAAAGTTAACTTGAGAAGGGTATGCCTATTCCCAATAGGAAGACACTCTCGGCATTATAGCATTCCGTTTTAATGATAGGAACTATGAGTGTACTGTAATCTCTTTAGAGGGTTGAGGTCTTATTCACTCTGAAGAATCCTGGCCTGCCAAAGGCATGAATTGAGAGATGGTGAGGTGTAACGGGCCACTAGACCTTCTTTGTTCACCATGTCTGTGGCATCTTGCAGTCTGAATTTCAATCTGAATTTTATGTCATGTGATGTCCTATAAAGTCTCCTTATGATTCCTCTGTTCGCACAAACCACCGCAATTGGAGTCATAACATGCTCCGGGTGCAGTACACATAGTACACGTTGAGAAGAGTGTTTTCCCTACATTTGTAACTCACTTTTGTTGAGGTAAGAAAACAAACACGAACAGCCCACCGAAATCTGCCCTTGGCTTGTGGCAGCTGTATTTTCTAGGCAACAGTATCCTTTGGCATGCCTCCTTGCCAAAATAATCACACACGCACAGTGGCAAAGCTTATCTCTCCAGCGTCTCTTCATCAAGAAACAAGCTCTCTGTCACTAAAACTCAGAGAAACAAATTATGTCTGGATCTAATTCAGCCTTTCTAGAGGGCCAACAGTCAGATTTGCTGGATTTCAGATGGCTACGTGGCTCAAGTGGAAACAGCGCAATATTAATGAAAGCACACTGGGCAGTACTCATTAAAGTAGTGCTCTTGATATTTGGTCAATATTTGCCCTCTCTATATTTATCAGTGGTTCCAATTTTTACTTTGCCAATTTTTGCCGGTGGCAATATCTTTACAATATTTTATTTTCACCAAAAAGTGTATGTATGTATGTATTTATTTACTTTAAATTTAAATCTAGTGGTGGGAGATATGACCAAAATCTTATATCACAATATGAGTAATTTTATTATAAAATAATGATATATATAACACAATATAGTTTTTTTTTAGTTTTTTGTTTTTTTGCTTTTAACAATATTTTTATGATTTTTATGATAGCAAAAGTTTTGATACTACAGAATTTTCAGAATTCTTGTCAACAGCGACAATTTCACCAAAAAACAATTATATATAAATAATATAAAAAAAGAGAAAAGCCCAAACTCACTGGAGATAAGTAAACAGTATAACTACAAGCAATAGGACAAAAAATAAATCAATATTTTAAAAAATGCTTTTTGATTTGAATGACAAACAGGAGGAAAATTTGACATGAATGACAAACAGGAGGAATATAAGGCAACTTCACCTTTAAGGCCGAACATCTGGATCCAGTATACTGTTACATATGTGTTTTCTTTCTTTCTTTCTTTCTTTTTTTTCAACTGCTTACACACAAAATCTTTACTTGTCACACAATTTCTGAAACCTGACACTCAAACACCAGAACCACACACCAAATCTGCAAAACAATACACTAATTCTCTGCCTTTTTGCAAAACAACACACAATTCTCTATGTAACACACAAAATAACAATTAATATTATGGCAAAGGTGTATGCAAATGTTTGCTTTTGAGATGTGTGTGTGTGACATTTTGAATGCAGTGCTTCATTTTGCAATAGATGTGAGGAATTTAGCATTTTGTGTGTGCAATTCACTTTGTGTGTAAAGTTTTGAAAAAAGGAGGCAAAGTTTTGAAAAAGCATGTAAGCAGTTGAAAAAAACTGTAAGACCTAAATACTTGAAAAGACAGGCATTTTCATAGATATAAGTATGTGTATTTAACCGTTCAAGACCAATAAAGCAACAAAAACCGTCACGTGCTCTATGAGCAGCAGATTCATGTGCGTGGCCTGCACAAACCTCTCAGACATATAGCGCTGTTGTATGCATTTCAACGGCTTAAAATCACTTGTTTTTAAACCGCAATTCTTAATGTGTGAAAACAATACATTTGTGACCACGGCGCACAGCAGCGTGACATGCATGCATAACCGCGAAAGAGATGATAGGTCAAAATATGTACCTGTTGACAAATTTCTGCCGGTTAATATACTGGTATACAGTGGGGAAAAAAATATTTTATTAAAATCATAGACTGATCATTTCTTTATCGGTGGACAAATGTACAAAATCAGCAGGGGATCAAATAATTTTTTTCCCACTGTAGTCCATCCATTATTTATATCCATAATTTATATCCAGAAATTCATAAACATTTATGCTGGATAACATTTTCCCTGGCTCCACCATAACAAAAAGCTCAGTTTTATTTTTATTTATTACAATATATATTTACTACAAATTGTTATGTTTTACATTAAATGTTAAAAAATCTGGAGATTATATAGCTATAATTTAAGTCAATATTTTAAATCTCACATCTAGTTTTTCCACGTTTTAATTTAAAATGTAAACTTTAAACAGCACTTTGTTTGCCAAAAAAAAAAAAAGATTTATTTAAAAAAAAGATTTTAATTTCGGAAAACAGACATTTCATAAACATGGTACAGGTAACATTTCATAAAACATGGTACAGGTTGTACAAAACATGGTTGAGTCCTGGAAATACACATTGTCTTCCAGTTTGTTCTGTTAGCTGCATGAGAAGAGTAGAGAAAACCAAACTACAGGCACACTGTAATTGACTAGCTGAGTCGATGGTGAAAAGAGTCTTAAACAAAGGTGCTGTAACATTTAGAGGAGACCTTTGCTTACATCCAGCGCAACATTTTCAGCTGGAAAATGGACTCTGAACTGCAGACAGAATATTGAAATCCGGACTGTAATGTGATGCCTCATTCGTGAGAGGCCTTTTACGCGGTGGGGAACACGAGTAATGCTGGCACGGCACGCCACACACAACACTGATTAAAGTCAAAGTGTCCATCGATGACTTCAAAGACAAGAAGAAGAAAGAGATAGAGTAATGGAAGCCGTACTACCGTAAGTCTGCCACGCCACCACTAATGGCTCTAAGATTCCTAGTCATTTGGCAGCATAAACCCGGCGTCAACATTTTTCACAATTAATGCAGGACAGATCTTAATATAGAAGGTAAACGGCGACAGCATGGCTGCGTTGGAGCCAGACAGAGTGAAAGATGCAAGGGGGAGTGAAATGGAAAGCCTGTTGAAAGCCTCTCATACTGGGGTGAATAAACACTCTCCCGCGTGCTCAGAGCCCTAAAGAGTCTGGTCCTATGAATAACCCATCTTGCTTCTTAGCTGCTCTGAAATTGCCTGAGATGAGCTAGTAGCATGTCTGTTTTTCTCGGGTCGGGTTTTCTATTTCGTCTTCTCCCAAAGGCACCTCGATGATCACGGCCGAAGAGACACATCAAAAATTCCACCAACTCACACAGGGCCGTTGGCAGCAGGAGAGGAGATTCTTTTTCTTCAGAAATTCCTCAACCAGCAGTGCACGCCTGAGTGCAGGAGATGAAATGAAACAACCCACCACAGAAACATTGTGTGGACCATTTCGACACAATATTCACAGCTCTACAAGCCTGCTGTGAAAACCTATGACCTATAGCACCATGGCCTCTAATGAAGAGGATGTGGACGCCTGTGATGGCAGCCATTTTGATATTTGCCCATAGGCTGTAAAGTCTGACCTCTCTCCATAACTGTCTCTTTTCAATCTCTCGATTAGACATCAGAACTCAACATTAAGCAGGCCCACTGTGGCCTAGGGCCAGTGTGAGAGTGTCACCTGCCATTCCCGCATTGATTAATCTTGATCATCCATTCAAAAATAATCGAGGCCCTTTCACACATTTTTTTTTTAAACAAAAATTAATTTAGTGAAAATAAATATTTCTTGGAAATATAAAAACACACTGCCAAAACAAAAAATTGAGCATTCTTTTGTGAACTTTTGTGAAGAAATAAAAAAAGCATGATTGATTAGCACTGATTTTGCTGTTTTTTGTTGTTGTTGCTGTTGTTGTTGTTTTGGATGCAAGATAGGTGCTGAACACTGCTTGTGGATTCTACATTTATGCAGATAATCAGGACTTTGGGGTTCATTAAAAAATTATGGGTGTGTAAGGTTGGGAGTAAATTCTGCAGAAAGGTACTAGGCAAGGCAAGGCAAGGCAAGTTTATTTATATAGCACATTTCATACACAGTGGTAATTCAAAGTGCTTTACATAAAAGAAAGTGAAATAGACATTAAAATCAATAAAAACATGGAAATAAGAATAATAAAAACAAGGAATTTTAAAATGATATAGAAAATGATTTAAGATAAATTTAAAGAAAATGATTATACATAAAATATATTGCAGTCAGTTCGGACATATAGCACAGTGCTCATTCAACAAATGCACAGTTAAACAGATGAGTTTTGAGTCTTGATTTAAATGTGGCTAATGTTTTAGCACATCTGATCTCTTCTGGAAGCTGGTTCCAACTGCGGGCCGCATAATAGCTGAACGCAGACTCCCCTTGTTTTGTGTGAACCCTTGGTATTTCTAACTGACTCGATCCTAATGATCTGAGTGGTCTGTTTGGTTTATATTCAGTGAGCATATCAGCAATATATTTAGGTCCTAGGCCATTGAGTGACTTATAAACGAGTAAAAGTACTTTAAAATCAATCCTAAATGTAACTGGAAGCCAGTGTAAGGACCTGAGGACTGGTGTGATATGCTCAGATTTTCTGGTTCTAGTCAGAATCCTGGCAGCAGCGTTCTGGATGAGCTGCAGTTGTCTAATGGTCTTCTTGGGAAGGCCGGTGAGGAGACCATTACAGTAATCCACCCTGCTGGTGATAAAGGCATGAACAAGTTTCTCCAAGTCTTGACTGGAAACAAAACATCTAATTCTTGCAATATTTTTGAGATGATAGTATGCTGATTTAGTTATTGCTTTGACATGACTACTGAAACTAAGGTCTGTCTCCAGAATCACCCCAAGATTTCTGACTTGATTTTTCGTTGTTTGACCCCTAGAGTCAAGGTATGCATTCACCTTGAGAACTTCATCTTTGTTTCCAAATGCAATGACTTCAGTTTTCTCCTTGTTTAACTGAAGAAAGTTCTGGCACATCCAACTGTTAATTTCATCAATGCATTGGCAGAGGGAGTCAATGGGGCTGTAGTCATTTGGAGATAAGGCTAGGTAAATCTGGGTATCATCAGCATAGCTGTGATAGGCAATTTGGTTCTTCCTCATTATCTGACTTAGTGGGAGCATATACAGGTTAAACAAGAGCGGTGCAAGAATTGAGCCTTGTGGGACTCCACATGTCATGGCCGTCCACTTAGACTTATGCTCTGCTATACTCACATAATAACCTCTCCCTTCTAAGTATGACCTGAACCATTTGAGTGCCATCCCAGAAAGCCCGACCCAGTTTTCCAGTCTCTCTAAAAGTATGTTATGATCGACAGTGTCAAACGCAGCACTAAGATCTAGTAGTACCAGCACTGATATTTTGCCAGAATCAGAATTGACGCGAATATCATTTATTATCTTAATGAGTGCTGTCTCTGTGCTGTGATGTGCTCGGAAACCAGATTGAAAATTGTGCTCGGAAACCAGATTGAAAATACTACAGATCTCCAGAAGCACTGAGAATTTAAGATGTCCTGATAACAAAATATGGATGTATATAATGTTCAGTGGTTTGATTGTTTAGTATGTGGCAAAAGACAGAAGTTGGTCGGATTTGAAAACTGTTGTGTTTTTTTGTTACTGAAGTCAAACCTCTATCAGAGAGGTACAGGCAATTACAACAAAAGCTTCCATGCATGAAATCCTAGCTGGCTCTTATTGATAAATTTCCGAACACTTCCAAAGACTTTTCAAATTACCTCTCCCCTTATTAAAACTTCTCTCATACATTTTAATTTCAGTCAGAGTTCACTGGATGGGAGCCCACATGCATTTGAGAGGATAGTGGATGCCCACATGCACAGACAGGTTTCATTTATCTCTCACAGAGGAGATGGAAGGTGCTTCATTATACAGAGAGAGAGAGAGAGAGAGAGAGAGAGGTAGAGAGACAGGGAGGGAGTGAGAGAGATGCTAACACACACATTTTGAAAGACTAAATCCGCTCTCCCCCTCTCACAAGCCATTTCTCCCAGCATGGATAAGTGCCATTCTCTTTCAACCCTCTGAAGGTCAGATAAAAACTGTTTTTGAAGAGTGTGAGACCGCAGAAATCTTCCTCAGAACATCCTCTAAGGGATAGGTTTCATTTCTAATCAAGCCATAATGAGATCTTCTGAGGGAATAAATATTTTCCTCAAAACTAGGCCATTGCTTTCAGAACACATTTAATAAAGACAAGGAGGATCTCAGAATGAGTGACATGCATAGCCAGATTTGGTGAGGTTTTGGACCACACGTCCGATTTGTTCAATCTGGTTACAGAGGCAACTTGTACAGGTAATTCTCAAACATTTCAGCCCAAGTACTACTTTCAATCAAATCAAAGCACCCAAATACTGCCTAGTCACCAAGCAGCATCAAAAAACAGACACACAAACAACAGTAATGTTCAGAAGTTTTGTAATCCAATCAGAAGATGTTATTTATCCTAATATCCAGTGAACAAAATTGGAGTTTAGTCCATGTTAAATCTTCACCATTTATTTAAAAGCACTTGAACCTCTGTTTTTTCCTCTGGTCTGGTTTCAATTTCAATATGAAGCTCGAAACTGAGTGCTAAATCAGAGTTAAATAAATTAATAAATTAATACATAAAAAACGCCCCTAGAGTCTGTGAGCTTGAATTTCCATAGGTTTCCATAAAGGCAAACAGAATAATATTTTGCCCTTTTGTTAATTATCAATTTTTGTGAACATTACTTATTTACATTCTGTGTTCAAATTTGTAATTAGATATTCCAAATAAAACATGGAAAAATAATACTTTGAGTGAAATATTCTGTTGAATTGTACCACATACCACCTGAGGACAACACAACTGATCTGCGCTATTCAAGTGAATAATTACAGGGAATTGTATGTGCATGCAAAGCAGGAAATGCAGAAAAACATCTTCCCCTGGCGTCATCATCATCTTATAAATTCATTCACAGCAACTCTGAACATATTTAAATCAAAATGAGTTTCCACAAAGGAGCATTTCAGGAGTGCGTAAGCTCGCTGTACACGACTCTTCAGAGGCTTTTATTTAGCATCATTTATCATCAGAAGAAAAGACATTTAAATGCATATTTGACTGCACCAAAAACTGATCTTTAAAATTTAGAGATTAACTGCAATTATATGATTCTGTGAATAAACGGTAGTGCTGAAAAGATTGCACACAGGATTCTTCTAAACTGTACAGAGTAACGTTCAGTACCAAGCATCATTATCGTGACAAGTACACACAAATACTTCTTCAACCAGGACTAAAAATACTGGAGAGAGTGTGTGTGTGTGTGTGTGTGTGTGTGTGTGTGTGTGTGTGTGTGTGTGTGTGTGTGTGTGTGTGTGTGTGTGTGTGTGTGTGTGTGTGTGTGTGTGTGAAAATGGTTTAGCCAGGGAATCATGAATTAAAAATGGCCCCGTGAAATCTCAAACGTAAAATAAATATATAATCTAATGCATCTCGCAGGGTTCTTTCCTGGCAGCTTTCGAGGCCGCCGGTGGTCCCGGGTCTTCCAATGCAGGATGGGTTAAGTGATTCCAGCACCAAGCAGGTGCATGTCGAGAGCAAACCACTTCCTGCACAGCAGAGAGAGACAAAGCTCTCCGATAAGGGGGGGATAATAACTTGTGTGCATTGAGTCTAGGAGATAGACTGCCTTCTGTGCATCTGGGCAGGCAAAACAAGGAAGAAAAGAGCAAACAAAATCAGCTTTACTTTGATGTTGTCTCGTGTTCGAGGCAAAATAAGTAACGTGTCACAGAAAGGCTAGTGTTTACCTGTGTGTTGGGACTCTTGTCACGGGTAATAAAGGAGATAATAAGAGATCCACAAGCTTCCAGGACAAATACAGCAGCTGTGTTTTAGCAAGTAGCACCTGCTCGCAAAACACCTTCGTATAAGTATGGTATACCTTGAGTCACAGAGTGAATGACAACTGAATTACAAAACCTTATTATGAATCCATCAAATGATTTACTTCTCAAAGGACACGTTCACACCGCTCACGACAGATGTTCTGTAACTCACCGCTGTGTTTAACAGAAAACATTGCATGACTAACTAGAGATATATTCAGTCAAACACGGGACCCCAGACAGATTGTGATTCGTTTTGTACAGATCATTTGTAATCCAGGCTTATTACCCTGCTAGCACTGTAGCGTTTATCTACTTAAAAGAGTTGCTCCCAATTTATGCCGCTTTAACCTTGAAAGACTATGCATTACATAGTTATTGGTAAAAACTAATTAAACATCCGTGATGGTGGCCTTGCACACATTCTGGATGTGGCAGCTGTTTCAGAGGCATTACCTAATCTTCCTGCGTGGGAACGGTTATATTTTGTGGCAGGAACAATATACAACTGCTAAGACTCAGCGGGGTCTCTAGGGTTGAGTTGAAAGAACATAGTACACATGCATTAATAAAACCTACACATTCATACACACACAACGAGTCGTGCAGATTTTCTAGACTCATTAGCATTTAAAGGACAAAAGAGCTTGGTTTTCATGCAGAGGTGGTTTCTGTGTGGATAAGTGTGGTAAATGTTACAAATACAGGGTGAAGAAGTTCAACACATAGATAATGACTATATGTTCTGCATTCAAAAAGACTACTTGAAAATTAACCTTTATTTATATATGCCACACTCTGGTGTTTGCTCATGACATTTCTGTCCTTGCATATCATAATGCATCTAGTCTTTCTCCCTTGGATACTTCGTTAAGCAAATAAATAATTGAGTGCAACAGTGTCTGCAAACTCAACATGAATAAAGGAAATAATCCAGAGTTGCATCAACCAGTGGCGTAGCCACAATTTTCATTTTGGGGGGGCCCATCTTAAAATGAGGGGGCCGCTCTATATTTGTCAGTCCTCTGTCGTGTGTGTCATGTGTTCCTGCCTCACGTGTCCATATTTGGTTTTCCTAATTCACGCAAAAAATAAACCATTATATAATTTTTACTTACCCTCATGCTGTTCCGACCCACAAAAGATTTTAGATTTTAGACTAGATTTTCCAATTACAGTGAGTTTGGTAATACAGCTTTTTTGTTTAGTTTTTTTTAAGTTAAGGTCGTTTAAGCTTAAACTTATAAATCGATAAGTATAAGCATAATCCGTATGCCCGGTGAGCATATTCCAAGTGTTCAGAAGTCATACAATATTGTTGTGTAAGGAACAGACTAAAATATAAGAGCTACGTTCCCCTCTACTTTCAAATAGCATATGCGTTCAATTAAAAAATGGAGCCTTTGGATGCATGGCTAGATTTAACGTCACTGACGACAAATTGGTTCTCCTCTGTCACTTGACTGCGATTGAAGATGCGACCTACTCAGACATGCTAGGTAAGACTGTAAAAGTGTCATGTTCCCAGGTACAGATACTTTTATAGTGCATATATCTTCTTAAGCATTTTATCTAAGGAGATTCTGGTTAACAACTTATTTTGTATTTCACGTAAGAATGTAGGCCTGATAATATTATGTTAGAAGAGAATGATAATTAGTTAATGACTATATACGTTTTCATATTTGAATGAACTGTTCTTTCACTTATTGTTTCTGACCACCTTTATCCTGTGCAGTTTTGAAAAAATATGTACCACAGTTTTAATATTTTCTCTGAAACTCCTAAGATAAAAGTCATTGTTTGAACTTGTGTTGTGGCTTCAGCCATTCTGATCACAGCCTTGGGCCCATGTGGCAAATCTTTCAGACAGGGGTGAGGTATTGCGATCAGAGCCCTGTTTGTTCGCCTCACACCCTAAACTGTGCAGGCTCTCCCATCTCAGCTGGATGTTTTCTCTTTTTATCTGACTGCGATTTTGACTCTGACACAGGCAATCTTCTCCAGCTGGGACCCTCTGCTGTGCTTCCTGGGAGAGTGAGGTGTCTGTTTGTTGTGGGTCTGCTAAATTGTCGTCAGCATTCAGGGCTTTGGAGGCTCTTGCTTTGCTGGTTCAAACACAGGTAGACACTTGAACACCATTGATTGGAAGATTTTGAAGTTCAGCGTTCATGTGGGTTGTTGGAATACATTTGACTGTATGAATGTGATTTAAAGGTGCAGTGTGTAACTTCTCTGGCAATTATGTAGGCCTGTCATAAATCAAATTTTGCAAAAATTGTGCAATTTCAGTCAGACTAAAACACTTACATTATGTTTTATGACAAATTATTGACGTAGTCCAAATGAATTTTAACTTGTCTCAGTGCATTAAGATGGGAGAACAGGATGTATTTTAAAGTTGCGATCACATTAACAAAATTTTGATCCATTTCCCATTGTCAGTAGTGTAGTTATATATAAAGTACAGAAGTCACTTTCAAACCAAGTGGCTTTCAGTTGGTCAATGTAGCAAGTTTTTATGACCAACTTGAAAATGAGCTAAATCTGTATGAGTTTCATGTGAAACACACAGCTTTATATTAGAATTCCACTGGATTTCACCCACAAGATTTTGGTAAATGTCAACAATGGAAAAATTACACACAATAAAGACAAAAATTCTGAAGAGTTCCATCTGTCTAATGTGTTTAGTCTGTGACTCCCAAAACCTTATGATAGGACATTAACAATACCCACCCACAATGCCCAGTGGAGAGAGATTTCCTGATCGGCTGTTAGCACAATTTAATGAGACTAATTAGCAGTAGCAATCCTGAGATTCAAGTATTTAATTAGATCGTTCAACGTCCTCCACAAAATGAGCAAATATAATCAGTAATGTGACATAAATGTCAAGGACATGAAGGACAGAGTGGACTTTTGGTGGACTTTGATCTACGTTGTGTATGTTCTTACTGAGGACAGCGTATACCTGCAGCTAATCGTGCATTCAGTGCCGCCGCTTGGGAAACTGGCATCCTCTGAAGCCTCTCGTCTGTGAATGCTCCCTGGGGTATCCTCTCAGCATGATGAAAGGGGAGCTGTCCAGACGCAGACAGATGTCCGACCGAGTTTCTGAGCAAGGAATTGTTAGATAGCGCTCTCCGTTTAACATATACATGGATCAAATGCAATCCAAAATGGTTTGCCAAAGTTCTGTTCGGCATCTCTTTGATGACTACTTGTGGCACACATCCAGTGAAAAACATCCAGGCACCGAAGTTCAAGGCTGAAACAGTGAGCTGTCCCGGTCTAGAAGTCAGCTTAATGAAATTAACATGGGCTTGTGAACCATGACAGACGGCTCTATTGAAATGAGTGGGGCTTGAGTTGTAAAAACTGGATTTTTGTTGGAATGCCAGAACCAATTTACCATTTACAGACAAACAGCTTGATAGAACAAAAATGCCAAGCATGTTTAGTTTATTTCTTTCAGTGGATGTTGACTGGTTTCGCTTCAAAAATCAACTTTTATGTTGGACATCAAGTACTGTAGCGACTGAGCACAGTACAAGAGTAACTAAAAATGTCCATAAAATCAAACATTGAAATGAATAAACATTTTAGTTTAGGCCCAGCAACATCAATACTTTTGTTTTTTAAATGTCTCTTAAATTTCACGCTCTCTACCACCACATTATAAATTGTATTTGTCTCACACACACAACCAGTATGACGTTAAGTGAAATACTTTTTTGAACTCTCTGTACATATAATAAAAATGAACATAAGAAAAAAAAACAGAGACAATAAAATGGAATTTATATAAATGAACATAAACCAGAAATAGATTTTACAACACAATATAAAAAAATGTGTTTATAGGATGTGTAATATATTCTATACTGTAAATATAGAGTGTGACAGTGGTGGTATAATTCATAGCACAAAAGTGAAAGATAAATTTATAATGTGCAAGATAAAAAGTGCTTTCTCCTGCCTTTTATAGTTGATAAGCTTTTATTTATTTTGCTATCATAACTACTCACAGTTTATTTGCCCTCTTCTTCATGACAGAAAAGACCAGCGGCCATTTTTGGGTCTTGACTTACCAGCTGAGAACCACTGTTGTATTCTTCTAAAAAGAGAAGGACGATCCTTGTTCTCCGCCATCTGACAGCATTCGCAGTTCCTACAAGGAAGATTATTTTCACACAGGCACTGTGATGCTCACATATACACAGTGGCAACAAAGGCATCGGGTCTCCTCTTTGAGGATTGTGATTTTCTAGTCTGTTTCAGAACAGGCACCCAGAGGAAAAGAAAGGTTAAAGGAGGCTATGGGTTTCTGGTAAACCGTGGTTGTTAACAGGATCTGAGAACTTGTGTTTTGTCTGAAGGTTATGTGAGGAGATCCACAATCCAAATGCACATTTGAAATTCTTTTTGATCTTACGGGGCCTTTAATCATTCATTGAATTTTAGTAAGTCTGTTCAGGAAATTAATTTAACATCATTGTGCAAGTATGAGCTTGTCAAAAGTAAAAATTTTTCCTGAATATCCCACCAATGCTAAAAGCCCTCTGGTAATCCACAATCTCCTCCGTGACAACTGGGATAAATGGTTCAGGATTCAAAGGGGTTTTCTTTTATTTCTTATGCTCTCAGGTGCCAAGGGACTAGGAAATTGGGGTCAACATGTATTACCACCCCTCAAGCAACTACGTTAAGAAAAGTGTATTATTTGGGAACACTACAGCAGGGCTCTGAACCAGTTTTCTTAATCTCTAGCTCTGAGGTTACCAGTTCATTAGTCTCTAGAGATTTGAACAGCATCATACTATCTGCCCTTTAGCTTCGATTCTAAAATGTTAGTTCAAATAATTCACTAACACTTATGTAAGGGGTAACTCTCTGTTTACTTTGCATCTCTCTGTTTACTTCCCTCCTTCTGCCTGACATCCCAATGTGGTCCCTTGAAGTATATATATTTGTCTTTATCGCAGCATACATGATTAGCTGAACAGACTGTACCGAGCCAACTGCGAGCCTTTGCCCTGCAGATAATGTGCTATATGTGTACAGCATGCTTACTGTAGCATACAAATAATTAAAGCAGTTGGCAAGACTGATGCAGGCATAGGATGTGTAAACTAAACAAGATAATTAGAATACCGGTGCTTTGGGCGAATATAGCCACACTAATTAAATACAGTGTTACCAGTTGGAGAAGGAAAGGGGGTCCCTTTAGGAACAATTAGAAAAATTAGTGGAAACTGTAAAATCTCACAGATATATATGTACAGCATATACTTTCTATAATAGAACAATAAAATGACCAGCCGTATTACAGGATTATGACTGAGAAGAGGTAGAAAAAATTGGGGCAGAGAATGTGTTTTGTACTTAATTATGTGCTGGCGTCTCATTAAATTGCTCTTCTTTGTCTTTCCTGATATTCTAAATCCCAAGGCCTTTCCAGACTCCAGATCAGGGAAGCTGGAGACATTAACCTTGCTTTCCCAAAGGAAAGCATCCTAAGGGATGTCATCTGTTCAGTAAGTACTAAAGGAAAACAGTCACACAGAGGCATGCATATATATAAACACACACACATATGTATTCCTAGGAGGCTAATTGCATAGGCTAAGAACTTCTCGTCGCTAAGACACATGCTATTATATAACGTAAAAGCTAATTTCAGCATGGGAAAAAGAGCAGCAGCTTGTCATTACTGATGAATATTATCATGAATGTAAATTTTTGATTTGCTGGAAAAATATATGTTTGAGGCTAAGAAGCTAATGCCAGTAAAATAGACTTTATATGGAAGTTGAGTTTTTAGTCCAAGGTATTTCTTTTTGACAATGGAATGAAATGTCATTAATCGGCAGATTACAATGCTGTTTAAAATTAAAAAAATGAAATTGATGCGCAGACGTCTACTGTATTATCTTTGACTTCAGGTTTTAAGGTAATTTGTCTCTTTCTGAATGAACAACTTGTTCTTTCTGCATAGTGCTTGTTTCCAACACCACTAATGCTTCGCAAAAAAAAAATCTTTTTTTTTTTTGCCATGGATGGTAAAACTGCCTAATGAAATTGAAAACATAATTGACTAGGCTTTCCTCAGGCTTCCAAGTGAAAATCATCTTTGTGCATGGCAGATGTATTTGAAGCGAAAATTGCTGTGACCTCTGTGCATACTAATGGTGCATTTTATTTTACATGGTGAGATAAGGCCAGATGGTATGATGCTTGGATAGCATGTTTAAGCTCATAATTTTGATGTGCTATCAGCTAAAGTGCCCAGTCTATCTTTTGTTGGGTTCCATAGATATGGATTCTTGCGCTAAATTATGCACAATGTTTACAAGATGCATAAAATCAGCATAGTTTATTGGCTTTTTAAAAATGCACTGAAATATGAGTCAGCACAAAATGGATCACGCTAAACAAACTGAAAATGGATCATCTCCTTTTTAAGTAGCCATTTGCATTACAAGTAAAAATCATTCTATGCCTGTCACGTTTATTCAGTGGATGTTGGCTTAAAGGAATAGTTCACACAAAAATAAAAATTCTGTCATTTATTCACCCTCATGTCATTTCAAACCGAACACAGAAAAAGTATTTACAATGAAAGTCAACAGGGAACAATATTGTTTGCAGCCTAGTGTTCTTCAAAATATCCTCTTTTGTGTTCTGCAGAGGAAAGAAAGTCATACAGGATTGGAATGGCAGGTGAGTAAATGCTGACAATTTTCAAGTCTCTTAAGTCTTTATGTTTATTGATAAAGGGAAAATGCATCAAAATCAGTGATTGTACATATGTATATTACTGCTACTTTTTTAGCTGCTGCTCTTGCCATAGCTTGCGAAACATTTATTTCCCAAAGTATCTGATTTCTAATCTAATGTAGAACAGATGGAATAGGCACATTGACTTCAGCACAGGTGTAGGAGGTACACTATTCATTACAGGATAAGGTGTCTACTGTGAACTCAAGTTTGATTCGTATCCATTTGAAAGTTTCCTGGAAACAAACGTGCCACTCCTCGTGCTACATACTGCACCACTGCGCAAAGCATCCCCATGGTAACAGGCATGCTATAGCTCTCTTCTCTTCTCTTCTCTTCTCTTCTCTTCTCTTCTCTTCTCTTCTCTTCTCTTCTCTTCTCTTCTTGGCAGTTCGGGGTGGGGGGATGTACGGGGGCGGAAAGAAAAGTTTAGAACCAGTAAACCAAAATGCTCTTAAACCTGTTGCTAGGGGCAACTGCTCATGACTGCAGAGCTGACAAAGCAGGATGCAGAAATGTCTCCTGTTTAAATATAGCTGAGCATATATTCTATGGATCATAATGCATCAGTGTCAGAACTTAAAATTTTTGTTAAGTGGCATTATTTGCCTCCAGATTTGATTTTCAAAGGGGCATTTATAGGGTACAAGAAGGTTTAAAGCCCCCTTAAATCGATAGTTCACCCCAAAAAAATGTCATTTATTCATCCTCTTGTGACCTTTTGTGTTCTCCAGATCTGTATACAGGTTTGGAACAACATGAGAGTAAATTACTCCTTAGATTGCCTAATTAGACATCTTTTCACTTAATGAAACAAAATAGATCTCAAATCTCAAATAGGATGTCTCAAAATAGATCATTTAAAATTGCATTACATTTTAGATCAATTCACCTCAAAAATATTGTTTTGCCATCGCACTCAATTAAATATTAAACTATTTGTTGCAGTGGATAATTACAGTACAAATAGACGTTTAGTGTGATGGTTTTTAGACCCTTCAAATGTTAGATGGCAGATAATGCTGTGCATAAACCAGTTTCAGATGTATGCACATTAAAAATCTAAGCATATCTTAAGCACCGATATGAATAGTTAACATACCTGTAAAATCCTGTTAACCTCTCTGTCTATGCTGTCATCAAAGCTGTTCTTACTGTGTGAGGATTCATAATAACAGAGAGAGCTGAGGTTGAAGTGAACGGTCAACCTTGACGATGACCCCTTTCTCTAGCACTGTCTGCAGTCCTGTAAAAAACATTCTGTGTGTGTCTCTCTGTGAGGAAGCATCTCTAAACCACTACAGGAAAAAGCCATATAAACTTCTGGAAGCTCTCCGCTACTTCATTTTATGTATTTATGTAGCTACAAGCATTTTATTTATGCATTTCCTCTGTATAATATATGCAGGAAGGCTCCATAATGTTCATAAGCTTGAACAGCAAGAAAAAAATTGACATGTGACAGCACATCTAGCTAAACCATAAAGCCGAACAACAACATCTCTGTGTATTCTGATGTGCTCTTACAGCATAAACAATTGATTGGCACATAAAACAGGGCATTAAGTGAAATGTTCCCCATCCAAAAACTTGTAGATCATCACAGAGCGATGCCACAATGGGGTTTTGATATTCTTGAAACATTAAAATGTGACATTAGGGTATAAAGTTCTCACTGAGGTATAAAGATCTCATGAGCGCTCTGTCGAAGTAACTGATCAACACTGCTCTCATAAAAGCCATCTTATTTGACAAACTCTTCCAGCTGAAGCAATGAACTATTGTCTGTATATTGTCTGTGTGGGTTCAACCAAGAGTCTTATGACAGTCACAACACTCAGATAACGGCAATAAAAATAACTGCAAAAAGGTTTTCCTGAGCAGTCAGTGATTAAAGATGCCCTTTCTACAGCACAAAAGATGAAGCAATCCAACCTGAACTCGTTTTCTGTAATATTTTGTTCATTTCATGTTGTTGGGTTGCATTTTAATGCATTTTATAAGCAAAAAGAGCCATTTTCCCCTGCTTGTCATGAGCAGTGACTAATCACAGCAATGGATTGGCCTTAATTAAATGCATCACATCTAAGCTGTGGTCATGTGACATTATACACCCACTACAGTCATAAATGTCTCTGTCTCATCATATAATTCACATATGTATACATTTAAAGAGGATGTTAAACTTGATGGAAAATGTCCTTGAGAAGGGTCACCTACCTCAGCGTATATATATACAGTATATATATATTGTACATTCCCACTGGCGTCTCTGTGATTTAGTGTGAAAGGCGCTTCTTGTATAGACTCTTCGGAAGAGCAAGGTGATCAAAGGGAGGTTCCTTTAACAGTGATTAGCAGCAGCGCTAGATTGCTTCAATTAGCGTGTAATCGTCTCTGACATTAGAGGTGAATGGCCTGACGCCTGAACGATTCTCAAATACCATCTCCCTCCATCCCCTTGTGAATATCAATGATTATCTTCATGGTCATGGTCCTCACTCCTCCAGTGTCTTCCTTCAGGATATTTCTGTCCTTTTTGACGGCAGGATCATATCTTTGCATGTCACTTACATCATATCACTTGTGTCATTTGCAGAGTCATTTCAATGCTGCCCTTCAAGAAACACTTCTGGTTCATCAAAGACAGATGTCAGATTTTTGACAATTTAAAGGTCAGCACACTGCACATGTCTCCTGGATTATGCAGCAGTAATAGGGGACATAAGGTGAAAAAAAAAAGTTTGGAATATTTAACTCAATATTTAACCCAAATATTTTAGTTTAATTTACTT
The DNA here is from genome assembly GCF_936440315.1 of Barbus barbus. NCBI lineage: Eukaryota > Metazoa > Chordata > Actinopteri > Cypriniformes > Cyprinidae > Barbus > Barbus barbus. Next base: position 13,541,804 of record NC_136761.1, read on the forward strand.
CTCATCTTCACAGTGGGATCTACTATAAACATCTAAGCTGTGGGCATTTTTCTAATTTAATGCAATTTTTCAGTACAAATTATATTACAACAATTTAAGAGAAAGGTTAAATTGGGGGGGGGGGGGGCATGAATTAGAATGTCTATTTGCTTTAATAACATCAGCACTCAAGCTGCTTGAACTCCACAAGTTTATGTAAAACCAGATCATCCTTGAGGATAGAATGATCAAAATAGCAACAGTGTGCTTCAGTGGAATAACACTGGACATACTACTGTGGCGACTTATAAAAATGTGACAGAGGTGTTTGTAAGGTTTTCCCCTTTAAGAATGTTAGTTGGCGGCAGCGTGTTGGGGGTTTGGGATGAAAGAATGGAAGAAACGCATTTGTAAACGCGCTTGAGAAACAGTATCTCTTCTGCAGCTCGGTACGCTTTCAACTTGGTTTATTTACTCTCGAGCAAGAGACTCTATGACATAAAGGTTGATTTGACTGACTTTTACGTAGAGAGGGTGACTGGCAACCGCATTAAAAGAAATGATCAATCATGTTTTCATAACTGCTGGCCAAACTCAAAAACGAAACTGAAATTAAAACATCTTTGAGGGCAAGGGGTCCCCCTGGTGTTTTGGGGGCCCTGCGCATCTTACTTATTCTGCGTATAGGGAGGATCAGCTCTGCACTTGGGGGTGAATTAATCTGGTATGACTGCAGACCAGTGTTCCGATCTGGATGTCCAGTCCTTGAAGACAGGTGTCACAAGCCTTAAATTGGCTGATGTCATGTTTGACAAGGTTGGCGTTTCGCTTCTTTGTGATGTTTTATTGGGATGTTCTCATCTCAAACTGGTTTATGGCCAGACACTTAGGGTGCCTGGTGACTTTGTGCCTGATACTGACAACCCGTGGTCTGGCCCACCCATCCTGGTTCTGGAATCCTCAGACAAGACGTTTGTTATTGATGTAGGAGGGAGGTCGGAATGTGTCTCAATTGATCGCCTTAAACCAGCTCACAGAGACCTGGATCGGCCAGCTGAGGTGGCTGTGGCACCCCGACGGGGACGACCTGCCTTTGACTGGCAAGTTTGTTGTTTGAGGTTCTCCTGCTGATAGCTCACTGCAGGTGACCCGCACAAGAGCGGGTTGCAGCATTCATGCTCCTGACAAACTGAATATGTAAATTTATGTGAATTCTGGGGTGGCTTGTGTGGCGACTTATGTTTAAAGATGTGACAGAATTCACATACGGTGTTTGTAATGTTTTCCTCTTTAAGAATGTTATTGGCTGCAGTGTGTTTTCTCCTTTAAGAGATCAGAATTTTTGTCTAGTGGGTTGTTTACTAAATAAAGTTCCAGCATCCAGCTCGCATGTCGTCTCCACTCTTTTAATTGCACAAACACCTACACTACCTACTTATTAAATGAGTAAGTAAATGAGATTAATTAAGTTTTGATTTAGATTTTGAATTCCAGATTCAGATTTTGGTCTCAGACCGTTGATACTTTCTGTTCATATATCCTTTGATACACAATTACCTCAAAGCGTAGATGTAGTGGTACGTGTCCAGCTGGAGATGTTTGATGGAGCCCTAAGGCAATAGATGGTAAAACACTCTCAAGGACTTTATTCTGATATTATTCAGGTTTCCTTTAATAGGAACTATACCTATATGTCATACACAGAGGGTTTCTTGGTGAACATGATTTGGATTCAGTGTCAGATTGTCCCTAATCAAAATTATAACGACCTACTCTGAGTCAGATCTGTCAGCGCTTCTGACGGTTGAAACTTGCCTCTTTGGTCCTCCTCCAGGCTTTTTAATTAATCTCCTTATTTGACCTCTCATCTTCCTCTCTAGAATCTTTCCATTTGCATTCTAAAATATTTTGCCAAAGCAAACAAAGCTAATTTTGCTTGCTTTCAGAAATAATAAATATACATATATATTAGAGAATATAACGTGCAAATAGAACTTATTCAACTTCTATCTATCTATCTATCTATCTATCTATCTATCTATCTATCTATCTATCTATCTATCTATCTATCTATCTATCTATATTATTTCTGTTTTGTAAAAATGTAGTTCACATCCAAAACGTTTTTACAAAATGAATATTAAGCTTTTTAGCCTTTAGATCAAAAGGTTTTTAAAGATCATAAGAAACATAAATTCAGTCGAGTGTGTCCAGACTTCTAGTGCTCAAAAGCATTTTGTGAAAGCTAAAAAAAACATAATAATGTGACATTATGTTAATAAGATAGCTAGACAATAACATCTGTGTAACTCTTTAATTTTAAAAGTAGACAGCAAGCCTTTAGAGATAGGAAGCGTCTTGGTTTAATTGCTTGTTCGTTGTCAGAGTACTTCTGTTCTGTTGTACAGCAAACACTTGTGGCTTTATTGTAATGTGGTGCTGGGTCCAGCTTTATCTTTATATGTTTGATCTCTGTGCTCCAAGCGTCTTATAACCATGATTAAATCTCAGCGCAGATTAAGATGCACACTGCACCGATAACTGTAAATTATTATTTTACTTCCTGATTATTAAAACCCAGCTGTGCAGCCCATGTATTACTCAGGGGTTCAGTGTGGTTTTTGATTAGAGTCTGGTAAGTGATGGATGACTTCGGCACTGATGAGGTCTATTACTTTCACATGACTTTGTATCTCCCCGTGGTCAGTTGCTGGGTGGTAAAGTTGTTCTGATATATATCTCTGTTTTTATGAGGACGGACACAGGCGAATGGAACCCAGCCAAAATACCAAGACGAATCTGAAATAAATCCAGCAGTTTCATTCAGAGCTGGATGACAGTACTGTAAAAAGCCTTCATTTTCTCTCTCTTTTCTCACTTAGTCCCCCAGAGAACCCCACCCCCACCCAGAGAATCCTCTCTTGCATAATCTTGAACTTTTGTAGTTATTTTTTGTTTGTCATGCTGTAGACATTGGGATTATTGGTGTGTGTACTCTCAACTCTTTGTCCCTGTTGAGCTTAACATTAGTCTAGCATCTTCAAACTTATGTATTATACCTTCCCACGCAAACTTGAGATAATCCTATAATCTCTGTTCATTGAATACACTCACCTCATCACATCTACTATTAGATGCCCATACTTGTTTGCTTGTATCTTTTGTGTCTCTTACTGAGTCACTTTAAATGGCTGGAAACAAGACGTATATTTCTTATCGGCATTGTATATAATTGCATGTTTTTTTCTTGCATATTACTGGCAAACAGCAGAAGTTATTGTGTCAATCACAGTGTTGTATATGAAATTAGCCTTTCTCCATTTCTAGGTGAAAATGCACTTGTCATAAAACTGCGGACATATAATGACTGTTCAGTATTTTAATTTTGGGCACTTAATGTGAGGAATATTCCACATATGTGTTGCCACATGGAGGTCTGCAGAAAAATAAAAAAATGGTTGGCGCTTGACTAGTGTTAATATTGGGCCCTGGCAGTTAATGTGAACATATACTGATCCATTAATAATTTTGAGAGTGCACAATTATAGTGTAGACCATCTGTATGAATGTAATATAAATTGGTTTGGAAGTTTAACATGTATTAACTTATTGCCACTAAAAAGCAATTATTAAAATAAAAAAATTGTTCCTACATTATTTGCTCTCAGTTTAAATAGTTAACCTGTGCATTTAAATACTATACCAGTTTTTGCTACTTTCAGACTGTTTATTATCTTTTATTGCTGTCATATTCAGATCAAGTCATTCAAGTTGAAAGATGGCAATATTTAAGAAATAAAAAGTTGTTGTTTTAGTTTTTATATAGAATAACTTTTTTTAAAGGACTCATACATTTCAATAAGTATACCTGTTAAAAGTATACCTATTCAATAAGTATACCTGTTAAAAGCTTTATTCTTCCATTTTTAGCTTTAGGTTATTATTAATAAATGAATAATGTCTCTTCATTTAAATTCAAGTGTTGTGATAAGTGGATAAAATAGCAATGAATCATGAGAAGCACTTCAAATATTTTTGAAATGTAGCCCTCTCTAAAAGCTATGGAGAGAAGAAAATCACAATTCATCATCAGCGCTTGAATCTCACCTTCGATTAATTGCGCTCTCATATGGCACTGCAAGAAAATACACCTCTGCGTTGGCCCCACCAGACAACCTCCTGTTCCTCAATGTGGAGTCATTGAGGAACAGAGGAAAAGGTGAAATAAATATGTTCTACCTAATCCAAATAAATGTAAATAACATTCAAGCGCAAGTTTTTGTTCCTTTTCCACTTCATTAATATTATTAATATTAATATTAAATGTGTTTACTTTGTCTCTCCTCTGTTAGGAAGAACCCAGCCATAATGACACTGCCCAGATTGGGTGGCATTATTAATTCCACACACAAAAGCAATACATCAATGTTCTACCAATCTCTCGAAGCTGCGATCCGGAGAGTGTTAATTGTGAAACACGCAGGGGAAGGACGGGAAATGGATTCAACAATACTGGATTGGTTTAGACACAGTACGTTTTTATTCCTCGGATCACTAGGGGGAATGATACAGTTGTTAATGATCCAATTAATCATTGTCTAATCATTGCAAACCAATGGAATGTAGCATTCGAATGTGAAATGAACGTTTATCGGATTATAATTGCAATCAACTGTTAATGCTTTCATCAGGTTAGTTCAGAAGGTGTGCACTTGTTGTGAAATGTCTTAAAATTTACCCTCATCCATTCCATATAACAACAGCTGAAGCTCCAAACAGAAGTAGAAATGCATTGTATTTCAATAGCTTGACAGAGATGAGATGGTCACTATGAACTGTTGTAAGAAAAGAATAAGTGAAGATTCTTCAAAAACCTCTCTGTCCTATAATAATAACAACAACATGGGTTTTGAGAAACATGAGAAAAGATATATTTTTTAATCATAAGTAAATACTTGAAGAACTTTAATGCTTTGGTGAATTATTGCTTTAAAAGAATGTTCTTCATGGCTGGAGAGTCTCAAAGCTTACATTCAGGATGATTGTTCTCTGTATTTCCAAAGTTTTTTTATCCTGAACAAATCGATAGAATCTCCAGCAATAGGCATCAAACGTCTGTGCCTATAAGCAGAAATGAACAAGGCAAGCACTAGCACACAGATAAATTGATTAACCAGGATAGAAGCTTTTGAAGCTTTCCAGAAGGTGCGTACGCCAAGGCATGTCACAACACTTGAAATGCCAAAGTGCATTTTCTCTCCCAGATGTTTAATGGTGAGACTCAACAGTGAGAATCTGCTACTGTAATACTGTGTAACTACAAAATATTAAATTGCACCATCAACATCATCATCATCACCTGGTACACAAAGCATATTAGTAGACTGATCAGGGTTGTGCACCAACCAGAATTTAATTAAGATTGTCTTTTAAATTCCAATTCAATTCCTGATTTTGAACTGAGGTAAGAAATAGGATGCAGAGTTGCAATTAGAAAATTAAAATGAAATGAATTTTATTTAAATTCATATAACTGTAATTTGTAAGAACAAAGTTTGAGACAAACATGTTTGGAAGAATAGATAGATAGATAGATAGATAGATAGATAGATAGATAGATAGATAGATAGATAGATAGATAGATAGATAGATAGATAGATAGATAGATAGATAGATAGATAGATAGATAGATAGATAGATAGATAGATAGATAGATAGATATAATGGAATATTCAAATTGAATATTTGTATTTAGTTTGTTCAAATTTATAATCTGGCTTTGAATAACTTTAGTTTGATGTACACTGAGTCTGTCACTGTCATCTTCCACTTCTTTACCTATGTTTTATAATTATTATCCTTATTATTTGTACCTGATATGACTTAGACGCCATAAAGGGTAGTTATTAAAAGAACATTTAAACAGGGTCTGGGACGAGCAGTTCAAACCATTATTTTAATTGACTGCCATTTAGTCATAATATATCATACTGTACATGTTTATCTTTGACATTCTTTTAATGTACTTAAGAGTGCTATAATACCATTTCCTGCTTGAGAAAATAGGCATTGTATGAATATTAATGCGGTATCTCTCTGGGCAGCTCATTTAAAATGAATGAACACAAGCCTTGGGCAGAGATATGGGCCTGTACAAACACCAGGAGCTCATTAAAAATCAATTGTTTTGTAATGTGCACCTGTCTAAAAGAGTAAAGAGGTGCAGATGTGGAGATGGACCGATCTAGGATCAGAGGTTACTGGCGTAATGTTCTTTAGATTTGAATAATTTACCATGAACCACTTCAGCAATGAATGGCCTTTCCATTAGGCTGGTTTTGTGGAAATTGAATGAATACAGTCACTTACCTGGGAAATGGACAAATAGTAGTTAGGTGAACCATTTATACATAAATTTGCATTTGTTTATGAATTACAAAGCTATTATAGGTATGGCCTGAAATTAGCCAGGCAGCTTTTTCTTTTTTTTCTTTTTTTAAATTGTTTTTTGTATAGAGAAAAAACATGAAACTGCACACAAATGTGTGTATCTAAACAAAATGGAAGTCTCGTTGTTTCTAATCCATATGTTATAGCATAAGATTATCCAAATGTCTGTTCTACCACACTTATTTTCACTAAATCAACATGTCATTTTTCTAGCCAGAGTAAGGATGCAGCAGGGAGTTACTCATCCACAGAGACAAAAAATACTTATATCTATCTTGTTCCATGTCGAATGAGTAACAGCCAGCAGAGCAAAGGATGAACTCATCTATGTCTTTCTGTAGCCTGTGCTTGACAGATACGCACATGCAAAAGATATTTTTAAATCGAAACATCATTCCTACATCTACAACACGTTCCCTGTCAAATTACGTTCCACTGGCATATTCCATATACTTTTACATTCTTGTATGGTATTTTTTATTATTTTTTTTTTTAATCTTTCTGTAGTTTTTCAAATTCATGTATTATTCCTCTTCAGCTGAAAATTCTGCTCTGGCAGCGAGTGGAGTCTGTGAGTTACCATGGTAACCTATGTTTTATCAGCAGTGTAGTGTGTTGAGTCGCCAAACAGAGCCGCCCACATGGGTCTACGAATCTGGAGATCATTGTTGTGTTACAGTCCTGTGAGTGAACCGCCGTATCCCATGATTCTCTGTACACAGCACTAATGCTGAATTAGATTTGCTTCCTTCAGCAGTGTTCACACTGCCTCCAGTTCTGATGAGGTTTTCACAACCAGTCTATAGGACTGACTGTTCGTGCTGTTATTTTCAAAAGTAATTAAACAGATTTGCTTGTTCAGACTGTGTGGTCAGTATTAGTTATCGCTACATTGGTTGGCATAATCAGTGTTGGAGTAACTAGTTACATGTAACTAAATTGAGTAATTTAATTACAAAATAAATGTAATTGATTCGTAATCAGTTACATTTAATAAATAAAGTGCAGTAATTAAATTACAGTTACTTATGAAAATGTTAATGATTACAAAGGGGGTTACGTCTAATTTTCTTTCTTCTTCTTTTTTTCACATACACCCACGTACAGATTTAATTGATTTCTTTCATAAAGTGCAGTGCTGCTCTAAAGACACCAGTGTTTCAGGAGTTTAGGACAAATAGGACACATGCATGGTTTACATGTTTGAAAATCATTTACAGCTGAAAACATTAGACATTTAGAAAAGTAATCAAAGCGTAATCAAATGTAATCAGATGCATTACTTCAGTAAAGTAATTGAAATAGTTACACTACTGATGATATTTTAGATAGGGTAACTTGTAATCTGTAACCTATTACATCTCCAAAGTAACTTTCCCAACACTGGCCATAATAATGACTTAAAAGGATGGTTCCCCCAAAATGACAATTCGTTCACTATTTTACTCACCCTCAGTTTGTTCCAAACCTGTATATTTTTGTGAGGTCCAAAGTAATTAGTCTGGACCTCACCCTAACATTTTTCAAAATATCTTCTTTTGTGTTCTACAGATGAAAAATAAGTCACACAGGTTTAGAACAGCATGAGAGTGGACAGTGAAAGAATTGTAATTTCAGTCAGGACCACTTTTGTCAAAGTATATTTATGACAATAAAAGCATACAGTTAATGTTGGCGGTATGGTTATGTTCTGGGCGAACTCCACGCACCTGTCCATGCAGCCAAGTCAAACCTCGCTGGGGTAACAGAACAGGTCCAGCAATCATGCATACATATATCAATTCACAATTTAACAAGAGTTGTTGTAAACAGCCAGATACATAAAGGATGATTGCCATGTACTCAAACAACCTCAACAGATATCAGATTTAGATAAATAAATCCCAGCTAGGAGGAGTTGGGGATGGAGGAGGGAGTTAGAAGTGGCGTGCAGCCAAGCAACAGAAGAGAGGCTGAATGAATGGGATTTAAATAGACTGCTGTAATAGGTGTCGAAACTGGATTGGCACACGTCAGAAACAGCTGATCATCAGCTGATACAAGCTTGTCTGACATGGCCTGCCTGAACTAACTCGATGCTCGATTTTTGGGTGAACTATCTCTTTAAGTATCACACTAGCCTTTGTTAATTTTCATTCATGACTTCTGACTGTAAGGATGCAATTATGAGGTACTGTACATCAAACATCAGAGCTTTATCATACAATTTACATATTCATGAATATGTTGTTTCCAACCTGTTGCTCATTTGCTCATCAACTTAATAAATAATAATGTATGCAATGTGTGAGCGCAAAAAAAGTGAATTTAGACACAACTGTAACCGCCACGACTGCGCTCTGTGGATGGCATTACAGAAATCCAATCTGACCATTCAGGATTTCCAGCATTTCCAAAAAATTGATATTAATCTGATTTTAAACCACATATGGAGGTTTGGATTGAGTTTGTAAAAATCTGGTTGGATTTTTTTGCTGTTGAGACTACAAACAGCTAAGCGGATTTTAGCAGGATAAACCAAAAAATTGGATTGTGTGGGGCCTGTCTGAAAAAATCCTCCATCTCTTGTCGAACCAATGTCGGTGATCACTTACTCACGCTCATATAATTTCAAATCCATGTGACTTTCTTTCTTTGGTGGAACACAAAAGGTAAATTCATGTAGACATGTAGGTTGCTATTTTCTATGCAAATACCATGAATAAGATCTGAAGCTCCTGTGACCCTGCAGAGGATAAAGCAGTATGGAAAATAAATGGATGGATGAAAGAAATGAAGCTTTAAAAGGGTCATCGGATGCCCATTTTCCACATGTACATATAATTCTTTAGGATCTTCATGAAATGTCTGACACTGTCAGAAAATAATCGCAGACTGTCTTTGGTCACAAGACCATGACAATGGCTGTCTTTTAACCTTTCTCACTGTACGACAAAGGAGCACCGATTAGAAGATCACAGAAATCGCCACGATTGTTTCGCGATGTCAATCTTTCGTCTGGGACAGCCGAAAATCGTGCAGTGTGTTTCGGGCTTACTGCTTAGAAAATCAAAATGACTTGATAATTGATACTGTTTAGGTTTCTTGGGGATTAAAAAAAGGAATGAATGTTTATGATTTTAGTGTGGTTGTTTGATCCATACACAAAGACTATGTAAAAGTGAATTCTGCATCCAATTAAGCTTCATAAAAGACACAAAAGCACCATAAACATCATAAAAGTGGTCCGTATTATATTATGACTATACTATGACTATATTTATATGAGTCTTCTGAAACCATATGATAGCACAGAATAGAAGTCCAGTGTATTTTACCAAGGTCCAAATGACTGAAGATTTCTGGCCTCGCTATTGAGACCTACAAGACTACTGCAAGTATTTTGTCTTTGCTTTAGAAATTTATGTTCAGTAAATCTTGACAAATACAGACAGTGGTATATGTAATGTAAAAGCTACTTCAAGGGCATATATTCTTCAGTGCATATCTCCATGAAAACAGTTTGCTTTAATATAATGTTTTACAGCCTGATGTTCTCTGCATCGCTTTGGTCACAGTTCACAGTATTTCTGAAAATAAAGCAGATGATCTCTTCAGAATTGCTCTGAAGGAAAACACGAGAAGAAACAGGTTAGTAAAATATTCAAATGCTTGAAATTCTTCTTGAAAAATGTTCAAGGCATTCAAGACGTCATCTGGACAGGCACTATGAAATATGAAGGGAATGATCATTATTCAGGTTTAGTGAGGAAGGTCTATATAATTTGTTTGATATTTTGACTTTTTGATATTTGATATTTTCTTTTTTTTCCTAGAGTCAACTGAAGTTGTCCCCATACAGGTCGCCATCAATTCAACGACATACAACATCGTTTGCCTATGACATGTCAAGGATTCATGCATCATGCAACAGCCAGACCGCTAAGGTAAACGTTTAGTTCAAAATACTCTGAATTCCCATGAGCGAAGTGTTAAAATCATGAAACTGTGACAGACAAATTTGGCTTTCAACAGGTCAGTGACCCTGAGCTTGGGATTTGACAGGAAACGACTCGGCGCCCTTGTCACAGTGAAGATGGCAGATGACTTTAAGAGTCTGTGACGTTTTTTGTAGATAAATACCTCGATGAGAACTTGATGTTTGGACAGAACTAGACTGCATTTTAGGCAGGGCTTTTTTTATTGCAATTGGCAAGATGATTTATGCCCATTGATACAGGATTTAATGACTCTGTGCTGCCAAGTGAGTCAAAAGGCACTTTAACCAGTATTATGGATTAAAAAGGTATGAATTGTAATGCAGTACATCTGACTTTTTAGATTTCATTACCATTTCTCTTTCCTACACAGGAGCAGAGAGCAGTTTATATGAGTTATCCCACCTCTTTGAAGCTCTGCTCACACAATTTAATATTCCTTTGGATGTCAAATCTAATAACAACGTCCTTTAAAGTGGCATAATTTCTCTTTACTGCCCTGGTTACCTGCCACCTATCTGATAATGGCATCAGAAAGAAAGAATTACGCAAGGAAATATATTGATGGCTTTTAGTTAAAAAGCAAGAGAAGATTAAGTCTCTGAAGATAAATTCTGGCAAGAGACAAACTAATAATCACATGTCGACGTGGACAAACATGTTTGAGTTTGATGTGATTTATTTTAGTGGTCTGGGTAGTTTGTTTACTGAGTGAGAAAGCAGACCTGTCGTTTTTCACACGCCCAGCAAACACATGATTAGTACATACATCAAACTCCACATGCGAGAGAAAACACTTAAGCCTTGGTGCTGCAGACTAACGGCGTTTAACCCTTAGGTTAACATCATTTTAAACCCTAGGTAAAGGCCAGTTTTAATGCTGCATTAAGCAGCGTTTCACACTTGTAATTTTGAAAGGGGTTTAGCACCTCTTTTAACCCTTAATTAGGAAACACATTTGCTTAGCTAGCCCGAACTGTGGTGCCAAACATATTCAGTATGAATCAAGCTGGTGATAGAATCTACTGTATCAGTAAGTTAAGCAACAGACAACCAAACAAACGGCTTCAGTGCTTACCTTAATAAATTTTTATGCACTGTCATACTGTTAAGGTACAGTAATGGTAGAGCATTGTAGAAGTGCACTATTCACAGTCAGCCATGATTAATTTCCTCCATAAGTGAAAGTGTCCAAAAACAGGGGGTTACTGAGATAGAAAGAGTAGTATTTGGCTGATTTCATCGTGAACTGTATTTGCCCAGCCAATATTATTATGTTTGTTTCATCTTAGTGAATTGGTTTGTATTAAACATTGCTCTCACATTAGTTTGTTTTGAAGAGTTCATGCATAAAAAAAAAAAAAAATGATTTACAGATCTGAGCCCTTGTGTGATATTTTAAGTGTTCTTTTTATGGCAGAATGTTTATTCAAATGCTGTATGTTTTAAATGATCTCATCCGTTACACGGTGTGCAGATTGTGAACTGATTATCTTCCTAATGTTTTAATAGGGTGTATTGCAAAACCTTGTCTCTTGGTAGGACCCTTCTTTTAATTTTACCCACAGTAGAGAAAGGCCTCAGCTTGTGTAGCATCTGTTTTGAGAGCCGCAGCAGGAAGGCATCTAAAACTCAAGGTTCACTTCATCCGAGAGAGTTGCATGGCCCTCAGAACGCATCCTTAATATGATCACACACTGTTACCTCAGCCTCCTCTGTTTCCCCAGCAGGGATTCTGCTTTGTTTTACCACAATTTCACTTTACACCCAACGTGCCGAGCCCAGCTCGCTTTGAATTAACTCTCCGCTTTACTGCTTGCCATCAGGAAACAATGCACCCCTTCGTGTAGGCTCTTCAGGCAGCAGGACTGAGCCTGAGATGCTGCTGTGGAGAACTGACAGAAGCCGGAATACCGCGGTGCTTTCAGTGTAAATACAGCGGAGATCATAGTGTTCCAGTGTTACTGTCAAGCTTCTCCACTTATCTGGGTCAAGTGATGGTCAATGAGCGCGGGAAAGATCTCGCTGAGGGTTCTCATGACCTGCTGTTTGAAGAATGAGACTGATGCTATGCAAATGTACATCTGGAGATCTGATTTTGTTTTGTTTTTTCACGAGTAGGGGAACAATGTGTTTCTCTAGAAAGCCTTTGGGTTTTTGGTCATTGTTGCAGCTTTAAGTGATATTCCGACGTTTAAATCAAGACAATTTCTTTCAAGTGGTGTTTGAGCTATTCTCAGGACATCTCCAGTCTTGCTGTGTTAATATCCTCTGGCTCCATAGAGCAATTCATGCTGCACAACAAATTCATTTTTCCCATGTTCTCCCTCTCGTTATATGGTGGCAAAGCAATTAAAATGCTATTTTACCAGCTGAGTAGTAAATTGTTTCTTACCTCCAAAAACAGTAACAGCTGCTGAGGTTCAGCATAGTCTTATCTACAAAAATGTGATTGAATTCAGGCTTTGTTGTCTCTACTGGAACCAATGTGTCAAGATGTGGTTAGTATGGCCTTGCTGGTGGTAATTACAGAATTCTACCAGCAAAATTTATTATTTTCCATTAATGACCATTAAAAAGCAACAAATTCTCATGAAATAAAATAAATTTGGCCTCAACGTATTAGTTAATGAAAGGGTTGAAACTATGCGTTTGCTTTTTCATCAGTGTTTTTATGATGTGATTTTTCTGTGGTTTCAGACTGACCAGTGACAAATTATGTATTTTTTTAAATAGTTAATCATATTAATATTTTAATCACGTTGTAGCATATTATTAATCATATTATATTATTTACTAGTGACATCATTTGAGAATATGCATGTTATTTTGATACCATCAGTGTTGTCATGTCCTTTTCCTGTGACTCCACACCAGTGGCTGAACAGAGACTGACTGACTGACTGACTGACTGACTGACTGATTGATTGATTGATTGATTGATTGATTGATTGATTGATTGATTATTTGTTTATCATTCATTCATTCATTTTAATGGCGTAGTAATCAAATTTATATTAATTATTGTTTAGATTATTTACCAATGGCATGATCTGAGACTACACATGTTCTTTTGGCACCACCAGTTTTGTAATTTTCCTTCCTTCCTTCCTTTCTTTCTTCTTATCATTTATATTAATGTACATTCTAAAAAATGCTGGGTTAAATGCAACCCAGTACTGGGTAAAATATGGACGAACCCAGCGATTGGGTTGTTTAGACCCAGCGGTTGGGCTGCTGCCCAGAAGGTTGGGTTAAACATTTAACCCAACTACTGGTTGAAAACAACCCATGTTTTCTGTCCAATATTTACCCAGCACTGGGTTGTATTTAACCCAGCATTTTTTAGAGTGATTTATTTATATTATATAGCAGTAATGTCATTTCAGACATGTTCTTTTGATGCCATCAGTGTTGAATGTGTTTCAGCACTGATCAGTCAGCCAATCAGTGTTGTTGTGACATTATTTACCTGTAGCATTAGTACATCACATGGTATTATAGACCTCCTTGGGGTGGCTAAAAACGTAATCGTGTTACAATCAGGATATTGAAAAAACTACAATCCAGTTAACAAATCAATGCTTTAATCCAGTTAGGTGATACTTCATTTGCAAAACTGTATAGATCGACCTGATCAACTGGCTCTTGCAACATTGATGAAGTATTGATGCTGTAATCGTGACAACCATTAGCTTATTTAAACTTTTTTTGCCACTTTTAGCCCATATGTGTTATAAATAAGCATTTCATTAGTAAACATGAAGAGAAATGCTTGCCTGGACCGCAGGTAGTTAAGCATCTGGTAATTGTTTTGTGTGAAACTGCAGTACAGGGCATCCATGGTTTAATGACACCCCTCTAATGTGACACACTTCACTGAGTGTCCCAATAATGAGGCCATCACTTCTCTTCTTTAGCTAATGCTGACAGAGAGTTATGGACTACATGTGCTTTCTCACTGGCAGAAGCTTTTAGAGTAAAAAAATAAATAAAATGTCTGATGGGTTAAATGAGAGAGATGAAGCGCCTGGAAAAGTTGAAAGCAAACAATTGTTTATTAGAGGATAAAGAAAAATCCTGCAGAAGAAATTGTTCCACTTCAATTTTCTATCTTCCAGTCAGGCAGTCAGAATAGATGGACAGCAGGTTATTCTGGACAAAAACCAGAGAGGAAAAAAATAAGGAGAAATGTTGAAGGTTTCAGCTTTTTTTTTCCAGGTGAATAAAATCACCAGCCTGAACAGCAGTAAATCTAAAACTGACACAAAGTCACAGAGCGACTCTGCTATAGATCGGATAGAATGTATTAAGCTAACTGCAATATTTCATACTAAAGGTGCTGTGTAGTTTGTGTCAAGCCAGCAGAATCATCCTTTAGTGAACTGAGAAAAACTTCAGCATGTGCCTGAAGTTGCTTACTTAATATAGTTTAGCATCACATGAGTTTACACTGCCCTCCAAAATTTTGGAAACACCCCTGGCAAAGTGTGGTTTTGGACGATATCAGCATAAATCCTTATTTTTTGGTGCAAATACATTAAAGTAACTTGACATTATCACTGAAGACCAGCAATAAAACATAATAATGGCAATATATACATGTCAAAGTCAGACATGCCCCTTTGCCAGCTGTGATGTCTGGTTACTGGTTTAAACTTGGCCCAGGTTTTTAAAAGATTTTTGGGTCAGCACACCTTAATACTATAGCTTCAACAATTGATTGCCAATTCAAAGTCAATGTTTGAATAAACTGACAGCTCGGATGTCCAGATTATGCAGAGCTGCTGATGGTGGATATTTTGATGAATCGAACATTTAAGTTTTTTCTATGTATAAACTGTTTATGTAATAAAATATGTTTTCGTAGTTTTTGTTGTCCCTTATCAGTGCAAAATTATCACAAATTAAAAAGGATTCATGCTAATATTGTCCAAAACCCCACTTTTCTAGGGTGTTTCCAAACTTTTGGAAGGCAGTGTAGCTACTCGTTTTTTCACCATATTTCACCAATTTGTAACTTACAGGGGTGTAAAGTACTTGTACTTCATTCATTTAATATTATTTAGGAGATATGTTATCCAAACTGATTACTTAATTAATTTCTAAAAATGTTCAAGTAAAATAACTTTTATTTTATTTGGACCTTCAGGGTAAAGGGTATTTTTCATTATTAATTTTACAGAGCTTTTATTTATTTAAATCAGCCAAAGAAATCCATTATAGTACAGTAAATTCTAATCTAACCTAATGTTGTTCATCTGCCATGTAGAGATGTCTCTGTATGAAAGATCACTATGACAATGTATTTAACCTAAAGCAATGCATTAAGATATTACAATCCTTGTTTTAGACTAACTTGACTCATATGAAAAATAAAAATGCTGGTGTTAGGTCTATAAATTTAAAGTTTCAAAGTTCTACATCATCTTCTTCTGAATTTAGTGTTTAATAATTTTATGTAGCATGTTATCACATTGGGTGTTAAGCATTTTCAGGACAGTGAGGAAACTGTGATTGCACAGGCTGCTTTGTACAGTTTGTTACTTCAGTGGGAAAAGTCTCTTGATTTCTTGAGACGACTTTTTCTCAAGTGTTTTTTTTCTTTCTTTTTTCTTCTTACTTTTAAATAAAGTACAATTACATGTGAACCCTTACTTTCACTCAAGCATTTTTTTTGTTTTGTTTTTTTATAGATACTGTACATACAAAATATTCAAAAAAGTTTTTTTTCCCCAGTATAATTTCTCAGTATTTTACACCTCTGGTCATTTACTTAAAAGGTTAGTTCACCCACAAATTAAAAATGATGTCATCATTTACTTGCCCTCAAGTTGTTCCAAAACTGTATAAGTATCTTCTGTTGAACGCAAAAGAAGATATTTTGAAGAAAGTAACCAAAACAGCTGACGGTAGCCATTGACTTTCATAGTATTTTTTTCCCCATACTATGGACCTCAGTGGGGATTAGCAACTATTTTGTTATGCACATTCTTCAGTATTGAGTGAACTACAAGTTATTAATCTAAGTTATTAATCTTGTGATGCAAAGTAATTTACAGGTTGAAGCTATAGAACATTTTGCTAACTATCCCATATATTTAACCACCAGTGTTAACATTTATACAGACAAAAAACTGCAAGATTTATTATTATTTATTATTAGCCTTTAATTAGAGAATTGTGCTCAAACTTTGAGATGTGTGGTGAACTGTACATTGTGACCTTTGCTCACAGGGACATGCTGAATAAATGTGAGCATTTGGCATTTTCTGTTAAGAATCGATTATGGTTATAAACTTCAAGATCTTGCATTGTGATCTATAAAACATGATATTTTTCTTAGCTAAGCTTTTGTAACAGAACTGTTTGTTTAGTTTCCTTTTTGTCCTTATTTGGTTCTTCCTGTTTTAGTTTCTGACCTAGTTCTGTTAATTAGTTATATGCATCACCTGTGTTTGATTCAATTATCTTGTTTTCTCGTTTGTTCCAGCCCCTTTATAAGTCCTCAGTTCTGCCTTTGTGTTTGTCTGATCTTAAGTTAACAATGGTAAATGTGAGTTGATGCTAAATAAATATCTCTTTTGTTATTCTTCGTCGAGCGCTCCTTTTCCCTACGACCACGAACCGTTACAGCTTTGTGTCCCGTAGATAATTTTTTTTTTTGTTAATTGTGATTTACATTCGCTTACAGTAAGCTGTTTGTTGAAGTGGTTGCCAAGAACAGCAATATAAGTGCTAATCTATGGGCTCTATTTCGATGTATAAATGCACATTTGCAGTGTATGAATAATACAGTAAGCATTCAATTAAACACGAAGAAAGGAGAAATGGCTTTCTGTTGGGTAATTAAAAAGCTGCCTGTGACTGTGAATTCACAGAACTAAGTGTTTTAAGTAGCATCTCAGTGACAAGAGGTGAGCAGTGATCATAGTGACAGGAAGTAAATTCCCATTTTTGCAATTACTTTTAATCAAGGTTGGATCAAAGGACTGTGGGGCCCGCATTAGGTCAGTTGTCAAATGACAATTTTGAACAATGCGTTTATTGTTTTATTATTTGAAATCAAAGTGTTGCTAAAGTGTACAAATACTTTTTGAAACTATTGGAATGCAATGGTAGTTGGTAAGTACTTGCATATATATTCATGACTTGAAATTCATTAGACTGAATGATGTATTTAAATCCTAGACAATCTGTGCCATCAGAGAGAAAAAGGTTATTAGTGCTGTGATTTTCAATCAGTGACACTCCTTGCAGTGCAGTATCAGACTTTGATTAGAACGTGCTGTGAAGAGCTCACTGTCACTAGTGCTTTGAAATAAAGTGGGAATTTGGATCAGATTGCATCATTTTTTGAGAGGTGCTGTCAAATCTGCCCATTGTTTTAAGGACTTCCACTTTTTAGAGAAGTGGCATTTGAGTAGGCTAAATTAATAAATAGAAATAATAATTACAAACATTTTCTAAAACAATACATAATTTGTCAATTTTTCTACATTACAGTACTTCTGGTGGACACACACAATCACCCATAGTGTTTTTTGTTTGTTTGTTTGTTTTTCACTTTCATGCATGGTCAGTCTGTGTTGATTTAGCTGCTGGTTCAAAAAAAAAAACTGTGCAATTCAGCTAACACTGCAAATATGCCAACAAATAAGTGCTAGGTTGTTGTAGATGCAGCAAAATACAAAAATCTGATATAATTTACCAGGACTATACAGCAATGTTCCACCACTTCAATCCTGAACCCTAAATTGTGTTCTTTTTAACATTACGAAAGTATTCAAGTCTACCCCACCGACTATATGTCCAATTATAAAGCTCTTCTCCATCATTTGATGAATAACTGCTGCCATAATCACAAGAAAATGAAAACTAACATTAATTCCACCATGCAAATAATGCAATGATTTTTTTGTGAATAAGGTATGATCTATGTTGAGTCTAATTAGCATAGAAAGAAGGCGTGTTTGCACTGAATGACAATTAATTAATTGAAATATTAAACGCTGTTTGGTTAATTTAGTCCTTCGGTGTGAGTGGATTGCTGGTGTTTAATAGTGAATATGTAGTTCTAAAATAGAGTGCAAAAGGCTGTTTAGTGAATCCACCTTGCTAACAGAAAAAAAAGCAGCAAGCATTGTTCATGCTTGTTTTCCTATATAGTATAAGTGATCTATTATGATAAACACTGATTTCAGAGTTGCAGAAAATGAGACATATAAAATTCATTATTTAAAAGCTTTCTGGGCGGTTGGCAGGCAGTGGTAAGCCGATAAGATGTGAGCTCCAATTTGTCCATTAAGGGAAATGGAAATGCATTCGCAGGAATTAAACTAAAAATGGGATTTCGTTTTTGTACAAAAAAAATAAATAAATAAATAAATAAATAAAAAATACATTACAATAATGTGTACATTTAATGGTGCATTATGCTGTTTAATTTTAGCACTATGATGTCCTGTTAAACAGAGTTTCTACTCACAAAATCTCTGGGTAAAATGTGATAAAATATTC
Source organism: Barbus barbus (assembly GCF_936440315.1). Lineage (NCBI taxonomy): Eukaryota > Metazoa > Chordata > Actinopteri > Cypriniformes > Cyprinidae > Barbus > Barbus barbus. The sequence goes on from NC_136761.1 coordinate 13,560,730, forward strand.
CCAGTAGTATTTTGCATTATTCTGCTATATTAAGACATTCAAATCACTGTGTGCAAGCAAGAGTGGAGGAAAGCAGATAAGACTGGAAGTTCTTAAGCTGAGGCAGAATCTGTGAAAGGCGTTCTCCGTGTGCAGAGAAACATTAATCAATACAAATTACTCCAGAGGGCTCTGGTGTGATTGTGACTCGGAAAAAAATATGAAAGGGAGAAAGACAATAGGAAGGAGACGTTCTCCGCTGATTTAGTTCAGTAGGCCTCCATTCATCCTGGTGTTCAATTGACTTAATGTGCTTTTCAGAACATCACCCGCATGTTCCCTTCAAAACGGTTAATAAACATAACAAAGCACCTTCTTTTGATGTTGCTGTCCTTCAAGACAGCAGTTGTGAATGGGACATGCTGTTAAGTCAGAACTAAGAGGCCTCCCTGGAATGCCTTGCAGGAGGTTTGGGGCGGAAGGGAGCTCACTGAATCTGGATCAGTCGTATACTGTTCCCGCATCAGGCAACGTGATAAACTGATGTATCCCCAAAGGTAGCCATTGTGTTTAGATCGGGAGATGCAGTAAACTGCTTTATCCCCAAGGCTAACTACTGTTCCTAGATCAGAGAGCTCGGTGAGCAGGTTTTATCCTGAGAGGTTACGTCTGTTCTTAGATCGAGGAACTTAATAGATGGCTTTATCTTGAGAGGTTGCACTGTGAACACAATGGACTGTTTATCCCAAAGCAGATACTCCTGCTGTGAGATTGGGCAACATAATGAACTGTTTTACTTTAAAATGATTTTAAAGTTCTTAGATCAGTGAACACAACCAACTGATTTATCTGCAGAGGTAAATGCCATTCCCGAATTCGTATTCATTTTTATTTTTTTTGCTGGAGCTCACAGGCCTGGAGAAAAAATCCCTTTTGGTCCACTTGATACGTGGAAAACAAGGACTGGAGCCAAATCCACTAAGAGGCATGTTATTGGTCCAGATCATCTAAATTTCACAGTTCAACATCTAAAACTCTCTCGGCCCAAACTATATAAGCAAAAAATTGGCTTCTTCGAATCCACAGACACCCTGATGGGTCAAATTAAGCCAGATCCTTGCAGACATGTAGCCTGCTGCTTCTACATGCTCCTCTGGGCAACTGTGGTCCCGTGCCAAAAACCACATGATGAATTTAGGCCCAGACTTTCCTCTAATGGCTGGATAGAGAGGCTAAATGTGCAGGGAAGTGGTGCAGCAAACGCTCTCGCTCTCCGTGCCAAGCAAAGAGCCTTTCCACTGTACTCCCGAAGGTCAAACTTAAACAGAGGCTGTTAAATCACCTACTTTACATAAGACACGTCTCAACCTTTCATTACCACTGGACACTTGAATATGCTGAATGGTAGACTTTACTAAATGGCTAATTATTATTGTTGGACGGTGAGGATCTTTAAAATTTTTGACGAAAGGAACTGCAGGATTCGACTTGAGCTGTTGGGCTGGTACAATTATTGTTAGCAAGGAGGTCTGTAAAACCTGGAGAAGGATCTCATTCTTATTGGTGGTTGTTAGATGTATGTAATTAAAAATCTGCCATTCATATAAGAAAAAAAAATGTGTTAGATAAATTATTATTTCAATTAAAATATAATTTTTTGAAGTTGTTAAAAACCCAAAAGTACTATTTAAAATACTATGTTAGTCTTTCTACCTCAAATGCCATGTTTAATCCAATGTGTTACTTGCCATTTCTTTTTCATTGATTGTAAAATATACTAGAAACTTCTGGGTGAAAATGTTCAGCTCTATATTTTCTTTAGTGTAGAGGTTTGTAAGAATACTCCTAAGTGTAATTCTTCAAAAATTATCTAATTTTTCAGTCATTCTTTAGAAGTGGGACAAAAAAGGTGCAAAATTGAAAAAAAAAAAGAAAAAAAACCTTGTACTATATGAAACTACATTTATGTATCTGATATGTACTAAGCTACTAGTTATGCTTTGATACAACCTCCCAACTTTTTTTGTAACAAAATGTGCTTTTTAGCTTGGACTGTGTTATATAATTTCAACTTTATCTTTTACAGCATTCAAGATGTTTTTAGCATTTCAAAACACATTCTCATGTTAGCAGACAGATTACACTTTCACATGTGACCATCAATTCCTCAACAAATATAAAATATCTGTAAGGTCTGTTTTTGGTTCTGTGTCTTGTTCTTCTATCATGTGTTTTATTTTGAAGTTCTGTTTTGATTCTAGTTTGTTTCATGCTTCCCTTGCCTTCATGTTTCTTTGCTATTGGTTCCCTTGTTCATTGTGTCATGTCTTCATTGGTTTGCTCATGTCATGTGACCCTCATTGTTTATTATAAGTAGCCATGTCTTTACCTTTAGTTCTTGTCGTGTATTGATGTTGTAACCTGCTGTTGGTGAGTGTAGTCTGTTCTACGCCAAGTCTGTTCAAATCAAGTCTTCGTATGGATTATGTTTGTATTTTGAAAATCACTTTTGTAAATAAACTGCACTTGGGTTCATCACTACGCTCTCCTTCAGTGGACTCTCATTACAATATCATAATGAAATATTATCAAAATATTCCTCTGAGGTAACAGAACTGATGGAACTGACGGAGGTGACGAAAACCGGAATTTGTAGTCTTTTTAATTATCAAATATATTGACTCAATCAATTACTGTATTAAAACAAACACAACAAACAGTGAGTGTGCTATTGTTTATAAAGCTTTTATTCACAAGTCACATTTAAGTATTCTGATAAATTATTGGAACACAAAATTTGATGAGCCTGTCTGACAGTGATGCCCTCTGCAGAGGAGGACTGTGGCGAGGGGGTCCTTTAGAGTGACAGCTGTCCATGATATTACCTGATTTTATTACATTTTAATGAATGTCTAACGGTGTTGACAAAAAGTGGGGACACAACTTTGAAACCTTATGAAACATGTATGTGTCACAGAAAAACAACCTTGCTTTGATATGAGATAATATTAAGTGTTACTTTTGATAAAACAAGAAATCATTTAAGAAATAATAATAATTTACCCATGTTATAGCATATGAATGATTGAACCCTTCTCTATGGACACAGTTTTAGATGTAGTGAGAAGACAACAAGTGGCATAGATTTCACATAATGATAAAATTAAATTGAAGGGGATAATTGTGTTAAATACATTATATTATTAATCCCCATAACATTTACAATTGAAAATATTTAATTTTTTTTAAAACTGATAGCAGTTACAATTGCTGGACATATTTTGTCCCATGTCTCAAAAATGACTTATTTTATTCTTAAAAATACATGATAGTCCTCAACATCGTCTGATTGTATATTAAGATACTCATGCAGTTGCTTTATAACACATTAATAGCTATGCCTAAATGTACCCATCTATTATAATTTTTAATAACCATGCAATCATGCAAAATCTAAGATAGCTCACAGTATTTCCACCTTGAACACAACTATCGAAGACTATATGCTGGATCATAAAAGTATCAGTAATATGTATTATTATATGCAGTTGGTATTTGTGAGTTTTATTTTTTAACATTTGAAATAACACAGTAAATTCATTAAACATCTTACTTTTCAGGATTTCAGACAAGTGTGAAGCTATCCTGAATTTGATTTTTTTTCTTTTGTGAAATTTAAAATATTCAAAATATAAAGTCAGACATGGCTAATTTTGAATGGCCATCAATAGAGAAAGATGCTTTTTGCACCCAGATGATGCCATGCTAAGCTAAACTTTGACCTCTTGATTGAAAGGATACAGACAGTGATAAACCATGCAAATCCAAATAAAATCTAACCTTCAGTCCCACAGGTTGATTTTGTTTGATTACAGGTGATTTCTGTTTGGCACTGTATTCAGCAGACTCTCGCTCAAACAATTATGAAAGATTAATGGTATCAGTAATGTCATTTCAGCAAGGCCTCAGATGAGGTATTTGGGTTGGTAAACAGCCTGTTCTCTAATGTAGTGGGTTCTTGAATATATGAGCATATTTTTTGCGACACCAACAAAACAAACATGATTGATAGTTGAATAGGTCTAGTAGCCATGGCCATAACAAATGGCATAATTAGCATAATTTATTCTGCCCCCGACATTCTGAACAAATTCTCTGTTGTGTTTTATTATCCAAATATTTTCAACTTGATATGTAATATACTGTGGAAAAGGGGCATTGGCTTTTTCTATTCTGTGCTTGGCTCTTTATGATTTATAGGAACACGGCAGTGGTGAGACAAACCAGTTTCTTTGCAGCATTTCCCATTTTTTGTCTGACTCCCTTTTGCTTGTTGACACAGTTGCAAAGAGGGCATACAGTACGTATAAAATATAATACCTCCTGACCACTGTGCCATCTATTGTATTGTAAGTTATCCCTCAAAGAAAACCATGGAAAGAAAAATCTATACACAGAAACAATTGCAAATTTGCATTAAAAAACTACATCTGGCGCCCCGAATTTCTTGTTCTTTGTCAATCTAACCTATTCCAGTCAAACTTTGTCTAAGTAGTGTTTTATGTTCAGTAAAGATGTCATTTAAACCAGGTGACTGTCAAATCACCATCAGGAAGTGTTAAGGGTAACCATCACACCTTTTGTCTGTGAGGACTCTTCAAGGACTCTAATCACCCTGGTAACCATCTATTCACTTTGCTTCCATCTGGTAAGCGCTTCCGTAGCCTGATGGCAAAAACTGAGAGACTTAGGAGGAGCTTCTTCCCCCAGGCCATCAGGCTCCTAAACTCTAACTCTGTGTCATAACATCACTTGACTCCATGTAAATATCACCATATCAATAAGCTATTCATAATTTTTCTCTACCTCATATTGCTGCTATTTAAATACCCTGTACAACTTTTTTGCACATTCCTCTTATTACTATTTAAGTCAACAACATACTGACCTGCACATTTATATTTATATTTTTTATCTTATCTTTTATTTTATTTTATTCTTTTATTTTATTTTTTCTACTTTTCTTCTCTTAATATTTGCATACTTTATAATTGCACTGTCCTTGGAGCGGACCTGACCTACATTTCACTGCTGGTTATACTCTGTATAATTGTGTATGTGACAAATAAAATTCTTGAATCTTGAGAGTTTTGTAAGACAGATTTCCACTCCAGTTTTTGATCAGAAAATTTTTATGGAGTACATCAAAAAGCAGTGAATATAACATGCCCTCTAATCTCTAACCAGATGCCATTCAGAAACCCACACCTCGCTCTTCGTAGAACTTCTGTATACAGTATTTCGTGCTGCTAAAAAGACCAGCATACTAAAGCAAAATTCAATTGAAAACTGATTTACTTTAGTGCTGTCAAAATTAGCGTGTTAACACAGGCGATTAATTTTTTCCAGTTTAACAGTGTTAAAAATATTTAAGGCAGAGCTAGGGTTGGCCACCTCAATCACATCAAGCCTCTGTCTCTTTTTTTTCTTGACAAGAATTGTGTTTATTTAGACGCAGAATGTCTTTATGACCACATCAAACAGGTGAAAAGTGAAAGTGACGTGACATACGTGCTCTGCATTTACCCATCCAAAGTACACATATACAGCAGTGAACGCACACACACACACTGTGAACACACACCTGGAGCAGTGGGCAACCATTTATGCTGCGGCACCCGGGGAGCAGTTGGGGGTTCGGTGCCTTGCTCAAGGGCACCTCAGTCGAGGTATTGAGGGTGGAGAGAGCGCTGGACATTCACTCCTCCCACCTACAATTCCTGCCAGCCCGAGACTCCAACTCGCAACCTTTGGATTACGAGTCCGACTCTTTAACCAGTAGGCCGCAACTTCCCCCTTTCAAACACGCCCTCGACACACCTCAGCGATAGGCGCCACTGATGTTCTACCATAATGTAGAAAATTATGGTAGAACATCAGTGAACTGCGGTCAGATGAGATGTTGTCAGGCCATATGTAATTAATATGTCCTGTCAGCTGTTATACTGTGCTTAAATCACTTAAGTTAGAAGTTATTATTTTTAAAAGTAATGAATGTAAAAAAAAGATAGCTCTCAATAATATTGTCAATAATACTGTAGTCAATGGTTAAATATTAGGAAAAAAAGAACAATTTCCTAGAGACGTCAGTAATATTGGTACAGTCACAAAACAATGATGCCATTAAACAAATATTAACAATATACTGTCTTTATGTTGTTTCTACATTAATTTGAAGATTGAATGTGAAATTATATCAATATAAAAGTATATTTAAAACTTTAATGTTAGGTGGGATTGATCACAATTAATTGCGATTAATTTCAGTAAAAAAAACAATTTATCGATTGACAGCACTAGTTTACTTTCAAATAATTGAGTTGGATTTTGCATTGACTTGAATTGTATCTGTCATTCTCTCTGTCCAGGAACCTTCAAACATCAAAGCTTTTTTCGATACTTTCAAACAAGGCTTTGTCAAGGCTGTTTACCCCTTGTTGCTTGGTAACAACTATACAGGAGAAGATAGTGAAATGGATGGATACTGTTGCTTGCTCGCCTCACTTTTGTACTTTGGATTTTGAAAATTTGGTTGTGTTTCCAAAGCTCAACATGGAACCATATCTGCATCTATTTGTCACGAATGTAATGCGAAGGTTCAAAAGAAGGGAGTCTTCATTTTGGTAGAAATTATATAGAAGTTCTCTCTGCTTGCAGTGTATCAGTCAGGCTCATCAGGAATGTAAGTGAGAAAACACGTAAATACATAGTTTGACCAGTTCATACATCATCAATAGTGGTTCACTAACTTCCATGATTAAGTACGATTGCTGACATCAAATTGGTCCGGGTGCAAACCAAAACCATAACAATGTTTATATTATCCAAAGGAAACAAAACGCTACAGCATTCACATTATTCAAATGAACCAAACGTCAAACAAACCCGGGTGTGCATCAAAAGTGCTAGTGTGAAAGACATTTTAAATTCAATTCTGAATACCATGCAACCCTGCAGCATACGCTGTGCTGTGGATTCCCAGCAGGCTTCTAACTAGGTTACCCAGCAACATGTGAAAGAGCATGCTAAAATGGCCTTGTGGTTTGTTCAACCCAAGGGTAATTTAGTTCATATTTAATCTCAAGAACAATACAAACATAATAGTTCTACTAATGACTAAAAGTACTTATTTTACATAATAAAGCATGTTCATGTTTTATTTCACCAAAATGGCCCTGCGATGTCATATTGTATAAAACATAATTTACACATATAAAGAAGTCACATGTTGTGTTCCGGAGGGAAAGGGTGATGCACTGTGGGTGTTTTAGGTTTCCCATCTCTGACAGCTCGAGGGGCATCGAGAGCCCCGTTAGGCAGCAGCAGACTGAATAAAACATGCTTTGTGGCAGAGAGTGATTGTTTCCACTGTAATATTAATTTGATTGAGGCCGGAGATGTCATTTACTGGCGAAATTTTGAGTGAGGGTTGTGTTGCAAAATGGAAACACGACACCGAACAGCTTTGAGATGGGACGGCGACGCACTGATGTGATTTGATGAGACAAAGAAGTGATGGAGTGGAGTATCTTGTGAATCAAGAAAACCCCAGTGGTTACAAGCATCTGTGTGTCTGTAGGGTCCCCAGTCCCTCTGTAATTTGACAAGGACAACAGCATGAAGAAAACAGTGGTGAATAAGCACATTGTTATTAGCTCTATTTCAAAACCCAGAGAGCTGCCTTGCTGTCTACTGCCTACATAGGCATCTGGCTTCTAAAACATAGGCATCTGGTATCCTAACTGTCAAGAACCTCATAAGTGACTCTTTTGGCAGACTCTACATTTATATATTTATATATTTATACAATGTCTTTCCAAAGCTCAAGGTCGCTTTCAAGAAAATTACAAATAAATAAGTAAAAACATAATAGCATATTGGCACAGCACAACAGTGACACAGACATCATTTCAAATTTTAAACTTAAAATTTAGATTGGAATGAATATTTATTTTTATTGTATTTATTTTATTGTATTTTTTTATATATAATATTTTAGAAAATAAATAAATAAATATTTATACGCTGCAGGCCAAAAGTTTGAAATAGTTCTTTATGATTTTAGAGAAGTCTCTTATGCTTACAAAGTGTACAGTTATTTTTTTTTTTTTTTTTTTTTTAATGCAGTAAATAAAGTAATACAGTGAAATATTATTGAAATGTAAAATAGCCATTTATTATTAATTATTCCAGACTTTTGGCTGCCAGTACATTTCACCTCATTTACCATCATGGATTCATTTTTATTTATTTCTTCACTTAGCTTGTTGCAATGCATTCCACAATTGCTTTTTCTGTGAAGGATCTGTGCAATGCTCCCTTTGAATTTGGATACAATGAGGTATCTTATAAGACAAATAAAACTATAAAGCTGGCTACCTTTCTGCACAGCTTTCACGCTGCCTATGATGAAATGCCCAAAATGTTCACCACAGGCAGCTAAATAGGTTTCGAAACAGAGCAATTATGTATATGCCATCATATGATAAGATATCCTACAATTTGGATTTTATACTATACTGGGCTGAATTGAGCAAGCATTTTGTGGCAGCTCTTATTTAGAAGAAAAATCTGGACAAAAATGAAAGCCACAGCATTAGGGATCCCACATCTTGTTCAATTACATGTTGTGACATCTTGTGCGTCATAAACAACACAGTGCATTTATTGTTAAAGTAAGATCACACGGCCCATGCTGTGCAGGAAAGAGGGGTAACACTCAAGCAGAGATAATGCTGCTTGAGTTCCACTTTCAGGCAAATTCTTCACAGTGAAGTGTTCACTTAGCATGTATCAGAGAAGATCATCAAAAAGTTGCATTCAGAGCAGTACAAGTTGTAAATTATAGACACAAGCAAGACCTATATACCCTCTAATCTGAGCTCTCTATTATAAACATGCAAATCATTAAACTTGCACGTTGCAAAGGAGCTGAGAACTGACCTGCCAAATAGCTTATTTGACCATTTATGTTGTAAGTCTGCGATAACATACTTCAGATCTTAACAAACTTGCACTGTGTGCAGATTAAAACAAATTACAAATCTAGTCAACCGGTAGATGTGTGCTGCCACTGTCCCAACCAGTTAAAGAGGAACAGTGGGCAACAGCCAAATAAAAGCTTGATCTTTCATCACCTCAGCACAACATGATGCCTGGACTTTTTTAACAGAAGCCACTTTTATCTTGCAAATGAATCAAATCACATTTATTATTTTTATTTAAAACAGTGTAAAAGTCCTTTATTACTAAACATAAGGATGAATGTCAGTAATGTCAGTAATGAATGTTAGAGTTGTTAATGTGAATTTGCAAACTGCAAAAAGTGAAATTTACTCACTCATGCCATCCAAGATGTTCGTGTTTTCTTTCTTCAGTTGAAAATAAATTAATGTTTTTGAAGAACAAAACATTTTTTTTCTCCATATAGTGGACTTTAATGGGACAGGTTGCAGGTCCAAATTGCAGTTTCAGTGCAGCTCCAAAGGCTCTACACAATCCCAGCCAAGGAATAAAGGTCTTATCTAGCAAAACGATTGGTCATTTTCTAAATAAATAATTAATTTATATACATTTTAACCACAAATGCTCATCTTACACTAGCTCGACTTCGAGTAAATTATTAGGAAATTTTTATTCTGGAAGTGAACTAATCCTTTAAAGTGGTGGTTAACTGTTTTTTGTTTTTTTTTCTAGGCTTGATTGTGTTTATGGGGAGCAGGCTAACATGTGTTAATGCTTCTTTTAAAAAAACAAAAAAAACATTATTTTCACATAATTTATCTTTATTCCACAACGCTCTGTCCCTTCTCTGATAAACACGCTGATTATTTCCTGCTTTTATGAATCCCCACCTTCAGAAATACGTGATTGGTTAGGTGCCCCAGTGTGTTGTGATTGGCTAAACTGCCGAGTGCATGTCTAAACGTCCCGCCCCTCAGCTCAGCGGCACGGGCCTGATTGTATTGTGAACAATGGCATCGTCTATATTTCTTATCAATCTGAGCCCGACTGAGTCGCAGAGGATATTAGTGAAGAGGATTAGTGAAGTAGGGCTCTTAATGGTATGTTTTTTTTGTTGTTGTCTCATACTTTTAGATACGCTGTTATTTGTAAATGCTACTGCTTCTGTTAGCTTTTAATATACGGTTTTGTCATGATTAAAGCTTTAATACAGTACGGCAACCGCATGCGCTTCCATGTTTAAAGTCCACGTGAAATCAAAATTGACTTTATTTATTTTGTTAGCGCACATTGCTATTTCTGTGGTGAACAATTCATCCATGCAAGTCAATCCACAAAAACAAAAATGTTTGCCTTCATAATCTTTAATCTAAATCTGAAAATGCTCCTCCCCTCTAAAATGATGGGCCTTCTCTGATGACATCAGTTTGACGGCTTGGGGATGAGCGTGACATCCTTAACCACACCCCTCCAACTGTCAGTGTTCATTTCTGAATGAAACGCCTACTTTACTACATCCAATCAATTCGCAGTAAAAAAAACAAGCCATGCCCTCTATTTTCCTCATTCAATATTCTGTTTCTCTCGGAAGTACGTCACAATACGGAAGTAAAAACGGTCGCAAACGTCCGGTTCACGTGGACTTTAAAACTTGTCATAGCTATGTGAAAATAAGTGTATTCACTGACCTGATGAGCTGAATGAGACAGAGAGAGAGATGCAGAGCAGGAGGACGCGAGTAACAGGATAGAGAACCGCTGCTTTAGAACATTGATTTTGAAAGTTGTGTCTCCATTAGAATCATCAGAAAACAGAATTGTGATTCATATATGAAAATATTTTTACTTACACCCCTAGTTTTTTCTTCCTCTTCTCTATAGAAGCACAGCATGGCCTCACCCCCTTCATTGTAGTCCCTATGAGCCGTTTTTGTAGGCATTAAACTGCCAGAATTTTAAAAGACAATATCTCTGTTTGCACTGAACTTTCAGCGCTGCAACAACAGCAATATTACACACTAACTAACGTTAAAAAAGTGAAATCACAATCAACCACCCCTTTAATGAATCAAAAACAGCCGACACTAACCATTTAGCCTGATTCACAAGCAAATGAATCATGAGTTTGTTGTTTTAAGTGAATCAAAATCATACAGTGTGAACAGTATAGTCCGATTCGCAAACAAATGAATCTTATGAGATCGGTCTTTTAATAAATTGCTAATTTTTTCGTTCCTTTATTAAGATGCATTTTAGTGATCTGATCACAAATGGTCAACACTAAATACAGGTAAAAACAGGGAATTTCATAGCAAGACACACAGACTGCAATCAAAATCACATTTGCCATCCCTATCCTTAGCTTGCTCGCAAGCCACAAAATGTGGCTTTGTCCATTTAATCATAGTTGTGCATAGCACTTAATGCTCCTGTGAAGGTAATGTATTTTGTTGTTAAAGATACATATTTGCATATAAAGACAAAATATGGAAAACCAGAACGTGAATTTCATGAATTAACCCTATAATTTCATTTTACAGACTATTTTGGCCTTTCCATCATTTTGAAATGCTTTGGTAATAGGAAAAAATGATATAAGAGGACACACCTGGTCATTATCACAGCATTGTAGAATCGCTGTAATGAACCATGATTACATTGCATGAGAACATATGATTGTCACCATGACAACAGCTTCAAGACTGACAGCTACCTAAATTAATAGCATACAAAGTGGTATGTTTTACCGAGTGGCTAACGTGGCCCTGTTGTGCCCAGTGCATTAAATGGCTGTCAGTCATCACTAATATTCATTAGTTTATCCAAACAGTTGTGGACTTCCCAGGATCGGAGAAATGAGCTGGTCTTTTGAGTCTCAATAGGCTCTGCTCCTCACTGGCAGCTGATGATGAGGTCAGTGAATGAATGTACATTATTTGTGAGCGCCAGAGAAGCAGAATAGAGACCAAGGACTCACACATTGTGTCACACAACAAGTCAATTAGTAAACTTAGCAAGTCTGACTGTTTTTACCCATCCACAGCTCGGGTCAGAACCAGTTCAGATTTGAACAGCTCAGTGATGTACACAGAGGCCATAAGTTTTCAAGTCCACTCTCTGCTCCCCGAGGATCTGCCCCGGTTTGACCCATGATGACCGCTTCCTTCCCCACCAGTGTTTAGTTAACAAAACAGAACCTTTTCTCACTCTCTGTCTCTGACTCTTCTTCCAATCCCAGAATGCAATCTGTCAAAGGCCCATTGTCCCAATCAGCAGCAAATAGAACGTGAGTGTTTCTACCATGCATAATAATGTTCCATTTACTCTGGCTGAAACAGATGTCCCGGAGAAATGCCAGCAGATTGTCACGGAGAACATTGTCAAGGTAATAACCTTGTTCTCCTCTAACTGGGTACAGCTCCCTTTCCCTTTTAGTTAGAAATCACACAAGTGGAACAATGTCTCATGTTCTGGCAACACTTTGATATTTTGGCCTCTGCAGAGATTGGTTCCATTAGCAGCCTGCCTGAAAACAGGAAAATGTATGTCTTATTCAGTGTGCAAATTATAGGATAACTTTCAGAGTAATTTTTGTGACATTTTCAGGCTGTATTAATTTCAATGACACGCTAAAGTATTTTTTTTATGATATTTACTTACTTACTTACGTCATTTAGCAGACGCTTTTGTCCAAAGCGACTTACAAATAAGAAAAAGTAACTAAAACTAAAAAGTTACAACTCTATAAATACTATCTACCCACATATTTAAGAAAATAAAGAAATGAAATAAAATTGACACATGCATATAACAACAACATTTCAATAATAAACATATCAATGAAAAAATTAAATAAAAAGCATACTACTATCCCTTGCCGGTGTCCCTGCCCGGTGGAGTCGCACGGTAGAGTCGATGGTCTTTACACTCTTTGGTCTAAGAGGGCTTCACACGACGACTGCCGCGGTATAATAACCTTTATTATACCAATCCAACAAATTATCATTTCAATTCAGCTGGACCCACTTTCCTATTTATCAACTACAAATGGCCAAGCAAGTGCACACACTGACAAGATACACGATACAGTACGAGACCAAACGCGATTTCAGCAACTCTCATCCCAGTAAACAAAATAAGCGTTTCCTAGCAACGGCAAATGCGCTAAACACTGAGACAAGTAAATACACTTACGAGCTGATTTTAAACTTCCGCTGATAGACTGCTTCTCTTAAAGACCACTTCATTACACTGCCTTCTGCTGGCGCTTGAACCCACTTTCCTATTTATCAACTACAAATGGCCAAGCAAGTGCACACACTGACAAGATACACCATACAGTACGAGACCAAACGCGATTTAATCTGAATTTCATACCCTCCTAAAAATTAAGGTTCCAAAAGGAGGTTTTTGCAGTAATGAATTGTCTTTCAGTGAACAAAGCTTTAAAAAAAGAACCCTTTTTTCTTAGTGAAGAAAATTGTAAAATCTAACAAAAAAGAAAGAAAAAAAATGTTTCCACTATTTCCACTATACAAGAACCTTTTTTGTGGAATGGAAAGTTTCCATGGATGTTCTTCATAGAACCATTGACCAAATCCACCATTTTGTCTGACAAACAAATCAGACAGGAGATGTCAATGGACTTAACTTGAACTGTCTTTCCACAGTTGAAATAAAATACTTCTGATGGTCATTCATGTTTATTTCATGAAAAGATGATCGGTTTACGTGCTGCTTGAACTGAGCCGATCCAGTGATCTGTCACGACGCATTAAAATACCACAAAACTGTTTTTATTGTTTGAATTTCCTAAAAAAAAATAAAAAAATAAAAGTGTTGTCAGCATGTTGTCAGTTTCCTCTTTGTTCCATGTATTTTTTTAATGCATGAGAACATGATTTTGTAGTGTGAGAGTGGCATGGTTTGTTGGAAATAGCAACAGTAACTAAGGCAGGTTTTTGTGATGGGTCAATTGGCATCGAGTTCTTTATCAGAAAAGTAAACAAATTAAAAATGGAAATGTATCTAATGTTAGTGTATCATTTGATGTTCACTTTCATTTGCTTTGATAAACCTGCAAATGGTTTAACTTCAAATGTCCTTTTGTGTTTGATTTAGAAGAAAGTTATCTGAAAAAAGGCTGTCTCAATCATTTACTGTTAAACAAATGACTAATGACTTGTGTTTGTGTGGCAATCTCAGGTCTAATCTGCTCAAAAGATTCAGATTAGTTTTTAGAAATCACACATAACAGAAAAAATACCTTTAATGTCAGACTGATTCAATGTGTTAACTGTTAATAAAAGAACCTGTTAAATGTTTAATTAATTGCTTGTGTTACAAATTAAACTAAAATAAGATTGGGTTGTAAATTTGGAGTTCTTTTAAAGGATATTGAAGGTCATGCAAGAAGAACTTGAGCTGTGTGAATATTACATCTTGCAGGCATGCAGGGTTCTTCTTGTAGAAAAATATGCTGCATGTCTTGCGACCCTCGGTGATAAATGATAAGGAGGACACTGTTTTATATTAATCAAATCCTTTTGCACTTACAAGTATCAGCATCCTTTAAATGACTGCACCCACATGAAATTCTCATGTGTCTTTTTTGACCTGTGTTCCATATATAACAGAGAGAGAATGACATACTGTCGGCTTTCAGGTTTGCTGTGTGGGTGTTGAACCTCCACTGAGGTAGGGAAGTTCATCTTTTCACACACTTACTGTTGGATAGTGAAGTGCCATAATAGATTGTTGAGCTTTGTAGGTACAAAATAAGTTAATACATGGTAAAGAGCATGTTAATCAATTAAGAATCATTGAAGTGTAAGCACAAGTTTTGCATTGTCACAGATTCACACCTTTTAGTGAAATATAAAGATTAATATATATATATATAAATATATATATATAAGATATATATATATATATTTATACGCAGCCATGCATCTTGAAAAAATGCTGTTTTGCAACAACAAAAAAGGGCTAATATTAACTAAATTGATGGTGCAGAGTTTTTTAATTTTTCAAATTTCATGTATCAGCTGTAATGTACTCTACAAAATAACATAAGGAGACAAATGTCAAAATTCTATGTTTTAGTAGTCTATGTTTAGTTATCTTATAAACCCTGACGGAGAGATAGACATATGCTTCTATCACAAAATCTCTTTAATGCATTCATACATTTAAAACAGCTAAGAATTTAACAAATTGTAACCTTGCTCAGAGGGAAATAGGAATCGTGTCTTTGTGACAGTTTCTCTGGTGATTAAGAGATAATGCAATACTTTTTCAAAAGCAAAAATTCTATGAAATGCACATTATATTTTGTGAGAACTTGTGACGTTCTAGAGCAAAACAGACCAAACAGACTATTTTTGGAATAAGCACCCTAAAATTAGTAGGACACAAGTATTGGATTTCATTCAGCAAATATGGACAGCAAATAGTATGTTATGCATCATAAAAATAGGTGCACAATATGACCAGATTTAACCTCTACGTCTTTGAGGAAATGTTTTGCACCGTCATCTATCTCTCTCCTCGCTGTCTTTCTGCATCTCTTCTAGTGCCAGGGTTAATTAATACACTGGGAATAGCTGTAATTCTTCCCTCCTGTCTCTCTTCCCCTTGGAAGAAGTATGGGAATATTGAACAGGCATATATACCTCTATATGCAGTGCCATGCAGGTGTAATATATGTTTCTTCTCCATAAACAACTGTTCCCTCCTTATGTCATTAGATTTTAAAACGCCAGTGTTTAATGTCTCCTAGTCGTTCCTATAACAGACCTGAAACAGATGTTTCAGTTTCTAACTCCCAAACGATTCCGTTCCCGATGCTCTCTTCATCAATATTGAATGGGCACATCAACCTTTCACAGATCTCAGGAGGGATCCATGTGGATGAATGATGGCTACCTTGTTTGAATATACAGTCCAATATCATTATGCAACATCTAGTTCTAACTGTGTGTTGATTCTGCCCTCCCATTTCCATGAAGTACACGTCTCTTCTCTTTCTCAGTTTATCTATAGAGATCTATTCATCTGCTCTTCCTTAATGTCTATTTTAGTCTTGTTTTCCTGACAAGCATCTATATATATTTTTTCTAAGCCCATGGGCAACATTTCCTTAGCTTAAATCAATAGCAAATAGAGATTTATACTTAAAAATGAAAACAAACTCAGTTCAAGATGTTTTTGTCTTTTTTGCAATTTTGCTTCTATTAAATGTTTTTGTTGTTGTTGTTTTTCCCATTTCTAGAGCTTTACTCAGACCTTTTAAAACATTTAAAATTGTCTTGATAATCATATAATTTTTCATTTAAAATTGTTTTATGAAAAATGCAAAACACAATCATTTTCACTAGTAGTGGACCTTTGGGCCACACTGTATGAGCCCATGGTAAAAATATGACCAGAGCAGTACAGAACCCGCATTGTGCATTGCGTGTGGAGTAATGCACTGCACCAACACAAAGTCATCAAACACGGTCGCCCTGGAGTGCTTAGCACAATCCTTTGTGTTTTTGGTGCTGTGAATCAGCACGCCTGAACCAAAATAGGCAAGTAGGTCAGTGGTGTTTCTATGCTATTCATCAAAGTCCCTCTGGCTCTGTCTATGCAACCAAAAACTTGAGACACAGAGCATGCATGCCTTTCTCTTTCCATCACACTCATCAAAAGGGTGCAGTTCTTTTTATTCAGACTTGCTGATAACATTTTTCATAATTGCTCTTGGTCCACTTACAGCATGACGTCAGTCAAGGTTTTTTGGACAAAAGTGGTGATAATTTAGTTTGTCACAATCATTTTCCATCCCATCCCAAGAATAAACAAGCTTTTTTTGGCTACTGTACCCATAATAGACTAAATGCCAAGGATTATGTTAAATATGTGCACTGAAATGTTCTGGAAAAACAGCTAATGTCAAAAATGATCAAAAACCTATTTAGAGGAATATTTATGGCTTCAATAGAAGTTAAGATCAATCAACAGTAGTTGTGGCATAATGTTGATTATCCAAAAATAAATAAACTAAAATCTAGGTTACAGTGCAGCACTTTCACTGGAAGTGAATGAGCCAATCCATAAATGTTCAAACATTTAGCCACAAGACATAAACAATATTTGTATTAACATGATTTTACTGTGAAAAACAAAAGGTTTTCTGTGTAAAGTTATTGTCATGCTTCTGCAGGAGGATTCTCAAATAACAGTCTTAATAATAACGGGGAACACGGGCAGGACACACGTAGAACTTAGACATTTAATTCTGAACACTAAACACTGGAAAGCACAGGGCTTAAGTACTAGGAACTAAACGAGGAAATAAATGGAACACAGCTGAAACCAAAGAACAATCAAACACGAGGGAGAAACTAGGTCATGGGGAGCAAAACAAACACAGAGACAGGAACATGGACGTGAAAGTTAAATACAATTACAACACAATTCCATAAACACGAAAATAATCGTTTTAAACATTTTTAGCGCAAATAATACAAGTTTTAACAGATCAATTGATGTAAAAGGTTCTTAAAATGTGCATATATTTTTTGCTTAAAAGAAGTAAATGAGTGGTAGAGTTGAAATTATAACCGTCATAAAAAACTGTAAAAAAATGCTTTTGACTGAGCTTAGCTTAACAATTTTTTGTAAATGCAAGTATAATCTGCATTGTGTCTTTTTGTGGCATTTAGAATAGTTATTTATACTACTTTCTTATTATATCGCTCCTATTAGTCCGAATATACATCATTACCTTTCTCTGAAAACTGAATGGACATCATTGATATTGATATAGTCATCAAAAACGTAGCCAAATTATGTCACATTTGGTCCTGCATTTTAATACATGGCCTTTTCGAACTTGGAAGGAAGTTTACGTAATGAATGTTACAGTATGTTTTAGTACATCAAACTCATTTCAAAAGATCAAGGGAAATTTGATTCTTCATCTTTCATAAACACCCAGAAATTGATTTAAATGGACATGATAATATGCAAAGACTGTATTCTGGCAAAATTATATGGAAATTTTTAGGGTATTAATTTCTCAGTGTAATTAAACATTAAAACAGAGTAGTTTAGTGTCGTGTGGTGGATGGTTTCCTTTAGTGCTGTGCTGTGCTTTTTTTTTTTTTGTCAGCAGCATGAACGGCAATATAGATGAGAATTACCTCTATTATCCAAGGCCTCTAACACCAGGCTGCTCTACCATCTGAATGAGAATGAGAAGCCATAGCTGTCCTGTGTCTTTTTTAATTAAGCCTCATTTAACTTTTCACAGGAAGAAAAATTATTTCTGCAGCTCATATTACTCACTATTAGAAGCTATTACGCCTGCCAGTGATTCCAGACTTAGACAAGATGAGGGTCATTGCGAGTCGGCACATTGTCTGGTGTAGGTTTAAGGAAAATTAAAGAAACCGGTAATTATTAAGTTTTTTTGTGTGTGCGCACAAAATGATGGCAAACACAAAGAACGACTTGAGAATTTATAAATGATTTCTTTTATCCTCACAATGTCAGGATTGCCATGCAGTAATTGCAGAAACCATCAAGGCCATGGCGAGTTTGGCGACCAAAACAGAATCTCAGAGAATGTGAAGCACAGATCACTTAACCTTTCCAAACAGTGCTAGAAAAAATGTTAAACTCTTTTATGTATCATTTGAAAATTTTGGATTCTTCTGAGAATAAACATATCATTATAACAGTAACATTTCATCCCTAGTTTAAGACAACAGAAAAAAGCTATTTTAGTTCTGCTGTGATGATTGTTTGTTTCCTGAGCGCAATCTTAAGACTGCCTTCTATAGTGCTGTTCATTCCGCTACATTTATCCCAGCTTAATCAAAGGAAAATACACAATGTCCTCAGCAGAGCTTACGTATCTGACAGTGACAGTGAGCATGGTTTCTTTCATTACAACACGATCAATACACTCCAATCAATCATTTTCTTGCCAGAGTCAGAGGCCTTCCAATACCTTTACCCGAGCCCACTGCACAGACCAAGAGACAGAAACTGGACGAGGGAAGATTTCCTGGGTTTACAGCAAATGCTTTAATACCTTGACATATGAGCGCTCTTTGAAACTGGTTGCAAAGGAGCCAAACTGTAATCTTTGTAAGAGACTTTGTGATAACGACGCCACCCTTAGACCCCGTGCACATTCAAGTCATCTTCAAAAGGGACACGATAGTCTGAGGCCTAGTGGTCAGTGATACTTGTGTCGTTCAAATTGCAGCTTGTGACATTTCCTAATACCGTTTCTGTTCCACTATTATATCTTCAAAAGAGCAGAAATTAAAATCGTGACAGCAGCTACATTATCAGAATAATACTTACCCATAAATTAAACAAATCGGATGCGCATACTAAGCCGTTTTATCATTATATCTCAGACTTGAAGTAAAGTCGCAGCGTTTCAAATTGAGATATTAAATGGGGCCTAAAAAGCCTGTTATTTATTACACGTTCTGTTCACACGTACAGACAGTTCAAGGATGTATTAGCTCGACTCCCTGCAATATGTTGTATTCGCAAAACTACTTGCAATTCCCCGTGATGATTAAAACTATAATTCAGAATCAATTATCTAGTGTTTTGTTATGAAATATGCATGTCATAAGTTGCCTATAGTAATCAGATTTACAGATGGATCCTGGGGTCATATTAGGCTAAATCCCATAAAAGAAATATTCTCAGAGGAGAGCGCTGAGTTTCTCTTTTTATGAGGGTG
Source organism: Barbus barbus (assembly GCF_936440315.1). Lineage (NCBI taxonomy): Eukaryota > Metazoa > Chordata > Actinopteri > Cypriniformes > Cyprinidae > Barbus > Barbus barbus. The sequence continues at coordinate 13,580,491 of NC_136761.1, forward strand.
CTAGTAATCCTATAAAGTCTGGATTTGCCTTTCTTTACGAGGCTCAGTGTTGTGTTGGATCTTAGGGGCTTATGAGCTGCCAAACAGGGACAAATTACAAATCATTGAGAAAAACCAAAGCACTGCTGCTATCGATTCAAACAAATCAAGGGTAAACAGCTTTCTGCATGATCTGTCCACTCCAGCGCATTCATGTCCCTGGATACACAGCCATTGTAGCTGCTGGGAGGCGCGTTGATCTCCCAGCATGCTGTGTTACCTGTATTCACAGATCCCCCGGCTTATCTCCCACAGGATGACGATAAAAATATGTGAGGATTTTTTGTTTATTTCCGTACAGAGGTACACATTGACCTATCGGACACAATATCGTGGCTGTGAACTTGTTGTGTAAAGGTTGCACAGCCTGTCCTGAGCAGCACTTGAGCAAATAAGTGAATCCGTACACAGTCAATCCAAAATAAACAGTGTGTTAGTTTGATTCAGGACATGAAATGTGTGTCTTCAGGTTCAGGCTTAGGGAATGTTTGCTCGTCATTTGGAAATAGATTTTTTTGGTGCGTCCTTTGAATTTAAAATAGCTTTTTAATTAAAAACAAATAGAAATTCAAATGGACATTGTGCAGGAAATGGGTTTGAAGGGCTGAATGATGGAATGATTGATTAAGTGTTGATTATATGGTCGTTTGTTTCAGGTAATGACAATACAAGTCACATGTAAAAAAGAGGACGGACAAGAGGATCCTGCTGGACTTTAGTAAGAAAATACTAGAGCAGTGTTTCTCAACTCTATCAAATCAGGTCCGTTTTGGAAGCAAGAGCAAAAAAAAAACAAAAAACAATGCAAAATTGAAATAATATATTGCAGTTAACCATATAATTGTATATAGTTAGGTGTACAACTCTTAAAAAAGGGGTAAAAAAAATGCCTCCCATACCTTTTGTTCACATCAAAGGCTGTGTGTCCAATCAAGATTCATCTATCACTTAGTAGAGCCTAGCCAAACTAGACAGATGCCAACATGCATGACATCCTATCATCTTCAAAAACCAATCAAAACTACATAAGGAAAGGGAAAATACAAAGCAGATTAAATGCAATTGCAGCAAAGATAAACATGGTTTGTGTCAACAAAAATATGTTATGCATCGAATGATTGGCTTAAACCCTTTAAACTCCAAGAGACATTTTGAAACTAAATTCATCAAGTTTAAGTCATTTAGTTAATTTTGCATATTGTTGGGTGTTTGCAGTTTATGATAATGCTTTATGAATATACATTTTATATGATAAAATATAATGAGGGGGTTCAAAACAGGTCAGAAAATAGCCTATTACTTCTGAAGTATGATATTTTAAATGTACAAAATCTTGATAACATTATAAGTGGACCTCAGAGAACAGTACAAAATAAAAAACAGAGGCAGTTCATTAACCCTTTAAATGAATCAAAAATGACAATAAAGTCATGTATAATATAGCAAAATATTTATTTTTCAAATAAATCGTCATGTGGCACTGAAGACTGGAGTAATGATGCTAAAAATTCAGTTTTGCCATCACAGGAGTAAATTACATTTAAAAATATAATAATAATAATAATATATAATATATAATTAAAATAGAAAATAATAATTTTATCCCTCTATATGCAGGATCCTGGACTGTTTTGTTGTGTTTTTGCTCCTCATGTGTTCACTGTGACCCAGTTTCTCCCCAGTCTGGTTGTGTTAATTTGCTCCAGGTGTGTCTCGTTGTCTTCCCCAATTACCCTGTGTTTATAAGCCCCAGTCCTTTCAGTTAGTGATCGTCCCGGAAGTTGAGCCCAACCTGTCAGACCAGGTGCGAGAGCCGGCGCCAGCGCCCATCACGAGGGAGCAAGCCGTGGACGGTGTGAGCGTGGAGTAGAGTCTCCGCTGGTCCCGTCCAGCTCCGAGGATCCAGATCCGCCATGGTCGCCCGAGGACCCTGATCCGCCATGGTCGTCCAAGGACCCAGGTCCATCATGGCCTTCCAAGGCCCCAGATCCGCCATGGTCTCCCGAATCTCCAGTCCTGCCATGGCCTCCTAAGGCTCCGGATCCACCAGGGATTCCCAAGTCTCCAGTTCCGCCATGGCCTCCCGAATCTCCAGTCCTGACATGGTCTCCCAAGGCTCCTGATCCGTCCTGGAGGCTTCACTGTCCTAGCCTGGTTCTGCTCCAGCCTCCAGGACGCCCGCCCCCCCTCCCCGATGTTACTGTTACGGTGCGGGACGCACCTTCCGGGAGGGGGGCGATATCTGTAACAGAACTGTTTGTTTAGTTTCCTTTTTGTCCTTATTTGGTTCTTCCTGTTTTAGTTTCTGACCTAGTTATGTTAATTAATTATCGTCATCACCAGTGTTCTATTAATTACCTGGTTTCCTCGTTTGTTCCTCCCCTTTATAAGTCCTCAGTTTTGCCATTATGTTTGTCCGATCTTGAGTTTACTTAATGTCTTATGTGTGTTGATGCTACTGATTAAAAATTACTCTTTTGTTATACTTTCGTCAAGCGCCTTTTTGTCTACAACCACTGGACCGTAACATTATCATTGTATTAACACTGATATTTAATTATAATATAGTAGATATAATCCAAATGCCTAAATCTTTTTCTGTGCATATTTTTGCCCTACCTGCTTCCGTGATGTGATTAGTCACGTGGCATTTACTGCTGAAGTGATTGGACCAGCCAAGGAACTGCCATTAAGATGAATGGAAATGCTAAGAGCTAGCTTTCTCCAGGTATTACAGATCTCCTTGCCTCCTCTGCCTTTTCTGTTATTCTGTTAACACCCTTTCCTCAAGTCATTCTGTGGGATTCAATCACGAATCAGTAGTTTTTCACTCTTTTGTCAGAGGACGATTTCAGTAAAGATCAGCCTGATTTTGTCAGAGAAAGATGCTTCAGTGGACTTTTCTGAACTATCAAATTGCACATTCTTTGCCCACATAATAAGATATAAGACATAAAGGTCACAGAGCTAACCTTTCCAGAGAGATGTCAGCCTTACACAGAGAGATCTGTGCTCTGTGCTTCAATGAGAAGCACAAATTTCCCTACAGCGAGGTTTGCCTGTCACCTTTACCAGCTAACAGTTTACCTTTATTGAGCCTGGTATCTAATTGTTTACCTTTTAAGCAATTACACCCCTTTCTCATGGAAAACACCACCTATATGCAATGCCACATTAAATTAATCAGGACACATTGAGCATTAACTAGGTGAGCTCGCTCTCTTTCTCTTTGTCTCTCTGTTTCGGTCATCAGAGCAGAAAGAAATGTTTGAATGCACACTGGTTCTAGAGGTATCAATTAGTCATATGTTAGGGGAGCCTTCAAAGGGGACATTGAAATTCAAATTAATTTCAGCGCTTTCATTAAATGAATTATGCTTTGACAAAGTCATGAAGGCTGTTGGATCTGTGCTCTGTTTTTAAAAGCTGTGCTTTGATTAAGATATTTTTTGCAAACACAAAATCTTTCTGTAAATGTAGATGTCCAATTCTCTAAAGAATCTTCTTAACTGTTTCTTTCATTTAAACTGTGCACACATGAGCCCTATTCGGATGGGACTGATTTTCCCTGAAGAGGTTGTGTAAAAAATGTTTCACAGACGTACTTTTTGATTTCTAATCCCGTCTGAATCAAACACGTCTGTTTTTTTTTTTTTTTTTTCTTGTACAACCTTGGTAAAAGTGATTGAGCAAATTACCTAGTGGTTTTCAGCTAACTCTGAAGTCCTCTGAGAAATTTAATCCCATCCGGATAGGAATGTTTGTTATTGCAGCATATTATTTTTCCCAACAGTTCTCCTCATTTATTTTGACCTTCGCTGGATACTCTAACTAAAACTAAATTTCTTGGTGCGCTGCATGGTGAATGGATTTAGACTTTTATTTATTTATTTATTTTAATAACAAAAGGGGGTAAAATGATTGCCAAGGGTTCATATAGTACTATGCTGGAAAACTATTTAAAAAGATAATTAATCAGTAATGAGAGTTTAATCACACAAATTGCTCATAATAGCAAACTCATGTATGATCCTCATCTCCTTTAATTTGATACATAATGCTACAATTATAGCACATACGTATGTCTTGTTTATTTCAATGGCTTTTGTGACGCACACATCCAGACCACAAGACATCCAATAATCCCTGCATCCTAACAGCAACCTTAGCAGAACTTATAGACATCCCAATGCAAATCCTATACAAATCCCTATATGAAATCACAGACATCCAGATGTTAATAAATTATTGGCCGTAGGTTAGACACCTCCTGGATGAAAACGAGGCTTTTAGAGATAGACATACAGTCTTTAGCACGCACTGTATGAAAGTCCTAGATTAATTTATACAACTCGCAACTTTCAAAACAGTTTCATGAAGTTTTTTTTTTATACCGAAAGATTTTTTTTTTTTAGAAAGTCATTTCATCAGCTGAACAATCGGTATTTTGTTAAAAAAACAGCACAGTCCACTGAACACACTGCACTTCTATCACTCACAGCCTCTTTTTCAATTTGAATATGGCACTATCCTGACTAAGGACTATTGTAACTCATTTAACTAATTGTAACATAATTTTGAAAAAAAAATCCCATCTGAAAAGGATTACAGAATCATAATTATAACAGACACTGCCATGCACATTATAAAATATCAAAAAGTCCCACTTATTTAAAAATACACCACATAGAATGTAAATGTGTTATATAAAATATACAAACATACAAGAAAAAGGAATATAGAGCCTTTTACTGCAGTTTTGTGGTAAATGAATTTGAATATGCTGTGCCATTTTTGGTTACCCATCATGCTTTATAGCTGGGGTCAAATAAGAGTGAGTTTTATCTAATTACTCACTAAGACTAGAAAAGTATTATGGAGTATTCTTATTTGGCAGAAGAGTTATATTTTTTTTGGTAATACTGTGTTCTCCAGACTGCAAAAAGTGATGCAAACACTCATTATGTAACTAAAACTCACTGTTATTAATTTTTATGGAAAGAGCATGCCACAACCCACAATCAACAATGCTTTGCAAAGTCTCACAGAAAAATGGAGACTATGATTATCTGTCCCCTTGGATCACAAGAGTATCTTTATTTGTGCCACCGTATATGACATTCTCGATTGTTGTCAACTCTGTGAAGAACATTTTGTATGAAGCTGATGCTTTTAATGTAAGAAACATAATCTAATAAGGGGATTTACACTCTCTTTTCCCCTATATTCCAGTCTACATCTTGCATTATCTGTTCAAAAACAAAGCACTGTCTCAATCTTACACCACTGGTTGAGCTAGTGTTCTGTCAGGCCTAGTTAGGCCCGATTAAACAATCTTATTGCAATTCTATAGTGTTGCTGTAAGTACATTCTTCACCTTTCTCAAATAAAAATGAAATCCTTCTTGCCATTCTCAAAATTAAGTCATATATGAGTAAGGCATAAATAGCACCCATTAATCTAAGCAAGAGGAAACTAGTAGGAGGGCTAATTACTGCATAAACAAACACCACAAATGATTATTAAATGATTGTAGTGTGTTGATGTTGCTGCTTCCACATAATATTCTGCTTATCAGCAAAAATAGCTCTTCAGATGTACATACAAAATCTGCTGTAAACCAACATTAAACATGCATTTCCCAAACTGCAGTTCTGTTCTGTTCTGTATTTTAAGCCCTGAAAATTAGTCTGTCAACCAATCACAGAACTGAAATGGCAATAATGTAATAATATTCCGATTTGATTATTTCCGTCATCATTTTTCAGATCCACAGGATATTAAATGAAACACTTAGCAAGCACCGCCATGCACTGATAATATTTTGTTCCTTCTCATTACAGTCTGCTCTGTGTAATCTATTAAGAGCGCACCAAGTACAGGCGGATAATTTATTACAGTGTTTTGTTTAAAATGAAGCTTGTCGTTGATGAATCTATACAATTTCATCTGATGCAATCTCTGTTCTTTTATTGCCATTTCGGTGACAATTAACATCACGTACAGTACAGCATGCTACCTCATCAAGCATCAATTCATTGAAATGCACGTAACTGATATCCTAATGTCCTAAATGTAATGGGTGTGCGCAAACGAGAGAGGAGGGTCTTTATTGCGGAAACTGCGCGTATATGAGATGATTCTCGTAGCGGTTTTGTTCCCAGGCAGCCCTCAGGTTCAGCTGAGCTGTTTGATAATGGCTGATGACTCTGCTGATGAATTTGCTGGGGAGGAGGGGGGGACCGAGGGGCTGCATTGCTCATGCTTCCTGATTTTGGCAATGCATCCATGGTTGGCTAGACTTCATAACAACCCCTATGTAGAATCCAGCCGGGAGTATTCTGTCAGCCCTGCCAGTGCCTGATTCTGAGCCTGATACGCTACAATTCAACACAATACAATCACAGTCCTTCCGAGCCAACACTGGTTATCCAAATCATAGCAAATATGTCAGTAAATCGAACATGTGAGGGAAGATGAGGAAAAATACTATTTTAATACTCCATCTGTCAGAAGGCTTGACATGGCTTTTTCATTAGCTCCTGGTGTGTCATAGCAGATAATAATAAAGACAGATGACTGGGTGAAGAGCACTTCACTTGTTTGGAGCATTTAGGTGCCCTATTCTACTACCTGCGACACCCCTTCGTAATAGCGAGGGATTGTATCTAGACTAAGAAAATGATCTCATCCACGTCATCCAGATCTCAATCATCCACACTGCTGTATTTCTGGCATCCGGCATCTTTCTTTCTCTCCTCTCTTGCTGTCTGAGGGGAGAATTCACTGAGAATAAATTGTGCCCACCATTGTGTATTTGTCTACAGTGTTCATTTTTAATGCAGTTTTTTTTTATAACTGAGGTGCACAAACATTTTACTATGAATGAATCAAACTTAATTAAGGGTCATGGCCCAAAAATTTTATTTTGCAATTAATGCAATGCATCATGTACTGTAAATAAATTTCAGTCAGAATAATTTAAAATTTTAGTTGACAAAGAAAATGTCCAATATTCAAATATTTGAGATATTAATTGACTACAATTTAAAATCATTATCTGTCACCTTGGATCACAAAATTGTATCTTAAACTGAGCCATGGCAGACTTGATTCTTATCAACTCTGTGAAGAACATAAGAAACATTATTTAATAAGCTGGGCATTTAGACTGTTTTCTCCTATATTCCACTCTACGGCTTGCATTATTTGTTCAAAAACAAAGCCCCGTCTCAAACTTACACCATTGGTTGAGCTACTATAATTTAAAATCATTAAAAAATGTGTTTAAATTATTGTCACAATAATTGCATTTTTCTCTCGTCTTCATTATTGTCGATGAAAGGAGGGGATCATTTTCATCAGATTTTTCAACACAGGCTGGCCGTGTTATTTTAGCACCTAATTCATTAAAGGAGCTAAATCAAGTAATGACACAAATATGCCTAAAAAAAATCTGTGCTGAATGCAATTTACATGTTGCAATTCCTGATCTTGCAGGTGTTTCACAATCTGCTGTAATTTACTGTGACTGTACGATTTATGTAACAAGTCTAATTTACTCTGTAATAAAATGCTTATCATATCTAAGTCTATTATAATATAAGACATGTTTGCGCTGAAATGATGAAAATAGCTCAAATACTTTGGTTAAACTGTTTGTGAATAAGATGCACATTTTTGCACTGAACTACCATGTGTAAAATTGCCTCAACTGTTTAGTAAATTCACCCCTGCATCTCCCTCTTTTTGCCCATCTGTGCGGTCTAGCAGTAAATAAGGACTCAGCTCAAGGCTAGACCTCTCTTAGTTTCTATGTTCCATCGCTGGTATTTTTGTCCTTGAAATTTAGCATGGAATGGATGTTTTTGAATGCCGTGTTTGCCAGCAATTTGCCTATTACCAAGCCTTGAGCAAATAAGCTTGCCGTCCCCGTGCTGGAGGATCGGACTGTCACTGACCTACTTCTGCACTCTGAGCCAGCAGAGAAGTGGAAGAGAGGCCGCCTGACAGAACAAGAGGGTGGACGTCCCAGGATAAGGGATATTACACCTGCTATATCCCCACATTTCCATTCGTTGTTACAAAACAACCTTTTAAGCTAATGGAAACTTCACAAACTGCTGCAGTTTGCTTCAGCAAAACAAAACAGCAATCGCTGGCTTGAAATTATTGGATTGTGCAAAGAACCCATACCAGGAAAGATCCATTGAAAGGCGGTGCTGTTATATACATACTGTTTATAGAAAATGTGGGCTCATTCTGTGGGCAAAAAGGTGAGCTGATACCGACTTTCTTGAAGCCCGGTGGTTTCAGAGAAAAATAGGACTGTTGACATCAGACGAAAAGTGAAGTGATTTCAGAGATGGAACGTGTTATTACATTTTAATGAAAGATTATGAAATCAAACATGTTTTTTGGGGAATAAGATGTCATGTGCAGAAGAATTGTCCCAGTAAGACCAGGAATGTGCATTAAGAAACTAAATAGAGGCTATTTTTATGTCATGTTGACTTCTCCTCTTAAAACTCTGAACCTAAGGACAAACTCTGAACCTCTAAGGACAAAATGTATGTTATAGTTAATATCACAAACTGAAAATTAGGAATCCTAAGGTAAGTGTGTATTATGCTCCCTTTGAAGCACATGAAGTAGGTGAAAAATTGTATAGCCTCGCTTTTTTTTTTTTTCTTCAGATCTTCAATAGACTTGAAAGGCATAAGTGCAGTCAGTGGGTGATTATGACAAAAAAGGTAATGAAAACCCTGACGCAAAGTGTGAAAGGGTTTATTTTGGGATAATGGGGCTGACATTATCCCACAAACAGTAGTACACAGCTACATTGACATGAAATACTGATTTAAGTATATTTGAGAAGTGTTGTATGTACATCATAGTGCAGGAAATTGGTTGCCTGGACAACAGTCATTTATACAAATATATTTGATAAAATACTAGAATTGACCAATCGGAATCAAGTATCCCAGAAAGTTGTGTAAGGTCATATCCTGAGAATATGGAGAATATATTATTTATTTATTTATTTTTACTCTTTGAAATGTTAAATCACTTGCTTTGGAAAGGAGTACAAAGTTAAAAACACTCAAGACACACTTGAAAGTACAGTGATGCTTTTAATCTTGCGTTATATGATCTCCATGTTTTTACGAGTGAAAAGTAAAACATCTTACAGTTTCTGTGATTACTAAAACCCAGCTTGTGCAATAGCATTATGTTTGAAAACAAGGAACCATTTAGGTGCCTTTTCATGGTCTGTTGACATTCATGTTTTAATGTCACTAACAACTAGTTTTGAGCAATTACTATTTCCACTTTCAAAAGAGATTTTCCTAACTAATGAAACAAACAACAATAAAAAAAATTGTTCCCATTAAGACATGGCTTGTTTGGCTGCCATGCTTGAAAGCGCATATTACTTTATGGTTGCTCAAAACCCTATTTCTCCATCATGGAGCCCTAATGAATCCTAATTACTCTTATCAAACTCCATTAAAATCTCAATGAAAAAAACACAAAGAATGTTTAGATTAAAAGAAGCTGGGGCATATTGATTTTATACTTGGTATTGAACATGTTCGCTCATTATTGCTGCCTCAGACTTGCGGTCAGTCCAGTTGGACAGCCATGGAGGCCAAAACTGTCCACAGAGACTCCACTACATACAGATCAAAATGAAAAGAAATCAGCATTCATATAAATTCCGGTGAAAAGCATGTCAGCTTTTATATTTCATTACTCAACATTTTTGTTTTTCCAACTAGAAGGCAGAAGTCTTCCTGTTTATTTGAAGAAAGGCAGAACTCCATAGAAGTGTGGTAATTTATGCTACAGATGTTTGCGGCAGAGCACAGCCTAGTCTGGGGAGCCATGATTAATTTATTTGTGTTTGGATAAGAGCATGTTTGCTAGGCGTATTAATATTGCTCTTTTGCTAAATCAGATCATATCTTGGTAAATTCAATATTGCCTTCTTAAATGAGTCAATGTTTTACCCTACAACTTTTAAAGGACAGCTGGTTTTCATTAACAAAATAGCCACAGGTGTTTGCATAATGAAGAATATGATCTTTCATATTCAAGATGTTATGCTGCTGTATGGTGGAGATGGTTTTGAACCGCATCTCTCCCCATAAGTCACGTGCTGAGGCTTGCGCCACTGAGTTACTGCAAGTAAAAGGATGTTATTTTCATGACATTTACGATTTGTGTCCTTTTCACCTTAGACCTAATCATTCCCAAACTATAAAACCGCAATAAATCGTAGGCTACACCAGCTCAAAAAAATTAAAGTGTCTAACATAGGAATTCTGTATTGAATGAACAGTCAGTTTTATAGAAGTTGAATGTTGATAGTTAATAAAACATCTCGCCCTTGACTCCCAATAGCAGCTGAATCACTTCATATATCCCATCAATTCTTCAAGCACTTACACAGGCTTTAGTTAATGTCAGTATGAATTATTTTGGTAGCACTTTATTTCAATAATCCACTATAGACATAAGTAATTTTGCTACTATATATCAGGTACCAGTCTTTAGTGTAGAGTAGAGTAGAGTAGAGTAGAGTAGAATGTCTATCTGCTAACACTTTATTTTGATGGTCCTTAACTAGGGTGACCATATGTGCCATTTTTCCCAGACGCATCCTGGCCAGGATTTCTACATTGCCTAAAATATCTAGGATTTGGCTTTGTTTGCATGTTCAGACCGATCGGTGTATGATATCGGTTCCTTATATGCTTTCGAAACGCTCTCGAGGTACTTTGAATCAAAGCAATATAGAAATCCTGGCCAGGACGCGTCCGGGAAAAATGGCACGTATGGTCACTGGAAGTACTAGATATAACTTTGACTTATATGTCAAATTATTCTTCTAACCCTAAACCTGACAATCTACAAATAATCTAATGAGAATTAGTTAACACGTACTGCAGGTGAAAAGTTATAGTTAGTAGAATGTCTAAAACTGGCTATCACAATATAAATAATCTAAATAAAATATAACCCAAGAAAAGCATAAACTACAAAGCTTCAAAACAAGCTCTTGTGTAGAAAGATGAGAGTCTGTTTTTTATTGCCCTTATTGTTCTGAAGGACTTTTTAAAATAAATAAACAACAGAACATGCAGTGTTTTTTCCTCTTCATTAAGTATGTTTATGTTGCCCATAAAATGTAACAGGCTTCACTAATCTTGAGCGAAAGGTAAATGGTCAATATGTCATCAAAAACAATGCTTTAAATCAAAAACTATATAAACCCACAGAGACACCATGATGTTTCTCCAGATAGAACATGAAACAGAGACAGGAAAACACAATGTTGACATTGATATCACCTAACGACTCTCTTAAAGACTATAAATGTGTGTAAATCACAAACTAGAGGGTAGTTAAAGTGCATTAGCTGCAGGATTTGTGTTCAATTAAAAGTTATTGGTCTCTTAAAAGTAAATAACTTAATTGGGCAGTAAATTGTTTGTGTAAAATTAAGTATTATGATTCAATAAAGACAAACTTCCCTCAAAGTAAATTTTAATCAACAGTATTTCTAAAAAAAACTGTGGTTATTTTACATAAAAAATTAAATTAAATTAAAAAAGTAGGGAAGATTTCATGTTTTACAAAGACCCTAAATACAGGCCTATGCACAGATTTGCAAATAATAAAAATTAGCACTGTCAAATGATTAATCGTGATTAATCACATCCAAAATATTATTATTTTTTTACATAAGATATGTGTGTGTACTGTGTACATTAATTATGTATATATAAATACAAACACATAATTGTGTTAGGATTGCAAAATAAATTATTTTTAAATGTGTTCCCACACAATATGTTCATGTTAAAAGCTGTGCATACATTCAAACTATTTTGTAAAAATTCATTAGTCATATTGTAGAAATTCAGGTGTACTGTATCCTAACAAACTCAAAAAAAAATTACTGAAAAAGTAAAACATGAACTGACAAAAGAACAAAACTACACGTTAAAGCATGATCCAGACAACACGAGGAGCACTTGCAACTAGGATAAACACAGTTTGTGTCATGTAAAACAAATAGCCTATATATATTTGATGGACTTTTTGATCTGTTTACTTTTGTTGATGAACAGTTTTGATAATGCTGTTTCCTACTATAAGAATAATAATATATAAGATATAGGAATGTGCAAAGACGTGGGACCACCAACTGATGTCCAGTTGCAATCATACCTGAATTCTGATGCAATACCAGCCCAGAACCACTGTGCTTTCAACAGTTTCAAATCTGGAGCAAATGTGATTTTATTCTCTTCCACTATTTTTCACACTTTCAGAAAACACTGTGAGCTAGCTGTCAAATGAAGTGGATTGAAAATGGGTTCATGTAAAATTTAGAGTGTGTTGTCAAAGTTGCATGACTCTTTCTTGCAGAAACCAGCTGCAGTTTGGCTAACTTGGGTAATTTATCTCGCTGATTGAGCCCTGTCAATCTATTTTCTTGTCTGTCCATCCGTCTATGCTTTTTTCCCTCTCCTGGCGGCTATTTGTCTGGCATTTTCCCCTCATCTCCTTTTGTCTTTGCAATCCCTAGTAAACATTAAGAGAAAATAAAGTTCATCGTTTGATCATTATGTCCTCTGCCATCCTTTATTCATCAGTGTGCACATTAAAAAGAGACTGATGTGGAATCTTATACAGTTTTGAGTGTGCTTAATGAGAAAATGCCCTGATTTCATTTGCATGTCTAGTTTCTTGATTAGAAGTCTTGGATTAATGCCGAATCTGTAGTTATTAAGGGCTTTGGCGTGATCTTGCTCACCAAAGCTTTTAAGCAGCATTTTGCATGTTTGGCTGCAGAGAGCCTTTTGGGTGTGATCATTTTAAACAAAATCAGGTTGACATGTTGGTTGACTCCAATTAAACCTTATGTAACACTGCAAGAACAAACTATTCCAGACCATGAGTTAGTAGAACACCAAATAATGCTCAAAGCTGGATTTATGAAGCTGGAATTACAGAGCAGATAAAGCTAAAACTGTTTTAAAAGGAAACTTTTAAGTGACTTTTAGATTAACCTTTCCTGATGTGACTGTTAGGAAACTTCTACAACAAATCAGATTTATAGTGGATAAGGCAAATTAAGTAATTGCATTTATTTTAGGTAGGTGCTATTTTAAAGAATTATTGATTTTTCTTTAATTTCAAAAAGAAAAAGTAGCATCATCACGGTTCCCTCAATAATAACCCAACAGGATTTTTTCTATTGGCTTTTGGATTACTGGAGAATAAGCTCTGTGACCAAAATAAGTTTATGAAGCTTAAAATATTCTACACTTATATATTAATACATTCAACATTTGGAGAATATTGCACATTGCACAGCATCAGCTTTTTTTTTTTTTTTTTTTTTTTTGTTAACAGATCAGATGTATTTGCAGTTGGCTATTGAAACTGGCCATTTGAGATTTAATGAAAAGGAAGGAAGAGATTTTATTAAATGGACCATAATAAGGGTTAATGTCTGAAGAATCAAGCTGTCTGGTCCTTTTATCCCTAGCTCACCTCTGAGTCAGACAGCAAGTTCACTTTTAATGATACCTTTTCCATTCACCAGATGAACATACACCTCACGTCTCCAGGGCTGTGTGTTTGAAAAATGTGGCCATTTTTGAGGCCAAGCTGTTAAAAAATTCCCTGGACAGAAATGTGGAGGTTACAGATGTTAGCAAGTAGGTGGTTAAACAGGTATAGTCTATGCTAATCCGTAAAGATATAACATGGTAGATATCCACAAAGTCCCCATAGAGGATCTTGAAGTGCTCAAGGGGAAAGTGATAGAGACGGGGTGAGCTTTCATTATCACTCCATTTGATGGTCACCCTTTCTTGGGATTAAACCTGTGACTTTGCTGTTAGCAGCCCCAGACTATTAACTGTAGGCAGACAGATACTACCTACTTGCCTAATTCAAATAGCTTTGACTAAAGCATATTGTCTTAATTACAACTAAATAATTGTAAATAATGATGAAATAAGAATTGAATTGAAGTGAACCAATAACACAATACATACATACTGCATATAAATACATATGTGTGCATGCATAATTATATATATATAATTATATAATTATATAAAACCCTATGGCCATGAATGTAAAGAAAAGCGACGGGTCCATTGAAGACAAATTCTCCTAAAGGCAGACAGAAGCAGGGGCTGTCATCATTAGGATAGATTGCACCAATTCATTATTAATGATTCATAAAATGAGCTCCAGTAGACCTATTTTAAATGCATTTTCTATTATGGCGCATGATACCCACATCTGCTGATGTGCGAACAGAGTACTGATTCCTGAGACACAAGACAAAACACTCCCACAATTTGACTCGCCATTAGAAACTATTGAAACTATTGACATTACAAAATAACTTTTTTTTCACTTTGAAATTACAGATGATGTCTAGAATGTACTAAATGTGCCATTTAATTTGATTTTCTCATTTTTGAAACCACAAT